>NC_064633.1:278557197-279164697 GCF_023864275.1 Schistocerca cancellata
AGTTCGGCGCTAGCGGCCGTGCGAAGCGGAGGTCCGATACTTCCGCCTGTGCGGCGTGTGCGAGTGTTTGTTTACTTGTGGACTTAGTCTGCGCGCGTGCTAGTAACAACGATCATGGCGAACAAGTACAGGAAAACTACATTACGATTCCATTTCTGCAAAGACTACGAACGACCAAAGGCTTTAGCAGTGGAACGAATCATTCGAGAGGTCGTCAAGATACCGCCAAACGATATTGTCGGAATTCATCTGTCCATCGTTAGTCCCACGGTGTATGTTAAGATGGTAAATGACGCAGCGTGTGAGAGAATTCTACAGGCGACAAAAGCAGGTCTCCGATTTTGCCATAGTGACGGGAATGTCGGCACGGTAACTGTAGAACGTGCTGGTCTGGGTGTACGGACAATACGTGTTTTTGAGCTGCCATTTGAGTCCCCGGCTGACGAAGTTATCGAGGCTTTTAAGCCATACGGCACGGTACATGGTCACACAGCAGAACGCTGGACACAATTCGCCACGTACCCAGTTCTTAACGGAGTGCGACAGATCACTATTGATCTTCAGAAGCATGTACCGTCCTATCTGACAATTGGTGGTTGTCGGGCGGTGGTGATTTACGATGGTGAACCACGTACATGTTCTGGCTGTGGCCAGGAGGGACACCTCAGGTCGAACTGTATGCAACGGCGGATTACGCAACTGCCTTCAGATGTGCGGGAGCCGTCGCCGGCGATGACAGTACTACCGATCACCTATGCCAAAGCCTTCACTGCGTCCGCTGATGACCGAAAAGACACAGCCCTGGTGGAAGATCAAGATGGCACTCTCAGAAACCATGTAGCAGACGTCGGGATGACAGAGGATGCTGCTCCATGGAACACACAATCTACGGCGACAACATCAGATGAGACCGAGCTCTCACCAAGCACAACGATAGTACACGAAGCAGTTCCAGCCACTACGGATGCTGTTCCGTCTGGAACGCACTCTGTGACGACAACATCAGTTTCGACCGAACTCCCGCCAAGTACAACGATGGGACTCGAAACACTTCCTGTTCCTACGGATGCTTTTCTGTCGGGCAGCCGTGATTTCCTACAATCTGAGGACACGGAAGGAAGATCACGCAAACAACTTTCCCCTAAAAGGAGGAAACGGCGGCGTCGCACGACATCTCCTAGGGATGACTCCCCTTGCCCCGACGACGATGTGCCTGTGGACCAAGACGACACAACAGCTTCTACGAAACAGGATGAGGCAATGGAAACTGTTCGATCAGACCCGCAGCGGTCTGTCACATTGACGGTATCGGGACGTGGTGATGCTGAAGAGGAATCACAACCAGTTGGCTCTCCTGACGCAGAAGCTGTGGCAATGGACACGAATATATCACTGCCTGCAAAGATGTGGTATGACGATATTGAGGAGGCGCCGGACGTCATACAGAGGCAGCCGGCACTCACGAAGACGGCCTAATAATTGCTGAAGGTGAAGGGAGAGGGGCGAGAGAACGTCTTCTAACTCAGCCCCCAGCGCCGATGCAGGGAGATGGTGTTGCGCATCGACAGAGTGGGATTCAACGCCATGCGAACCGTATTGCGACATTAAATATCAATGACGTGCGTTCACCGGCCAAAATACACCTACTGAAGGAAACGATTTGGGCATCTGATGTGGATATTGCTTTGCTGCAGGAAGTCCACATAGCTGCACTCCCATACATCGCAGGTTACCAATCCTATTCGTCACATGGAGATCACAATGGCAGTGGGGTGGCAGTTTACGTGCGAGATGGCTTCCCAGTGGAAAACGTGTGTTATCTTCCGTCGGCCAGGGGAATGGCTTTCACGACGTTTGGGACACGCATCATCAATCTTTATGCACCGTCGGGAAACAATCGGCGGCGGGAAAGGGCGCGATTTTATGCAGAAGACATTGCCCCACTTTTCCATGGACGTTATGAATGTGTAATAATTGGTGGAGATTTCAACTGTGTTCTCAGCCAGAATGACCAATGGCCGCAAGCAAACATCAGCCAAGAGTTGCGAATCGTTGCCAACGACCTTGTACTTAGTGACACGTGGGAATTACGACATGGAGATGCACCGGGATACACCTATGTGACGAGTCATTCGGCGAGCAGGTTAGATCGCATTTATATCTCACACGCTCATGCAAATGATGTCCAGGACGCGGAACGCTGGCCATTGGCACTTTCCGATCACAGCGCTTACATCTGTACGGTGCTTCTTCCCCGTAGAGAGGTGTGGAACAGTAAGGCCCCGTGGAAATTAAACATTCAACATCTACATGATCCTGAATGCCGTCACCGGATCCTTGAGACATGGACGATGTGCGAGCGAACGGTTGGAAGGTATGCGACGAAGCTTGATTGGTGGCTGACTTGTGCTAAACCGGCGCTTCGCCGTACTTTCATCTCATATAGCAGAGAGATGGCAGAATGGCGCCGCCGTACGACCGACTTTTATTTTGCAGCGTTGCGCGACCTGGACGATGGTCCGCCAGGACAGGACGTCTGGTTCGAACGCAAAAGGATAAAAGCTAAACTAGTGGCTTTAGCTCGGAAACATCTTCAGGGAACCATGGTGCGCGCCAGATGTCACGATACGATACTGCACGAGATTCCTTCCATGCACCACGTCGTGAATGAACGAAAGCACCGACGACGCGTTTTGGTACGGGAATTAATTACCCGCGAAGACCGAAGAGTGACGCGTCAAGCGGACATTGTCTCTGCATTCGTCGACCATTACCAACACATCTATCGGGAAGAAGCAGCCCCTGTCGATGACCTCGAACGTATAGCCACGTACGTCTCCCGTACACTGACGATGGAAGCCGCGGGAACCTTACTGGAAGCCATTAGCTGTGAGGAAGTACATGATGCGATCGCAAAGGGTGCGTTGAATCGGTCCCCAGGCATTGATGGACTTCCTGCTGAATTTTATCGAGAATTCCGCAACGAAATGGCACCGCGATGGACGGAAATGTACAACGAGATGTTAAATTCCGATGCGCCTATTCCACCGGCTTTTATGGAAGGCCTCTTGGTGCCAGTACATAAACCGAAGCCAGGAATTACGGTCACACATTATCGCCCCATCACCCTGCTTAATGCCGACTATAAGATCTTTGCACGGTTGCTAGCGTCCCGATGTCGTATGTTAATTCTTAGCGTTCTCTCTCTAGAACAGACGACACCGGGTGGATCGGTGAATATGCAAACAGCTACTGGCGAATGCCGTGATGTGATAGCGCTGGCGGAGGAGTGCCGGCTTAAAGCGGCGATGGTGGCGGTTGATTTTGACAGTGCTTTTGATAAGGTGCGCCACAACTATCTGTACGCTGTACTGGAACAAATGGGATTTCCAGACCGTTTTACTGGTCTCATTAGAAGGATTTATGGGGGCGCACAATCCTTGGTACAGGTTAATGGGCGTATAGCAGGGCCCATTCAAATTCGACGATCCATTCGCCAGGGCTGCCCTCTTTCGATGCTGCTGTTCGCGATAGCGTTGGAACCATTAATTGGGAGGCTCACAAATTCTCTTTCTGGGATGGAACTGCGGGGCTACACCTTCAAATGTCGTGCCTATGCGGACGACCTCCTGCTGCTCGTTCGTTCTGAAGAAGAGGTGAAGACGGTCCTTGAACTGTTGTTGGACCACAGTGTGACGGCGGGTAGTGCAGTGAACATGAACCAATCGGCAGCAATGCCTGTTGGAAGGGGCCTTACGCCGGAAGAAATCAGTCCGTTTCCTTATGTGCAACGATTCCGCTATCTCGGCATAGACTTTACCTCATCTGTAAAACATACTGCGGCAGTTAACTACCGACGTATTTTCCAGACAACACGTACCATGGTCCGACAACATCTCCTACGGCGCCTTGATCCTTTGCAGCGAGTCGAATATCTGAACACTTATGTGGTTTCTCGAATGGTGCATATTTCGCAGATCCTGCCCCTACCACTCACGCTCGGACGTCGACTTCAATCAGCACTAGGCTATTTTGTGATGATTGGATCGACCCTCAAGGTGCGATACACAACGCTCACGCTCCCTACGGACAAGGGGGGACTCGGACTTACGAATGTTCACTGCCGAGCGACGGCGCTCCTTCTAGCCACGATGTACAAGCAATGGCGTAGCGGGCGTGATTCCCTTACATCCCGCCTACTGGATCTCCTAGTTCCAGCGTCCCTCACACCTCCGGTAGCGGTGGGCAACATTACGCCACATTTTGCGCATGTATCAACATTTATCATGGAGCTTAGTTATATCTGAGACGAGCTTCCGCGCACGAGACCACCATGCGCGAAGGATTTTTATGTTTGGCTGCAACGACGGACAAGTCGTAATGTCATTGAACTCAAACACCCCAAGTTGCATTGGCCGAAGATTTGGAGACATGTGCACCAAAAATTCCTTCCTACCTTCGTTCGGGCACTGTGGTTCTCTGTCACCTGTGGCAAGTTCAATACCAACCAACGACTCTATGCAATTGGACTAGTGGCCACTCCGCTATGCCCGAAATGTCGCCAAGTGGATGACGACCATCACCGCTTCACTTGTATCGCGGTGGAGGACGTATGGCTCCTAGGAAGACAGATGGTGGCTTGCTACCTCCGTGTGACCCCGCAACATATTACACCTGCTTCCTTCTTACATCCGGAGAGTGACTACTTTCCGGCGACTAAATCACACTCGATCATCTGGGTCAAAGGTTGGACGATCGCGTACCTCTATGGGGACGCTGCCAAGTCGCGACTCGACTTTTGGTGTTTCTTGCAGCAAGCCCACAACGAGGTTTATAGATGGTCACACTATCGGAAAACCTTTGCCAGCTATCTTCAGGCAGTCTTCCTCGACCCCCCACGCAGTTGGGATGTGCCGGGTGCAGTCGGTGTGCACATTCGACAGCTGATAATGAATCTCACGCTTCTCTCACCGCTCCATATATAATGCTCATACTATACCATGAAATGATCTACATATTCCTATTAACAGAGTGATCTTTGTGGAAAATAAATCAATAAATAAATAAAAACGACATCCCTGTATCCCTGTTCCTTTACATTTGTGATTTGTTTTACAATGACTTTTTTTTTGTTTTTGCAGAGGATGCATTTCATTTAGTGTTTGTAAAATAAAAAAAATAAAAAAAAGGTCAGCGTGAAAAAAAATTGAAAAAAAAAGATGGTAGAGCACTTGCCCGCGAAAGGCAAAGGTCCCGAGTTCGAGTCTCGGTCGGGCACACAGTTTTAATCTGCCAGGAAGTTTCATATCAGCGCACACTCCGCTGCAGAGTGAAAATCTCATTCTGGTAATTGAATTTATTTGCCATCATTAGGATTTGACTCAATACTAGTGATCGGCAGGCATTGATTATCTGTAATTAGGGGATTATTATTATTACACTGAGTGTCGCAAGTATTATCTGTCAAATTATTCGAGTCGGCTATTTCACTCATTGCACATCGCGATGTACTGTTAACAGTTTTTCGCGGCATTTTTCCCAAATCAAAATTAAGCACAAAATGAAACAAAGACAAAGCAAAAATGGAACAAACACAATTACAACAAAGAGCAATAAATTGCCGATGATCTGTGATAGAAAGAGTGACAAATTAGTAAATGCGTTGCGCCAGATGCAAACTACATTTAAGTAAATAAGAGCAGATATATGACTACTTCTCAGAAATTCACAAAGAAAATACGATCCTGGCCGGTTGTCGCCAAGTGTAAACTCCCCACAGAATTTATTTCACATCTTAACCTTCGCACCAAATTTTATTTACATTTAATGTACCCACAAAATTCTTTTCTCGTTTAGTGTAACGTCCCAACAAAAAAATAAATTCAGTAACCTAGTAATAATACAATGTAACTAACCTCTCAATTAAATTGTCGCTCACTTATAACTTTTCAATAATTTACTGTGAATTTAACCTGGTAAATTTTGGACGTCAGCAGTGTTGCGTCATGGCCCTGAAAGATCATTCTGAATAAAAGAGAGAATAATTCTTACCTCAATGAAGTCGCCAGATAACGCACATATATCTGCTCTTAAAATAATGTTTTCTGGCACAGCCCTGCGCAATGCTGGCCGATAGATTTGTCATTTATGAAAGGAAGCAACTGATTTTTCTTTTGCAACAATCGGGATGATCATGGATGGGAGAAATTAGTAAATTCTTTAACTGAAATGAATGGTTGTTAAAAGTTACTTTTTATGAGAAAGATAATTATTACGAGATTTTTAATACATTTACATGGGACTTGAGATGACATTACTACGTATGCACGAGGCTGCTTTTTACCTTGTACAACAATACTCAGGCTCCGGCATCGCTGCACCGCGACCCGCCCAGCCAACACGATACACCAAACCAGACCAGAGCAGACTGCAGACTAGCAACAACTTACTGTTACTGCTACAGAGTTCCTACTGCAGTCAACACTGCTCTATGGTCAGAGATTCTCTTATACCTTGCATATCGCAGGCAGCGCATGAGCAATACATCGAAATTACATCTGCTCGGACCTCTTACAGGTAGAGAAGGAATATCATTTTTAATGTGAATTTCAGACCATAATGCCATTATATCTTCTTCACTTGGTGTAGCCAGAAGAGAATGGAATCTGTCTCTCCCTACCTAAAATAATTGATTGAAGCTGGAATCGAACTCAGACCATAGAGATATGAACCTATCATCATCCCTACAGACCACCAAATCCGGTTCTCAGTGGCTTATTTTTCTATCTAACGCCGTTGTGCCACACTGGCTTAGACATCTGACACACAGGCTCCCTCTATCAATTTGCAGCATGTTCAGTAAATTCATTTACTTGATTGACCGAATCACCGTCAACTACCTACCTCGGCTACCCAGTGCATACATTCAACTTTATTTTGTAATCACAATAAAATAAAATCACGTAACTGCCACCAACACAGAACTGCGAACAGTGTAGGATGCAGAAATTTAAATAGGAAGTGTTCCTTCCCACTTGAGCTACTCTATTGCGCTATCTGTTTGTTGAAAACGTCGTGCAGTGCAAAAGAAAAGGTATAACTGTTTGTCTCTCATACGTATTCACCTGGCCATATGCATTATCCCACAGCGCTGTGGAATGCAGAAGTGCTGGAGGAACTGTTCTTGACTTCTGTAGGTGTTTATCTACGTGGCAGGTAGTAGCGTAATGGTAAGTATCGCGCACGGTAGGTAAGATGTCGTGAGTTCGAGTAGAGTCACTGCTGTATTTTTTTAGACGCAATTCTGCCGTCTGCTAAAGTTATTAATCTAATGGAACTTGTAACAAAATTCCCTTCACTTCTCAACCCAAAATAGTCGTATGTGGTGAAAGGGCTAACTTCTGCGACATTTTATTCTTTTCAGGTTTAATAGACAAACAGGCAGCAGATGCATCTCGAAGCCTTTGTATTATGTATGGGTAGAGCGCATCGTGCCAAATTACGTCGGAAAAGTATTTTCTACATTAGCTTGTCGTCTGGTAGTGGCATCTTATTCTTCTTCAAACCTTGGTTGACAGCTTTAACTCAGAAGAAGTTGTCTACATGCATGTAATCAATAAACCATATGTGCATTTTCATACTGTTATGGATAACATCAGAGAATTCGCTTATATCGTTGATGATTAATTTCTTTGTTATGTTTACTATCGTTTTAACAAAAAAGTACTACTCACTTAGATTTTGATGGGGTCTGTGTTTAATTGGTATGCTGTGTCATACTCAAGAGCAATGCCAATGTGGCATTTCATAAATAAAGTTATGTGTTCCTAGAAATCCAAAATTTGCTTGTCAGCAGCGAAACGAGGCATTACCTGTTGTCCGCAGCTCGTGGTAGTGCGGTAGTGTTCTCGCTTCCCTCGCCCCGGTTCCCGGGTTAGATTCCCGGCGGGGTCAGCGATTTTCTCTGTCTCGTGATAGCTGGGTGTTGTGTGATGTCCTTAGGTTAGTTAGGTTTAAGTAGTTATAAGTTTTAGGGGACTGATGTCCATAGATGTTAAGTCCCATAGTGCTCAGAGCCATTTGAACCATTTTTTTTCGTTACCTGTAGTGCAGCATTGGAAGTTTTTCACCGTTGCACTATGAGCCGAAAGTATTTTCGTGCGATTTCCTTATCGATGTTTGATCTGACTGTTTTTAGGTCTTTCACAGAAGGGATAAAAACGCTAAAACTCAGTGAACTGCGAACTGCGAACTGCGAACTCAGTGAACTGCGAACGATAACACACGCTTTTTACAGGTCAGCACGTTACCACAGAGCTGGCGAAGAATTATGTGTCTTGGTTTCCTCTTACGAGACTAATAGTGGCTAGAACTCGTAAAACGCTATTAGAAGGACGAAGTTATTTGCAGTTTCCACGTGCAACGACTTCCCTGGGCTGGAAACCGAAATTTTACAATCTTTTGTTACACTGAAGAGATAATAACTCAGATTATTCAATGGTAAAATCAAGTGAACTTTCAGGCTTAATTCCGTGCACACCGCGAAGTAACTCGACGATCACAGAGTTGCCAAACATCTATTGCCGTGTTGCCAAATCTCAGTTACAATACCAGCAGGAAGAAGAACCGATGTGATCCTACAGCGGGCTTGGAAGTGACCATAGCTGGTGTCTCCAGATCTCGGCTGCTACAGCCTGGAATACGTAATGCGTCTGATTCGCATTTCTGTAACTAGGTTTAGGGACTGGAGCGTACTTACTAATAATACTCAGAACTGACTGCAAACTATGCATCATAAATCAGTAACTCTCATAGTTGTTTTTATATTTCTTTCGTAAGTGTACTCAAAACTAAGAAACTCATTCACAGACGTTTACGTGCCTCGCCGATAGTCGAATGCGTGTGTGTGTGTGTGTGTGGGGGGGGGGGGGGGGGTGTGACATAGAGAGAGAGAGAGAGAGATAAAAATCAAAAAGAATGAGTGAGAGAGAGAGTAAAACATTGTAAAGAAATTGAATCATGGTATGTAAAGAAATCTTTCAATAAAATTACACGTTCCACATCATTACGAAATATCGTATTCATCATCTATAAAACAAGAATTAATCTAATGTTATCTAATCTAGTCATATCATATTGATGAATAGTCATGAAGAGTCATGAATTACCGAAATTTTTGCCAATACCAGTAACCAAATCTAAACTTGAAAATAAAAGACCACAATTTTTGTAATAAACAGGGACTTCTCTCAAGACGCTTTCGTCCCTGTTAATTAACCACGATAGATGTCTGATTTACTTCTATTCGGAAGTAACAAAGTGTGCATGCATTTACAGATGAAGTGCATGATGAGAAGCTCTGTGACGGAGATACGAACCCAACACGGTTCTTTCCCTGTCTACGGAATCTTTTTCATGTTAAACATCAAACATCAGCAATTACTCGTAGATTACATTAAAGCTAAAGTAACTGATGAAGACGTTACTTGATAACAAAACCGCGCTGCCTTTCTTCATTTTCTTGCGCCTAGAAATGGCTATCGAGTACTGCCAAAGCAAAAGGCAAGAGATCAAATGGTTCAAATGGCTCTCAGCACTATGCGACTTAACTTCTGAGGTCATCAGTCGCCTAGAACTGGGAACTAATTAAACCTAACTAACCTAAGGACATCACACACATCCATGCCCGAGGCAGGATTCAAACCTGCGACCGTAGCGGTCGCTCGACTCCAGACTGTAGTGCCTAGACCCGCACGGCCACTCCGGCCGGCGGCAAGAGATCTGACTGCCTTCCGATACACTTCGCTGGCAGTTCTTCCATATGATTTGCTCGACATGACCTGTTCCTAGTTGTGTATGACAGACAATGCTTTAGAATCAATTGTTTCCCTTTGCAATAAACAGAAAGATTTTCATTCTAAGCTATCCATGTACAAAATTTTCGCAATATTAGTTCAAATTTAATATTCGCTTCTATAATGTAGGAAAGTATTTCACAGTTTCAAAACCCGCATCCGACCATAAATTATAGCTCAGAGTGACACGAGATTAGGTAACCTAATGTAGCGAAGACTGTTTGCCAGTGCTCTTTCTCACCGGAAAATACGCAGTTGACTCATTGGGCTCCATAGGTACACTGTAACAGTAATTTCTGTGTGTATGCAATGCATACGGATTAGAATTTAGTGGTGCTTTCTCTTCCACTTCTGTATGCAATATGCCTGACCTAAACGGTCCCTTTATCATTACAGACCCTGAGTAGTGCAACATCATACTGACAACAGTAATGTGCTTATACTGACAACCTGATTGTTCGTTTTACCTGAATTTGTAATCATTTAAATAAAACAACATAACCTTACAGTGGGAGACATTTCGTCCCTCTTTTCCTCCTGTGAAATTTGTCAGTAAGGTTATTGCCTTCCAGCCAGCGAAATGCGGCAGAGTACGGCCGGTAAACGATTCACAAACCATGGTTTAGTGCCGTTAAGACGATTTATTTGTCGTTGTTGTTGTTCTGGCCATCAGTCCTGAGACTGGTTTGATGCAGCTCTCCGTGCTACTCTATCCTGTGCAAGCTTCTTCATCTCCTAGTACCTACTGCAGCCTACATCCTTCTTCATCTTCTTAGTGTATTCATCTCTTGGTCTCCCTCTACGATTTCTACCCTCCACGCTGCCCTCCAATAATAAATTGGTGATCCCTCGATGTTTCAGTACATGTACTACCAACCGATCCCTTCTTCTAGTCAAGTTGTGCCACAAGCTCCTCTTCTCCCCAATTCTATTCAACACCTCCTCATTAGGTATGTGATCTACCCATCTAATCTTCAGCATTCTTCTGTAGCACCACATTTCGAAAGCTTCTATTCTCTTCTAGTCTAAACCATTTATCGTCCACGTTTCACATCCGTACATGGCTACAGGCCATACAAATACTTTCAGTAACGACTTCCTGACATTTAAATCCATACTCGATGATAACAATTTTTTCTTCTTCAGTAATGCTTTCCTTGCCATTGCCAGTCTACATTTTATATCCTCTTTACTTCGACCATCTTCAGTTATTTTGCTCCCCAAATAGCAAAACTCCTTTATTACTTTACGTGTCTCATTTCCTAATCTAATTCCCTCAGCATCACCCGACTTAATTTGACTACATTCCATTACCCTCGTTTTGCTTTTGTTGATGATCTTCTTATACCCTCCTTTCAAGACACTGTCCATTTCGATCAACTGCTCCTCCAAGTCCTTTGCTGTCTCTGACAGAATTACAATGTCATCGGCGAACCTCAAAGTTTTTATTTCTTCTCTATGGATTTTAATACCTACTCCGAATTTTTCGTTTGTTTCCTTAATTGCTTGCTTAATATACAGATTGAATATCGGGGAGAGGCTACAACCCTGTCTCACTCCATTCCCAACCACTGATTCCCTTTCATACCCCTCGACTCCTATAACTGCCATCTGCTTTCTGTACAAATTGTAAATAGCCTTTCGCTCCCTGTATTTTACCCCAGCCACCTTCAGTATTTGAAAGAGAGTATTCCAATCAACATTGTCAAAAGCTTTCTCTAAGTCTACAAATGCTAGAAACATTGTCGTAGCTGAAGGAATTTAGTTTCGTCTTAAATCGTCTCAAGCAGCAACGTTCATAGACATTTCAAATAGGAAAAAGCTCATTATTCAGGTAAGAAGGTTGTAAAACAAACTTCCCACAGTTTGTGTCAGGTTGATCTTTTCGTCTGATAGCACTGCGTAAGTATTTTGTCTATGAGGTATCACAAGTAGTGTTCCTGTAACTGCGGGAATCATTGGTTGAAAACGAGTTTAACACCAATGGGTACAGTACTGATAAATATTCAAAATGGTTATCAACCTAAGTCTGAGTTCATCCGAAAACTGAGGCGAATCTGTAATATAGAAGCTAGACTGTGTATCCTTGTCTTCCTTGGGTGGGCATTGGAAGCCGTTTACACACACGTATACAATACTATGAATACTTCGAATGCTATAGTTAACGTTGCTCTCATAAACTACTTTTGTTTTTTAATTCTGTTACGTCTTCAGCATGCAATATGTGTTGTAGATACAGTCTTAGAGCAAAACATTGACCGCCGAGTCGTTCACGTAAAGTGGGCAATACAGTCGTGCTCCTCTCAGAATCCTATGTCTGGCAGTATGCTCGATCTGGCAACACTGTAGACTGCGGCACTTCCCAGAGGCAGTCTTGACTTCAGTCTTAGTACATTAAGTTTGACTACGACCGTGGTCTTGAGGTAAAACACGAGACTAGCTAATACGACGTCTAGTAACTAAAAGTACACGTCGACAAAGTTTTTATCGCCCCATTCCTTTCGGTGCTGAAGCTATGAGTGTCATTCAAGCGAATCTAATAGATTTCGCTTTTTGTCGCACTGATAATAATAGTTTGGTCCAACAATGTTTTAGCGAAAGATTTCTTTGCCAACCATCTGCATCTGAACACCGCATGCGTCCGAGTTTTATGGGACCCGTTTACTGCCTACCGGCGGGGGCTGAGGCACTGCATTGTCTCGCCTTCTGCCGACAACATCAGCTCCACTCTGCACTCTCGACCATGTAAAATGCTTTAATGTTGTTGAGTGGTGACCCATAAAATCTGTCTAAGATTTTTGTTTCACTCTTGATAGCAAAGGAGGCACAAAATCGTTTTTATTTGATGATTATTTTATTACACTAGAATGCAATACATCAATGTGGCACAGAATTAATTTCGTTGTTTCTGATCCAGTGCACTACAATTAAAGCATCACATTCTGTTCTTTTTCCTTTCACGGGATGTTCTTCAAATAATTTATTATTGTCAGGATTCATATGTGTTAGTCAAGGTACAGAGAGTAAATGCAACATAATGTGTTTGGTTTCTTTCTTTGATTCTCTATGGTAAATTGATGCAGAAGATTGTGTCAATACCTATCAGAACCTGCTGTATAGCTACTCAGGCAAACTGCTTGTTTTGAGGTCTATACCTTAATTAATGGAGAAGTGAACACTGTTCACAAGTGATATTTAAAATATTCAATTGAATTTAAGGCGACAAAATTTCCCATATTTGAAGCTAGCAAATGTCTGCAGGGAGTTCATGATTGCTACTGTGGAAATTTAGCATAGAGGCCCTATAGTAATCAAGAGGTTCTTTTCATTCATACTTATCACCCTGGCATGTGAGTTTTAAGTGAAGAACAGTATTGATATTCGTTTCGCTGATGGTCGATTCGAATTTCTTCAGAGACGCTGGTATTGCGAAGCAGCTTGGCAGTCAGAAAGCCAAGATCTATGACCATTAACACAACTTACAGAGACGAGCTACCAAGAGGATTTGATGTGTAAGGGTTTTCTTCCGATTTCGATATAGAATTTCTTCTGGAAATTCGCAGCTCCATAAAATATATCAGATAAGAAAGCTCGCACACGCTGGCCCCTACCACGGTTAGAACTGACGACTGATTGAGCCGTTCAGACACGAGACACGGGCGGTTAGCACCAGGCTACAGAAACAATGCTGCCTGTACGCCACTCTATGGTCGCTCAGCCTCATAACACATCGTGAAAGATGTAACCTCCCCACAAAAAAATGTCAGTGAAAATGCGTATAGAAGCTAAAATTTACTGCATCTAATCTTTCCTCTGTTGGATAAATAGTGTGTACGTACTAATATCTTCTGTCCAATGTGAAAGTCACGGCGTGTACAAACCTGTTTTTGCTGTCTTCTCCGGCGCTCTGCGGCACGTTTGATGTTGTTCAGCCCAATGTCAATTATTTCATGGTGTCGTAGTCGACGAGATGTAGGAAAGGATACTAATTCTTTAATTTTGTTAGGTGGTACAACATTTTTCAGTAAAACAGACGGAGATGGCATAGTAGATTCATTTGGTATGGAATTAATTACATCCTGGAATGAGAGTATGTATGTGTCCCAATCAATATGTTTTTTATGGCAGTATATTCTACACAGTTTACCAATTTCTTTCATTAATCGTTCACAAGGGTTCGAAGAAGCATGGTACCAGGATATATAGATCGGGGAAATGTTTCTAGCTCGTAACATACGTGTCCATATAGCAGATCGAAACTATGATCCATTGTCGGAAATTACTTTCAACACATGCCCTACATGAAATAGAAAATGTTTTACAAATGCTTTCGAAACAGTTTTAGCAGTAGCTTTGCGTAACGGAGTGAAGGTAACAAATTTTGAAGTGAGTTCAACAGCGACAAAGATGTAACAAAAACCTCTATTAGTTCTGGGAATCGGACCGAAAATGTCTACAGCGGCCATATGTCTCAATTTAACAGGTACAATGGGATGTAATGGAGTAACATGTGAAGTTGTGTCTGATTTAGCTTTCTGGCAGATTTTACATGACGCTAAAACTCGTCGTATACGTTTCTCCATGTTGGTAAAATAACAGTTCTGTCTCAGTATAAGAAAACATTTTCTGACTCCGTAATGTGCGTCACTTAAATGAGTATACCAGATTAATTTGTTAACAAGTTCGTCAGGAATGCATAATAACCAATTGTTGCTGTCAGGATGAGAGCGGCGAAACAGAATGTCATTGCGTACAATGTAATGGTTTCTAATGGTAACATTATTCCTATCTCGCCAGAGGTGTTTAATTTCTTTCCATACGTTGTCTTTACTCTGCTCTTGTGCTATGTCTTGTAATGACGACGAAATGAAATTTACAAATGCAACTTGTTGAACGTACATGACGCTGAAATTTGCTTTGCAACGGTAGTGTCTTCCATAGAGAAAATGCCTAAAACTGGTAAAAGCCCATACAACACATAATGTTTCAATTTCTGTAAAAGAATAATTTCGTTCAGCAGGTGAAAGAATGCGACTTGCAAAAGCGATGTTTTTAATTACTGTACAACTATCTTCTTCAATTTCCTGAAAAATATGTACGCCTAAAGCGGTGTTAGAACTGTCGGTGGCAATGGATAAATTTCTGGTAAGATCCGGGTGCGATAAAAGTGGTGCATTCAACAAGGCTTCTTTCAGGTTCCAAATTCAGAACGTGCTTGCCTATCCCAGGACCAAATAGTGTTTTTACCTGTCAATTGACATAATCTAGGGGTGTCTAAAGCAGAGTAATGAATAAATTTACGAAAAAAGTTAATTAAACCCAAAAAGCTGCGTAATTGTTTCTTCGTCGTAGGAACAATAATGTCACGTAAAGCTTGAAGTTTTTCCGGGTCAGCCGTAATGCCCTCTGCTGAAATTACATGTCCAAGGAATTTTATAGAAGTTTTACCAAAGTGCGATTTACTGAGATTAACTGTGAGTCCTTGTGCACGAAAAGTTTGCAACAGTCGTTCAAGAATCAGATTGTGTTCAGACCAGCTAGCTTCTGCAATAAGAATGTCGTCTACGTTTGTTGTGATTTTGTCTTTAAGTTCTGTCGGAAGTATTGTATTCAAACCGCGAATAAAAGCTGCTGAAGAAATTGTTAAACCGAACGGTAATTTACAAAATTGATAACAATCACCAAAACAGAGCAATGCTGCGTACTTTCTGCGGTTCGGATGGAGCTGTATTTGCCAAAATCCCGATTTCAAATCTAATGTGGAATAAATAGCAGTACCATGAAATTTCTGTAGAAGTTCTTCTAGTGTCTGTGGGCGATCTGTTTCATTAATAATAATGTCATTGATGTGACGCGAAGGCGAAGTGAACCATCCATTGTTTTAACAATATGAAGCGGGTTTATGTACAGACTAACTGCCGGTCCAATAATTCCTTGGTCAAGCATAGCTTGCAATTCTTTCTTAACTTGTTCTCTATGGATATATGGAATGGGATAATGCTTGGCTTTAAATGTATCGTGCTGTTTAACTTGAAATTCATACATAAAACCGGACATAGTACCAGGAACGTTGTCAAAAACTGGAGCTTACTGTAAAAGAATTTTGTGTAGTAGCGTGCGTTCGTCGTCTGTATTTGCACTGCTCTGTTTAACTTTATCAGAAATCATCTGTATAACGTCAGAGTCGGCTTCGTCTGGAGCATTGTAGTTTTGTACGTACGTATCTGTGAACAATGTGGAATTACAGTCTGTTACGTGATGCGGAAATGATCTCTGTACGATTAATTGTTTGTTCTCCTGCAGATAAAGAATGCTGAAATTCTAAAGTCAGTTGTACATTTTCATCCTTTAACATTAAATAGGAATTTTGAAAATCAATAATTGCGTCGTGTTGTACCAGAAAATTCGTACCTAAAATAACGCCTGTTTTCAAGAAGGGAACAATCCAAAAATTTGAATGAAATGTATGACCTGCAATACAAAATTATAAATGTGTCTGTAATTTAACATCTACTCCTTTACTCGATACTGCTCCTTTTACTTTCTTTTTGCCTAATGGTAACGTAGGATAGGTATTCTCTTTGTTACACTCATTGAAAGTTTCTTAATTTATAACTGACATAGGTGATCCAGAATCGATTACTGCTGAAAATTTGGATGTTCCAATTTTTACTTCGATGACAGGGTGTGAAATGGTTTTTTGAATTACTGGTCTTTCCTGCAAAAGAGTGTCTCGGATGTCGTCAAAAGTAATAACATTTTCGTGAACAAGATTCTGTGTATTTGAAGTATTGCTTACGTTGCTGGAAGATGCAACCTGTACTGTATCTAGTCAAATTCTATCTGACGTGTTATTATTTTCAGAGGAATGCTGTGGCATTTCCAGTATTTGTACTGCTCCATTATTTCTTCCTGACGTATTACGTTCTGGATGATACCTACTGTATGGTTCATTCATGATAATATGTTGTTGCTGATGTTCTTGCTGCTGATAACACCGACTGTTATTAAATGTACGTTGAAAATTGTGCTCATTACTTTTACGTCTCTCATGATAGTCATTTCTATACGGCGCATTGCGATAGAAATTGAAATAGTGTGTTTTCTGTATGTACTGATTCCCTTGTTGCTGTGCGTTACTATTTGTTGGAGCTGATGCTATACATGTACGCGGCGAAACATTAAAGTTTGGTTGACCTTGTGCATTACATTTTTGGTTAGGTATGCTAACCGGTTGGTTTTCTTGCTGTTGTTGGGAAAAACGTGTATTGTTACCAAAATGTGGCTCCTCTTGCTGATAATTTTGTCGATACTGATAATTAAAATTTTGTCTGTTATTAAAGTTACGGCGATAGTTGTCATTTCGGGAGTGTCTAAAGAGAACTGTCACTTTTGGTAAAATTTGTCATATCGTGTTTTCTTTACTCTTTCTTAATTCTAGATAGATCGATAGTTGAAGAGCTGTTTTGATAGATATAAAGGATAGTAGACGAGAAGGGAGCACTGGAGAAAACTAAAGATGAAATACCACGACTACGGCTCGGGGCCCTGTGCACGCTACGGCACATATTCATCGAAGCGTAATGAATCCCCTGAGGTCAATCACGCGCTGCAAATAAATTTTAGCTTTTGCATTACAGGGAATGGCGGTAAAAATTCAGAAGAAAATTGCTGTATCCATGCTAATGCTAGTTTCTGCATTACAGGCAATGCTGTTGAAAATACAAAGTCAAATTGTCGTATCCAGTCCAAAGCATGTACCTGTGCTCGGTCATTTTCAAATACCTTAGATTTTTTTACAGATACAAATTGCTTATAATCAACGTTATCGTCACTGAATGTGTGAACATGTTCACGATTACATAAGAATCTGTTTGTCTGTGTCACTTCGTATTCTAAGTCACGTAGTCTCTGTAAATTACCTAAATTATACTGGCTGTGTGAGTGTGGCAAATGTTCGGAATGTGCCGTATGCTGTGATGTGTTATTAACTGAGATATTTTTTATCTCTGTCACTTCTTGCTGTAAAGTTGACAATTTTCTAAGTAATGTATTATTGGACGAATCTATCTCACTGATCGTCTGCTGTAGATTTTGGAATTCAGGTGTTTGATTAAACGAAATCGGTGAAGTATCGTCTGATTTGCTGTCATTATTACTTTCAATGAAGTCAATACGACTGGCCAATTCATCATATCTTTCTGTCAGTATTTTTACCTGTTCATCGTTTTTAGTGTCACAAGCATTAATTTGTTTTTGTATTTTACGTGTGGTTTCGTTCAATTTTTTAACGTCAGCTTTGATGACTTCGGGATCCTGAAGTAGTTCTAATTGTTCAAGTCTGTCGGTCGCTGTCTGAAAGTCTACTGTGTGTGTGTCTGTTTTTGATTTAAGATCGGAAATTTCATCACGCAATTCGGTGTTCAATTGTTTGATAGTATTAATTTCATCTGACACTGTAGCAATATTGTTGTCAACGTATGTTTTTGCTTTCGTAAACAATTTACGTTTATCTTCCTGTCTCTGTGCAGTAATTGTTTCCATGACTTGTCGTTTTACTTTATTTTGCTCCTGAATGAATTTACGGTAACGCGTTTCACTGTTTCGTAGGTGGTGATTAAAACGTTCGTCAATTTAGCTGTTCTGTTGGTCGAATTTCACATCTACCATTGCATCCAGTGTGCGCGAAAGTTCTGCTGACATTAATTTAAACTCGTCGCGTAATTGTGTTGCGTTTTCAGAGCATTGTTTACCGACTGCATTAATTTCGTCTCTAAGTGATTCTGTTGTAGCTCTTTGCATATCCCTTAATTCTTGAGCAACAGATCTAATTTCTTCACTACTTTTCCTAGCACAAGCCTCAATTTCCTCACGTAATTGTTCTTTAGTATCATGACACTGCGCGGCAACGGCTGTAATCTGTGCACTAAGCTGTCTAGAATTGTTGTCTAATTTTTCATTAAGGTTGTCTTGTTTTTCATTAAGTTGTTTGTTCTGTTCACTAAGTTGTTTGAAATTTTCATTAAGGTTGTCTTGTTTCTCATTTAGTTGTTTGTTCTGTTCACTAAGTTGTTTGAAATTTTCATTAAGTTGTTTGTGATTGTTCTCTTGTCTTTCATTCTGTTGTTTGGAATTTTCGTCTTGTTTTTTATTATGTTCATTCATTTGTAGCAACAATGCCATAATTTGATCCAAGCTAAAATTAGCAACTCTATTCTCTGTGCTGTGTGATGGTGTATCTGCAATTGTCACGTTTTGTGTATCCATTTGGATATTCTGTGATTCTTGAAAATGTTTGCTAAGCGGATGTGCACTGTTAGTCTCTACCTCGGAATCAAATAAATCTGTCCTACTTTGAGTATACTGTTCATTTTCGTTGGAAACAATTATCTGTTCGCTACGTACATTTTGCAAATCAAGCGTGTCGAACTGGGCAGCGTTCATTGTAACAGAACGTCCCGCGTCATCAATTGTCGTTAAATTAACAAAGGACACAATTGAATTCGTTTGTTCATCATTAGGATAAAAATCATTACAAGTGGTCGGTACGCACTGATTGTCTGTAAATGGAGGATTGTCATCATTACACTGCGTGTCGCAAGTACTATCGGTCAAATTATTAGAATCGGCTATTTCACTCATTACACATCGCAATGTACTGTTAACAGTTTTTCGCGGCATTTCTCACAAAACAAAATTAAGCACAAATAAAACAAGGACAATGCAAAAATGCAACAAACACAAATACAACAAAGAGCAACATATTGCCGATGATGTGTGAAAGAAAGAATGACAAATTAGTAAATGCGTTGCGCCATATGCAAACTACATTTAAGTAAATAAGAGCAGATATATGACTACTTCTCAGAAGATTCACAAAAAAATACGTTCCTGGCCGGATGTCGCCAAGTGTAACCTCCCCACAAAAAAAGTCAATGAAATTGAGCCAAGCGTAACCTCCCCAAAGAATAATAATTAAATGTGTTTTTCTAATATTGTAACCTCTGAACAAAATTGGCTTCCATTTATAGTCTGTGTGCAGAAATGCATTCACATTTAATGTTACCACAAAATTCTTTTCTCATTTAATGTCAAGTTCGAAACAGAAAAATTCCTAAACACCAAAATAATAAAATAGTTTAGTAACCTGATGAATTTTATGAGGACAGCAGCGCTTCCCTTCAGCCCTGTATTCTGAATAAAAAAAGCAAAAATTCTTACCTCAATAATAACTGCAATTATATCTGCTCTTAATTAGACATTTTTCGGCACAGCTTCGTGCAATGCTGACGTATATTTTTTTTTATTCTTGGAAGGAATGATAATGCATTGGAAATATTCTTTAAATTGAAATGAATGCTTTTCTTTAAAAGAGTTACTTTATATTATAAAAATTATTATTGGGGCATTTTTTTGGAACAAATTAAATCACAATTAACATACATTATTAAATATGCGCAATGCTGCTTCTTTACCTTCTACAACAATACTCATCCTCCAGAGTCCTGACCAGAGTCACGAGCAGAGCACACAGCCGACGCATGCCAACTCCACCAGACTACTACTAGACTACTGTCGACTCGCGCAGACAAGCGCAGACTAGCGACAAGCAACAATTAACGACAAACTACTCTCTGGTCAGAGACTCTGTCAGGCCTCACCAATCGCCGGCAAACCATACGTCTTACAAAGATAATAAAAGTTGTCACTTATGTGAAGAATAGCATTTCTTTAGGCAAAAAATTGAATTTTTGTCTCAGTGTCTTTGTTTACATGAGGATTATATAGCATGAGTCATTCAAATGGAAAGGGAATATCAAGTGAATTTAGCGAGTCAATTCAGTACCATATGCGGAAGTGACTGCACAGTCACAGTGTTGCCTAATGTTTGTGATGATGTTGCCAATTCTCAGCTGTGCTAGGAACAGCTCTGTAGCGGTATGCGAGGAGAATCCCATGCTCGTGTCACAGGAGGTTATGGAGAGGAGGCGCGGGGTTTGGTTAATATGCAGCGATTTCTCCTACCAGTTGTGTCAAACATTCAGGTGTATAATCTTCCATCACGACTACAGTTAACTTCAAAATATATACGAATAAAACACTTCCCTTGTTACTTTGTGACAAAAGATTATTTAAGTACAATAAAAATCTGTGGAAATCACTTAGGCGCACCTGTCACAAAAGTAAGATAACGAACACTTTGCACCTCGAAATCGATTGCACCTATGTGCAGTCTTTTGACGTTTAAATAAATCGTCTTAACGGCACTAAATCGTGGTTTGTGAATCATTTACCGGCCGTACTATACCGCATTTCACTGGTTGGAAGGCAAAAAGCTTACTGACAAAATTCACAGAAGGAAAAGAGGGACGAAGTGTCTCCCACTGGAAGGTTATGTTGTTTTATTTAAATGATTACAAAATCAGGTAAAACGAACAGTCAGGTTGTCAGTATGAGTACATTACTGTTGTCAGTATGATGTTGCACTACCCAGGGTCTGTAATGATAAAGGGACCGTTTAGGTCAGGCATATTGCATACAGAAGTGGAAGAGAGAGCACCACTAGATTCTAATCCGTATGCATTGCATACACACAGAAATTACTGTTACAGTGTACTTATGGAGCCCAATGAGTGAACTGCGTATTTTCCGGTGAGAAAGAGCACTGGCAAACAGTCTTCGCTACATTAGGTTACTTAATCTCGTGTCACTCTGAGCTAGAATTTATGGTCAGCGACTAAGTGTAAGGACAATGAGTCGCATGCGGGTTTTGAAACTGTGAAATACTTTCCTACATTATAGAAGCGAATATTAAATTTGAACTAATATTGCGAAAATTTTGTACTTGGATAGCTTAGAATGAAAATCTTTCTGTTTATTGCAAAGGAAAACAATTGATTCTAAAACATGATTGAAACCGGTCATGTCTACCAAATCATATGGAAGAACTGCCAGCGAAGTGCATCGGAAGGCAGTCAGATCTCTTGCCTTTTGCTTTGGCAGTACTCGATAGCCATATCTAGGTGCAAGTAAATGAAGAAAGGCAGCGCATTTTTGTTATCACGTAACGTCTTCATCAATTGCTTTAGTTTTAATGTAATCTACTAGTATTTACTGATGTTTGATATTATTATGATAAGGATTCCGTAGACAGGGAAAGAACCTGTTCTTGGGAAACTACTTCTGTAATGACCAAAAGGCATCAAATGATGTTCAAGTACAGTGTTCCAGCAGCGGTATGAAGAAAATGATAGTAATAATGACGGTAATAATCGAATTATCCGGTAACTTCACACTTTCCAGTGGATTTTGTCGAACTAAGAAATTTGCAGAATTTGTGAAAATTTCAAAATGGCTTCACGTCGAGCCTATGATGGCTAGAAGAGTCTTTACATCCTGCTGACATGAGAATAGCATAATGTCGGCTTCAGAAGCTTGCTTCTACTTAACCATTTAATAGACTCGCGTTTTTTCCACCATGACTAATTTTGTAAGCTAAGCACATAATCTGTTACAGCACACTCCTGGGGCTGGGAAATGTGGCCACACTGGTCTGGCGGAACGAACTATCACAGTTGCAATGCGTGGGTTCGTGTATATACTTTTAAGAGGCACAAACACATTTACTTTATCCCTGGTAACATCGATAGACAGACGTTATAATGCGGAATCCGCATTAAATGTCACGTTCCTTCATTACCAACTGGGCAGAGCCGGTTTACGTTGGGAAATGACACAGCGGAAGTCATGGTAAACAGAAATACAGTCGCCAGTAAGCTTACTTACATTATTAAATTTTATTTGATGAACCGATAGCCATTTAAAGGAACAGGGCTCTAACTTTACTTCTACTAGAATGAAATACAGACGTTGTGAAATTTGGTGCTGGATTGTGATTCGAATTCGTATCTCCTCTTTCGAGGATCTGAATATCTCGGAACAGTATAGTTCAATCATTTTGTTCCTTTTCTCAAGACTGCAATCTTCTTTAAGTCTCCTCCAAAGGCAAGTGTGTGGGTTCGAATCCTGATACGGTACAAAAATATTCATAATTTCATTTCAAGCCCTATCACGTGCACACCGGCCTGTTAGTGAAAATTAACGTGCATTTTTAATTTCTGTTCATGTGCTGCCAACGATCACAATAGGTGCCGCTATTTCTGGTTAAACACGCACACATCTTACTATTGGTGAGTAAAAAACTGATACTGAAGCTATATTCGTGGATGCACGGTAGGTGTGCAGTTCGATTGTCGCTTAGGCACAAAAGTTTGTATCCTTATTTTAGATTCAAACACCTACCAGCTGGTAAGAAAAACCGATACGTAACATTTGATTTTACTTATTTAACAATCCGATTTCGTGTTGGATTCCTATCTCCGTCACAGGACTTTACATCATGCACTTCATCTTTAAATGCATGCACACTTTGTTACTTCCGAATTGAGGTATATCATACATCTTTCGTGGTTAGTTAACAGGAACGAAAGGGTCTTGATAGAAGTCCCGGTTTATTACAAAGACTGCGGTCTTTTATTTTCAAGTTTAGATTTGGTTACTGGTATTGGCAAAAATTTCGGTAATTCATGACTCTTCAAGGTTAGTCATCAATATGATATGACTAGATTAGACTACATTAGATTAATTCTTGTTTCATACATCATAAATACGATATTTCGTAATGATGTGGAACTTGTCATTTTAATGAAAGATTTCTTTACATACCATGATTCAATTTCTTTACAATCTTTTACTATCTCTCTCTCTCTCTCTCTCTCTCTCTCTCATTCTCTTTGATTTTTATCTCTCTCTCTCTCTCTCTCTCCCTGTCACACACATACACACACACACACACACACACACACACACACACACACACACACACGCACACACATTTGACTATCGGTGAGGCAGGAAAACGTTTGTGAATGAGTTTCTTAGTTTTGAGAACACCTACGAAAGAAATATAAAAACAACTATGAGAGTTACTGATTTATGATGCTTAGTTGGTAGTCAGTTCTGAGTATTATTAGTAAGTACGCCCCAGTCCCTAAACCTAGTGTAACAAAAGACTGTAAATTTTCGGTTTTCAGCACAGGAAAGTCTTGGCACGTGGAAATCGCAACTAATCTCGTATTTCAAATAGCGGTTTACGAGTTCTAGCCACTATTAGTCTCGTAAGAGGAAGCTAAAACACATACTTCTTCGCCAGCCCTTTGGTAACGTGCTGACCTGCGAAAAAGCGTCTGTTATGGGTCGCAGTTCCAGTCTCACTGAGTTTTAGCGTTTTTATCCCTTCTGTGAAAGAGCTACAAACAGTCAGATCAAACATCGATAAGGAAATCGCAAGAAAATACTTTTGGCTCATAGTGCAACGGTGAAAAACTTACAATGCTGCACAACAGGTAACGCCTCGTTCCGCTGCTGACAAGCAAATTTTGGGTTTCTAGGAATACATAACTTTATTTATGAAATGCCACATTGGCATTGCTCTTGAGTATGACACAGTATACCAACTAAACACAACCCCATCAAAATCAAAGTGAGTAGTACTTTTGTTGTTAAAACGATAGTAAACATAACAAAGAAATTAATCATCAACGATAAATGCGAATTCTCTGATGTTATCTATAACAGTCTGAAAATGCAAATGCGGTTTCTTGATTACATGCATGTAGAAAACTTGTTCAGAGTTAAAGCTGTCAACCAAGGTTTGAAGAAGAATAAAATGCCACTACCAGACGACAAGCTAATGTAGAAAATACTTTTCCGACGTAATTTGGCACGATGCGCTCTACCCATACATAATACAAAAGTTTCGAGATGCATGTGCTGCCTGGTTGTCTATTAAACCTGAAAAGAATTAAAGTTAGCCCTTTCCCCACATGCGACTATTTTGGGTTGAGAAGTGAAGGGAATTATGTTACAAGTTCCATTACATTAATAACTTTAGCAGACAGCAGAACCGAGTTTTAAAAAATATAGCAGTGACTGTACTCGAACTCGCGACATCTTACCATTACGCTACTATCTGACACGCAGCTACAACACCTACAAAATTCATGAACAACAGAACTTCTGCATTCCACAGCGCTGTGGGATAATGCATATGGCTAGGTGAATACTTATGAGAGACAAACAGTTATACCTTTTCTTTTGCACTGTACGACGTTTTCAACAAACAGATAGCGCAGTAAAGTAGCTCAATGGATAGGAACACTTACTACACTCCTGGAAATGGAAAAAAGAACACATTGACACCGGTGTGTCAGACCCACCATACTTGCTCCGGACACTGCGAGAAGGCTGTACAAGCAATGATCACACGCACGGCACAGCGGACACACCAGGAACCGCGGTGTTGGCCGTCGAATGGCGCTAGCTGCGCAGCATTTGTGCACCGCCGCCGTCAGTGTCAGCCAGTTTGCCGTGGCATACGGAGCTCCATCGCAGTCTGTAACACTGGTAGCATGCCGCGACAGCGTGGACGTGAACCGTATGTGCAGTTGACGGACTTTGAGCGAGGGCGTATAGTGGGCATGCGGGAGGCCGGGTGGACGTACCGCCGAATTGCTCAACACGTGGGGCGTGAGGTCTCCACAGTACATCGATGTTGTCGCCAGTGGTCGGCGGAAGGTGCACGTGCCCGTCGACCTGGGACCGGACCGCAGCGACGCACGGATGCACGCCAAGACCGTAGGATCCTACGCAGTGCCGTAGGGGACCGCACCGCCACTTCCCAGCAAATTAGGGACACTGTTGCTCCTGGGGTATCGGCGAGGACCATTCGCAACCGTCTCCATGAAGCTGGGCTACGGTCCCGCACACCGTTAGGCCGTCTTCCGCTCACGCCCCAACATCGTGCAGCCCGCCTCCAGTGGTGTCGCGACAGGCGTCAATGGAGGGACGAATGGAGACGTGTCGTCTTCAGCGATGAGAGTCGCTTCTGCCTTGGTGCCAATGATGGTCGTATGCGTGTTTGGCGCCGTGCAGGTGAGCGCCACAATCAGGACTGCATACGACCGAGGCACACAGGGCCAACACCCGGCATCATGGTGTGGGGAGCGATCTCCTACACTGGCCGTACACCACTGGTGATCGTCGAGGGGACACTGAATAGTGCACGGTACATCCAAACCGTCATCGAACCCATCGTTCTACCATTCCTAGACCGGCAAGGGAACTTGCTGTTCCAACAGGACAATGCACGTCCGCATGTATCCCGTGCCACCCAACGTGCTCTAGAAGTTGTAAGTCAACTACCCTGGCCAGCAAGATCTCCGGATCTGTCCCCCATTGAGCATGTTTGGGACTGGATGAAGCGTCGTCTCACGCGGTCTGCACGTCCAGCACGAACGCTGGTCCAACTGAGGCGCCAGGTGGAAATGGCATGGCAAGCCGTTCCACAGGACTACATCCAGCATCTCTACGATCGCCTCCATGGGAGAATAGCAGCCTGCATTGCTGCGAAAGGTGGATATACACTGTACTAGTGCCGAAATTGTGCATGCTCTGTTGCCTGTGTCTATGTGCCTGTGGTTCTGTCAGTGTGATCATGTGATGTATCTGACCCCAGGAATGTGTCAATAAAGTTTCCCCTTCCTGGGACAATGAATTCACGGTGTTCTTATTTCAATTTCCAGGAGTGTATTTAAATTTCCGCATCCTACACTGTTGGCAGATCTGTGTTGGTGGCAGTTACGTTATTTTATTTTTGTGATTACAAAATAAAGTTGAATGTATGCACTGGGTAGCCGAGGTAGGTAGTTCATGGTGATTCGGTTAACCAAGTAAATGAATTTACTGAACATGCTGCAAATTGATAGAGGGAGCCTGTGTGTCAGATGTCTAAGCCAGTGTGGCACAACGGCGTTAGACAGAAAAATAAGCCACCGAGAACCGCATTTGGTGGTCTGTAGGGATGATGATAGGTTAATATACCCATGGTCTGGGTTCGATTCCAACTTCGGTCAATGATCTTAGATAGGGAGAGATAGATTCCATTCTCTTCTGGCTACACCAAGTGAAGAAGATTGTGGTTGGAAATTCACATTACAAATGATATTCCTTCTCTACCAAGTAGACGCTCGATTGTGCCACAATAAAGCCTGGAATGGCGAAATGTAGAAAGTCTGTCACCAGTAACCTTTCTTATACTAGTTATTCATTTCTAGTGACGAAACAAACGCTATGTAGGCTCACAAGACACTTATTCCATCTTTTATCTGAGCTTCTGTATGTCGATAAAATTGGTTCTGAACTGGGAATGCAACTCAGACCGCCCTTAAGGCGGAATTTGATCCCTTCATGACGATACAGCTCGGCTACAATTTGTTGTTTGTTCAAAACTGCAGATTCCTCTACAGCTCCACATATTGCGCGTGAATGGGTTCGAATCCTGGCCCGGCACTAAAAATTTCATTATGTATTATCAGGCTCTAGCATGAGAACATCTGTCTGTTGGTGGATAATAATTTCGATTTTTAATGTATTTTCATTCGTTGTCAGCACTAATGATATTTGACGTTTTTGACTCCCAGTGAGACACAGAACTATTTGCGAGGTCACTGTAAGTTCAAGATGTTATTCCGAGCTGCTGGTTGAGAAAAATTCGGTAGCTGACGTTTCTTTGTGTGTAGTCAACAACGATATGTGTGGAGCTCTATTCCTAGTCAGCACTGAACTCTTCGTCATATTATTTCTAGTTCAAACATGCTCACATGTCGCTGCTGGTGCAACAAACCCATAATTAACGTTCGTTTTCTCTAGAATATAATAGCGATAGGTACCGGGTTGGAGTCCTGGGAAAGAAAAAATTAATGTTTCGTCTCGTCATTTCAGTTAAAACATCTAGCTACTGCCGAGAAAATCCGATATGTCACAGTTGATTGTGCTTTTATATATATATGTCATATATATATATATATATATCCGATTAGATTCTGGGTTCGAATCCCTGTCCAACACAATGCTTTACCTCACGGCATTTCGAGTAAGTTACTTGTTAAGAAGCAATATTTAACATCTCTGGTAGTTCGTTAACAGGGACAATAAGTACTGGGCAGGAATTCGCGTCCGTTAAAAATGTTTGCGTTATGTATTTTAAAGTTGGTATTTGCCAATTGATACTGTCTAAAATCGAGGTATATCACTCTCTGTATGCCTTATCAGGAATGGCTGTTAGTTTCCGTCAGTCACGAAATCTTTGCTTAGTCTGCATGACCTGGGTTTGAATCCATATGCAGAGCGAGACGGTTCGTCGTGTCATTTGAAGTTCATACATATTCTCAATTTACTGCTCGTGAATAACTTAAATTTTTAATGTCATTTTGTGTTAAATAACAAGTAAGGTATGTTACTTTGAAGAGGAAATCATGAATACGGCGAACTTATTACGTGCATTACCTATCTGACGTAATAATGAGAGTGGTAACATTTCAGGTATTATTTATTGTCATAAATGTGAGCTTACAAGCGTTAAGGACGGTCTTACCTGTGATAAGGTGTTACCTGATATTTGTAGTATCGTAGTATTGCTTTACATCTTGAGTTATTGCGATACAGAACAGTGTTTTCTAGTGGTGACTTGTTGGAACCATTTTCAATAGTCAAACGACTGTACCAAGGAGCAATTGGAGGACCTGGTAGACAGCTGCGTTATGTGGGTTGCATGCGAATCAGGTTAAATGCAATTCAGGCCGTTCGGATACTTTTGAGCACGACTGTACGTAGATAGGCCGATGACACTCGAGATTCTTTGGTACAATTTACAGGCACTTGTGCCTCGCTCGTCACATAAGTTATTCTTCTTCTAAGGTGAGCCACAGAGAAAATTCCGTGTTCTAGAACTGGTGAACTACCCCGTCTAACTTTGTCACTTGGAACTTTCCTCCGTCTTTTACTGTGACTACAGTTTTAATTCCCTAAGCATAAACTTGCGAAATCACACAAAGTAATTCTCATGTTTACATACAAAAATTAGAACATTTAAAATTAATAGTCACTGAAACACACGGCATATAATATGCAGAATTTAAGAAAACCATGATACAGTAGACCCTCACTAAACAGAATTTCAATGGAGCGAAAAACTGCCAATTTGGTTTAACGAAGTTTCACTTAACAAGGTTGATTTGTCTAAAAATATACCGCTGTAGATTTCACTCTCTTGTTATAGTGATCAACGAATGAGGATGCTCTATTTCCATAAGCTCTAAGAAAAACTAAATATAAATACAATGTATACGTACAACAGTGTCTCCGGAGTTTGTTTAGTTGAGAAACTGTATGTACATACTCCTGCTCCAAAAGTAAGTACACAAGTAAGTACAGGCATAGATTTTGGGAATTCTTGTAAATTTCGAGCTGTGTGGCTGGAAGGTAGTAGTTAATGGACCAATTCTCACATCGGATGGCAGCGCGGCAATGTTAATATTTTGCAATAATATGCTAAGAAGAACCGACGTATCGCAGTTAAAATAGCTCCTGGTGACCTGTGTGTAGGGGCCGAAGCGGGATGAGGAAAGCTGACGTTGTAATTATAAAGGAGCCCTCCAGTTGTCCCCTCCAGAGGAGTTACGTCGGAGGCCTAGGGAAAATACGGATGTATAAATAAGCGAGCCCGGAGGTCCAAATCACACAGTTGTGCAATCAGTATGTCCGCATCTAGAACCAAAGAAAATGACTATTTTTAAGTTGCAGACCAATCACGATGACCTGTGGTGATGGATATCAACAACCGACCGGCTCTCTGAAACTATCGCCAATCTCCGCTGCAGGGACGGCCGGCTCCATAGCAGCAGTGGGGCGGGCCGCGCCTAGGAGCTGCATCGGCGCGAGGAGCGAGAGGGCTGCTGCCCTCCGCTCTCTGGGTGATACAGTTAGGTGGACTGCAAGGTACCATACGCAGGGGCAAGGCTGGAGTGCGAACGTGTGGCCTTCCATTTGTGGAGCTGCCTGCGGCCACTGAGTGGTTGGTGGGAGATGCTCACTACAACGACGGCGGTCGGTTGTTTCCCTTCGGCGCTCTACATCGGGTCGACGAGACGCGCTTGAGGGAGCAATCAACCGTGTTTTGGGCTACCGGGCACAGCAACGCAGGCAGCGGCCACTTACCAGTGGCGTGAATAGGAGCGCTACATCCGCAGAGCTGGGTGACCAGGCGCCGACGCTGCAGATTCCGGCAATGGCCTTGGCGCTAACCCACAACCATTTACAGTAAGGTGGCGATACGGACAAGATCATCGAAATTGTGTCATTCACCCGATCAGGTGATATGTTTCCGCTGATCCACTGTCCAATCTCGATGATCAGGTGCCCACTACAATCGTAACTGACTACATAGTTCGCTTGACATATTCAACAGTGGCTCTGAACAGTGCGCTCCGAAACATTTTCCCGTCAGAGCTGCCACAGATTACCGCCCATCCTGCTACACAGAGCGAACAAGCCTCCGACTTCCAACTTTTGAGATGAAGCATGAACGTTACACACCCTATCACCTACTCGTGTTTTCGACGTCCTACATGAATGCCCGGAACAGTAAGATGAGAACAGCCGACCGGTTTCACCGTTTCCACGTGCCCGCCGTGCGACAAGGCAGGATTTAATCTCGAAGAGAGCAGTAGGTTAAAGTTTTCGATCATCAGTGTATATTCACTACTGTTGTAGACTAAATGTGTTGTGATTAAGCTTTACCTTCTTAGCTGTCCTCTTCTATTATGGCTGCTTTTACAACACCAGTGTACGTGTTCGAATCATTCAGTAGGATTTGTATTGTTAACGAACTTCAAGCTGCTGAACACAAGGTCGCTAAACGATCTTCCGTCTCTAAACGTACCGGTAAGGAGAAGAATCGAGAGACCACGAGGGCGCCGGCTGTCGACGCCGCCCCTGGGGTCAAGGCCGAGGGGCGCCGCCCGGCGACAGACGGTCTCTGCAGGCCGCGTCGTGCCCCAGCGCCTTGACCTCGGCGTCTCGTTCTGGCGGCGCTGACAGCTCATTCTGTGCGACTGCAAATCCAGAGAGGCGCAGGCGCGTCACGTCTGTAGCTGCGCCTGCCGCCTTCTCTCGCGGATCAGTCAGCCTCTCTCAGCCTGCGGAGCACTGGCCTGCATCTGCACCCCTATTTCTTTTCCTTTTTTTTTTTAAATGAAGACCGATGACTTAAGTGACTGATGAGTAACCGGCACAAGAACTACAATGATTTCACTTAGTTTACGTATGTCCATCCTTGTCACTGGAGGTGTAGCGGATTACGGCCGTTCACTTACGTAAGAAAGTGGTTCCTTCTGATATTCATTGTCTGCGTAAACCAGTTATGGTGGCTACTGATACATCGTGTATGTAGATGATGTTAGTCCCTTCCGTATCAGCAAAGGCCTGAAGATGCTGTACTGAAGCGCCGAAACTGATAGACATGCAGTAAATGACATCATAATGACCGCTGTAGGTGCTTCATTTTCTTACATGATTCCACGTAAGCATTCAGGCGTCGACACGGGGCATACTTCTTGGTATACGACGGATAACATCTTCAGAATTATCTGCTTCTTAATCTCGAACTAGACTGGCAATGGGAGGGTCTGACATGTGGGTCACCGGTTTTGATCAGGTTTTTCAAAGACGCTCTATACTGAAAATAAAGCGAAACGTGCTTCAGTCTTTTGCTAGAGTCTCTATCTCCTGATGAAATTGAAGTGAAATTTGAGGATGAACTATTTATTTTGAATTCTATATATGGAGAGGTCATCCCAAAATAAATATTTTATTAATGTAGTGCGGGGTCCAAATTTAATAACGTTCGTATAAATAACGTGTTTGTATTTTCATGCCGTAGCTGGAACACTTGTCATTCTAGGTTTCTAGCAGAGCGAGATCGGCGGGCATTAAGTCATGGCACTACACTACCAGATTCCATATTAGTGGTGTGTGTTCGATTCTTGGTCATGGTTTTCTTTTAATTCTATATTTTTTTCGGTGTATCTGATAATATTCTGATACTCGAAATAAAAGTAAAATATCAGCTAGCATCGTTAACAATATTAAATAAATATGTATAATGCAATGACAGCTACTTTCATCGTCATACATGACGCGCTGCAAAATGACTTTAGTGGATGATGACGTTCAACCGACCTGCGCTATGAAAGTTCTGTCACCAAAATACCGTGTGACGCTCACTTCATTCGATAGGTAGGGGGCGTCATCGCATGAGTGGAGAGTCATGCGACATCACGGCAGAGCAGTGAATTACAAGATAGGGCGGTTCCTATGAATATTCATGCTTTGGTTCGTAATCAGTTGGCCATGCCTATCTTCCAAAATATGTTTTTATGAATTGGAGCACATCCCAAACGATATGTGATAGATCTGTTTCTAGCAATTCGCGTGTACGCCACAACAGGTCTACCGGAGGGCATGTTATGGTGGAGAAACTTTGTTTGCGTGTTGTGCAGGAAACTAATTATATCTACTTTTCGCCTATTTATATGATAAGTTTCACGTTAAAGACTGCGAGAACGCTTACTAAAAGCGATCATTTAGAATTATGCAATAATATGCTTTAGGTGTATTTTGTGCTATCTATCACGATGAAAATTATTGTCAATTATTTAATTATTAATCATATTTTACTTCAAAAGGAACAAACGAAGCAAAGTACACTCCTGGAAATGGAAAAAAGAACACATTGACACCGGTGTGTCAGACCCACCATACTTGCTCCGGACACTGCGAGAGGGCTGTACAAGCAATGATCACACGCACGGCACAGCGGACACACCAGGAACCGCGGTGTTGGCCGTCGAATGGCGCTAGCTGCGCAGCATTTGTGCACCGCCGCCGTCAGTGTCAGCCAGTTTGCCGTGGCATACGGAGCTCCATCGCAGTCTTTAACACTGGTAGCATGCCGCGACAGCGTGGACGTGAACCGTATGTGCAGTTGACGGACTTTGAGCGAGGGCGTATAGTGGGCATGCGGGAGGCCGGGTGGACGTACCGCCGAATTGCTCAACACGTGGGGCGTGAGGCCTCCACAGTACATCGATGTTGTCGCCAGTGGTCGGCGGAAGGCGCACGTGCCCGTCGACCTGGGACCGGACCGCAGCGACGCACGGATGCACGCCAAGACCGTAGGATCGTACGCAGTGCCGTAGGGGACCGCACCGCCACTTCCCAGCAAATTAGGGACACTGTTGGACCATTCGCAACCGTCTCCATGAAGCTGGGCTACGGTCCCGCACACCGTTAGGCCGTCTTCCGCTCACGCCCCAACATCGTGCAGCCCGCCTCCAGTGGTGTCGCGACAGGCGTGAATGGAGGGACGAATGGAGACGTGTCGTCTTCAGCGATGAGAGTCGCTTCAGCCTTGGTGCCAATGATGGTCGTATGCGTGTTTGGCGCCGTGCAGGTGAGCGCCACAGTCAGGACTGCATACGACCGAGGCACACAGGGCCAACATCCGGCATCATGGTGTGGGGAGCGATCTCCTACACTGGCCGTTCACCACTGGTGATCGTCGAGGGGACACTGAATAGTGCACGGTACATCCAAACCGTCATCAAACCCATTGTTTTACCATTCCTAGACCGGCACGGGAACTTGCTGTTCCAACAGGACAATGAACGTCCGCGTGTATCCCGTGCCACCCAACGTGCTCTAGAAGGTGTAAGTCAACTACCCTGGCCAGCAAGATCTCCGGATCTGTCCCCCATTGAGCATGTTTGGGACTGGATGAAGCGTCGTCTCACGCGGTCTGCACGTCCAGCACGAACGCTGGTCCAACTGAGGCGCCAGGTGGAAATGGCATGGCAAGCCGTTCCACAGGACTACATCTAGCATCTCTACGATCGTCTCCATGGGAGAATAGCAGCCTGCATTGCTGCGAAAGGTGGATATACACTGTACTAGTGCCGACATTGTGCATGCTCTGTTGCCTGTGTCTATGTGCCTGTGGTTCTGTCAGTGTGATCATGTGATGTATCTGTCCCCAGGAATGTGTCAATAAAGTTTCCCCTTCCTGGGACAATGAATTCACGGTGTTCTTATTTCAATTTCCAGGAGTGTATTTCGATTATCACAACATTATCAGATACACTGATCTCGATTGAAATAAAATCCACGATCACGACTCTAACAAAGACCAGTAGCTTGGTAGTCTAACGCCCTGACCGTTTTTTTAATGCGGGAGGAAAAAACGGACAGTCAGCTTCAGGCTTGGTGGACGCAAGGTGGTCAGGGATCGAGTCCCGAGGCCTGCCACTGTGCTGATTCCACACATGCTAGTGGCCCCGTTTTATTTTGTATTTTTCTTTTCTTCTTTAAAACCTCATAATGTGATACTCAAATGAAAAAGAAATAAATCAGAACTAGCGATTTGTCTGGTAATAAATATGTAACCAATTTTTTTAGTTTTCTGATACAACTTATTCTACCATAAACTCCTTTTCGAACCACTACTGACTCATCATAAGATGGAGGTGCTACAAGAACATTATGCTGTGGACCAAGTGTAGCTAGATGCTGTGCTGATACTGCACCTAGCTTAAAGACACACTCACACACACACACACACACACACACACACACACACACACGCAGGGTAACTTAGCTGCCCCTACTCACGGGTTCTTGGCAACCCGAAACGCCTCCTGATACCACACCCAAGCTTCTCATATTCTCTCGCTTTCGTCGCAATTAGTCCTGCAGAAGACATGAGCAGGACCTTTTTTTAGACAATTTGAAACAGTTAAATTCTGTACTGGAGCTTTCGAGCTATTCGAGAAAAACGCGTTTCCAGATCGCTGTTATACGTTTTTCTTGACATATTTGAAAAATATGGCCTCCAGCGAAAGCGTATTCTAGAACAGAATTTAGCTACATTAAATTTCCTAAAAAAAGTTCGCGTAATTTTTTCTACTGGACCATTAGTTTGTCTTTATTTTAAAATTCGACCCGCAAAGCCTGTAAGTACATTTTCAACCCTCTAATCCTTGAAGCCCCCTCCCCCTGATAGCACTGGATGGCCATCCTGCCCTTACGTGCGATCAGCGACTGAGCTCATGGGTGTCACAGGTAAGCCGGTGCTACAGGAAGCGTGTTGAGGCTGGCCTGTGGACGGTGTGTACTGAGTTGAGTTGACGTTCTGATGGCCATTACCATGCTGTAAACTAAAAAGATAACGGTGCGGTCATGGAAATGCTAATACACGTTGTGTAAAATTTTGTTTAAAACTCTTCCAGGCCTATAGATGTACCTTCAGTGGTGTCCAAATTTACCTTTCGTTGTCCAGAGAGAGATCTTGGTCCATGACCGCGGCAAAGTATCGGCATTTCAAGGGTCCGTAAGTGAGGTTCAAGTATGGCATTCGTAATATTCCCACTGTTTTCATATTACTCAGAACATTTTAGAGTGCATGCAGTTCTCTTTTTTCCTGATTCTCAGTATTGTGGAATTGTACAGCGCATGGTCCGTAGAACGAGTAATGTGAATTTGTTGTTTCTTACTGCATATCGAGATGCTTATCAATAATCCGAAATTTCATTTTAGGTTCATTTTATTTTCATCCCAATTCTGTTGTTAAGTATGCATGAGTTTTAACTATCCATGCCTCCCATCATGTACATTTTCAGACGGTATTTGATTCAACAACACGTTGTTACATGCAGTCTGTCTTCAGTGGAATTATTAATCAAAAGGAGAACTGCCATCAGCAACAATATTTTGAATTCATTGCATGCTATTTCAGCCTGTAAGATAAGTTAGTGCTGGTGAAACTCAGACAGTTTGTGTTGCTACAGACTATGTTCGAAGTGACTGTTTCGTTTCATCTTGTTTTGGTGGAAAACCCTTAAGCCTCTGAAGTGAGTTACAATTAGTCATTGCACTTGATCTGCCTACAAAGGAGGTCACACTTACACTTACGATTCACGCTGTGATATTGAAAAAGGTAATCGCGATTTTCCATTCTTTCATATATTCATACACGCACCCTTTTGTTTTCCGCTGTGCAATGAAAGTATCTCCTACCTGTAAGTGAGCTTACTGGGCAACAAATTTGTTACGTCAATGCACAAGCAGAGGTGAATCGTTAAGCCCTTACAGATGGCGCAACGATCGAGTCACATGCTCAACCTCATACGAACTGCCTCCAGGTGCAGGTGTAACACTAGTAATCAGTGAGAAATTTATGTTTCAAGCAGATATTGTAAACATGGGTAAATGTAGGGACTTGACACAGTGACAAAATGGGGATATCGTTTTGGCTGTGCCCGTGGCCATACGGTGTATAAATTCGCTAAATTTGTTGTTTTTCGCAGTGGACTGTTCAGCGTGTCTGCAAGCTATGTTGTAGCACAGGTGGCCACGAAACATGACGTCAGAACTGCGGTCGGAAAAAGGTGCTGACTGGGACGGATCGGAGAAGCGTTTCACGGCTTCTGAGTCAAAATTGCTACCCGACTGAATGAAGGTCGGTTCCAACCTGTTAGCGAGAGAACTGCATGCGAACATTTGAAGTCAATCACCTCGCAAGAGCCCATTGCTCACAAAGACACATAAAGGCAATAGTGAAATCATCGCGAATGTGACTGGTTTTCTGAACACTGCCCCATCCTGTTACATCTAGATTTTCATGCAAAACTACCTGAACTGAATCCCATGGAGACTCTGTGGGACATGTTTGAACAGCAGGTAAAACGCCACATCAGCATCCCCACAATGTGGTGGAAATACGCGATCAAATCCACAGCGAGTAGCTTAACCTGAATGCGGTTCCAGGGTTCGATTCCCGGCGGGGTCAGGGATTTTCTCTGCCTCGTGATGACTGGGTGTTGTGTGATGTCCTTAGGTTAGTTAGGTTTAAGTAGTTCTAAGTTCTAGGGGACTGATGACCATAGATGTTAAGTCCCATAGTGCTCAGAGCAATTTGTACCATTTAACCTGAATGCGATGTAACTGCATGTCCTTGTGAACTCACTCCCTAACGGAATTCAGGCGGTTATGAAGTCCACACGCGTAATTACATAGGCCTAAATGGCGCTTGTAGTGATTTTTGTCAGAGTGAATTATTTCTTGTCCGTTGAGTTTATTTTAATTAAATACTTGTCACACAGCGTTAGTGGTTGTCCTTGGTTCAAAATTTCATATAAAATGGGAGTATTTTCAGGGCATTCACTGAAGTCGCACATTTTACGGACTCACGTGGATGGAGTTATTGGTTGACGGACTTTGAAACGCTGGACGACGGTCGGCGTATAGTTATCGTTTTTGTGACCTCGCCTTAATTTTTCTTTAGGCTCCATCTGTGTCTGGTAGTACATATTCACTTATTTCGTGAAAATCCACGGAAAATTTGCATGGGGGTAGATTTTAACTGAGTCTTACTTCCTGTGGATCAGACTCCCAGTCGTTGTCGTAAACTTAATGAGACGATGGCATCTTTGTGTCTGCAGGATGCATCTGCAGATATCCCACATTAGTGAGTTTTACGCATTTTCAGCGATTTCTAGTGGTCGACTGGACCGTTTTTGTTAGCCTGCTTCCGTATGTAGCCAGCTTTTGTCAATTGATGTTATGTCTGCCAGCTTACTTACAACTGTACTGTTTAAGTGTTGTTAATCATGTCCTGCAGCTGTTAAGTGTTTCTCCCCCTATTTGGCAGCTAAATATTTCAAGCCTGGTGGACCCCTCTGTGCATAATATCATAGCTGTCATATGTGGGCATTTTATAAGCTCGGAAACTTATATGTTGAGTAAAACCTGTTTTGTTGCAGAGCTTTACCCTTTCCTTTAATGATGTCCCAAAAGTTATAATGATTATCGGGCAAATTTATCTAGCGAAACTCTGTTTTTCGTCTACCCGGCTGATAGGAGGTTTGGGTCAACCTGACGTTCGGGCAAAGGCTTCTGCTTTATTTCTTCGATGCACTACTTTAACGTGTCTTCGCGTCCCCCAATCACTTGCAGCTCGCCTGTATACCTGTCTCCGACCTGCGAGCTTAATCCCTCCAGTAGATGTTGATAGGGTAAATGAGAAATTAATCAATATTCGAGAATTTTTTATTGGTGTCAATTAATTGGGATTGATATACATTCACAGTCTCTTCTCTTTGTAAAAATGCTGCTATTTCGCTCGAGATTCCCAAATCGCGTTTCCTCTGTGGAGTCCCTGTCACCATACACAGATTGGAATGTTGTTTGTTCTAGTGTCAGCCTATCTACTTTTCCGATGGAGATGAAGTTCCCATTGTACCAAGTTGTTCATAATCTTGTCCCCATCAAGTTTCGACGTTTTCGCATTGACCTTAGTGACACACCGATGCAGCCGATGCCATAAAATGGACGTAAGGTTCCGTTGTTCACCTACGGGCATATATATCGGAGTTGGCTCCACCGTCAGATGGCCTTTCTGGGCCGGCAGGCGGAATAGGAAATCTCCGGTGAGATTCCCCTGTGTACCGATTCTGCCTCCTTTCCCAGCACGAAAAACAATACAGTTATGAGGCTTGTCGGGCATTATGTTCATTACATGATGGGGAGTTGGTATGATCCTGACCTCACGTGCCTTTTACCAGTATATGTTTATTCCCCATCGAACGTGGCAATGGACGCCACGTTTTTTCCGAATATGCTGTATATCGAATTAATTATCAAGGAGATGGATGATGTGTAGAATCCCTTTCCTCTTCGGATGTTTCATTGCTGTTACATTGCTTTTGGTATACAAAATAAGGAGGTGGGTTAACTTGCCCTAATGTTATTTTCGTCATGATCCCTTTTGAGGTGTATTGTTACACAGGTTATTTCATTTCTATGACCCTGTTTGTCTTATTTTTTCAAATGTGTAAGCAACAAGAAAAACTGTTGCAAGCAACGACTGGAAATGTTTTTTTTTTCCTTTTTCAGCGGTGTCTGCCATGTAGGAGTCACTCAGATTTTTTTTCATTATAGCTGATGTCGATGACGAACTGCAACTGTGATTTAAATTAGCGCTCGCCGATACCTCCGCTGCCCCACCGCAGGAAATCAGGTACTATAAGTTTAACGGTTTTGTTGCTCTATGACATCACAGCTCCGACACGAATGCATCGATTTCAATGTCGATTTTTTTTGTTTTCTTGAAGGGTAGTTTAATCATAGTTGTAGTGACGTATGTTTGATGTAAGTTTGTTCAAGCGTTTAAAGTAAAGAGTTTACAGACAGAAACACGCTGCTTAATCAGTATGTGGTACATATTTTGATGTCATACTAAAATACAGATTCCAAAGGTATGTAAAAAATTCCGCGAGATGTTTGTGTCGTATGGTTCAACTACAATCATCATTTTTTTAAATGTATTTTGGCGTCACAACGCTAGGTACAATCAGAATACAAAAATGGTGAATGTGAGTGAACCATAGGAGACAAGCATATACCCTCGTGGATATTTGTGTAGAGCTTTTTCAGATCTTCAGTTTCGTACTTCCAATTAGACGTAGGTCTTATCGCCTGCGAAACTTATCGTAAAAGAGTGCAATTGCAACAAACTTTTTGCTATATTGATTCACTATCATCGACTATTAATACCTGCGCATACTGATTTAATTGTTTTAAGTAATCTATGTTCTTCCTCATTGTCCAAGCTATCTCCATGCCAAACTACATCAAATTCGATTCAGTGGTTCGGACGTGAAAAGATGACAGACGGAGCTACCTTCATGTTTGTTACTGCCAAAACTGAATGTCATTTTGAGCGAGAGTGTGTGTTGCTATTGTTTCAATACACAAACCTGAGCAACACATCCCTCGGATTTGGCGGAGGACGGTCTTAGTGTTGAATGAAAGGTTTTCGAGTTTCCAGGCGCATCAAGTGTTTAAAAATACACGAGCTCTCTGCCAAGCACTCAGCAACACACCGGCGAAGTAGCGTACACCAGCCTACACCCGTCGAGCCTAAGAAAGTTCAGTAACAAAAACTAACGCTACTTTTCCAACCGATGTGGCAAGTGAATAACCTAAAATCACCAGATGGGTCGTCTGCTAATCGAAACGGTTGTCCATAGTTGCATTTACGCCCTAATGAGCAATTTAGAAGTTTTCCATGAGGCCAGTGAATCTCAGTCAGTGAATTATGAAAACAAACTCGTTGACACTTTTTAGAACCATTGATTTAATGATAATAGTTCACATTGAAAAAAAATAAAAAAAATGATCCAATGGCATTTATTGGCCGGCATATCCCCTTCGGGGTTCGGACGCCGTGTTGCAAGTGTATTTAGCTGACTCCACTTCGACGACTTGCGTGTCATTGATGATGGAAATGCTGATGAAAGACACACAACACCCAGTCCCCTGCTGGGAATCGAACCCAGACCCCCTGGCGTGGTAGGCAGCGCATACACAAGAATCCAGCGCATACACAAGAATCTGAGCTGTCACAGGTAATGTAAAATGCGAATGACATGTGCGGGGAAAATAAGATTTTGGTTCTACAAACTCTTTTCTATATTGCAGCAAACTCTTTGTCACAAAAACATTTTTCTTTAATAATTTACATAAATTTGGAGGGTTCATACTGAAGTCACTGACGAATTTTCGGTAGAAATTACACATCAACATGAAATACATCAACCGTTTTTTGCTCTTCGGTCTCACACACTCTGCAATGGCCTCGATCGTGTCCCTGTAGGGCAGTATTCTTTCTGCTGTTAATTGATGGGCTACAAAAGTTAATTCCACCTGCATAAATTCTCATTACTAAGTTCGAGTGTAATTCAACCGATCTATAATACTCTGAACACCCCTCCAAAATACTGACAGTATTCATTCCATGTACTGCTAATGATTAGGATATTATCTACATATACTGCAAGCCTCCTCTTCAATTCACACCAAATTTCATGACTCAACGCACCAATAAAAACACCAGTCGACATGTATAGACCAAATGGAACAACTATAAACGTGTATGAACTTCCCTCAAACAGAGAAGCAGCATATTTTCTGCTTTCCTTGGCAAGTGGCACCTGTTAGAACCCAGAGGTCAGATTCACACTTGACATTAGCGTCACATTATTGAATTTTAGCAACAACCCATTCATGTTTTCTGGTTGATCATTTTGTCTTACTATTATTTTATTTGATCTCTTAGGACCTAGCGCAATTCGTACTGTTCTGTCCTTCTTCCTAACTACTACAATTGGATTACTGTTTTCACTCCTTCCCTGTTCTAATTCTTTCCATTCCAACAAATGTTTAATCCTACCTCTGACTACTTCTTTGTCCCTCATTGCTATAAGGAGAAGCTTTACCTTAATGACACAACAAAGTGTCACTTTTAATCAATACTCTAAATTCACTACCTCCCAAGGCTTAGCTGAAAACACACCTTTATATTCATGAAAAAGTTCATGCAGCTGAAGCATTTTCTCTTCAGGTAAGTACTGCATCTCCTTTACCTTATTATTTATTTGTTACCTTCACATGACTCCTCATACCTTTCATTTTCCTTCTGCAAGTGTGCCATCCCTTTATCTCCCTTTCATTCTTCTCTAAACTTCATTCTTTTTCTGTATCCTCCAGCATCAAAATCCAAAATTCTATCCTTAACCCCAATATTAAAATTATAGTTATGCAGAAAATCCATGCAAAAAATTATGTTGATTGACAATCCTGAAACGTTAAAACAGTAATTAATTGTCATAATTCTAAAATGATTTTCTTTGTGATGGGTTTACTGCATGCCCCAGCTGCAGTCCTTATCTTTACTCCACTAAACAGTTAGCTCTACTAGATTCCTACTTCTTAATCGTTGCAAAAAGGCCTCAGGTATATTTCAGGCAGAATCCAGTGGTGTTTCACTTTCAACATAACAATAGGGTTGAACAATCAGTCCATTTACAACTTTAACTCAGTTTCCTTCATCAAATCAGCATCAATTTGCTCTCTACTTTATTTATCCACCATACATGCATCCAAACACATATTTCCATATTCAATCTCCATAAACCCTTTACATAAATCGTTAAGTATTTCACTTGCAGTTCCATCATCCAATTCTTGTATCTTTCTAGCAACTTTGAGCTTCAACTGCTCCCACTCCTCTGGTGCCAATACTTGATGCACCTTTGCATAAGACACCCAATCATTTATATCATACCCATGCTCCTCCTTCTTCATCCATTCATTTTTAATATCGATATTAAGAACTGCATGATTTCCGTCTTCTCTGAATACAAATGTTTCCACTTCATTTACTGAGCAGATTTTATCACATCAAATATCTGCCTCAATACCTCCTTCCCTTCCCAATTCATTATTAATACAACTGATACCGCATTGCACTGCTTTCAGCACTGACACATTCACATCTTTCACACTCACTAGACCATTTTCACTGACAATATCATCTGCCCCTTTTGTGATAGACTCACTTACAAAATACAAAGAACTCTTGATATCTACTCAACCAACACCGTCAGAAGCACTTATTACATTAGAAATCTCCAATTTCCAGTACCATTGTATCTTCCATTGTTGCCAAACCAATGCTATTCTCATCCCCTCTATGCTCCACCATCTCATCTCTGTCAAATAACTCATTTAATGTGGTTCACTGTCACTCACATCACTGATACCTCTCGCCTCCGTATCTTTATTTTTCCTATTAAATAATATCTTCCCACATACCAGTGTTACATAGCACAGAATCGACATGGCATAGGCTGACTCCCTCCTTTCCCTCTCGTTCATTGTATCTGTCTCTGGTCCTATTCACAGCATACGTACTACCCCCTCCACACCTTAAGTGAGGCTCCATCTAGTTTCCTATACGCCTCCTTTGAAATTCTGGACCTTGTGGTCCCCCCTTGCCTGTGTTCATTATCAGTTCATACAAGTGTATAGTCATTTCCATCCCCTTCATAGTTTCTCTCTTCTCTCTCCTACCCGTTTCTCCAGTCCCTGTCATTGTCACTCTGCCCTTTACTACTACTTGACCACCTGTTCCCTGTGTCATTGAAACTATTTCTTTAACTGCTACCCTTATTCTTATATGTGCTACCTTCCTTGTGTTCTACCAGTTTTGGTTTATAATGCAGTGCCCTGTGCTTGGTCCCAACAAAATTAAAAAACTCTTCCACGGAAACAGTAGGGCTGTGTATTAGATCCACCTGTAAATTCTCTGGCAACCTCCTTTTTAATACTGATATTTCCCTTAGTACCCCTAATGGTCTATCTAAATGTATTAGTTTGCTGAGTTCCCTCACATAGAATGAACTCACAGTTTCTTTACTATTTCTGTAATTTGGCCCATTGAAGGAGTCGTTTTGCAACCTTAACTGCTTAATCTGCCCCCAATATTTATGCAAGAATATTTGTTCAAATTTCTTATAGTCTACAAATTACTCAGCATGCTGGTTAGCCCAAGTCTCAGCTGGTCCCTCCAGCTGACTCTTCACAAACTTTACTTTTGCTTCCTTACCCACCCCTGTTATGAAGTTATCTTTTGCATGTAGGCAATAAATCTACTGCATGGTACGTATTTTGATCAATGAATGGCCTTATTCTTGTATTACCAAAAGTTCCCAGGGGATGCCGTATCATCGCTCCTGCCTGACCAGCTGCCACATTACTTATAATTGATTTCAGAGTGTCTGTCGTTCCTTGAATAATTTCTACTTCCCCTTTCAACTTTTCATTACCGATTTTAATTACAGATTTTAGTTCAGGATTTGTCTAGAGCCCAAATTTCGTGCACTTCTTCTCCTGTGCTTCGATTCGTCCCCCAAGTTCAGTTTCTACAGTCCCCACTTTGGTTGCAAGTTCCTTTTCTACTTTGTCTGTTTGTTTGCTGTCTGTTTCTAGTTTATTTTCAAATTTTTCAAATCTTATCTCCAACAGCACAAACAACCAATTTTAGACTTTATACCTCCGTCTATTTCAGATTCTACATTTCCCAATTTTGAATCTAAAATTTCAACTAATTTCTCACTCAAATCGTTCAATAATTGAGTGAGTTCACTTCCTAGTACCCAAACACGCTCCTTTGGGATACCAGGGCTACTACAATCACTCCTAACATCCTCTGATCCGGATTCAGTTGTAAGCTTCTGTATCTCATCGGCCATGGCTGACGAGCAGCAACCCAAGGTATACAGAGTGTTAATTCTAAGTTGAAAAAAGCAGAATAACTCGAAAAATAAGCTTCACACAAACAATGTGTGGAATACAAAGTTGATTATTTTCGAGGGTGACATCTGATGGTGCTAAAATTAGGCCTCCAGCCCAGCCCCCTTGGGGGTGGAGCGGGAGGCAACTTTCATATTTCAAATGGGAACCCCCATTCTGTATTATAGGATCAGATTCTACATAAAAAACTGCGTACATTTTGTCTTAAACATTTGTTTCTATTGTTAGTACTTGGCACTGGAATTCAAGAAAATTCATGTTCTCATTTTTGCATGGAAAATGGTTACTGATAAATAAAAAATACTTGTTTACTTCGTAAATTTTGCTTCGATAAAACTAAAACTCTCCCTCTCTCCCTATAGGGTGGGGTTTCAGAGAGACGAATTAGAGTTTTACAGAAGTTGACCCAAATATTAGGTGATACATAACTGAAAGAAAGGGACTTGTTTCCCGACTTGTCTTCGGTCGTACGCTATCGGAATTGCAACAGTTAGCCTCTCTGCAATGTACTGCGCCTCTCTTTTAGCGACCGTCACTGTAATTTGCAACGTCCGATAGGCTCTCGTGGTGACAAATGATATCGTCACAAGACGCGGTTCTCTTCGTCGGATCTTCTCTATCTCTTCCATTAATCTTACGTAATAAGACTAAAGTGCAGTACACAAGAATCAGCCGGCCGGTGTGGCCGATCGGTTCTAGGCGCTCTAGTCTGGAACCGAGTGACCGCTACGGTTGCAGGTTCGAATCCTGCCTGTGGCATGGGTGTGCGTGCTTTCCTTAGGTTAGTTATGTTTAATTTGTTCTAAGTTCTAGGGAACTGATTACCTCAGATGTTAAGTCCCATAGTGCTCAGAGCCGGTTTTTGAGTACACAAGAATCCATCTTAACCTTTACATTTGTCGTGGTTGAATCACATCTTCTTCAGATTCTTCCAACGAATCTCAGCTTGGAATTTGCCGAATGGGATGGTAATGGATATTTTTGCTTATTTGTGTGCAACACGTTGAACTTTTTTACGTTCTGGGTAACTGACAGTCGCTGCATCAACTATCGATTTGCCGCAAGAGTTTCTGTGCTTCGCTACTGTTTATTGGTCTCGCAACGTCGCACCCTTTCTGTACTGAACACCATCGTCTGCGAAAAGCCTAACGGAGCTTTCGACGTTGTCCACTAGATCACTAATACCTGTCTTGTAAGTCCATCTTTACGCAGACGGTTGTGGGACTCTGCCGTTCAATATAAAGTGACGAATCAGAGCACCTTCATCCGTCTAAATTTCCAGATATTATTTAATTTGGGTACCTATTTGAGATCTGCATTGCGTCATTTTCATGCCCCCCTACCGACGTGTATGTGGGATTATTCCTACACGCCGGCCATGAGGCCTGAAAAAGGCGTAATGTAACGTTGAAACTGGTTGTTCAAATTAAATAACAACCGAAAATTTAGACAACTGAAGGTGTTTTGAGTTTACAATTTAGTTATACCAGCGGTCGTCAAATTGCTGCTCGCGGGGCGCATGTGGCCCGAAACAATTATTTGTGCGGCCCACGGTTCTCAGCCGTATGTTATAGTAATATAGATTACGTCTAGCTATTAACAGCCGGATCCAAAAACGTCAACGTCAGCTTAAGAGTTAAAAACCGTTCAAAAGCCAAGATCGCACAAAATATTTTTTTTTAATCAAGACAACCAGTTTCAACAGTCTTTGCTATCATCTTCAGGTCTTAGAAATTTTTTTGTAGTGAAACAAGTTCATTTTACACTGACCTCATGCACAAAATGTCAAGTGGATGAAACTCAGAATATTATAAACATTCTCATCGTTAAAATACTTAAAACGCACCTTGGCCAAAAGATCATGTCCAAAATAAATATTTCTGACAGGTGCTTGTTACATGATTATGTTTACGTATTTGTATAATGTAACTTGTGCAAAATTTGTATATGGACATGGCCTTTTGGACAAGATCCTGTGCGTTTGTAAATATTTTAGCGATGACAAACGTTTATAATGTGCTGAGTTTTATCCACTTGAAAACTTGTGCGTGAGGTGGGTGTAAAGTGAACATGTTTTGATAGAAAAAGTGCTTAAGAGCTGAAGATGACAGCTAAGCCCGGTTGTCTTGAATAAGAAATATTTTGTGCGATCTTGGCTTTCGAATGGTTTTTAACAACTGAAACAGATCACCCATCAATACTCTCATAATGAGAAAATTCAGTCTTCTTAAGAGTGTAGTTTTCCTGTTCAGCAACAAACAAAAATGCTAACAGGGAGAGAAGAGTCGTATTTCACGATGTGCTTAATTTTAATTGAGTTCGGTGAATTCGACCGCTTACCTCAGGGGCACATGGCAAGAATCGCGGCGACTGAGGGTTTAGAGGCCTTACTTTATTGTTTGTCTTCCAATATCGAAAACTTACGGGCGTGTGCAACTCTTACCGATCAGCTGATGCGGTATAGATTTCAAATGGAAGTAACATGTACTCGTGAATGCACATTATAATGACGATCATCTTCAAATGCGGCACGTACAAGATGATTGGGTGATGATGTTACAAGATTTCAGGAATGATTCAGACGGGTAAATGTATGAATTTGAGGTAACGTACCGTGGTCCGGAAACGAACGAGACGAAGGTTATAGGTGAAAATCGTTCTGATACCTCTAATAGTGGAATGCACGTATCGGTACTGTTCTTGCTAGGTTGTACGGTAGTCCAAAACAAGAAAAAATGTCTGGCAAACAACGGCTCTAAACTGGATACCTTAAAAGTTTTGAATACTTGTTTAGTAGAAGAGAAGGGTTTCACAGTAGCGAAGATGAACAAGTGTTCCTAGTTTATATGCATTTTAGCAACTGTGTTTACTTCGCATCCCTTCCTTGTTTGGTCCTTACTACCATTTCTGAAAGTTGCCTACCCAATAATCTTAGCAATAACAGCGTCGAGATATGTTTTCTATTGTCAGATGTATCAGAACAATTTTCGCTTGTAACCTTCGATTCGATCGTTTCCGGATCAGAGTCCCTTGCCTCAAATTGGGCCTTCTCCATCGCCTTGATAATTTGTAACATCAGTACAGAATCACTTTGTATCTACAGCAAGAAATATAAAATTAAATTAAGGCTGTTGTAATATAGCTCAATGAGGATAAGGTAAATGAGATTCAAAAGATGAATTCTGGTAAACATTTGTAATCTTGTCACATAATACACTATACATTTTAATATAATTATTGTTAATAATCAATTAATCATCCACTCATAACAGACAACAAAACACTTCGTCAGACCTTTACAGTATCAAAACTTTTGTGTCACTGACATTGGCTGGGATTCAAAACGGAACAATCGACACGAACTATTCCGAATTGTACCAACTTTTAACGGTAAGTACCTCGTGGTCGGCGACCAACTTATAGCACCCTTACTGTAGCTAGTGTATTGTTGGCTCATAATATACTAATTTATGTAAGTTACCAGTTAATAATAATATCGTTACAAATGCGGCTCCAAGTGAAACCACATAACGTCAGTATTGGCTCTTGAACAAAAAACCACTGATTTATACGTATTGTAAACACTTATGGTCCTACAACACCCCTTTGTGGTACTTCAAAGTTGTACTTTTGATCTGATGATTTCGCTCGTTAGGAATAACACATTGAGCTCTGTCTGCCAGGAAGTCCTGAATAAGGTTAAAAATCTGGTCTGATCTTGGTATGCTCGTATTTCCCTGACTAAACGAAAATGCGGGACTGTCCAGCCCCGATACGAATACCGTACCGTTAGTAACGTCCTTTCTCTGTACGAAGAGATGCCAACACACGAAGAGAATTCGACGGAATGTAGCATAGGTGAACGTTAAGTTTCACTAGTGAAATGAGTGTGCTTTGTCATACGAAAAACACTGTCAGCTGTAACGAATAAGTGCAACTGTTCAAACAACAAGGATAATAAAGCTAGTTTTGGTGTTGCTGTATTTTAGGGTAATTTTGCTTTCCCAAATAAGGTTTTTGCTTCGTTCTATAACACGAAAAAATGAGTGGCGTAAAATTTTGGCTCAATAGAAGAAGGAAAAGAATAGACACATAAAGTGAATTTATCAGCAATTTCATTAATTTCAATTAGTTAATAAAGCACTAACTTCCAAACGAATTTCATACCACTAATATGTCCAACATTTCTCAGGCAAATATGGCATTAAAGTAAAATTTTCTTTTAAAAACCATGATTCTTAGGCAAAGTTTCCCATGCATCTAAATGTATAGTGATACTTCGATACAAACTGATGCGCCAAATGTTTACGTGTCCAATTTTTTATAAATAATTTATTGCAACCTTCTGTTAGCTTTACCTCTCTCTCAGCCAGCTCACTTACAACTTTCAGACTACCAACTAGTGGTAGTTCGTTGACGGTATATTTCGGTGCTTGCCACTCAGTAGAACTTGGTTTAAGTATCTTGTCATTCAGATGATGTCTAGCGAAACATCGCGCTCCCATAATAAAGATGGCGTCTTCAGACCACTACTGATACTTTTTGGTATCTGATGGAATTCAACTTGAAAATTTTTTATATTTCCGTTTGATGGTTTTGGCTCGGGACTCAGTGGATGGCACATTTTTGTTTTTAATGCTCGAGATTAACTGAATCAAAGGATGAAAAGACTACAAATACAGGAGGAAAGTGCCATAAATACGTTTTCTAACTGTTTAATGAAGTGGCCCGATATATGTGCCAGGCATCTGGTGATCTGCATGGTTGCCTTCAGCGGTACAAATGTATTATTTATTTTCTCCCGGCTTCGACGGTGGCGACCATACCACAGAAAGAGAAAAAGCTACACGTTATTTCATATGATTTTCAGCTTCGTTTTGGGTAAAAACTGAAAACCTTCACAGTTACAAAACGTGTACAGAAGACCGTATAATAATAGTGAAGACAGAAGGCGAATGACCCTCAAGCCCTCAGACTACACCCTGCTTACATGGTGACGGTAAGAACTATCCCCAACTAATCACTGTCACTAGAGCACTGACAAGTCTCAAGCCGTAACCACGCAACAGACAATTTGCTATCGGTGTCTGCACATTAGATTTCATATTAACTAATTCTCACTGCACGGTATTTTCTATAAACGAGCACCAACACTATATTTGAGTACCAAATAATACACGTTATTTTACTAACTTCAAATGTATAAGCCAGTCGCATAGCACTACTGTTGGAGATACTAAGACAGTCTAAAGAATCGCTACGTAATCTGTACGATAGCTACTGTGGCAATTTTTGAGCACATTAATATACACAAAGTTTTTCGTAAGGTCTTCACAGAAAACATGACACGATGTTCTTTCCATGATGGTAGTATTTGATTACAACGTTGAGACACAAGTTACTCATTGAAATATTCTGTTCTTTTAAATATTTATTGTAATATACTCAGTTTCAATTATTCATATGTGATAACTACATCCAATCAGTAAATGGTCATCTTCGGATTTAAAAATAAAATAAATAAAACATTAAAAAATAACTGTTGTATTAGATAAAGCAGACGAAAGTTCTCAAAAATTTAAATTTCTGTAAATGTTATCTGAATAAGTACATAATAGTCCTTTAAATTATTTAAAATTCTATATTCTCACAATTTTAATAATTTTAAATTTTAAATAATTTCAGCCTCTATTATGCAGTTGAATAGTTATTTACTCATGTTTTATTCCCTTTCATTTTTTATGTGAAACTGTTCATTAAATGATTGAAATTTTTATCAAGAGCGTCTAATTGCAACGGAGACTGTTACAATTCATATGTAAAAATTTATACAGTTGCTTCAAGCCTCACGAAAAAATGTAATCAATTGTTAAATATTCTACATTCATGGACTATCATGTTTTATTTAATTCGTTTCAAAAGTGTTTTAAAATATACGTAAACGCTGATCTGAACATCGACTTCTGTACAACAGCGCTTTAATGCTCCACATTATATTAATTTTAAGTGCACATATATTTAATATTGTAATAAAATGACTCATATTAACCATTGTATATCAGCTCACATTCAAAAAGCAGCATACAAATCTAAATGAGTTCGATCTTTGCCTTCCTCTGTAATTGTTGCTTCTTGGTTCCTTTCCATATTGTATATTTCACATATTTCCCTATATCTTACAACTATTGGTCTTAGAAAGTAGAACATTTTCTATCCTTTCACGTTGCAGAATGCATTATCTACATCACAAAACCCAATGAAGGTGTTTGGATTTTTCTTATATTTTGCTTTCGCGGTAAAGCACATCAGAATTGCCTCACTGGTGTCCCTTCCTACCCTAAATCAAACTAATTGTCATCTTCATCTAAAAGATCCTCAATCTTTCTTTAATTTACCGCTCACAAATGCACAGTGTATGCCTTGACAGTGAGTCATTCCTTCAGAGAGAAGGTCATTATAATTCGCCTCTCTTCTGTTGCCTGCTTTTTACATGATTTATGTCTGTTAGCATAAACAGTGCTTACTACAGCTCTATGGAACTCGCTAACTGTGAACTGCGGCTGTTAGTAACTTCGAACAGCTATCGAAGGAAAAGAAATCAGCTTGCTACTAAAACAGAATCCACAAAAGCTTACATGCAGGCCTGTCTTAACACACATGATTGAACATCTGTGCTGTTTCGTTAAAGCTTGTTGACTGGAACAGTCAGCTGTATCTGCTGGTTGACGTAAGAGAATTTTCCACGTTTCCACATGTGAACAATCCCGTCCTCTACACGTGCCCGCAAGTCGCCTTGCAGTTCGTTGCTCTGGCGAAGTAGACACTCCCTGGGAAGTTTGTCGGCGTTTGCAAGTAAATAGCTTCATTTACACTGGAACTGCGTAAGTTTATCTTAACTGCTGACGACATTTTAATTTTCCAAATAAACTTACGCATTAGCATATCATAAGGACGCCGTATCTTCTAGAAAGTTTGGAAGCGGTCCCATGAAATTATAACTCGGCGGAGGGAGATTTTGGAAAACTGAGCTGTTTCAATTTATGTTGCACCACGAAAGCGTTGCACCGAATGGCTGAAAAATATATTTATTCATCATACCAACCATGTGCTACGCGCTGTGTCCCTAAATTATGTGTAGTGACTCTGAAGACATCGGTCTCTCTTGTCTACCACAAGTAAATTTATTGTGTTCTATAGCTGACACTGCAATGTCTGGTTCACGAAATGTGTCTCCTACTGCTTGGTCCTGGAGTTTCAGAAGCAAGAGCTGGTAAATGAATAAAACTTTGTACAATAATAATTAGACGTATTAATTTTCTCTTCTCCATATGAAACCCGGAAGGACACAGGGCAGGTATACGTCGTGGCAAACTGTCCTCGAACTGCTTTCTCCCATTTCAGTTATTAACACTTGATTTGGACATCTCGCCAACCGCAGAAATTACCTTTAAATACGCGAGGGGGAAATCTGCCTCTTACTTGAAACATTTTTAGTTCACCTCGAGTATTCTATAATGCAGAAAATTAACGTCTGAATTTCTACGTTACACTTAGTTCCATAAACTAATTAATTCTCTTGTGAGTTCAGATATTTCTGGACTAGTTTTCATGAAATATGAAAAGAGGCAGATTCATTATCTTTTCCAGTTGCTGCAAAATGCAGTTCCCAGGAACATCCAAGAATTAATATATTGGCCGAGAGTAAGTTATTGTCCATTACGATGTTTCGGTACAATTTCCTCGTCATTTATATTGAACACTTTACCATGAACTAAATTCCACAGAAACTTTCTCGTGACTAAATACGTGACTAAAATAACAATTAAGTAACCACAAAATTTAATATTCATGTTGTTTGGCATCTCTCGCATAATTCGCTGAAGCCTAATATTGTCCCTCCCTTCTTGACAAACTGCCTTGATACGGATACAAAAATAATCGTTTCACTTGTCCCAACAAGTTACATTATTTAAACAATACTGTGAGAATGACATGGGCAGATGTGAATTACAGGCCTGTACTAAAGAAAAAGAAGTAAAATATAAGGAATGATTTTGTTTTTATGAAGAGTTGCAAACAGTACGATGTATGTGTAGAAAGGTAACAATAGAAGAGCAACAACAGACATAAATCTCAATGAATGAAAACACTCTAATCATTTAAGAGCGAATGAAGATACAGAAAGTATAGACAGCGAGAGATGACCCATAAACACAGAAAATTATAAATATTAAATCACAACAATCGTCTGATCTCGCAGTAGGCAGTGTAAAAGTTATATCACCCAATACTTGAAGTGAGGAGGAAGAAGTTAGCTAATCGAGTTTCAAAATTTCAATTAAAGTGCTTAATGGGCATTTAGAGATCTATTTGATAATACGGTAGTGTTAAAGAGGCACTAGCAATGACTTGGACAAGTCATTCTCGTCCTGTGTAGAATAAAATACTCTCAGTGATCCTAGTACTTTAATTTGTCTGTCCACGCCACATTCGCCGCAAGCGCGCGACATGCCCATCTCGTAATAATGATGCCTTATTTATATATCCCATGTATTTTCCTTGCATTTGCTGCAACTTTATAACCTCACTGGAGACTGTCAGTGCTCACCACAGTGCATATCGTCCATCCAAAAAGTTCCATGACATTCAATTCCTGGAGCATAAATGATGTCAGTGTAGTAAAGTTGGTACCAGCTTCTATTAACAACTGCAAACGACGGATGTGCATTCGACCAGTCGCTTGTGAGCAAGAAGAGTTAAGTAGTGGACGTGCGGCCGCAGTGTGTCAACGTCGTCGTGTCAGAGAACGAAATGGTTGTGCAAGACATAGAATCTCTAAGTCAGTTGTGCAAGACATATCCCGGAATGGTTGTGAAGAAGCGAAAAAAGTGTGGAAAGTTTGTCTCGTGCCTCCAGAACAAGGCGACGTGAGGACGCCTGCCGCTCCTGAACGGAAACTCAGACTGGACACAGTTCTTTACTGAAAAGAAACATCGCAACTTATGAGACTTCGTCTTATCGTTATGAACCTAGTGCAGAATCACGGTTCAGAAATTCACATGAGGGATCAACGCCTTGACGACATAAGAGACATTCAAGCCAATGTGACACGCACATTGAATAACATCCCAAAGAAGGACTTTTATGACAGTTTCTCAAGGTCTTATGAATGTGTTGTGCATTGTACTCAAATACCCAAATGGGGAGAGGGAGGGAGAGACTGAGAGACTATGAACTAGACTCCGTCCGAAAAGGCTTTGGAAGGCCCAACGGCACCGACCGGCCGCCACGTCATCCTCAGCCCACAGGCAGCACTGGATGCGGATATGGAGGGGCATGTGGTCAGCAAAACGCTCTCCCAGCCGTATGTCAGTTTACGAGACCGGAGCCGCTTCTTCTCAATCAAGCAGCTGCTCCAATTGTCTCACTAGGGCAGAGTGCAGTCAGCTTGCCAACAGTGCTCTGCAGACTGGATAGTCACCCATCGAAGTGCTAGCCCAGCCCGACAGCGCTTAGCTTCGGTGTTCTGACGGGTAACGGTGTTACCACTGCTGCAAGGCAGTTGGCCGAAGAGACTATGGGTAACACCTAAAGCATTAAAACCATCATCTTAACTATTCTCTATTTTTGTTAATCCATTCCCGAAAATTTTGGGCCTAACTGAATCTCATCATTCCAGAAAGGATCTTTTTTAGATCTCTCTCATCGTCCCTAATTCAATCATGAAGTTCACCAAGCCTTTGCTATTACAGGCAGCTTAACCTTTGTTAGGCGAGCTAAACGCTGCATCTCAGAAGTCAACACACACACACACACACACACACACACACACACACACACACACACAGGCACACGCACACACACACACGAGTTATTAGTAATACATTAGTTAAAAACCCTGCTCCCTCCTAAGACAGTAATAATATTTATTAGATGCTGTCTATTGGAGAGAGAGAACTAATTGCTTGGCAGCAACACCCTCGAGCCAGGGTCTACCTAGGCAGAAATACACTACTGGCCATTAAAATTGCTACACCACGAAGATGACGTGCTACAGACGCGAAATTTAACCGACAGGAAGAAGATGCTGTGATATGCAAATGATTAGCTTTTCAGAGCATTCATACAAGGTTGGCGCTGGTGGCGACACCTACAACGTGCTGACGTGAGGAAAGTTTCCAACCGATTTCTCAAACACAAACAGCAGTTGACCGGCGTTGCCTGGTGAAACATTGTTGTGATGCCTCGTGTAAGGAGAAGAGATGCGTACCATCACGTTTTCGACTTTGATAAAGGTCGGATTGTAGCCTATCGCGATTGTGGTTTATCGTATCGCGACATTGCTGCTCACGTTGGTCGAGATCCAATGACTGTTAGCAAAATATGGAAGCGGTGGATTCAGGAGGGTAATACGGAACGCCGTGCTGGATTCCAACGGCCTCGTATCACTAGCAGTCGAGATGATAGGCATCTTATCCGCATGGCTGTAACGGATCGTGCAGCCACGTCTCGATCCCTGAGTCAGCAGATGGGGACGTCTGCAAGACAACAACCATCTGCACGAACAGTTCGACGACGTTTGCAGCAGCAGGGACTATCAGCTCGGAGATCATGGCTGCGGTTACCCTTGCATCGCAGACAGGAGCGTCTGCGATGGTGTACTCAACGAAGAACCTGGGTGCACGAATGGCAAAACGTGATTTTTTCCGATGAATCCAGGTTCTGTTTACAGCATCATGATGTTCGCATCCGTGTTTGGCGACATCGTGGTGAACGCACATTGAAAGCGTGTATTCGTCAGCGCCATGCTGGCGTATCACCCGGCGTGATGTGCATTGGTTACACGTCTCGGTCACCTCTTGTTCACACTGACGGCACTTTGAACAGTGGACGTTTCATTTCAGATGTACTACGATCTGTGGCTGTACCCTACATTCGACCCATGCGAAACCCTACAACTCAGCAGGATAATGCACGACCGCATGTTGCAGGTCCTGTACGGTTCTTTCTGGATACAGAAAATGTTCGACTGCTTCCCTGGCCAGCACATTCTCCAGATCTCTCACCAATAGCAAACGTCTGGTCAATGGTGGCCGAGCAATGGCTCGTCACAATATGCCAGTCACTACTCTTAATGGATTTTGGTATCGTGCTGGAGATGCACGGGCAGCTGTACCTGTACACGCCATCCAAGCTCTGTTTGACTCAAAGCCCAGGGGTATCAAGGCTGTTATTACGGCCAGAGGTGGTTGTTCTAGATACTGATTTCTCAGGATCTATCCACCCAAATTGCGTGAAAATGTAATCACATGTCAGTTCTAATATAATATATTTGTCCAATGAATACCTGTTTATCATCTACATTTCTTCTTGGTGTAGCAATTTTAATGGCCAGTAGTTTAGTTCCCTTTCTCCAAGCATAGTCACCACCTTCCCTCTTTCTATTTGTTGGATGTAGATGGTTTTAAAGGATACGTGTATTGTGTGGTGTCATATTTGTATTCTATAACGATGCGAGGAAAGAAGGGGGTGGAACCTGGTGTCGGCACATAAGCTACTCCTCTCTAACAGCGCCAAGAGGGCTCCAGATCTTAACGTCCCCATGCAAAGGACGGATCGCCACCAACAGGGTTTTATGCCCTTACTCCAAGAGACACTGCGAAGAGGCTTCCAGTCTAAACCAAGGTAGTTGCGATCGGGAACTACACGCCACCAGCCCTCTTCTCCATGCTGGCAAAATGCAGATAGACAAAATTCTTCCATCACCGGGATTCAAACCAACTAACTCGGACTAAATCGTCAACACACCGACTTGCGTAAGTAGCATCGGCTACGAATGTGGATTGTCCTGAAGAGATTTACTCTTCGAAAATATCCCATACTGCAAATTTTCTAACCCCGTTTGTGGCCGTGGAAACGCTGCTTCTTAGTAACGTCATTACATACAGCTGGAGATTGTTTTGATGCCTTATACAAATGTTACTTCACTAACATGCTTGGAAAATGAGATGGTTTTCTTAGCAATAGGAAAAACCCAGAACGTTACTATCATATCAAGTTATAAATCACAAACGACCTACAAGGGCTTTACACGGGTACCACTAAGTAGTATATATGGACGGACAACTTGTCTGGAATAGCGGTTAATACTGTGAGTGTTGTCATCGGTAAGGTAGTAATTGCCAAAAATTGCTTATCTTATTTACGTTTTCCGAGGATAAGGTAGTAACAGCAAAGGCCAATACCGTAGAGCTAGCCAATGGTAACTAGATCAGCTTCTAAACGTTTCCGCTAGATGACTCTTGTAGCAGGTAATAGGCACATAGTGCGGATGAGGTTGTAAATCCAATTCGGACCAAGTAAGTTCCCTCGTGAGTTCCTTGTAAGTGATAGGGAATACATCGTTGTAAATCAACATGCCTCCAAAGTCAGTTCCTTTTAAAATGACAAGAGAACGTAACGGCATTTATTAAATCTTTATTGTCACTTTATTATTGCTGTTATTGTTGACGTGGAGAAAAGAAGACCCTTTACAAAACAAAGTAACTAACCGACGTGTAAATGTCGTTACAAGTGCCGCAGTTTCACTAACACATTCAAACATGGTTTACTGTCGGCAGTTTTCGAATTATGACTTGTGCATTCATCTTGACGAACTTGATGGGAACGAGGTCGCTTCTTGCGTTGTGAAAGTTCTTTCCTCTGTATCAGTGCGAAGCGAAGTTTGTAAATGTGGTGCTAATACTGTGCATGTCAGAATAAGAATCGAATGATCTAATGGCTATGATTTATTCTGTTACAAAAAACGGTTTCGATTCTGTGCAATTGAAATTGCTGGTTTATGAATATACCTAAATGCCTCATGACAGAGAAAGATATAGTATAAGACTCCGGTTCCAGACAAAGTAGCTGAAATGATTCACAGTGCTAAAGTCTTCAAGCTCTGGGACTAATTAAAATGAAACATGAAGACTTTTTGGGTTCTACTGATGAGTGTGACAAATGTCTGAATGTGACTCTTAAAATGATCACTCTCAGTTTCAAGAGGTTTCCCGACGATTTAAAACGAGACAATCGTTCGGTCAGCTTGAAATGTGGAAAGGATAAAATATATTCAGAAATTATCAGTTATAGAAGGCAACCGTGAATCTTGAGAGTTTTCAGCCACTGGGGAGAACGGTGGTTCTTAACAACGAAGACCTGTTATTGATGATGCACTTTCCGGATGAAAGGTATCATGCACTTTGCAAGCAAAGTTCTGCATAACAAAAAGAGTTTAATGTAGGACTGTTCTACATCTAGATGAACACTCTGTAAATCACACTTAAGTGTCTGGCAGATGGTTCATCGAACCACGTTTACAATAATTCTCCATTATTCCACCTTCGAATAAGGCACTGGAATAACGAACACATAGATCTTTTCGTGAGAGCTCTGATTTCCATTATTTTATTATGATGATCGTTTCTGCCTATGCAGGTCGGTGTCAACAAGATATTTTTGCATTCGGAGGAGAAAGCCGATGATTAAAATTTCGGAAGAACACCCCACAGCAAAGAGAAACGCCTTTGCGTTAATGATGTCCACCTCAAATCCTTTATCATGTCCGTCACACTCTATCCCCGATTTCTTGATGAAACAAAAGATGCTGCCCTTCTTGAAATTTTCCTCTCGATGTACCACGTTAATTCTATCTGGTAAGGATCACACACCGCGTAGCAGTACTCCAAAAGAGGACGAACAAGCGTTGTGTAGGCAGTCTCTTTCGGAGATCTGTCGCATCTTCTAAGTCTACTGATCGCAGTCTTTGGTCTGCATTCTCTATGTGTTCTTTCCAATTCAACGTGTTCGTAATTGTAATTCTTGGTTATTTAGTTGAATTTGCGGCCTTTACATTTCATTTATTTATAGTGTAACCAAAGATTAACCGATTCCCGTTAGCACTCATATGCATGACGCCACACTTCCCATTATTTAGCACCAATTGCCATTTTTCGGTCCACACAGATATCTAGATTGTTTTGTAATTTGTTCTGATCTGATGACTGTATTAGACGATAAATGACAGCAAAATCTGCAAATGATCCAAGACGGCTGCTCAGATTGCCTCCTAAATCGTTTATACATATAAGGAAAAGTAGAGGGCGAATATCTAGATTGTTTTGTAATTTGTTCTGATCTGATGACTGTATTAGACGATAAATGACAGCAAAATCTGCAAACGACCCAAGACGGCTGCTCAGATTGCCTCCTAAATCGTTTATACATATAAGGAAAAGTAGAGGGCCTATAACGCTACCTTGGAGAATTCCAGAAATCATTTAAATATACTGGCACTCAGCTACAATGAAATTTCGGGTGTCAGTCGATAGCAGAGACGTGCGTTCGGCAGCCTCCTACCCGAGACGGCTGCTGCAAGACCTATGGTGCCGACGCTCCGTTGTCTCGACGATCGCCGCTCAGTCAGAATATACCATTAAAACAAACCTCTCTTCTCCAAAAGCAGAACAGGGCAAGACCAATCGAGTTAATTTCAGACCAAGAACTCAGCTTTCCAGCACCAACAGTGGTTGGACAATTGATTCTACGAAATATATGACATTGCACCTGTACACTACAACCAAAAATACATCCCATCAAAAGCAACACTAATACAAAAAGAGAAAAAAATTACACAGAAAGAAAAGATACATACAGACTACTTTACTATTTTACAGAACTCTAAATTGTTAGTAGTAGTACTTGTACAACACGATAACATCAGCCATATAAGCCCGTTACAACAGTTTACCTTGCCTGGTTGCGGGAGCAGGAAACAGATGTCCTGAAAACTCAGACGTTCTCACTTGCTACTAAAGTTTAAAATAGAAGCAATATTCCGCTCAACAGTATTCCAGTCAATAAAAACCTGCCACCCGCTCCCCCATCACGCAGGTGGTTTAGTAGTAAAGCAGGAGGAAATAGATTTCAACCTGGGGGATTAGAAAGAGATTACATGTCCGATGGATAAGGTTAATGCAAAAATCGAACCAAAGAAAAAATTGAGAAGCAAAGTCTGATTTAATGACGCTAATGAACATGATACAGTCTTTGACCATTCTAGTCACAAAAAGGAATATAGGACTAAATAAGACAGTGAATGAATTATTAGCTGGAAAGGTTGGTTTATGAATAAGTCAAATCACTGCATAAGACAACGGGTGGAAGGTCGAGTCGGTAAAAGGCTCTTTGTATAAATTGTACAAATTGTTCAGTAAGTCACTGGCCGAAAAAAAACCAACTCCTTAATCAAGAATAAAGAAACGCCATTGAAAGCAATTGTAAAGGAAATTCTAGAAAGACTACATACACTCGAAGAGCGGATGGTGCTTCTCAGGATGAAGGTGAAATAATGGATGGTAATTTCGAGTCAGTATCAAGACCTTAGCAAAAATCATGCCAAAATGTTACTAAGGAAGTAGACAGCGAAATTGAAAAGGTTGGTGAAAAGCAAGAGGCCGCAACTAATGAATACAAGCAGAACTGGGAAAGTCTGTCTCTACATTAAAACCACAGTCAATACGAGAGTTTGAATAAGCAATAGAAGAAAAATTGATTAAAACTATATCAGTCATAAGCAACAGGCTTACACTGGATTCAAGCCTCAGCAGCGCATGCCCAACAACAAAATTGCAGATGTTAAAATCACAGATATGTGGTCAGTAACTTCCATAATGGCTGAACGTGTTGAACGCTTAGAGCGTATAACAGGTTAGTCATTAATCTCTCACTTGGAGGGGCACGTCACCCTGTAACTATTGTGGAGGCATACAGAAATTAATTCCTAAAGAACTGCTTGAAAAAGATGGGGTCTTGATAGTAGAAACAAGCCTTAGTGGCCATAATAGAAATTGGGCAGTGTCACGGAAGAATGTTACACTTTGGAGGAATTTCTGAGAAAGTTTGAGAAGATTTTGGTAACGAAGTAAACAATGCGTTACTGACCAAGAATTTTTAAATGCTGCTCCATATACAGCTAAGGAAGAGAATTATGTAAAAACTTATTACGAACAATTATGTAGGAACTGAATGAGGAACGCTTCTTACACGTTTTACACCATAAATTACTATGGAATGCACTGGGTTACTTTATTTTAGGGAATTGTGATAGAGTAGCATTCTTTAGGAGAGCAGGCGAACTTAATATGTGGAGCAGAGGAAATGAGAACAGATTCCACAGTAACCAAAATAGATCAAATTCCAATAACAATAACAGAGATGAAAGAAACCGGAAGTATGGAGCGAACTCTGTTAGAACGGATAGAGGTAGGAGCAGTGGAAACTGTTTTTGAAGCATAGGAAATTATAATTATAGACCATACTATAAGTGGCGAAATGAAAGGCAGCAAGATTAGAGGGACGAAATGGAGCATTATCATCACCCATTATCATAAACATGAAAATTGTAGCAATAGACAGAATAATAAACAAAGAATGAACAGTCACTATGCATGGTGTGAAGAAGATAAAAGTGAGTGGAGAAAAAGAGAATATGATTCTAGGTTCAAGTTGGTGTGATGTTTACCTGACATATGTAGAGAAAAATTAGTCAACAGGTACTATAAACTCGGGAAAGTATATCAGGTAGCTGCAGATGAAATGCTTACCATTAGATATACACTCCTGGAAATGGAAAAAAGAACACATTGACACCGGTGTGTCAGACCCACCATACTTGCTCCCGACACTGCGAGAGGGCTGTACAAGCAATGATCACACGCACGGCACAGCGGACACACCAGGAACCGCGGTGTTGGCCGTCGAATGGCGCTAGCTGCGCAGCATTTGTGCACCGCCGCCGTCAGTGTCAGCCAGTTTGCCGTGGCATACGGAGCTCCATCGCAGTCTTTAACACTGGTAGCATGCCGCGACAGCGTGGACGTGAACCGTATGTGCAGTTGACGGACTTTGAGCGAGGGCGTATAGTGGGCATGCGGACGTACCGCCGAATTGCTCAACACGTGGGGCGTGAGGTCTCCAGAGTACATCGATGTTGTCGCCAGTGGTCGGCGGAAGGTGCACGTGCCCGACGACCTGGGACCGGACCGCAGCGACGCACGGATGCACGCCAAGACCGTAGGATCGTACGCAGTGCCGTAGGGGACCGCACCGCCACTTCCCAGCAAATTAGGGACACTGTTGCTCCTGGGGTATCGGCGAGGACCATTCGCAACCGTCTCCATGAAGCTGGGCTACGGTCTCGCACACCGTTAGGCCGTCTTCCGCTCACGCCCCAACATCGTGCAGCCCGCCTCCAGTGGTGTCGCGACAGGCGTGAATGGAGGGACGAATGGAGACGTGTCGTCTTCAGCGATGAGAGTCGCTTCTGCCTTGGTGCCAATGATGGTCGTATGCGTGTTTGGCGCCGTGCAGGTGAGCGCCACAATCAGGACTGCATACGACCGAGGCACACAGGGCCAACACCCGGCATCATGGTGTGGGGAGCGATCTCCTACACTGGCCGTACACCACTGGTGATCGTCGAGGGGACACTGAATAGTGCACGGTACATCCAAACCGTCATCGAACCCATCGTTCTACCATTCCTAGATCGGCAAGGGAACTTGCTGTTCCAACAGGACAATGCACGTCCGCATGTATCCCGTGCCACCCAACGTGCTCTAGAAGGTGTAAGTCAACTACCCTGGCCAGCAAGATCTCCGGATCTGTCCCCCATTGAGCATGTTTTGGACTGGATGAAGCGTCGTCTCACGCGGTCTGCACGTCCAGCACGAACGCTGGTCCAACTGAGGCGCCAGGTGGAAATGGCATGGCAAGCCGTTCCACAGGACTACATCCAGCATCTCTACGATCGTCTCCATGGGCGAATAGCAGCCTGCATTGCTGCGAAAGGTGGATATACACTGTACTAGTGCCGACATTGTGCATGTTCTGTTGCCTGTGTCTATGTGCCTGTGGTTCTGTCAGTGTGATCATGTGATGTATCTGACCCCAGGAATGTGTCAATAAAGTTTCCCCTTCCTGGGACAATGAATTCACGGTGTTCTTATTTCAATTTCCAGGAGTGTACAAGCTGAAAGTAATAGCATGACATATCTTGAAAGTGGGTAGGAAAGGTAATTGGCAGTAGTATAGAAAAAGAGATTGGATATATAATTATAGAGCCCAGTAAAAGTAATAACAATGAAGCAAGTAAAGATTATGATAGTTTGGTAGAGACGTTTTGTAGATTAGATACTGATTTAATTGAATATAGAAAGAGAAAGGAGAAGCTGTAAGAAGTAAGTGTGAAGGAGTGAGGTAAGAACAGAGGAGGATGTTGAAAATAAAGTAAAGTTGTTGTTGTTGTTGTTGTTGTTGTTGTTGTGCTCTTCAGTCCTGAGACTGGTTTGATGCAGCTCTCCATCCCATAATGATACGGTAAAGCTTCATGCCCTCGGGAAAAATTACGGCGGTAGTTTCCCCTTGCTTTCAGCCGTTCGCAGCACCAGCACAGCAAGGCCATTTTGATTAGTGTTACAAGGACAGATCAGTCAATCATCAAGATAGTTGCCCCTGCAACTACTGAAAAGGCTGCTGCCCCTCTTCAGGAACCACACGTTTGTCTGGCCTCTCAACAGATACCCCTCCTTTATGGTTGCACCTACGGTACGGCTATCTGTATCGCTGAGGCACGCAAGCCTCCCCACCAACGGCAAAGACCATGGTCCATGGCTCATGGTGGGAAGTTAGCATTCAAAATGAGGGTGAAATAGTGAATGACATGGAACGTCTCAGTCAGTCCAAATTTAGAAGTAAGTGGGAAACAATGAAAGAGTGATAATGAAGGTAGTAAACAGCCAACTACAAAGACAACAGGAAACCTTGACGAATACCCATAATTTAAATATAAATGAAAAATCGAAGGTGTAGATGTTGAGGAAAAGTCTATTAGTATTTACGAACATAGTAATGATAGCAGTAGGGATGAAGAGAGTTAAGATGAGAATGAAGAGTTTGCCTTAGATGAATTTAAAGTAAGATATGGGAATAAAGATACTTCTCAGCAAAAATATGAATGGGAATAAGCGGAAGAGGCAGATAAAGGTAATAAGCTGGTCCAAGGAATTGTAGTAAATTGGACAGTTGCCGGCCTGTATGGCCGAGTGGTCCTGGCCGCTTTAATCTGTCGCAGGTACGAATCCTACCTCGGTCATATATGTGTGTGTGTGATGTCCTTTGTTTAGTTAGGTTTAAGTAGTTCTAAGTTGCAGCGGACTGATGACTTCAGATGTTCCCAAGTCCCATAGTGCTCAGAGCCATTTGAACCATTTTTGAAATTGGACAGTTGAAGCTATAAATCAGAATTATTTAATGGAAGAGGACAATGATTCCTTGTTTTGGAACAAACACTGATTAATTTTAAGTGGAATAAAGCAACTGCTTTATTAGACATTGATAGTGAAGAGAGAGACATTACAGACACCATGTGGAAGCATTTAATAAGTGAGAAGGAAATTGCAGATATGTCTGTTTCAGAATTAAAGGCAATAAGTTCACAGATAAAATGTGCAAACGTATTAGGAAACAAGTGTTTTTGTTCTTTAAATTTGACAGACAAAGCCTATAAACCGTATTTTTAGTGCTGTGAAAATTAAGTGCGAATACTACTTTGGATCTGACTGGAAGAGCGAGAGTCAAGTAATTGTAAGCTGTAACAAAGGGATAATGAGATGTATACCCTTAAGGGTCGAACAGAAACCGAATTTTGTAGCACATGGTGTAAATGATGATAATCTTAGAGAAAATGAACGGTGAGTGTTCACTTATAAAGTGATTACTGACACTTACTTTAATTACCTGAAATTTTATTAGTTGATTAAAAATACACATTAACAGCCAGTGTATCTAACATCAAAAGAACTGTGAAAGGAAAATGTTAGTTTACAAACTGGGGCGTCTGTATAGTAAATAGGATTGCATTTAAAATAAAAGGATGTCAACTGTCAATTCTCTGTTAATTTTACATGAGCAATGCTTTGAATTAGACTTTTATTAAAGTATTAATTGTTTCTGATTCTTAAGGATGGGATCACCTATTATGAAATTGTCTTGTTTACTTTAAATGAAATGTATATGTTTGATTAGATTAAAATGTAAATAAGATAATGATCAGAGGAATCCTCGATAATCATTCCTTATGACGATATTCCAAAATATGCTTTAGGTATGTTATTTAAAAAAAGTTGATTAAAGGTTGTGTCTGTGGATCGTATGTGAGAAATATATAACATGTCTTTTCAATAGATTTACAGAAAAAATTTTATATTAGGAAATGATGTCTAAAAACATAAAAATTGGAACATAATATTTATTTGTAAAATTTGCGTGGAAAAAATTTTAGAGTATCATTATTGGTGGTGACAATAATTACATGTGGAAAGAGTATTACACTGCAACGCAAAGTAATGAATACAAATGATCCTATGGCATTTAAACTTGTGTTAGTGTCGATAAACTAGGATGAAATGGAAGGGCATATGTAATGATACACATATTAACTGCTACATAAATTTTTGAACATCAATTTTCATTTTCTTGCATTGACTACATGTATCAGTAGTTCAAGCATCTGTCTTGGTGCAGATGCCAGTATGGCTATTTGATTTGTACATGCTTACACTATCTAGTAGTAAGAAATATCGGAAGAAGACAGACTGCAACTGTGTGGTACTGTGCACTTCCTCCACCTAGCGACCAAACTTTTCTTACTTCGTTCATGGCTCCAGAAATGCAGCTTCTTAGTGAGATCATTGCACACAGTTGCATTCGGTGGTGGTGCCTTGTAAGAATGTTACTTCACTAGCTTACTTGGAAAAATGGCTTGTTTGTCGGGAACTATGAAATCAATGGACTTGAGTTTCACATGAAGTTAGGAACCACAAGAGGAGAAAAGAGAAAATGATAGAGATGACTAAAAGTAAATATTTCAAAATTAATCGCTGTAAATGTTAATACATCCATCCCACTGATAGACAAGACGATCAGCGGATTCTGGAAAATGTTAGTACCCATGCGCGCACCTCTTCATCTGAAGCAAATAGACAGCCGCGAATGTCTTTCTTGCGGCTCTAAAAATACATAAGTCACATGGAGAGAAACAGATGGAGTGTAAGTGTTCCCAAGCCTAGTCGAAACAACTTTGGCAACATGTGGATCCGCCCACATATTTCGGGTACGATGCAGAAATTTCGCTGGGATGACCTTATACAGTTCCAAATCCTCCTCATGCAGCTTCCGTATTTTTGGAGCCCCGAGGAAAATAGTTCGTGGCTGTCCATTGGCTTCAGGGGAAGAGATGCATGCCTGAGTACAATCATTATTCTGTACGTAAATGCAGACTTTTTCCATAAAGGCACTGGCCATGTTGTCTCACAATGGGATGAATTTGTTAACACTTACAGCGACTACTTTGAAATAATAAACGGTTTATCTACTTTTTCCCCTTCTGTTTCGCTTTCATTTGACTGTCCTTACAAAAGCAACACACACCAGCTTCGCATGGGTAGCAGTACGTACAATATTTATGGCTGGACGACTTGTATGGATGTTGTGCATATATGCAAATCACAGATTAAGATTTATTGATTTTTAATTTTTGTCTGGGCGAATGAGGCACAATGTCCGGGAAATATATTAAAATGTTTGAATACCTCGATTCTGACCAGGGTTCCTTGAGGTTTGTATGTGCATTATACACATTGTCAGGTAAATGCTGGAACAGGTAACTCCGTTACATTATCCTGTCCCACTACCCGCTCGTCCTGTAACTGGCTGAAAAAACTATGAAATTTTGATGTGCCGGATCTTATACAGGACCGCTCTACTAGTGAGTGAATAAAAGAACATTGTTTACCGTACGTAAGATTTCGTTACGATTTTAACGTATAAGAGAGCACCAGTATCTTATTGCTATCTTGCTGAAATTACTAAAAAACTATCAGTACCATGATTGTCATATTTACCCCTCTGTAGCCATTCATTTTAAGAGAGATATTTGTTTACAGTTAATTTTAACAAGACAGCATACCATATACAAGTTGATGTTATCTGTATATGTAACAATATATTACGTGCGTTTCATGTTTTTGTATGTGCATTGTATAAGACTACGCGCGAACGCTGATTTACAAAATCTTAACAGTAATACCAAATTCTTAATAGCAAGGAGAATGTTTCAGCAGAGCAGCTTAACTCAAGAATGATGTAGCCGGAATTTCAGATGTTACTGATCTCATAAAACTTAGTTACAAGATAATTTGACATAAGCATTAATATTGACATAACCAGTAATATTAATTGTGGCAATATGTTTTAGTGTCTCTGCTGAAGTAAAATTACAAGCAATATGTAGCCTATACATACAACGTTTAATTCGACTGACCTAACCTCGATCGGGAAATCTGTTACATGTGGCCAAAATTGTCTATTATAGAACAATGGGATGGCCTGTACTAATATGTACTCTGTCAAAATAACAAAGAATAATCGTCAGCAAATAGTTTCAGTTGCTTAAAACAAGATTTACAGAAGTTTTTCAAATCTTAGGAATTTCGTTATAATATTGACTTCTGAAAGAGCAGGTGCGCTGAGATGCGAGGGCATGTCTGCTTTGGGACAGTGGAAATACAATGACGGAAGAAAATCGCAGCACCAAGAAGGAGTTGTGAGACACAAACAGAAGGTGGTAGGCAAACGTGCATGCAAATCAGATCTGCTTTTAATACACTCTGTAACGGTCGTGAGCGGCATTTACCCTCTAGACTGATCGTGGTGACTTGATGTTAGTCAAGAATGCTTTAAAGGCTACAAAGACTCCATTATCAACGCCTTACTGAGTTTTAACGAGGCCATGTAATAGGGCTACGTGAAGGAGGATGTTTTTCCTCTGCGATACTACAGAAACACTTGGCAGGAATGTAGGCACTGCGCATGAATGCTGGTAGCAGTGGCCACGAGAATTTACAGTCTCAAGAAGACCGGGTTTCAGACGCCCACGTGGCATAGCCGAGAAGGAAGACCATCGTGTTTTGCGTATTGCGCCGGCCGCTGTGACGGAGCAGTTCTACGCTTGATTCCGGAACCGCGCTGCTTCTACGGTTGCAAGTTCTAATCTTGCCTCGGGTATGGATGTGTGTGATATCCTTAGGTTAGTTAGGTTTAAGTAGTTCTAAGTCTAGGGGACTGACGATGATGATGATGATGTTTGTTTTGTGGGGCTCTCAACTGCGCCGTTATCAGCGTCCGTACAAATTCCCAACCTTTGCTCAGTCCAAACTCGCCACTTTCAAGAATGATAATGAAATGATGAGGACAACACAAACACCCAGTCGTCTCGAGGCAGGAACTGATGACCTCAGATGTTAAGTCCCATAGTGCTTAGAACCATTTTTCGCCGTATTGCTCTGGCGCATCGTACTGCACCTCCAGCAGCAATCTGAGCAACAGTTGGCGCCACAGTGACACAACGAACTTTTATAAATCGGTTATTTGTAGGACAGATCCGAAAAAGGCGCCCTGCAGCGTGCGTCATTCCACTGACCCCAACCCACCACTACCTGCGACTTCACTGGTGTCAAGCGAGAGCTCATTGGAGGGCAGAGTGAAGGTCTGTTGTGTTTTATGATGAAAGCTGGTTCTGCCTCGATGCCTCTGATGCCTGTGTGTTGGTTAGAAGGAGACCAGTTGAAGAACTACAAACAATCTGTGTGCTTGCTACACAGACTAGACTTACACTTGGAGTTAAGGCCTTGGGTGCGATTTTGTATAACAGCAGGAGCACCCTCATTGTTACCTCACGCACCCTGACTGCAGATCTGTGCGCTAATCTAGTGATACGACCTGTTGTACTGCCACTCATTAACAGAATTCCACGGGGTGTTTTCCAAAAGGATAACGGTGATCCACATATCGCTGTTGTAACTCACCATGCTCTACAGAGTGTCGACTTGTTTCCCTGGCCTGCTCGATCATCAGATCTGTTTCCAGTCCAGTACATATGGGACGTCATCGGCTTACAAACCCAGCGTCACCCACAATCAGCATTAACAGTCCCTGTATTGTTGGAACAAGTGCAACACACATGGAAACAGGTATGGAAGTCCACGTCACAAACTAACATCCGTCACCCGTACGACAGAATATATGCAGGTTTGCATGCATACATTCAAAATTTGGGGATTACACCGGTTACTAATGTACGAGCATTTCACATTTTCAATGGATTAACTTGTAGTCTTGCAATGTTAATCACTGAAATATGTTACCTAGACAAACGTATTCCCGAAATGCCATTACTCTACGTTAATAATTTTTTGACGTTGCGAAGTCCTTTCCGCCAGTGTCTTTCTCCCGTGATGAGATATAACTGATAGTGTCCTCAGGGATGACGTAGCACAAATTGCTAAAACGGAACGTAGTTCCGTGTGTAGAGAATATGCGCACACCCAAGGGGGCTTGGTCTTCCAGGGCAGGACACGCGACGGAATATATTCGAGGCGCGTCGCATTCAGTAAGAAGGGACGAGTGCGCACCAGAGCCCGGGCAGGCCGAGCAATTACTCCCCGGTTAAAAGCCGGAGCGCTGTACTTGTCGGAGCGGGCGGTAATGTAGCCCGCTGCGCCCGCGGCCGTTTTATTCCGGCCGTAACTCGCAGCTTGTGGTCAGATAAGTCCAGGCGGCAGTGGACGCCCGCTGCGATCAAGCTCTGTCCGGCCGCGCTTCGCGGAATGTATACAACGCTGACCACTCCGTACTGTACGCTTTACCGCAGACATCTGTCGGAGAGCTTAGCAACCACAAGGACAGCTTCTTGATGCAATAATTTACCAACAGCCTTATGTATTGTAGAAATTTATTTTATTTTATGAATTTCTATGTGCTACCAGTTTCGCCATTACATTGATGCCATCTTCAGGCCCCACTCGTCGTCGTCGTAAAATCGCTATACACGGAAGGAGCCATATAAATGGATCCGTGAATCAATCGTCCTGCAACAGCTCTTGGTGGCCAAGCGACACTGTCTGCCACGTCGGCATAGAAGCCCTCCCATTGAGATGGCATCGCATTGAGCGGAGATTATGTTGAAACATAGGGTTTCACAGCCAGAAGAGTGAGGCATAATATAGTGTACTGGAATCCTGAATAAAATCAACCTGCTTCCAGAAACAAATATGTCGAGTTACTTATCACATGCCCCTTGTTTATTGGGAGACAGAGAAGTGAAACAGAAAGAAGATGAGAATTTCTAATATGATAAATATCTGTATCTATATTAATAATAAAATTGTAAAACTTTCGTACATGCCTACCTATTTGAACTCCAAATCTGATAGATGAATTTTCGTGAAGTTTTCACAGATAAATTGAACTAAGCTTTTACTACAAAATCCTTGTCAGGAAATCTCTACATCCCAGCCAACTAATTTCAATGCTAGTTTGTATTCGTAAAGGTAAGATGGCAGTGCTTAATTTTGTCACTGTCATAAGCTTCTGAAAATGCATCTTTCACAGAGTTAAGGAAATTTGCTCTATCAACTGTTACTTTGATGTAGTATGCCGTGATGATTAAACATCGTAACTACTAAGTTGAGCAGACGATATTAGATACAGTTTTAAATTACGATCTATGTTTTCTCTTTTCTGATTTTGATGAAATGAAGCCTTTACAACGCCCCAAGCTAAACTCAAGTTATCTGCTAAAACCCCATGACAATTCTAGTAGTTTTGGAGACTAACGTGTTGAAAGACACAGACAGACGCAACGGTACTTCAGTTTTATTATTAGTACAGATTTGCCAAGAAAAACTAATTTATTAAGTTTTTTGTGACTTGGATGCCGAGTCATTACGTTTTGTTTCCAAATAAAGAAGTCTAGAAAACGGCCGAGTTCTTCTGAATACACCAGATCGACTAAAAAACTGAGGGCTAGGCGGTTTCCAGAATCCAAAGAAGATCGTGAGGTGACACTTACTGCTGCTCGAGAATGTCTGGCTTTAAGTTGATCTTCAGACACTCCTTTCGGAAGATAGGTGGTCATAGCTCTGATCACCAGCGTCATGTATTAGCTCGCTCCTCGGAACCCTTCACTCACAAAGGCTTCAGATTACTATTCTCAGCGTTACATCGTATAAGTGGATAATTTGATGAGGAGCGGCGCAGGTGAGTTAGTTCAAATGGCTCTGAGCACTATGGGACTTAACATCTGAGATCATCAGTCCCCTAGACTTAGAACTACTGAAACCTAAGAACATCACACACATCCATGCCCGAGGCAGGATTCGAACCTGCGACCGTAGCAGCAGCGGGGTTACGGACTGAAGCACCAAGAACCACTCGGCCACAACGGCCGGCCAGGTGAGTTAGTCTATAGACCATGAATTGCACTTACTTCTAACATCTTATCGTTTCACTTTCACCCTGTATAACGCCCAGTGAGTTTTGTTATGCCATGACCATAAACAAAGCACAATGTCAGTCACTGGGTGTTGCAAAACTGGCTCTGAGCACTATGGGACTTAACATCTATGGTCATCAGTCCCATAGAACTTAGAACTACTTAAACCTAACTAATCTAAGGACAGCACACTACACCCAGTCATCACGAGGCAGAGAAAATCCCTAACCCAGCCGGGAATCGAAACCGGGAACCCGTGCGCGGGAAGCGAGAACGCTACCGCACGACAGCGAGCTGCGGACTGGATGTTGCAGGAATGGACCTTAGTGTCAGTTGCTTTTCGCACAGGCAGATCTACGTGGCTCTCTTCCATGTTAGTGAAGCAAGCAAGCTCTACGTACATGTCTCCAGTCATACTTCAGACAATGAGTGAACAGAAGACGTATAAATCAACAATAAGTCCTAAGAAGTCTTGGGCACAGCTGTAAATAAATAACAGGGCAAGGATGGGTTTCTCAGCTAAGAAGGTAATATCAACAGTTGCACGATATAGTACAATGAGGGTAGGATTCGTCATGAATAGGAATGGAGGGCAGAAAGTGAGCTCCTGTGAACAGTTCAGTGACAGTGTTGTCCTCATCATATGCGACAGGAGACCACTGTCGAGAACGATAATTCATGTATACATGCTGACGTCGTAGGTACAAGATCAAGAGTTAGGGAAACTATATGAAGATATTGAAAGGATAAATTAGTATATAATGGAAGGTGTAAATCTATTAATCACGGGGACTAGAACGCGGTTGTTGGGGAAGGAGTACAAATAAGGGTTAAGGGATAATATGTGCTTAGCTGTAGGAAAGGAGAAAGGCTGCGACGGATTTCAGATAGTAATAGCGAATACTCGGATCAAGAATCACAAGAGGAGAGGGTGTACTTGCAAAAAACATTTAAGACATGGGAAGGTTACAGCCGGATTACATCATGATCAGAGAGAGACCAGTGGATTCTGAGATGTACGCAGTTGCAGATGTAGACTCATATCATAAATTTGTAATGTTGAAGAGTACAATGAGGTTTAAGAGAATCGTCCAGAAGAATCAGTGTGGAACGAAGTGAGATGCTAGGCGATGATGAGATGCGTTTCAAATTAGCTAATGGAGATAATAACTTCCAGAGTAGGCAGATTAGCCGAAGAGAAGAGGCCATCTCTAAAAAAGGCAACTGCAGATGTTGAATAAACAAGCATAGGTACTAGGAAAGTAAATGTGAAGAAATACTTCAAATGATCGACGAAAGTAATAACTACAGTAATTTTCAGGGCAAGACAGTAATATAAATTACTTAGAAGGGATGTAAATAGGAAGTGTAAGACAGCCAGGGCGAAACGGCTGTAGGAAAGATGTAAAGAAATCGAAAAAGAAATGATCGTGGGAAAGACCCACCAAACACACAGAAAAGCCAAGCGGGGGCGATAGCACTAATCTTCCACTTTAAAGGCAGTGGACAGAGCAGAATGGTGAAAGAGTACATTGAAGGCTCGCATGAGGTGGAGTACCTGTCTGATGACATGATGGAAGAAGGGATTCTAGTCGATATACAATGCATAGAGGATCAAATACCACAATCGGAATTTAAAAGAGCTCTGGAAGAACTGATTCCATAGGAATTCCTAAACTCATTGGCGGAAATACAACCAAACGACTATTCAAGACGATATGTAGAATCTTAGAATCTTTGAGATTGACGTCGAAAAAAAATTCCACACAGTTCGGAAGAAAGCAACGACAATTAACTCGAGAACTACCGCATAATCAGTTTCACAGCTCATGCATCAAAGTAGCTGAAAGCAGTAATATACAGAAGAATGGAAAAGAAAATTGAAGCTCTGTCAGATGATGACCGTTTTCACTTTACAAAAGGTAAAAGCACCGGAAACGCATTCCAATTTCCTTTACCCTTGATAATGGAAGCAGGACTGAAGAGAAATAGAGAGACCCTCATAGGATTTGACGACCTACAGAGGACATGAGTGAAATAGGAGTAAGCTATAGAGAGAGACGGGTAGTACATATTATGTACAAGAACCAAAAGGAAAGAACAATATTGGAGAACCAAGAACGGAGTGTTCGGATTAAAAATGGTTTAAGGCAGCTAAAGAGTCTTCTGTTCAATCCATACCTCGAAGTATCAATGGCGAAAATAAAAATAAAGGTTACGTAGTGGGATTTAAACTCTGGGTGCAAGTGTATCAATGATAAGATTCAATTATGACATTGCTATCCTTACTGAAAATGGAGAAGTACAGGATATGCTGAACAGAATGAACAGTATAATTCGTATAGAATACTGGTTGAGTGTGAATCGAAATAAAAGAAATGTAATGAGAACTAGCAGAAATGAGAATTGCGAGAAAATTAAGATGAAAATTAGTGATCACGAAGTAGACGAAGGAATTTTGTTGTTTTGGAAGCAAACTAAGAAAGGACAAGTCTACTAGTATCAAACATGGACTTTAATTTGAGGAAGAAATTTTTGAGATTGTACCTTTGGAGTACAATATTGTATGGGAGTGCATCATGGATAGTGGGACAACCGCAATAAAAGAGAAGTGTAGCGTTTGAGATTTGGTAGTACACAAGAATGTTAAAAATTAGGTGACTGATGAGGTAGGGGATGAGGAGGATCTCCGCAGAATCGGTGAACAGAGGAACATAAGCAAAGAAGGGACAGGTTAACAGTTTATGTGCCAAAACATCAAAGAGTACAATCCATGCTACTAGAAAGAGCGGTATGGTAAACACTGCAGCGGAAAAAAGAGACTGGAATACATCCCACAAATATCTTAGGGCGTTCAACGCGGAGTGCTATTTTGAAGTGATTAGGTTGGCTCAGGTAAGAAATGTTAGGGGATCGCATGAAACCAATCAAAAGACTGATGATACAAAACAGAATATTTTCCAGACTCTGTCTTCTCCTATAGGTTTTACCATCGACACCTCTCTCTAGTAGCATGGAATTTACTTCCTGACGTTGTAACACATATCCTCTCATGCTGTCCCTACGTCTTGTCAGTGGTTTTCATACTTTACTTTTTCCCAGATTCTATGGAGAGCCTCTTCATTCCAAATCTAATCAGTCCACCTAATTTTCTACTTCCTTCTTTAGTACCACATCTCAAATTCTTCGATTTTATTCTGATTCGGGTTTCCCAAATTTCATATGATATTCGCTCCCTCGTAATGCTTTCTTCGAAACGTACGTTCTCAGAAAATTCTTCCTCAAATTAAGGCCATTATTATACACCAGTGGATTTCTGTTGGACGCCGCTTTTGCATGTACTAATCTTCGTCGGTTTTTTTGTTTCCAAGGTAGCAGAATTCCTGAACTCATTTACTTCTTTATCACCATTTTTAATATTGGGTTTAGCGCTATTTTCACTTCTGCTACTTCTCAGTCCGTCTTTCTTCGGTATACTCTCAATCCACATTCTGTACTCATTAGAACGTTCGTTCCATTCAACAGATCCTGTAATTCCTCTTCATTTCCACTGATGATAACAGTACCATCACCGAATCTTATCACTGATGTCCTTCCATCATGAATTTTAATTTCACTCTTGAACCTTTCTTTTATTTCCGACATTGCTTATCCAATGTATTGACAACAGTAGGGGTGAAAGACTACATCCCTCTTTTACACCCATTTTAATCCGAGCACTTGGTTCTTGGTCTTCTTATTTTGCTTGTCCCTCTTGGTTCTTGTACATATTGTATCTTACTCGTCTTTTTCCACAGATTATTCCCATTTTTCTCAAAATTTGGGTCACGTTTCACCAGCTTTACAGTGTCTAACGCTCTTTCCAGGTCGACACATCCTATGGTAATATTTTGATTTTTCTTCGTTCTTGCTTCCATTATCAATAATAACGTCACGACTTCCAAGAGACCCTCAATTTCCTTTTCCATTCATCTGTATATTACTCCTTTCAGCAATTTTTTCCGACATCAGTCTGAAAGATTCTAAGATTATACATATCGTCTTGAATAGTCATTTGGTTGCCGTTTCCGCCAATGAGTTTAGAAATTCCTATGGAATCAGTTCTTCCAGTTCTCACACTTATCAGCCGTTCCTAACTTGGGCGTGGATAATGAAATCTGAGGGTATGTTACCGTACTTATACATTTTACACGTCGTGATGAGTAAAACAGTTGGCCTCCATCCTTAAGCGACTGTCAGTTCAATTCTTTCAGTGTTTTCGTGAAACTCACTCACGGGTAATAGAAAACTGCGCTACTCGCGCTATCCTTTGTATCAGTTGTCTTTCCCCCTTTAGTCCTACACTCCTGGAAATTGAAATAAGAACACCGTGAATTCATTGTCCCAGGAAGGGGAAACTTTATTGACACATTCCTGGGGTCAGATACATCACATGATCACACTGACAGAACCACAGGCACATAGACACAGGCAACAGAGCATGCACAATGTCGGCACTAGTACAGTGTATATCCAACTTTCGCAGCAATGCAGGCTGCTATTCTCCCATGGAGACGATCGTAGAGATGCTGGATGTAGTCCTGTGGAACGGCTTGCCATGCCATTTCCACCTGGCGCCTCAGTTGGACCAGCGTTCGTGCTGGACGTGCAGACCGCGTGAGACGACGCTTCATCCAGTCCCAAACATGCTCAATGGGGGACAGATCCGGAGATCTTGCTGGCCAGGGTAGTTGACTTACACCTTCTAGAGCACGTTGGGTGGCACGGGATACATGCGGACGTGCATTGTCGTGTTGGAACAGCAAGTTCCCTTGCCGGTCTAGGAATGGTAGAACGATGGGTTCGATGACGGTTTGGATGTACCGTGCACTATTCAGTGTCCCCTCGACGATCACCAGTGGTGTACGGCCAGTGTAGGACATCGCTCCCCACACCATGATGCCGGGTGTTGGCCCTGTGTGCCTCGGTCGTATGCAGTCCTGATTGTGGCGCTCACCTGCACGGCGCCAAACACGCATACGACCATCATTGGCACCAAGGCAGAAGCGACTCTCATCGCTGAAGACGACACGTCTCCATTCGTCCCTCCATTCACGCCTGTCGCGACACCACTGGAGGCGGGCTGCACGATGTTGGGGCGTGAGCGGAAGACGGCCTAACGGTGTGCGGGACCGTAGCCCAGCTTCATGGAGACGGTTGCGAATGGTCCTCGCCGATACGCCAGGAGCAACAGTGTCCCTAATTTGCTGGGAAGTGGCGGTGCGGTCCCCTACGGCACTGCGTAGGATCCTACGGTCTTGGCGTGCATCCGTGCGTCGCTGCGGTCCGGTCCCAGGTCGACGGGCACGTGCACCTTCCGCCGACCACTGGCGACAACATCGATGTACTGTGGAGACCTCACGCCCCACGTGTTGAGCAATTCGGCGGTACGTCCACCCGGCCTCCCGCATGCCCACTATACGCCCTCGCTCAAAGTCCGTCAACTGCACATACGGTTCACGTCCACGCTGTCGCGGCATGCTACCAGTGTTAATGACTGCGATGGAACTCCGTATGCCACGGCAAACTGGCTGACACTGACGGCGGCGGTGCACAAATGCTGCGCAGCTAGCGCCATTCGACGCCAACACCGCGGTTCCTGGTTTGTCCGCTATGCCGTGCATGTGATCATTGCTTGTACAGCCCTCTCGCAGTGTCCGGAGCAAGTATGGTGGGTCTGACACACCGGTGTCAATGTGTTCTTTTTTCCATTTCCAGGAGTGTATTTGGTATAGGATACTATGGGATGCATCGCACGAATGTATTGTATCTAATCTCCTTTGTAGAATGACTGCATTTCCCTAGTATTATGCTACGAAACAGCTGTCGGCCAACTGCTTTACCCACGACTGATACAATGTGGTCGTTCCATATCATGTCCTTGCAAATAGCTACACCCAGCCGTACGTAAGTGACCGATTCAAGGATGCACTGCCGCACCAGCTCAACCAGGTGATCACTAATGACGGATGATTGCCTACTGCGATCTTCATCATGGACACTTTGACGATCTTCGAAAAAGACTTGCACCAGCGACCCATCATCTTTTCGCTCATTATGTTCTGCACGTGGACCTGACACAGTTGACGATGAATGTCGATGGGTGCTATGTTTTGTGCACTGACGAACCTTATCACTGACAAATATTCACAGGTGGCGGGAGAACAAATAAGAGACTCCATTTCGGGGCACTGTTGCCGCCTTACTGGCACCATGCGGGACCTGTCCGGAAGCCATTTTATTGTCGCGTCTGGAAGATCACTAACATATAACATAAATTTCACTGTGTCAGTGCAAATCCCGGCTGCGAATCTGTCGTTAGATTAATATCTGGAGATGACTCTCCATCCAAAGAAACATGCCATTTGTTTCCCACCAAGAAAGCCTTAATCCACTCACAAATCTCGCACAGTACCCAATATGTTCTTTCGTTAATATGAGTACGTGCGGTACTGAGTCAAACGCTTTCTGGAAATGTAGAATTACTGCAACTACTTAACGCAACTACTTGCCTAGATTTCGCGTGATCGATGTTTTCGAAATCCATGTTGGTTGGTATGGAGGGGCTCATTTTGTTGAACATACTTCATTATGTTTGAGGTCAGATTATTTTCCAAGATTCTGCAGCTAATGGTTGTAAAGGATATTGGGCGGTAGCGTGGTGGATTATCTCTGCTACCCTTTGTGTAGAAAGATGAGACCCGTGCTTTTACCCATCCACTGTACACGGTTTTCTGTTCGAATGATCTAAGGTATACAGTTGATAAGAGAGGGGCTAACTCAGCTGCAAATTCTGTAAGGGATACGTTACGCATTCCATCGGGCCCTGGAGCTTTGTCCTATTTTAGTGATTTTAGCTAACGCCACTGACTCTAAAGTCTAAATCACTCCTCATCCCATTTCTCCGAGAACTATATTTTGGACATATTCCTGGATTTGCCTTAATAACGGTCGAAAATAGTTTTCAGCAATCCTGTATTAGCTTTATTACCCCAGATTTCAATTCCTGCCACGACCAAGAGTGTGTGGACACTAACATTGGTGCCAGTAACAGCCTTTACAGATGACCAGAATTTCTTAGTATTTTATGACAGATCTCTCGATCATATTCTGCTACGGTAGTCATTGTAAGCTTCGCGCGTTGCCCTTTTCAGAAGCAAACGCCTTTCATTCAGCATCTCTCTATCTACAGGCCTATGCCTTGTTTTACAGCTGTTATGCAATACTCTCTGTTTCTTTAGAACTTTCCGTACAGTGGCTGTATACCATGGAGGGCTCTCCCACCATAAAGAAATGAGTGATGAATCCCTGTAAGTGGTCGGTTTCTAAAATTCAAATATGTGTACAACGTTTTATGACAGGATGTTCAGTCTGGATACAAAGCTCACAGAAAGACCGGTTTCACTAGAATAGATTGGAAAAAATTCGACGGTCATTTTTTGGTTATGAACTATAGTGAGACCAGTATATTATGTTCTCACAACTTAAGCAACTGCATAAATTCTTCATTAGCTAAAATTGTTTGTGTAATGCCTTCTGAATAAAGTTCTTTCTTGTTTAAGTATTGCAAAGCAAATAAATAGTAATTGCCGCCTCTCTGAGTGCGCTTCGCACTATAGAACACTTCAACCCAGTTAAAGTGGTCCATGAAACCCAGGATGCCCTTCTCTGTTTACAGTGGCTGGGGAAGGAGGTGTCTTCCTGCTGGTTACCTGGGCATAAGGGTATGAAGGGAAACTAAATGGCGGATGTGACAGCCCAGGAACCATGACGTGACATTTCAGAGTGCTCTCACTTCACTGCTGAGGTTCATTGTCATGTGTATATGCAAAGAAGAGTGGGTGGAAGTGACAGACAACACACTGTCCCTATTAAAGTCAAGAAAACGGTCGTGGCGTATCTCCTGTCATCCACGCAGGCGGCATGACGTCATTATCATCCGTCTTCGCACTGGACACATAGCTTCGTGCTCCAGCGAGAGGACCCTTCAATTGTGGTGCTTGTGGCGTACAGATCACGCTGCGCCACATTTTAGTAAACTGTATTTTATTTTCAGATCAGAGCACAGTTGCTCATTTGTCGACAATTTGCATCGGTGGCATCGATGTGGTATGACATTTCTAAGTCTTGTGAAATGTGTGAAATGTTCGCTAAAATTTTAAGGACACGTTTTGAATCCACTATGAGGGTGGCGGGCTCAACCGTTTTTGTACGTGATACCCAGTTACATTTCCCTGTCTAGTTATTTCAGATTTCTTCATATCTTACTCCTGTTTTAATGGCTAGTTGCACAACATGGCCCACTTTTACCATATCTTAATGGATGTGAGCTACCGTGAATGTTCAGATGATTGTGAGTGAGACTGGGAGAGAGTGCGCGTATCTGAGTAAGACTTCCTCCTAATATCAAGGCTTTTCAACCATTTTCGTCCGTATTATTATTTGTCAGGACGCTGATAATCTCGCCACTGCGCGCCCCTAAACCATAAACATCGTCACAGAAAACCATTATATACTTCTCATCCACAACAAGTCACAAAACAGTCGTTATATTCCCTATTTCGCTCAACGTCACCCGACTACCTGTGTCACTGAACTGTCAGCACTTCCTAGTTCCTCCAATCGATATTAATTTCTCTGGGCGCAGCGCTTATACATTATAAAATACACATCTGCAAGAAATCATCACTTCAACCACAAATCTTGTATGACGTCCATATGATCACACTGCGGTAATAAGCTTAGGTGTGGTACTGAGTTAAGTGCCCTTCGGAAGTAAAGAAACGCTATAGCTCTATCCCTTGATCCACGGCTTTCAGGAACTCATGTGGGAAATGGGCGAAGTTGAGTTTCGCTTGATGAATGTTTTCGGAACCCATGCTATTTGGCATGAGGGAGGCTATTCTGCTCGAGACACCTCATTACCTCTGAGAACAGAAACTTCAGGATGTTAGGAGTACAAGTATAGATACTTTTATTGGTGACTGAAGACAGTGTTCTAATAAACATTATGTGGTGTCACCGCCAGACACCACACTTGCTAGGTGGTAGCTTTAAATCGGCCGCGGTCCATTAGTACATGTCGGACCCGCGTGTCGCCACTGTCAGTAATTGCAGACCGAGCGCCACCACACGGCAGGTCTAGAGAGACGTACTAGCACTCGCCCCAGTTGTACGACGACTTTGCTAGGGACTACACTGACGAAGCCTTTCTCTCATTTGCCGAGAGACAGTTAGAATAGCCTTCAGCTAAGTCCATGGCTACGACCTAGCAAGGCGCCATTAACCATATCTGAGAGTCTCACTTGTATTATCAAGAGCGATGTACCACAAGGATGAATTAAAGTTAAGTATTAAAGAAGCTACGTACTTTTCTTTATAGCATTCATTACGTATCCTTTTTCAGACCTCACGCCAGCCGGCGTGTGTGTACGCGTGCATTTCGGCTACTTCCGAGTGGCGTGGCTGTCTTGCAACGCCACAACACATTACATCTGCGTGTACTTCATTTGCAGGGTAATAATTATACATCTATAAATTATAGAGCGCTGAAATCAGCTGACTTTTTTTTTGTAGGTTTTATTTGGCAAATCCGGATTTCGGCTAGTGCCTAGCCATCATCATTGCACTATTTTGCAGTCTCAATGCATGTCAGTTCCCTGTTGTTCGAGAGTCAGTCACAGTTCTTTGAATACTCCAATACAGTATTCAAATAACTGTGACTGGCGCTCAAACAACAGGGAATTGACATGCAGTGAGACTACAAAATAGTGCATTGTTAATGGCTAGGCACTAGCCGAAATCTGGATTTGCCAAACAAAACCTGAAAAAATAAAGGCAAATAATTGCTGCTCTCTGTAATTTATAAATCAGATCACAGTCGCTAAGTGCATCCACATCCCTAACAGAAGGTAACGTGATGAAATAATTATAGTTATTGGTAGTGGTATGTTTTCAGCTCCGTTAGTACCTCGAAGTAGCCGTGGCAAGAGAAGCCATTAATGCTTATTATTCCGTGGGCAGCAGGTCGTGTGTTAAAGTATAGACACTTCGACGCAGAACGGTTAGTCTATTCTGAAAGAGGTAGTCAGCTTTGTGGTGCAATTAAGACTGTGCAGAAAACATCAGTTTGTAAATTATTTGATGTGTTTGTGGGAAGACCGTTAGACACAGACAAAAAACAAATAACACAACGAAGTGAATGGATGTTAAGGTACCAACTATCACCATCTCTGTACTTACACACTTAACACTCTATATTTTACAAAACGACTGAAAGGTTTCCAGTCACAGCTGCTGTTTCGTTAATTAACAGTTTTGGTGTGCATCAAAGGTTTGCTTTTCAGTTTCTCACTGACTTAGTGACCGAATTAAAAAATTCAAAATGTTTTCACAGTCTGCTCAATAAGAAGTACAATCTTACGTCAAAGGTTTTTAGACAATAAAGTTTACAGACTCATAATCACCTAGGTCATATTAGTTAAAGGAAAAATTCCGACTCGGCACGAAGTAAAGATTTTTACAGTATAAACAGCCGTGTCAAACTCTGCATTATTTCACCTGAAAGGCAGTCCTCAAGCGGCAAGGCGACGAGGAAATTTTCACTCGCGCGATCACAGGAAGTGCGAGTAAGAACAGCTTACGTAAGGAAGAAATTTTGCACCGCGAAGAACTGGCTAATTCAGAATGCAAAGCAGTAGCGGCGTGAAGCACAATGCCGCGGGGCGCCGGGAGGGTCTCCGACCGCGATTGTGATGCTAATACTGCAGCTGCCGGCGCCCGCCGCGCCGCGCCGCCGTCATCTGTTCTGGCCGACGCGCCGCCGCAAAGTAACTCAAAGCGCTGAACCGAGGGCCGGGGGTAGCGAGTCGAGAAACGCCCGCCCTATCCAAGCTGCTCTGCGTTTATGCTCCGCTCGAGATGGTCCCCATTTTACAGTGATTCTTGTCCATAGTGGTAAGTGCAAGCGGTAGGTTTACCAAATCGAATTTACGGAAGGAAGACAGAACAAAAAATTTAATTTTCAATCATTAGGTAAGTATTTCGTTACACACTGAAGAGCCAAATAAACTGGTACACCTAATATCGTGGCTAGTATCGTGCCGCAACACGACGTAGCATGGACTCGACTAATGTCTAAAGTAGTGCTGCTGGAGGGAACTGATACCATAAATCCTGAAGGGATGTCCACAAATCCGTAAGAGTACGAGGAGATGGAGATCTCTTCTGAACACCACGTTGCAAGGCATTCCAGATATGCTCAATAACGTTAATGTCTGTGGAGACTGGTGGCCAGCGGAAATGTTTAAACTCAGAAGAGTGTTCCTGGAGCCACTCTGTAGCGATTCTGGAAGTCTGCCCTGCTGGAATTGCCCAAGTCCGCCAGAATGCACAATGAACATGAATGGATGTAGGTGATCAGACAGGACGCTTACGTATGTCTCACCTGTCAGAGTTGTATCTAGACGTATCAGGGGTTCAAATGGCTCTGAGCACTATGGGACTCAACATCTGTGGTCATAAGTCCCCTAGAACTTAGAACTACTTAAACCTAACTAACCTAAGGACATCACACACATCCATGCCCAAGGCAGGATTCGACCCTGCGACCGTAACGGTCACGCGGTTCCAGACTGAAGCGCCTTTGCCGGTCGCGGTGGTCTAGCGGTTCTGGCGCTTCAGTCCGGAACCGCGGGACTGCTACGGTCGCAGGTTCGAATCCTGCCTCGGGCATGGGTGTGTGTGATGTCCTTAGGTTAGTTAGGTTTAAGTAGTTCTAAGTTCTAGGGGACTTATGACCTACGATGTTGAGTCCCATAGTGCTCAGAGCCATTTGAACCATTTTTTTGAAGCGCCTTTAACCGCACGGCCACACTGACCGGCGTATCAGGGGTCCAATATCACTCCAATAACACACGCCCTACACCATTACAGAGCCTCCACCAGATTGAACACTCCCCTGCTGACATGCAGCGTCGATGCATTCATGAGCTTGTCTCCATACCCGTACACGTTCACCCGCTCGATACGATCTGAAACGATCATCCGACCAGGCAACGTGTTTCCAGCCGTCAACAGTCCAATGCCGGTGTTGACTGGCCCAGGCGGGTGTTAACGCTTTGTGTCGTGCAGTCATCTAGGATACACGAGTGGACCTTCGGCTCCGAAAGCCAACATGGATGATGTTTCGTAGAATGTTTCGCACGATGACACTCGTTAATGGGCCAGCATTGAAATCTACAGCAATTTGAGGAAGGGTTGCACTTCTGTCACGTTTAACGATTCTCTTTAATCGTCGTTGGTCCCGGTCTTACAGGATCTTTTTCCGGCCACAGCGATGTCGAAGATTTGATGTTTTACCGGATTCCTAATATTCATGGTACACTCGTGAAATGGTCGTACGGGAAGATTTACACTTCATCGCTAACTCGGAGATACTGAGTCCCAACGCTCGTGCGCCGACTCTAACGCCACGTTCAAACTAACTTAAATCGTGATAACCTACCATTGTAGCAGCAGTAACCGATCTTACAACTGCACCAGACACTTGTCCTATATAGGCGTTCTGCTTGTTTAAATGTCCCTGTATTTGAGTACGCATGCCTATACCAGTTTCTTTGTCGCTTCATTGTAATATGTAATAAACAATGTTGGTACACTGCTACAACAGTACTCAAAAGCACTGCTCTGTCAAATCAGAGGTGCCATTTTGGTTGTGCAACGTTCCGCCAGTTCTTTACCCTTATATAGAGTGGCGTAGTAAAGTCTGATCGGGAGCTAAGCCCTCCTGTTATTTAATGTTACCCACCTTACTATTTCCTCACCCTCACCAGCCTCTTCTAACCGAACGTCTGCTCTCGAAGTGCTGTAGTTGCTACTCGAGGTTAAGAATGTATTGTACTCTTATTTACAATGAATGTGCGGTATCAAATTATTATATTATTCGGAAGATCATGAAAACATTGACAAGCGCAAAGTCTAAACTACGTTCTGTCTTAATCAACAGTTGCCAACTGGTCTATTTATAACAAGTTTTTCTCATGTTCCAGTGACATCATTGGCATTGTCGTAGTCGTTCTTCCTCTGTGGTGCGCGTCGTATCTAAAAGGCAGGAACGGATGACACGGAACAGAAGCTCGCGAACATGGAACGAAGTTTATTGTCATCACGCTTTGCAGATAAGCTGTGTCCATCCCTTTGATGATAAGTGCTCATAAACAAAACATGCATCAAAACAGTAAATTATCTAATTCAATACGAAAATACGCCTTTTATGGTGGTGATCATCATCCGTTGGTCGAAATATCCTCTTACAATATATCGCTTTACTTAAGTGATATGTTATACTACTGTTGCAAAACAAAAGTGGCTTTTTCGTAGTTTTAATTACTTGTGTGGCTCATGTGGCCGTCTACAAAAAATCGGTAATAGAAAAAAAAACATGCTGTAGTTGGTTAAATACGGTAAAACATGCACAAACTAATGAATTGTACATTTTGCATTTCTTGAGACGGCTAATGAAACTTTAAAGAGTAACACGAGTTGATGTTTATGCTCGTTAATGTATTTACGTATTACACAGAACTATCTGTATTCTTAATTCGTGTTGTATTTGCAATGCTTCCAAATAGATTCATGCAGGAGTGTTAAACAAAGTGTGACGTATTCCTACAGGAGGCAGTATTGCTCTAAACTCGAAGTTCCCATAATTGTATGCCTGGAAATAAATGCCTTTTGAGATAAAAGTCATTTTATATGTGACGAGCAATGTGAATTTTATCATCAGATAAAAACGGATTCATAGGAATTTTTATGGTAAACTAACACAACACATACATGTGGCCATATCCAAATCCTCAAACAGTTACGGAGGTGAGTCATCAGAATCTCTTCAGTATCAGTGTATGGAAAGGAATTGTCGGTCACAGACTTACACGATCACACACTTCACCAGGTTATCAGGTGCTGCGTATTACTGATTTCTGCCCGATGAATTACCTGCGCTGTTGTGAATGTCACCCTTGCAGGAGGACAACGACTGAAATTTTCATGCACTGCTGAGCACCACCCTGTTTTTTTTTTTTCTTTTTTTACGTGCGACGGTACATCACTGCAACGTTTCATGGCCGAGAGGGATTGATCGAAGACGGCCACTTTCGTTGACTGGACCTGAATCGATAGTATTCATGGCTACGGGGTATTTAAACTCATCATATGTTCCCAGCACATTCACAAAGTGCAAACATGCAAGCAATTCATCTGACGCAATCCATAGAGAATCAGCAAGAAATTCTGAAGGACGTGTCAAGATGCATGGTGACCACATCCAGCGCTGCCCATAGTGTCTACGTCTACGCAACAGACAGATGGGAATGGGAGTACAAGTTTGCCCATGTCTCATACGTATTGGTCTCTCGAGATACCACTACAGCTGAAATACACTCCTGTTCGAGCACAAAAAGACGAATGTTTTCCTTTATAAGACTGCCAGAAAAGCGGGGGATCAGCAGCCTCAATAATCACGCTGCCTTCTTCACCAAATATTTTTCCATGCGATCATTGTCGCTTTGTATTAACACAGAACATTCTAAAGTCTTTTACCCAGTCTGTCTTTGGAGTGAAGCTTTCAAATTGAGCGTGTCTCTCTCACTAACTCTCCCGCAGTCTCCTTTTTCTCGCATTGACCTCTTCTCCTTTCTGTCTCTCCCACAGTCACTGTTTCCATCCCTTTCTCTCGATCTTCCTTACCATTGTAGTGTTTACTTCTACTAAAAAGGTATGTAGGAAAGATAGGACAGATTGGCACTTATCTCAACAGTCATTATTTTCCGACATAGAGGGTGTCCCACTCAAACCTCCCTGATATCAAGGACCCAGGACAGAAATACCACAGTAGATATGACAGTGAAAAATGCACCACATTATAGAGTATCTCAAAGAATTTATATTTCCGCGTCAGAAGCGCCAAGTATCGTCGCCAGAGTGCAGCATGATCGCATGAAGTGAAAATGGTGACTTCCCGGATCACCGTTTTCTGTTTTGGTTACCACCAGCGACGCGTTCATAAACTCAGTTTTCAGCTTTCATTAGCTCGATCATTTTTGAACTCAATACGAAGTATCTCTCGAACAGATGACAGCGCTCAGAAGTCGGAACATTGGGCGTCCCACTTAATGCTTGTGCGGGATGTATCGTGACACATCTAAATATCTGGACTTCTCGTGAAAATCGGGACAAGAGGCAACACTTAACGACTAACTACATACCTTTGTGAAATGGTAGTGCCTCAGTCATGACATACCCTACATAATACTTAATTTCCTGTGATGAGGAACCGATTTTAACCTTCGAGAGGGCTCGTTGGTTTTCATAACCAAGTGGGCCAGCGGCGCAATTTGTACATGTGTAAATAATAGCTGCCTTTACCTTACCAAGATAAACATGTATGGGCAGGATTACAGTTTAATCTTCGCTCCTGCGTATGAAGTGCGCTTCGCTCCTGCGTATGAAGTGCGCCAATCACTTGTTTTGTACTGATCCACTGTTGTTTTACAACTGTGAGCCAATACCTATTCCTTCATTATTGCTTCAGCTAACACAGTAATAAGTTGTGATGCCATACGTCCGAATCAGTAGCAGTAATATACAATTAGTAGTTTCCTAGATGAAAAAAAAAATTATGAGCCGTGCAAGAAAATACCCCAGATTCCGAGCTGTCAGCACAATCCCACAATGAGGTTGCTGTCTACCAGATAATTTGTAACAAATTAGCGGTTGGTAGGGTTCAAATGCAACTACGCTGTTAAATACTTGGAGTGGGTTTACACTTACATGCAGCAACAGAGTGATATGATGGAAGGTTTGTTTTTAGTGTTGTTTAATTAAACAGTGATTTAACTCATACAATGTAAGCTTGTTTTATCGTTGTTAAATAAAACTAATATTGAACTGTGATTTTGTCACACGATTTTACCTTGGTAACGTAACACATGCACAAAGTGCGCCGTCCGCCCACTCGTGTTAAGAAAACTGGCACGCCCGCTCGAGGCTCAAGTAGACTAGTAACATTAAGAATTTCGTTAACAAAAGCAAAAAATTAAAAGAAAAGGAATGTTGGAGGTTTAAAGGGCATTAGTATCAATAAACGAAAAAAAAGGCAGTTGATAGTGGTTAGCCAATTGCGTTGCCATTTTGCAGAAGCTTAAGTCAAAACCATCAATCCGTTTGTTTCAGGACATGTTTTCTGTGCTCTATCCTAAATTTTATTAGTGTTCACAGATCTTGTACACTGATAGATTCGCTAGTAGAGACGCTCATGTCCAATTTACGTCTGAGAATAGTGACTCGTTTAAAATATCACGACAAAGTAATGTAGACCTACTGCATTACTGACAGACTTGAAATACCGAAAGTAAAATTGCACTTCAGGAAACCACGGGTTAGCGCGGGCCCTGTACTTCGCAAGTAACCGAAAAACACGGATAATTCAGAATACACATATTTGTGCTGGAAACTACAATTTATTGTATTTCAAAAACAGCCTAAATATCACATTTAAAAGCCTGCTGTATTATCTATGCGTTACTTGCATATTTACAACATTAAAACTAAAACACGCCGGCCGCGGTGGTTGTGCGGGTCTAGGCGCTCCAGTCCGGAGCCGCGCTGCTGTTACGGTCGCAGGTTCGAATCCTGCCTCGGGCATGGATGTGTTTGATGTCCTTAGGTTAGTTATGTTTAAGTAGTTCTAAGTTTAGGGGACTGATGACCTTAACTGTTAAGTCCCATAGTGCTTAGAGCCATTTTAAAGCTAAAACACAATATATTTCGTATCACAGGCTTGAAATTCACTTCCGGAATATAATACTCGTAAACAATGGTTTTGGTACAGACGAGGTATAAATTACATTTAATGTATATCGTATGTGACATAAAATATAAAATCAGAAAGAGTCCATCGCAACAGGAATAAAACTAATGTATCATTTGTTAGGTTTACTTTACAAATTCTAAGTGCTTCGTGTTAAAATCAGTGTGAGAAAATAGGTTCAGTGACTTTTTTTGCTCATAACGTAAATCTGAACTATTCTTTGTATTTTTTATCATGTAACCTATTTAAGTATCTAAGTCGTTAAGTACAATACTTTTGCTTCCTTGAAAAATAATTGAAGTCTATTGTGCCACTTCTATTTTCTTTCCAGTAATTGATTTGGTAGTTGTGCAGTTAGTTATAGTAGGGGGACAACCTATGCGCCAGCTCACGTTACATTGTTGCCAAATTAATTCAAGATGGCGGCGATGACGTCATCCAAGATGTCAGCATGTAGACTTGGCAACATCGCATGACGTCATCCAAGATGGCGGATTTTGGCGGGGGAATAGTCCAATTGTGCTACGTCCACTAACCTAACCTCAAGAAAAAATGGCAGATAGTTTCAATTTTGGCGGGAAAATAGTCCAATTGTGCTACTTCCACTAACCTAAGCCTCCAGAAGGAAAACTGGCGGGAAGTTCGAGTTCCAACAGGATACTGCATGCAAGGACCATACTTGTTTTTCTATTATTATTGATTACCATTATTTATTATCGTTCATTATTATTTATTATTATAGGCCTTCCTCCACTAGATTATTGTGTCAAATTCAAATTCCAACACGATAATGCCTCAAAAACTGTACTTCTATTTATTATTATCATTTGTTATTTATTCAAGATGTCCGATTTTCTGGGTGAGAAAGCCATTTCCCTTACATCCATAACAATTATTGACCTGCTTCCACTAGAAAATTCCCTACAAATTCAAATTCCAACACGATAATGGCTGCAAAACCTTATCTTTGTTTATTATTTGACATTATTATCTATTAACATACGTTATCATTCATTGTCATTTATTATCATTCATTAACATTTATTATCATTCATTATCATTTATTATTATTATTATTATTATTATTATTTATTATTATAGGCCTACATCCATTAGAAAATTGCGCCAAATTTAAATTCCAAAACGATAATATCTCGAAAACTGTACTTCTATGTATTATTATCATTTATTATTTTTTCAAGATATCCGATTTTCACGGCGAGAAAGCCATTTTCCTTACATCCATAACAAAAATCAGTCACAAGTTCAAATCCCAACACCATAATTAATCACTTTTACGAACTTTCTCCCTCAGTTAACTTTTTTCACTGGTAGTCTATCACAATCGTGTCAAATAATAAACCGCTCTTATAGTAACATTAGTCACGTCCTTTGATTTTGCAGGGGGGAAGGGACTGAAGACTTCATTTCAAGCAGTAAGGTCATCACTTGTTCTCCAACACAGTGAGCACACATATCTTTCATGTCGCAGTGCAGTCACCACGACGTCCGTGCTCTAACTGAATTAGTTCATATCCACGCCAACCCCTGGCCAACACGCAGAGACACTGCCTACACCTGTCACGTGAGGCGGCCTGCCACTAGCGCGGGGGGCGAGCCCAGCGATCGCTCCCACGTCGTAAACATGTTTTCGCTGGATACGCTGGAACTTGTCAAGTTTGACGTCACAGCAGCCCCTTGTCCGCTCACCACGTGTATTCTTCGCCTCCCCACGTTTCCCGCCAAAATTGTCTGCCTCCGAGCTGAATCACACAATGGTCGACCGTTCGCTGCCACACTTTTGGTGCCACGTTCAAACCTGTCGATGCCGACCGCTCACCGTCCACCACGTGTCCCTGTGCGAACGAGAACGCAGTGCTACACATTTGGCGGCAAAGTTTGCTCGACAGTGGAATCCGCCATGACTATATAACAGCACGTTTGGACCGCACTAGAACGCCCGCTAATTGACTCTGTGGTGTCACCGCCAGACACCACACTTGCTAGGTGGTAGCTTTAAATCGGCCGCGGTCCATTAGTACATGTCGGACCCGCGTGTCGCCACTGTCAGTATTTGCAGACCTAGCGCCACCACATGGCAGGTCTAGAGAGGCGGACTAGCACTCGCCCCAGTTGTACGACGACTTTGCTAGCGACTACACTGACGAAGCCTTTCTCTCATTTGCCGAGAGACAGTTAGAATAGCCTTCAGCTAAGTCCATGGCTACGACCTAGCAAGGCGCCATTAGCTTTACAGTGCTTGTAATTAAAGTCTCATTTGTATCGTCAAGAGCGATGTACCACAATGATGGAATAAAGTTAAGTATCCGAGGAGCTGCATACTTTTCTCTATAGCATTCACAAAGTATCCTGTTCCAGACTTCACGCCAGTCAGCGTGTGTGTACGCGTGCCGTTCGGTTACCCGTCACTGTGGACTGGCTGTCTTGTCAGTCCCACTACAGACTCGCTCTCACGCGCGCTTAATAACTGTACAATCGCTGCGCCGCCGCCCCGCTTCTGTCACACACCCTCCATACACGCGACGGACATAGCCTTCTGTAAATACCTGGAAAATGACTCTTTATTTCAGACATTACAGCCATGCAGGTGTGTTCCAACTGACTTCTCCATGCTCATACAGCGAAACTCCAGAGCGCAGCTGACGTACGCGCGGCCGGCTGAGCCCGCTCCATTAGCAGCTCCCTGGCCGGCTGACGTCAAGCGAACAGCGGTGCCCGCACATCCCCAAGGCCAGCGCGCCAAGTAGGCAGCGAGCGGCGCCTCAGGGTCCCACCACAAATGGGCAGCCGCACTCGTCTCAGAGTCCGACTACGTAAACATCTTTCTGCGACCGCGAACACTTACGCCGGACACGATGGAACCTGTCGACCGCCTGCCAAACAAAGGATACGTTTGGCGCCAGAGTTTGACCGACAGTGGAGTCCACCATGACCGTAAAACAGCGCGTTTGCTCGTCGCGAGAACGCTCGCTAATTCACTCTCACCACCCCGCTATATTAAATAATTGAATTTACAATTTCTCATACGTATGCAAACGTTTTCAACTCCCTAATTTCAACTACTTTTCGGGGACCAGAACCCCACCTCCTCCTCCTACGAACCAGCGCCAAGTTTGAAATCTGGCAATAAACAAAGCTCACTTGCGCTTCTGCCACCAACCTAAGAAAATTGTTTCAAACTAAGCCACCAGCACTCAACCTCTTCCTACAAGTTTCTGGTAAACGGACTAACCCTGCATTAGGTCCATGGATGGAAGAACGAATTTACTTTATTTATGAATGGAGTATATGTATCACACTGACATCTCCCTCATCATACAGACCTGCAAAACACTCCTACATAACTCATTTATAATGTTCTAGACACACGCTTGCTAATTGTAAACAGTTAAAAATAACTCATAGCACAGCCTACCGACATGCGAACCGCTCGTAAATAATGCAAAACATTTACCTCCAAATAGCCAAACAACTACTAATTTTCGGAAATAATTTCAGTGCGTAGGCTGATCGAAGGAGGAACGAGTGTACTTTATTTATTTGCGACGTATCTTTTTGAATCTTTTACTTCTCATATGTTTCGATATGTAACGCTCACATATGGCAGTTTTTGAACTCCAGTAGTGCACTACACTTGGCAGCACAACCAGACCCATCAAGATACTCATTCCAATCCAGACCTGTAACCCCTCTACAGATATATTTGTCCAGTGATTTGTCTACGCACTCACATTCTGACCAGATTGCCGTTATTGCACAAAAACAGCTCAGACTGAGCTGTCCTGCTCAGGGAAGTAAGGAAGGGCTGCACTCTATTTATTTGGAGCCCTTTTATTTAGTCGTGGAGTATATTTGTCACAAAACATCCGCACTGATCCCACTGTCGTCATCTGACACAGGCCACAAACACGTAAAAAACTCCTAATGTCACCACTCAATAGCAAACAGCTCTTAAATAATGCAGTACACAATATCAGCGGATGAGCTCTGTACTCTTCAACTCTCCAAATAAAGCACCGCACAGTGCACAGACATGCTCGCAAAATAGTGCAACAGACGCGTCCAAACAACACCAGCTGCCAAACCGACCAAAAGCCTCTGCTCAGCCTCCCCCAAACATGACTTCAACACAGTCGCATTCGCACCTATCACCGGAGAAACTGATATCGCCTATGTGGATTACGCTCCAAGGCAGACCGCGCGCGCGTGCGGTCGGCGGGGAAGGGGATTCCAGAGTCTCCGGCCAAGTTCAGCTTCCGAGCGCTCGTGACAGCCGACACATGTGAAAGCTGAATTGTTCTTCTCATGTACACCGCAGGCGTCTCAGGTCTGGACCTGCCTTCACGTCTATTGTCAGAATAGCTCATAGCTTGTCGACACACTCGATTAACGCGGGCAGGAAAACATTTATTACTCGCATGCAACCGAGATGGTGACGGAAAACCAATCACTCTGATCTGCGCTGCAGGCGCGTGTAATCAATGAGAACACTCTATTTATTTTTTTCGAACAACTTATTTAAACATACAGTATATATATCACGCTACCACAAAACACCAATCCCAGATGTGCCCTGGGCCATGTTGCACAGCCCACAGACACGCACCCAATCATAATTTCAGCACACACTATAGCAAACTGCTACTAAATAATACATCACACAGATGTGTAGATACGACCAGTACTCGTAAACTATCCTAATAATGAATAGCAGAGCCTGCAGATCCGCTCACGAAATAACTCAACAGACGTGCGCAGGTAGCCCCACTCTGCACCGTGCCCACAGGATCGTGAAGTCACCCATCCGTCTGATTTCAGACCTCGCACAGCCCCTGCTCTGCTTCCACAAGCGTGAGTTGGCGCGGTCAACGCGCCCGTCAGCGGTCAAAGCACACCCATACCTCCGTCCAGGACCGCGATCCCGAGCCGCGACAACCGAATGCTGGTGAAAGCCGACTTTATATCAATGTAGCATAATTGCAAAGCGCAGCCTCCATACGCTAGACACATCATAGCAGCACATGTCTTTACCTTCTATGACACTGTAGCACACTGCGCATTGCTCCTCACATGACATTACACGGCCCTTTAACTAAACATAACTACACATCCCTGCTCTCGCCTCGTCGCGTGACCAGACATCTAAAAACCTTCTCAATATTATTCCTACTTTACAACATTTTTTTAAAAAAAATAAGGTCTAATTTACACCTCCCACCGCATCTAACCTCACACCCGTCCCACCATCAACATACGCAAACGTCCTCAACCCTATCTTCTCACTCATAAATCACCCCACAAACCATGCCTGTCAATCAATTTACCATCCTCATCCCCTCTTTTCAAATTACAAACGTAGCCTCTATCTAAACACCAATCAACTCATCTTTCTCACACTTTCAACAGTAAAATTAATTTTACACACACCCAGAAATACCAAACGCAATTAAAGAGTCAAACTTTTATATAGAGCATCAAGCACATACGACAATATTCAAAGCCTGGTCCATATTTACCACCTCCACCTTCAATTAAATATTATTATCATTGCTGCAACATTCTGCCAGCGCTCGATTTGTACCTATTTTTTCGCTCTTAACTGTTGTCACTAGCGGTCAAATATCACTATCTATAAATTGCATAAATTTCCACATAAAAAAAATTTCGCCCCGCCGTCTAGACTCCTATATCCGAACACATAATATCATTCAACTATCACTTGCTCTTATCTAATAACTCATCCATCAGGTGTGGGGGAAAGGTCACCCCTTTCTTTCTTTCTTTCAGCAGCAGACAGCTATTTTTTTTTACAGTGGTAGCTAAACTGAGCCATCAACTTAACATCACCATTCGCAAAACATATCTTCAAATACGTAAACACACTTACTCAATTACACAGCGGTCCTGCTGTGGACATGACCTTCAATATTACAGTTCATAATCCAGTAATCACCGAAACAAGTACTAAATGTTCAAACTAATCCCATAGCGCCTTACAAAGCGAGTATTCGAGTCCCGCCGGCGGCATGTCAAAGCCACATAGCTGGTTATCTAAACAGCCATCCATTCAGCCACAGGACCATAATGCTGAAGTGGGCTCTCCCTATACCTGCTTTCCAGCTGTTGCCTAACGACATACAGTGCACAAATGGATTCCTGAATAGCGCAGATCTCTATCTCCCACTTGCATCTTAAACAGGACATGTAAACAGTGTCTCCCCCAGCCAGCGAACCCGACATCATTCACCCTTCGCTCACAATTTCCACTCGCATATATAAAACCATATTCACTCCTGCCAAAACTCAATAATAAAAGAGCATTCTCCCTTTCTAAGCATAGATGAGTATGCATTTATCTTCACCCATCTGAACTCTGCAATTTAAGTCGGAGAAAGACATATCTATTACCTTCTGCAACCTGTCTATAAACAGAACGATCTCAGTTACTACAACAGGACCTTGTTTTAACCATTCGCCGGAAATGCGCGCAATGTTGTACGCCTCAAACTAGGTACAAGTACAACAGATCCTCAACACCCAATCATCTTTATCCTCTACCATCAAACAGTGAAAAAGTCACGAAGGCACCAATGCAATCCACTTCCAGTGCGTACAAACGGAATTCACAATACTCCCCCCAAATAACTCAGAGTGCAACCATCCAAGAATTCCTAACAGCTCGCCAAATCCAACATCTCAAATACAGATGCCTATATGAATAAGATCATATTAAATATACACACACGCTACAGAGACCCCTTTAAAGTTTACGCACCCATACTCTAAGCGAATGAGAAGCTGCCTCTGGCCCTTGTTCAAACAGTGTTTTCTAACACGCTTTTGCACACTGCCGAGCATATCGTTTTTCTGCCACGACTTCGAAGTCATTGTCTGATTCTAAACAGACATTAACACGGACTGATGAATGGCCTCTCACGGGAAACTATACCTTGCACCTTATAAATCATATTCTTACAGTCGATAGCATAACATTGAATGATTTTAAATAAAGGACAGCCACAACACAAGGAAAATAGAAGAGCCTGCTGGCGTTGTAGTGACTTCCCTCGAAAGTGATTGACCACCTCTACATTTAAACTCATATGTCGTAGTGACCGAATAGCTTATAACTCTGCATTCCATTTCTAGTGATTGGTCATTTTTGCACACAAGTACAGGATCACCATTTTCGGTGCCAGCAACCCTGGGAGTTGCGGTCCATCAATCAAAATTTCTCCCCCAACTCAGTCAATCATTATGTCGTACCCAATGCACAGATGCAATGGATAAGACACCACCGATCTACTGTAATATTATCCATCACAGCTGATATCGTGAAACATTTTACAGTAAGTCCAACACTGGCTGTGACCGCTTGGTTTCTTAATTACAGTATCACAGCTAAACCATATATCCTCTACTTTGCAAGTATCATTGCGACCATTCATAGATGACTGGTCAGCACGTCCATTCACACTTAATTCTCGAACACATAAAGACGATAAAATTATACCAGACAACGCTATACATATTTCTAAGACCTTGCGCATAGTACTCGATCAATCTCTCTGCGTACGGCGGTCAAAGAGCTATCTAGTCCTCTTACGTTGAAAGACCATCCTCATCTCGGCATTGACCTAGCTACCCCGCAACATCGCTACTCAATTATTCCTCAACCGAGCAGGCGAATACAGCTACACTCCACCTCTCTTGACTGAATAGAGCTTTCCTAGTCCTAACCCATCCAAGCGCATCACATTTCTCGAAATGTAACCAAGTCTTGGGGTTTATCACGCCATATCGATCTATAGTAACAGATCTCAAAGTGCCTTAATTTAATAGCATACAGTTAGAAGAACAAGAAGGGAGCGATATTTATACACAACGTAGTTCGATAGATTTTTAAGCAAATCATCCAATCTATCATGTGTAAAGTATTGTTCTAGAGTCCATGATCGGTGCATCGAAGGTTCCGGTAGGAGAGAGAGAAAGAGAACATAAATACACACTCCTAAGACTAGAACGTCCAACACTTAAAAACGGACAATAACCTTAGATCACTTACTTTTCCGTCCTGTCAGACATACATCTTCTCCCCGGTCACCCTACGCTGAGCTATCTCTATCCCAATAGCAAAACATTTCCTTTCTATGATACGAGCCCAATATAGCCCTAGGACACGTCTAGTGCCCAATGATTACACCAGATCACGAGTCAGGAATAATACTATTACTCCATCAGGTCTATATAAAAAATGATAGTTATTAGCAACCGGTACATCCTACAAGCAAACAGATACGTTTAACAGCAGCGTCCAACATATCAAAATTACAAGTCATCACGTCACCGACTCTGTAAACACCCGTCTGTAGGGTAAGTGTGTACACAATGATTACAGCCCTTCACAAATACCCACAGCTAACTTAGTTATGTCGCTGAAGTCTCGATTTTACACCAAGCATGCGACAGCGTGGGGATCGCGTAAATCAAAGTGCGTTTAGAGGAATGTGTCAACTTTCATCACACATGAGACGGAAGTCCTCTGATGACCAACGGGTTCACTGTTAAAGATTGCAGGTAGACAGCGCTTTAAACCACATACCGAACACGTAGCCGCACACGAATAGAACGCTGGCTATATCACGTGACTAAAGCATCCAAATAGAATACTGGAAAAAAATCTACCTTCAGCAACTTGTCCTTCTCTAGAATAAATGAGTCAACGTTTAAATCGTATCTAGTTGCAGCTCTGTCTCAATCGATCATCCCGTACACCCTCTGTTATCATTTAACACAGATGTGAGTAAGTTTAGACGTGAATGATTCTCTGTCCTCCTTAAAAGCATCAAATACAGTATTCAACTCGCGTGTATCACTGCTACCTCAGTAGACATACACTATAATACGAACTCAACGAGAAAAAATTGACTGCCTTCATCGTTTTCCTGCATTCCTCTTGTTGCCGCATACTTGACTCCATGTACAAATTCCCCCCTGCGAACCAGAAGATAAGCAAGTACGTTCTCATTTTCACCGCATTTCGGTGTATATTAGGTTAGTTTATATCTATGCACTGATCAGTTTTCGCATTTCTTTCGATTTTATGTCAGATCGATCCATGCGACTGCGACATAAGTTATCGTTCTCTGTTCTAAAATTGTCTCTAAATGTAACCAAAGCGTACCCAGTCACCTCCACATTCGTAGAGCGCTTGCTCTGTTTTCTGTATCTCTGTGTACATGCACGCCTCGCGGGCCGTGTGATGTCGTGTGAGGAGCAATGCGCAGTGTGCTACAGTGTCATAGTAGGTAAAGACATGTGCTGTTATGATGTGTCTACTTTATGCAGGCTGCGCTTTGGAATTATGCTACGTAGTTATAAAATTGACTTTCCGTGACTGGCCGTGGGGATGTGCGGGCACCGCTGTTCTCTTGACGTCAGCCGGCCAGGAGGTTGCTGATGGAGCGGGCTCAGCCGGCCGCGCGTACGTCTGCTGCGCTCTGGAGTTTCGCTGTGTGAGCATGGAGAAGTCAGTTCGAACTCACCTACATGACTGTAATGTCTGAAATAAAGAGTCATTTTCCAGGTATTTACAGAAGGCAATGTCCGTCGCGTGTATGGAGGGTGTGTGACAGAAGCGGGGCGGTGGCGCAGCGATTGTACAGTTATTACGCGCGCGAGAGCGAGTCAGTTAGCGGGCGTTGTAGTGCGGTCCAAACGTGCTGTTATATAGTCATGGCGTATTCCACTGTCGAGCAAACTTTGCCGCCAAATGTGTAGCACTGCGTTCTCGCTCGCACAGGGACACGTGGTGGACGGTGAGCGGTCGGCATCGACAGGTTTGAACATGGCGCCAAAAGTGTGGCAGCGAACGGTCGGCCATTGTGTGATTCAGCTCGGAGGCAGACAATTATGGCGAGAAACGTGCGGAGGCGACGAATACACGTGGTGAGTGGACATGGGGCCGCTGTGACATGAAACTCGACAAGTTCCAGCGTGTCCAGCGAAAACATGTTTACGACATGGGAGCGATCGTTGGGCTCACCCCCCGCGCAAGTGGCCGGACGCCTCACGTGAAAGGTGTAGGCAGTGTCTCCGTGCGCTGACCAGGAGGTGGCAAGGATTTGAACTAATTCAGTTGGAGTGCGGACTTTATGGTGACTGGACTGCGATATGAAAGATATGTGTGCTCACTGTGTTGGAGAATAAGTGATGACCGTACTGCTTGAAATAAAGTCTTCAGTCCCTTCCCCCCTGCAAAATCAAAGGACGTGACTTACATTACTATAAGAGCAGTTTATTATTTGACGCGATTATGATAGGCTACCAGTGAAAAAAGATAAGTGAGGGAGAAAGTTCGTATGTGTGATCAATTATGGTGTTGGGAATTGAACTTGTGATAGATTTTTGTTATGGATGTAAGGAAAATGGCTTTTTCGCCGAGAAAATCGGAAATCTAGAAGAAATAATAAATGATAATAATAAATAGAAGTACAGTTTTCGAGACATTATTGTGTCGGAATTTGAATTTGACGCAATTATCTAGTGGAGTACAGCCTATAATAATAAATGATAATGAATGATAATAAATAATAGTAAATAATAATGAATATTATTAAATGATAATCAATAATAATTAAAAGACAAGTATGGTCTTTGCATGCATTATCCTGTTGGAACTCGAACTCCCGCCATTTTTACTTCTGGAGGCTTAGATTAGTGGACGTAGCACAATTGGACTATTTTCCTGCCGAAATTGAAACTATTCGCCATTTTTTCTTGAGGTTAGGTTAGTGGACGTAGCACAATTTGACTATTCCACCGCCAAAATCCGCTATCTTGGAAGACGTCATGCGATGTTGCCAAGTCTACATGTTGACATCTTGGATGACGTCATCGCCGCCATCTTGAATAAATTTGGCAACAATGCAACGTGAGGTTGCGCATTGGTTGTCCCCCTACTAGTTATAGTGTAAAATGTTTGGTGTGCGTAGAATATATGCCACGAAGAAATCAAAACACGCATGTAACGCCCACCCATGTACGTTTCGTTACATATCCAGTGAATTCATGACATGGAAACAATGACGGCCGCTATCTAACCTGCTCAAGACTTTACGTTTATTCTTCAAATGCTAACTGGGAAAACAGCATAAAAGTTGGGCACCTCACATAACATGTGCTCGATCCAATTGTTCTCAGAGCCGTTCGTACGAGGAACTAAACCCTCGTGAATGTCTCATCCATCTTCTTTAGCTCACTTCGTACTTCCCACATATTGTACGTCAACCCCAGTGTCCGATATGGCCGATTACTAAAACGCCAAACAAGGATTACTCTGTGCAGCTGGTCCCGGCGGAGGTTCGAGACCTCCCTTGGGCATCGGTGTGTGTGTTTGTCCATAGGATAATTTAGTTTAAGTAGCGTGCACGCTTACGGACTGATGACCTTAGCAGTTAAGTCCCATAAGATTTCACACATTTTTGAACAAGGATTACTTAGATCTTTGATCAAAGCATCAAAAATGGGAAAATTAATCAGGCTGCCGGCCGGACCATCAAAAATGAGCTGGCGGCATGGGCAGTTGTCAATGCCAAGCTAGAAGATCAAATTGAGTAATTGGAGAAGGAAAATGATAGGATATGAAAGCAACCTGTCAAATCATTGGCTGGCATGGCTTCACAAGGAACACCAAAGACAAAGTCAACAAAGGACACAATAGCTAAGGTCTCCAAGCGGGCGGAAACCGCGGTCTTTTTAAGACCCATGTCCAGTCAACACGTCAAGAAAGTACAGGAAATTTTCGCTACGACAGTAAACCCAGCTAGAGAAAAAATTAAAATAAAGAGTTAAAGCAACCAAAAACGTTGTTATAGTTGATGTTGCCACAGAGGAAGATAAAAAAAATATTAGCCAATCAAAAACTGTGCACGTCAGGCAAATGCGAACAACCCTGGAAACGTAACCCATTGGTCATCCTGTATGATGTCCCCACGTCCTTAAAGAATGAGGACTTATGTGAAACACAGTATTACTAAAATTTAGACGACATAGATATGAACACCTTCATGTAAGACTTCAAGCTGAGGTTCAGGAAAGGACCTAGGGGCAGAGATGTAGTCCATCACGTTGCGGAGGTCTCGGGGGCCCAGTACAAGAAACTGTCAACTATGGGCCAGGTTATAACACTCCATTTCTGCTACTGCTATACCTTAACCTCGAAGCTGGAGGCAGTTTGCAAAACAGAATTATTTAGTTATAGCAATTATGGTATAAAGCAACAGAGCAGTGTTACCCTCTGAGAGGAATTTTGTTATGTTGACCGTGTTGTTCCTAACGGAGGTGGCTTATCGGAAATGAAAGTCAGAATTACTTAAATATTTGAACAGTAACAAACGGAATTTTGCCTATCTGCACTGTTTAATGGATAAAGAAAATGGTCGCCAGCCTAACTAGGCAAGAGAATGATTAACATTCTCGTTCAAGAAGATACACTCCTGGAAATGGAAAAAGAACACATTGACACCGGTGTGTCAGACCCACCATACTTGCTCCGGACACTGCGAGAGGGCTGTACAAGCAATGATCACACGCACGGCACAGCGGACACACCAGGAACCGCGGTGTTGGCCGTCGAATGGCGCTAGCTGCGCAGCATTTGTGCACCGCCGCCGTCAGTGTCAGCCAGTTTGCCGTGGCATACGGAGCTCCATCGCAGTCTTTAACACTGGTAGCATGCCGCGACAGCGTGGACGTGAACCGTATGTGCAGTTGACGGACTTTGAGCGAGGGCGTATAGTGGGCGTGCGGGAGGCCAGGTGGACGTACCGCCGAATTGCTCAACACGTGGGGCGTGAGGTCTCCACAGTACATCGATGTTGTCGCCAGTGGTCGGCGGAAGGTGCACGTGCCCGTCGACCTGGGACCGGACCGCAGCGATGCACGGATGCACGCCAAGACCGTAGGATCCTACGCAGTGCCGTAGGGGACCGCACCGCCACTTCCCAGCAAATTAGGGACACTGTTGCTCCTGGGGTATCGGCGGGACCATTCGCAACCGTCTCCATGAAGCTGGGCTACGGTCCCGCACACCGTTAGGCCGTCTTCCGCTCACGCCCCAACATCGTGCAGCCCGCCTCCAGTGGTGTCGCGACAGGCGTGAATGGAGGGACGAATGGAGACGTGTCGTCTTCAGCGATGAGAGTCGCTTCTGCCTTGGTGCCAATGATGGTCGTATGCGTGTTTGGCGCCGTGCAGGTGAGCGCCACAATCAGGACTGCATACGACCGAGGCACACAGGGCCAACACCCGGCATCATGGTGTGGGGAGCGATCTCCTACACTGGCCGTACACCACTGGTGATCGTCGAGGGGACACTGAATAGTGCACGGTACATCCAAACCGTCATCGAACCCATCGTTCTACCATTCCTAGACCGGCAAGGGAACTTGCTGTTCCAACACGACAATGCACGTCCGCATGTATCCCGTGCCACCCAACGTGCTCTAGAAGGTGTAAGTCAACTACCCTGGCCAGCAAGATCTCCGGATCTGTCCCCCATTGAGCATGTTTGGGACTGGATGAAGCGTCGTCTCACGCGGTCTGCACGTCCAGCACGAACGCTGGTCCAACTGAGGCGCCAGGTGGAAATGGCATGGCAAGCCGTTCCACAGGACTACATCCAGCATCTCTACGATCGTATCCATGGGAGAATAGCAGCCTGCATTGCTGCGAAAGGTGGATATACACTGTACTAGTGCCGACATTGTGCATGCTCTGTTGCCTGTGTCTATGTGCCTGTGGTTCTGTCAGTGTGATCATGTGATGTATCTGACCCCAGGAATGTGTCAATAAAGTTTCCCCTTCCTGGGACAATGAATTCACGGTGTTCTTATTTCAATTTCCAGGAGTGTATTTGTTAGTAATTTTAGTGGATAAACACAACCTATACTTTGTTTCACGGGACTGCAGTGAACTCTGACTCACATATGTTTTAAGATTGAAGCTAACAACTGGAGCAGCACAAACTATTTGCAAAAATTATAAGAGATACCGAAACACCCTATTACTTTCAGGCTTACATAAGTTATGGTTTTACTAATTAGTGGTCTTTCCGTTACTTGATACTCAGCATTAATACAATAGGCAAACTGTGGATCTTGTTATATTATTAATATGCACTTCCTATTCACAAGAGAGACATACACTTAACAAACATGAGCATATAATGTTTCACAACTGCAGTTTTCCACTTTTACTACAGCGAAACACAATGTTGACAAAATTTTCAAGAAACTGACTCACCTTTTTGAATTTACTACAGATATCTAGGTGATCATTTGCTAAGCAAAACTTTAGAAGCCTCAGTCTTAAGAACTTTTAATTTTGCAGTTGGCAACAGCACTTTAATAATCAGTTTTAATAGGAAAATTATTTTCATCAAACAATATTTACTTTAACTCACTCTCTTACCACATTAACTTTAACTTTCTTTTTACTAAGTTCAAGAGGCATTAATTAGCAAGACTCTAGGCTTTAATTTCTTTTAGTAAGGACACTCGGATATCACTTTAGCTCAAACGCAGAGGAACCTGAGAGGTGTTATGATAAGGAAAAAATCAAAGTAGGTACATAAATTCCGATATAAATTACATTATATTTGAGCACACTAACACATCCATTAGGCTGATCCTTCACTGTACATCAATGTAGTATTCCGATACAATGATTGCGCAATGTGGTGGCAACTGTATGTTGGTAGGTGGAATTGCAGGTAGAGTTGCTGGACTCTGTCATTTCTTGGTGGCGATGATAAATACAAATTCCAGAATAGTTCCAGCTATTTATCCACCCATCCGAGGCATTGGAAAGTAGCAGAAAAAGCCTCCCTCGGAATCATCACAATATGCATCGGTTACTTGGCAGTCCCCGACTGGTAGCTCGTCTCCGACTGCTGGCTCGTCCCCGACTGACTATCAGTTCCACCTTTTCTACCTAGGCCAACCACAATTGGCGCGCGCTACACAGTTCCGTTCCCGAGGGGAACCACTACACCTTTTACATACAAATTAACTAAGAACCCTAAGTGAAGATCAGCAATTTACATAAAAGCAATCAAATACATTAAATAAAACAAAACATTTACACATATTGACATCTCTACAAAAAATTATTCACACAAAATTACAATTATATACAGTAAGTTTAGTTCCCTCCAAATGGGACAAAGAATATAAATTGCAGATACACTACTTTGCATTGAAACAAACCACGACATCAAAGTTTTAACAAAGAAAAGAGTATACAATTTTGTGTTATCTATTCAATCACACACATTTACAGACGATCAACAATGTAACATTAAATAAAGCAAAAAAACAAAATAAATCCATACAGCATATGAGCTGTGGTGTTACAAGGTCTACACAGGTTTCCATTTCATAAATGTTAGAGATTAGCTCGTGGTACCTCGTTGCCACAACTGCTGGGACATAGATCATGTACACCAATACTGCAGCAAGAAGCCGGCATGCTCCAAGTGCGGAGCTGAGGAACACGTAAGGGAAGACTGTGAAAGACCAAGCGTCCGCATTCCATGCACGTGTAGGGGCAAAAACTCCTGCAGTGCCACTGGTAGAAATTGTCCAACATATAAAATGCTGGAAAAGCGTCTGGTATCTGGAATGTACTATGGCTGAAGCTGTCATTGGGACCAGGATAATCAAGAAAAGTAAGTCCTCGAGTAGGAGGAGGAGGGATGCGGAGAGGGCATGCAAATTCCAAGACGTTCTGAAGTCTTTACCAGAGATGAGAGAGCGAAGAACAACGATGGTTGATGAATGCATTCAGACTGAGCCAGTGGCTGAGGCTTCCCTGTGTGTCTCCACCTCCCTCAACCGAGGGCACAGTCAATGAGAGGAAGCGGAAGGACATGCCGTAACTTAGAACATGCTATGCAGCTCTAGCGCTTGGAGCAGCCGGCTGTCTTGACAGCTGCACTCACACAAGTCGTTCGCATAGGACATAAATATGGCAGAAAGTTCAATTTCTCGACAGTGGAGGCTGTGGATGGAACACACCTAAAGTTGATGAATCTCCCCACTGGATTCGGAGCCCTGCGTGACCTCATTAAAAAGGTTTATGAAAGAAGAGATGAAAGATTTGACTTGGAGGAAATCTACATACAGTCTGTCTTAGCAAATGGACTCATTGCGCTACATTGGAAAAAGTCCTAGCCTCATTGTAATGTACATATTTATTTTCCATAACGTCACGTGAAATAAGTATTGGACAGATAAACACATACAACAGTCGTTTAGTCATGCAGGAACTGCAAAAGGTAGTGGAGGCTGGATGTAATCTGCCTGCAGGAGCCATACTCTCCAGCTGGGCAAATTTCTTTATGGATGTCACTTGGTAGGCAATTTACACTGGAGAAGAGCAGAAAGCAGCTCTAATAGTAGCTAACAAGGCCCTACAGGTCACTACTCTACCATAACTATCAAATAGCCACTGCAATGTCGTAGAATTACAGTTACTTGCGGGGCTCGTCAACTCATCAACATGTACATTCAACATGGAGGTAATTCTGAAGATTTTGTGGATCATCTCACTCGAGTCACCATGGCGATACGAGGACGATATGAGTGCCAAATCCCTCCTGTGGTACAGCGGCACTAGAAATGCAAATGAGGAGAAGGCTGGAGAGCTAATCATGGCCTCCCAACTAGATGTGGCAAATAGACCAGGGAATCCCCCTACCTATATAGGTGGAGTCGGATTTGAAACAAACATAGATGTCACCTTGTCAACACCCATTGCCATCAGCAACATTACGAACTGTCGAGTTTTAGATCAAGTCACAAAAAGTGACCACAATCTGATTGTTTTCAGCCTAAGTGACGAGGAGTGTTGCTGGGACAACTTCAATAAGACAGACTGGGAATGCCTATCTCGGGAGTGTGATGTTTCTCCATTGCCTGAAGGTGACGTAGACGTGGATAGGTATGCTAAAGAACTGGTAGGGTCAATAGTTAGAGCGGTGAAAGCTGCTGTACCAACCAGGAGGAGAGCCGTTGCGGCCTCCCCATCTCCATGGACTGCCAACCTTGAACGTATGCCTCAATCTGTAAGACGGGTGAGGAGGAACTACCAGCGAAGTGTCGTATGGAAAGAAAAACAGTTCTGGCTACATCGATACCGAGAAGTCAAAGACTTCTTCCAGAAATAACTAAAAGAGGTTATGGTTAAAAGTTGGGAGTGATATGTGCTGCACCAACTAGCCACTGACCCTTGGGGAGGCCCCTATGAGCTTGTCACAGAAAAATAATATCTCCAGCGATTCTTTCGACCATCGGAGATGGCGCCCGAATGACAGAGTCCTGGCGGGAGACTGCTGAGGTCCTCCTTCGGACTCTGCTACCAGATGTTGAGGACAATGAGGACAACGAAATTCAACGTCAGATCCGCAGGGAAGATCCTGAAGAGTACGCCAAAAACACCGTGGTGTACCCCTTTTCGCAGGAAGAAGTGGCGGCACACATCAAATCTCTTAAAAGGAGGAAGGCTCCAGAGCCAGACGGCATAGTAGCGCAAGCTGTGCAATTCCTCGCCCTGCAGCCAATAGCACCTCTCACAGGGTTCTTCAACGAGTGCCTAGGGCTTGGTAAATTGCCGAAAATTCGGAAAAGGGCAAATGTCGTAATTATAAAGAAATGGAAAGACAGGGACCCTATGGAAGCCAAGTCCTACAGTGCAATATGTCTCCTGGATATCTTGGGGAAAATACTGGATAAGCTGTTGGCGACATAAATACGGAACACAGGATACTGCGCGGGATGAGCTACAGTCAGTTTGGCTTTCGGTTGAGGAGATCAGCGTCTGGCGCAATTGCCCTGGCGGCCAAGGCCTGCTGCTCAGCCCCGCACTAGTATGTGGTGGGCATATCAGTGGCGCCTTCGACAACCTGTGGTGGCCGTCGCTCTTCTCCCGCTTGCGTGGGAAGGAGTGCCCAGGGCCCCTCTATGGCCGTCTGAGGAGCTGTTGTCAGGACAGGGAGATCTTGTTATCATGGCCTAGCAGATAAAATAAGTAAAAGCATTACGATGGAGTGCCCCCAGGGATCTGTCCTGAGGCCACTCTTTTGGGATGTAAATATAGAACCACTACTAGAAAAACTACAACTCATTTACGACGTGCTAGATGTGATAGCCTACGCAGACGACCTCTTCCTGCTGGTTGGCGGCCGTAGCCATGAGGCCCTAGAACCCAAACTGGGACGAAAAATAACATCGCTTGTTGAATGATGCCCCGAAACGAAAATGAAGGTTAAACCACACAAATCTACGCATCTACTGTTGAAAGATAGCTTGGTTAGGAATCCAACTGTAAGAATCTAGGGAACACCAGTTCTTCGGCGCTGCGAGGCCAGATATCTAGGGGTCATAATAGATGAAAACTGGAACTACACATCTCATGTAGATACCATAGCTCAACGAGCCGTGGAAGTCTTAAATAATCTCATCAACATTGGCCATAAGAAATTCCATCTGCCACCCAGTATCATTAAACTTAATCACAACAGCATTTTAACGTCAATAGTAGGATACGGGGCTGGGGTGTGGGCGCACAGGCTCACGAGGGTGATGCCTGCCATGATTGTAAGAAGGGTGCAGAGGAATATGCTGTTACGCTCTGTTGGGGCGTACCGAACAACTCCTAGGGAGGGCTTTATTAGTGTTAATAGGGCTGTGTCTATTAGACATCAGGATACGGGAACAGGCAGCATGATACTGGATAACCAAAGGGAAAATTGAAAAGACCAGGGAGATCATGGGGGTATAAGTAAGCGACAAGTTTGCTATTAGAAGAAGGGGGGAGGACCTACGGCAGGAATCATGGGAGAATGAGGAAACGGGGAGAAGAGTATTTCAACTGCTGCCTAACATTAAGGAGAGATTAGAGATGGGTTAACTTCGAGCCAGGAAGGCGTCTGCTGCAATTCCTTACAGGGCATGGACTATATCCGACATACCTACGTCGATTTCGGAAACGGGCTACACCAACGTGTGCCAGGGGCGCTCAAGGCGACACACCCGACCACATCATTTCTGAATGTCCAGTATACGACGACGTGGTGACTGAATCAACTTTCGAATCGAGACACATATTCCCTGTTACGACGTGCTGATACCTATCATGTCCTAAACACACTGTCAAATTAGGTATCTGGTAAGAACATGAATTCACTAGGGACTATAATGGTCAATGAACAAGAAACCGACAGACACTGAGGTGCTCCTGCCCAGTACCCCCGGGAGCGGAATGGCCGGTCGCCGTTACGATCGAGATCCGCCGCGCTTCATGATCAGGCAGGCAGGTGTATCAGACATCATCATCAGTTACAGCACTTCCATTTAGATACTAGGTATTAGAAGTATAAATTAGAATGTAGATATAAACTAACAATACTTACACGATTAGGGGCTGCAGCGACTCAAAGTAATTCAGCTAGCCCAGTGCCAGGGGAACGCCCACTGGGATTAGCTCGGTGGGCAGGCCACAAAGATTAGGTTTGTAGTACAACCCGCACACTTGTAACGCTGCAGAATAAACTAGCATTTAGAGAAGATTAATCGATACGCATTAACCTTGTCCATAAGAACAGTGTCAGACACCAATTAAAGTATAAACTGCATTTGTTATTGTAATAATAAAAGGCCCACTAATTAGTTTAGGTGGTGGGTTATTTTGTGTAATTTCATTGTATTGTATAGCACCAATAATTTTTTTTTAAAAAAAAGAGCCATACTGCCAGGCGAAGAATATTCCTCATTCGAGTTGCTGATTCCGAAGCGCTTTCGCCACTTCCCCAACGAAGGAATGTGGCATCACCAGAATTACCGCACACATCACGATCGGCCCGGCAGAAAGCTTGGATGCACATGGTCCACCAACACTATACTATTTATCAACTCCGTTAAGAAACATATTATCAAACGAAGACACAAATCTCCCTTATCCAATACAGTGCAATAACGTCATAAAAATAAGATACTGGGATAAACATAACACAATCTACTAAAAAGTTTCTGTACACATTTCGAAAACCTACCGAGTATAGTCTGGAACGTGCATGGATTCATTACAGGGGGTACAGGCAGATAGTCTTGTGAAGTACATCTGAGCACGTTTTCCGGAAACTGTACTGAGCAGCTACTGTGGCAGCCAACACACAATGGAATTATCTTGAACCTTGCAGCTACAAACAGGCTGGACCTTATCGATGACGTCAGTATAGAGACGGGGGATAGTGGTGTCATCATAGCGACTATGGTCACGACAGATAATAAATCAGTCAAGAAAGCTGTTATCAGCATTTCCTAGAGGCTGAAAAGCTCATGTCCACAAATCAGTAAGGCACTGGAAAGCATCGCTCGTGCGAAACCCAGCTTGCGCTTTTCTCATATGATGTGCTGCGAACTATGGATGAAGGGCAACCGTCTGAGTCCATATTTCTAGATTTCCGAAAAGCATTCAACATGGTAACCCACTGCAGACTGTGAACAAATGGACGTGCATACGGAATAGGCTCCCAGATATGTGACTGTCTCTAAGACTTCTTAAGTAGTAGAACCAAGTACGTTGTATTCGACTGCGAGTGTTCATCGGAGGCAGGGGTAACATCAGGAACGCCCCAGGAAGTGTGATAAGACCGTAGATATTTTCTATATACACTGATGATCCGGCAGACGCGGTGGGCAGCAAGCGGTTGTTGATGCTGTGGGGTACAGGAAGGTGTCGAAGGTAGGTTGATATAAGATGACACAGACCAAATTTCTAGTTGGTGTGAAGAGTCGGAGCTGGCTCTTAATGCAGAAAAATGGAAGTTAGTGCGGATGAGTAGGAAATCCGTAATGTTCGGATACAGCATTAGTAGTGTCCTGCCTGACACAAGCACGTCGTTTAAATATCTGGGCGTAACGTTGCGAAGCGATATGAAATGGAACGAGCATGTGAGGATTGTGGCAGGGAACACGAATGGTGGAATTCGGTTTATTGGGAGAATTTTAGGAAAGTGCAGTTCATCTGAAAAGGAGACCGCGTGTAGGACGCTAGTGCTGCCTATTCTTGAGTACTGTTCGAGTGTTTGGGATCCGCAGCACGTTAGACTGAAAGAAGACATCAAAGCAATTCAGAGGCGACCTGTTAGGTTTGTTTCCGGTGGGTTCGATCAGCATTCATATGTTACGGACATGTTTCGGGAGCTCAAATAGGATTCCCTGAAGGGAAGAAGACATTAATTTCGAAGAACACCAGTAAGATAGTTTAGAGAACTGGCATTTGAAGCTGACTGCAGTACTGTCCTACTGCTACAGACGTAAGAGAACCTCGAAGATAAGATACGAGAAATTAGGGCTCATACGGAAACTTAAAGACACTCGTTTTCCACTCGCTTTACCTGCGAGCTAAACAGGAAAGTTATGGTACAGCGTACCCTCCACTAAGTAACTTATGGTGGCTTGCGGAGTACATATTTTGATGTAGATGTAGAGTCTTGGTCACTGTTTGCGTGACCTGAGTGTAAATCACCTCACGTGTATACTACAAACGAGTTTCTATTCTCTTCGTTCCATTCTTGTCCTCTGTCCTCCACAGGTACTAACAGTGGCACCTAGAGTAAAGTATCGGGTGCGCCCTCAAAAGGCTTGATGCGTCCTATGTGGACAATGGGGGCTCGCTTCACCAATTTTAATTTTATGGTTACAGACGATTTCATTCACTGACTTGAGATGTCTCTTGATATCGCGTAAGAAATTTTTTTCGTTTTGCCCTTCTGAGTATAGGGGATTGCCAACGTTGCGCACTGGTCTGCCCTGTAACCCGGAAACTTGACATTACTTCGTCCAGTTCTTTCTTGTCGCACGAGTGCATTGGTATTCGTTCATTTCACTCGTATACACACGTCTCTTAATGTTTTTGCATTGTTTCGTACCGACTCACCAAGTTTTAGGTTTAATAACTTGTGTGTCATGGAGTGGCACATTTGTCACAGCCAGCGTCTTTCACGCTTGGTGGCGGCGCCATCCTGGGCCTGAAACAGCAGCTAGAGGTGCAGAGTGGCAGTGAGTGAGATGCCTCAAGCAGATGGCTGGTTCAGTCTGGACACACTCAGTATAGGTTGCGTGCGAATTTGTCTGGATAAAGTCACTCAATGGACCGTGGTAGATGTCAGTGTTCATCCAGATTTGAATGTCCGGTATACATATGGAGATGCCGTCGCCAATGACTAGTAAAACACATATTCATGAAATCTTACAGCTAGTTACAAAATGATATTTACATTCCTTAATCTACTGTGACTCAGCTGAAAACATAAACTAGCAGCTTGGATTTTTCAATTGATTAATAATCAGTTACTCTTAAATCATTTAGTCAAAATTAATTACTTATTAATTACAACTTCTTTAATGTCCTCTTGGTCAGGCAAAAGCATGGAAATCCAGCAGATCCTTAAATCTTACACTCTATATTTACATACTGTACAAATTACCCATTTTGTGGTATTAATCAATCCTAGGTTGGTACAATTGCAAGTCTACAATGTTCCGTATACCTAATAGTTTTCCAGAACTTGGATACTCTAAGAAATAAGCATTTGTGTGATGTATACCAATGACTTTATATGGTCCATTATAAACAAACTTAAATTTAGAGATTTCATTGTCTATCTCGCTCGATTTCTCATGAGCTTTTACAGGTACTAAGTCTCCGATTGCAAACTTAGCAAAATGCGCTTTAGCGTCATGACGACGTATGCGAGCATCGGTTTTTAGCTTCATTATTTCTCGCAAACGATCTTTTTTCACACCAATACTAATGTCAATCCGTGGAGGGAATTTGATTATCTATTCCACTAAACTTTTACTTCTGTCATCTAACAGGATTTCCTCTGGAGAAAATCCCGTAGACTCATGTCTCAAGGTGATCATAATTCTCTCAAATTCTGCAACATATTTGCCCCAAGCCCTATGGTTGTGGTGGCAATAGGTGCGGCAAAGTCGGCCTAGCTCGCGCATATACCTCTGAGCGGGATTTCCAGCCGGACAGTAAGCTGAAATATGGATCACCTCGACCCCATTACTTTCCATGCCTTCATTCCACAACTTAGAAGTAAGTTGTGCCCCATTGTCTGATATAATCGCCTTGGGCTTACCAATATGAACAAAATAATCGTTAACAAGCTTGCTGTAGACCGCTTTGGCTGTAGCTTTCCTAATCGGATATAGGCAAAGTTTCCTGATGACTTGGGCAAAGGTCCGTAAAAGTCCACGCACAGTAATTCAAAGGTGTCGTTAGGCCTTATACTTTGCAAAGGACCACGACTCGTACAGTTGGTAACTTTCACCTTCTGACATAAATCGTAAGTTTTCACTCTGTCAGTAACGCGTTTTAACATGTTGTTAAAGTGCACTACTTCACTCAGCTTTTCCGTACATTTCTTTAGTCCACAGTGACCATACGCCAAATGGTAGTAGTCTATTATTTCCGTGACGTATTTGGTGGGCCAGCATACCCGCCAAATATTACTATCTTCACCCTTACGTATGTACAAGATATGATCGTATATCTTGTAATACTTCCTTAATTTCTCTCCTTCTGGACTCGTTTCGTCAAACCGGGTTTTCACCATATTTAAACAACCGTCTTCGTTCTGATGACGACGTAGATTTTTACAGATGTTCACTATTAGTTTGCGTCCCTCAGCTTCTTTAAAATAGTATAATTTGACCACTCCATCTGACTCATCTTTCAATGCATCTTGATTAGACTCGGGCAACCGCGATAGCGCATCCGCTACGCAATTGTCGGTCCCTTTTACGTAACAGATGTCATAGTTAAATTGCTGTAAATACAGCGACCACCTTGTCAGTCTTCCGTGAAGTAGTTTACAATCCTTCAGATAAGTGAGCGCCTTATGGTACGTATGATTAATCACCTTACGGTCCCATAGGTAACCCTTGAACTTCTCGAATCCCACTCCCGATAGCGAGACACTCCTTCTCAGAAATCGTGTAGTTTCGCTCACTTTTTGATGAAGTCCGACTCGCGAACGCTATCGTCCGGTGTTCCTTATCCTCTCCTTCACCAACTTCTTGGAACAGTTCTACCCCCATCCCGTAATTCGACGAATCCGTCCCCAGATGGAAGGGTAGTGATAAATCAGGATGAAATAGTATGTTAGATCTTAGCAACTCGTCTTTGAATCTCTTGAAAGCGGCCTGACACCCGTCAGTCCACACAAACGGAACATTTTTGCGTAAGAGGTTATTCAAATTTTCATCATTTAACAGCTCTCCTTTTACAAATTTACGGTAAAATCCTGTGAGCCCTAGAAAACTTTTTAACTGTTTCCTAGACTTGGGTGGAGGACAATTCCTTATTGCCCCTAGTTTCTCTGGGTCTTTCGTAATACCAGCAGTGGTAATTACATGCCCTAAAAATTTCAGTTCCTGCTTCCCAAATTCGCATTTCTTTAGCTTTAGAGTCATTCCGCCACGGCGCAATGCTCAAAAAATTTCACCTAACAGGTCACAATGGTCATGCCAAGTGGTATTGGCGAACAATAGGTCGTCAACATATACAGTTAATCTTGAACTCAAAACCGGGCCTAGCACTTTATCTAGGGCCCTGATGAATACGGACACAGATATATTAAGTCCAAATGGCAGTACTCTATACTGATAACACCTACCCGCAAACAAGAAGGCGGTGTATGGCCTAGATTCTTCTTCAAGTTCTATTTGCCAGTAACTAGCCGTCAGTTCGAGGCTAGTCATGAACTTAACGTCATGAAAGCGTTGCAAAATCTCCTCCATACTCTCTGGTCTGTTTGTCTCGCGTTGATCGACCCTATTCAACGTGCGTGGGTCAATCACAATACGCACACTACCATCGCGTTTTGCTACAATGACCAAACCGTTATTCTATGGACTCGTACTTCTTTCAATCACTCCCCATTAGATCATCTTATCTATCTCCCGTTGCAATGCTTCCTTTTTGGACAGCGGTATAGCATACGGTCTCACGAAGAATGGTTCGTGCGGAATTACATGCAACTTGCATTTATGTCCTTCCACAAGTCCCGGTTTGTCTGAAAACACACCCTTATTCCTCATTATTACTTCATACAGGCCTCGTCTTTGTGTTACATTTGACACATCGTCTACAATACTTTTCAGTTCACTTTCTACACTATTGTCAATGCTGAGATTCCTCACGTTACTGTAGTTCAAATTCATACCTACGTCAACGGCATCCGGCCAGTTAACAATGTGTATAGACTGGTATTGCCTATGCACACCATCTCCTGCCTCGTCAAAAATAACTACTATTGTTTTATCTTGTGACGTACATGTCAAAGTTCTGCTTTCGCAATTAACCACTGCATGGTACTTTAATAGCCAATCTAACCCGATAATTACTTCCGTATTTAAGTCTGGCACGACGACAAACTCTTGTTCAAATCGTGCCCCACATATCTCGAAGTTGACAAATATCTGTTTTGTGACCGGTTTACTGGCCTTCCCAGTAGCAAAGATAATTTTCACTCCTGTTACTGACATAACTACGATACCAGGTCTGTCTTTCAGTAACTCAAATATTTTCTCAGCCACGGCACTCAATTCAGCACCAGTGTCAATCAACACGTTTAGTTGTAGGTCGTGCATATTAACAGACACTACTATCCGTCTACACTTGTCCTCGATTGTTCCTTTATTTTCGCACAATAAATCCTCGTCTATATCCAGGTCATTCCAGAAAAAACCATCCGCCTTTGATCCTAAATCCGGCTCATCTGGCGGCATTTTCAGCCTCTGTTCACATACAGTTTTAATTTCAACACATTTGTCCTGAGGCTTAGTCTGTAGCTTCGCCTCCAATACCGAAACCTTTTCCTGTAACTCGTCAACTAGTGAGTGTTGCTTTGCTATCAATTCACTAATTGTCACCTTCGTTGATTCCTCTTTGGCCAGATTGATCTCATCTGCCAATCTACCTGGAGGAATGTGCCCAGTAGTATCTGCAATTACTTCCTCTGGATCTGCGCAACCCACACTGCTACCGTCCGACCGTATAACGTCAGCTCTAACCTCATACACACTGTAATCTACGTGCTTTTCTACCAATCGTGTCCGGCTATCACTAAAATTTTCGTAATCTTTCTCCTTAATACTCTCGCAATGTTTAAACTGGATTTTTGCGTCGGATGGGTCAGCTACTACTACCGCTATAATTTTCGGTAAGGTCTGCCGGTTAGGACCAGAACTTTCAATCACTTCACAAACTCTATCTTCCTGCGGGACGAGACGCGGCAAATCCTGCCCGCGCTCCCCATAAACACTTCTCCTGTGCAGGCCCCTATAATCTCTTAGTTCGTCGTATAAGCGACCGAACTGCCTTAACCAGACCTCATCCCTCTCTGCAACCCCTCGCTCGATGACGGACGTGTTATCCGACATCTGATCTTCTCTCAACAATTGCGAATCATTCTTAAACTCAATCTCCAGTTCCGCTGTGTGTGTTACAGCTGCCACTTTATAATCGATTTCCGGAACACTACTTAAATTGTTCTCACTGTCAGTGAATGTATTTTCTACTGCCGTGTCTACAGCTGATCTACTACTTGTGGGCGCACTCCTTTCTCTTAACACTGGCACGCTCTCCCGCCGTTGATTATTCCATACGGAATTTTCATAACGACGACACCTGAGTTTTTTCCTGTTATTGGGCCGCCAAAATTTCTCCACGCCCCGTCGGCCCCTCACCGGCGCGGCTAATTGTTTCCCTGTCTCGTCCCAGCAGATCTGCTCCCCGTATGCTATTGAGGCGGCTTATCACACCCTCAGGCGTTATTACTATTCTGTGAAGCCCGTATCACGTTAGTATGATACTGGTTTCCGTCATTCCTGTTATTATTTGCATTGTACCCATTGTTATTACGGTCCGAGCCATAATTGTTATTGCTGCCATGGTTGCGGTATGCATTATTCCCATGGTTATCGTTGTTGTGGTTGTACTGGTACCCGTTGTTGTTACCACGGCCTCTACCACTGTCGCGATTATTGCGCCAATTGTCCTCGTCCTCAACTCTTAACAGGAAATCATTGATTGTCTTGTAATTGCTTCCTACGTAGCGTTTTGCATCATCTGGAAGCTTCTTGTAGAGTTCCCAGACTATTTCGGATTCCGTGCAGCGATCACGCAAATATTCCAACTTGCGGACCCAGCCCTCACAAAACTCCTTCATCGAGCCACGCGAATTCGCATTGAAAGTCCTCGATACGACAAATTCGTGCCAGAGACTTTGTTGCTTTTCCTCTGACCAGTATTCAGCCAGAAACACATTTTTAAACTCGTTGAAATTCAGGTTCGTGATGTTGAGATTTAAGCCCCAACGCTTGGCATCACCAGCCAACACGTCAATAATTAAATTTTTCTCTCATTAGTCCATGATCTGGGTAAAACTCTTTCACAATTTTTTATGAAATCTGTCGCGTGTGTACCGCCTTTTTTCAAGGGGTCGAACCGCTCCTCTTTCGTCAACAATTCCGAACTATGTACACAGATTGGCACATAGCTATGTTTTTCGTCAAGTTTCTTTTCTAATTCCGACACTCTCGTAATTACTTTGCAAGTGGTTGTCGCAAGCGTTCCCACTTCCCTCTTTTTCTCTTCGCAGGTATTAGCCTGCTCCCTCACTTTAGTATCTACTTCGGACACTAAAGCCTTTAAAGTTTCCACCTTCTGTTGATCCTCTTTTTTCACTAATTGAATTTGTTCCGTCACCTTATTCTCGATGATCGGAGCAACTGCTTCTCCCACACTTTTCTCGATTCCGCTAATTTCGGAATCAAAACGAGTATTTATGCTCGCAATTTCCGCCTGAACGCCTATCATTTCCTGTTTAAGTTTACCGATTTCGGTATTAATTACAACAAAGTCTTCTTTGATTTTATCAACTTTTGTGTTAACAACTCCAACATTGTTGTTAACAACATTAATAGCTTTGTTCTGATGGTCTAACTTCCTGTCAATTTTTTCAGAATGAGCTTCTTGCTTGGCAGACTGAGCTTTAATTTCTGCCGATTGACTCTTGATTTCGTTAATCAAAACATTCAATAAATCAGTTAAATTCTCGGAAACTACCGGTTTTACTTCTGTAGCTGCTTCCCCTTTAATTGTCCCCCCGTATTCGTCATCAAGGGGTTCAGATTTGATTTTCACTTCCGATTCCGTAACATTTTCTAAGGTTTGGAATTCCATTTCGGCTCTTTGTAGCATTTCGGCGGTCGCGTCTTTCATGCTAGCCGCCTGCCCCTGAACAATGGGTTCCGCGGTGCGCGTTTCCCACTGTTCCACCGATTGTTCCGTACCCAAGTCTACCAAATTCTGGTAATTGTTGCCTTCACACATTTTACAAATTTTCAATATAAATGACAAATCTCAAATCTAATTAGGATTCCTTCCACTACTTATTCTCGCTGACGTAACGTCCTGCTCGTAACCAGTACTTTGTTACGAGATTTGCACAATGCAAAATTCGTGTACAGAACAACCTCAGATCCGAAGATTGTCCTGTCACCAGGTCGCCACGTGTCAACTCCCCCTCACTTATCGACCTTAATGACAGTGAAAAATTAAACCGCATGCACCTAATGGAAATTTGGGAAAAGCAATCATCACCGAAGTTAATCTGTTGGTAAAGAGGGAGGAAAGGGTTACATCTAAATGAAAGGAAAAATGTAAATGAAACTGATGGAATTTAATTTTGAGAAAAGGGTAAAGTTAATAAAGAAAGTAAATGTGCAGTCGTTACGTTAACAATTACTTGGAGTTAATTAGATATTTGAAATTTGGGTAAAATTACGGTCGCCAGTCCTATGGACAACTACTATAATAACTAAAAATGAAAGATTAATGCACATATAATTAGCACTAAAGGCGTGGCAACTGACGGTTGACACGAATTGTGTAAAAACTCAATGTTTGTCAGAAGTAATAAATTTCGCTACGTTCTCACTTAATTTAGCAAAAGAATTAATAAAACCCGAAAATTGAAAGTTACTTTAGTGACTGAAATTAATAGTGAACTTTGTTTCTGAAGCACTACGAAATTCAATAAAATAAGGTTAGTCTTGGGCTACCTCAACAATCATTTCAAAAGGTACTTGAATCTACGCAATTTAGAAATAAGAGATTTAAATTTGAACTTGAATTAAATGATTCTGAACAATTAACAATAGTAAAATTTAGTACATACCAAGCTGAGCTGCAGTCACAGGTAAGCTAAAATATGGTAACAAAACTCGCACTCTTAATTTGTGCTTGTGTAATCTAAATATTGTAGCCAGCTATGAATACCTTAACTGAACTTTGAAATTAAAGCAGTGAAATGGAATGATATTACTTTAATGCTGGCGTTTGAATTTCAAAGACACTCGGGTTCATTTCAGAAAAGGAAGGGACCCTGTTTGGTAACGCAATTGCGACAATGAGCAACAAAGGTTCATGCTAAGTTGCTGTAACGTTGTGAATGGAACAATTATAAAAGCTGAGGTCTGCCATACAGTTCTAAAACTTTACGTGCTTCCAGTCTTCCTTGTTGGTTGATTGAAGGTTTGAAGTCGTTGGTCGAGGAGGTGGCGGCAGTCACTCATTGTCGGCCGTCGCTGTTGCAGAAGCTGGATGTTGGGCGTCTTCTTCTTGACACTGTCACCAGGCGAAACGGGCTCTTGATGTGCACCAGCTAATTCTTCCCGTCCACGACATCGTGTCAGAAATTATCATCGCAAATCGAGCGCAGTTACATGCTGCCAAACCCCGAAAGCGCGGCAACTCGCAGGAGCATCACTCAACACACCTGCTCCACCGCCCTACTCCAGCGAGACTCTCTGTGCTCTGCCCGCGCTCCACGCGGCAGAGTTAACACTACCAAAGCTCCTAAACACTTTGGTTCTCCACACGACATATCGATGTATTCGTTCGATAGCATAGTTTTCCCTAGGCAACACCCAACATAAAAATACAAATAGTATTTACAAATCAAACCAATTATACATCGACATAAATGCATATATATATATATATATATATATATATATATATATATATATATATAATAGTAAAACAATTACAATATATAATGACACAGAAATGTCATATCTTCAGGTAACAAATAAAGGAAAATTCTATAGTACAATAGATGGAAATAGAAGGATATGCATTTCTGGTGTTACAATCTGACTTTCGGAAAAATGGCGTTCACACAATTACGAAGACAGCAAGAGCTGAAAGGTGAGAGAATTACCGTAAAATCAGCTTATCACCTCATGCATGAAGTTGCTGACAAGAATAATATACAAAAGAATGGAAAAGAATACTGAGGATGTGCTAGATGACGAACACTTTGGTGATAAATGCGCCAGAGAGACAATTCTGAAATTGTGGTTGATAATGGAAGCAAGATTAAAGAAAAATCAAGACACGCTCATAGGGTTCCTCAACACAGAAAAAGCGTTCAACAATGTAAAATGGTGCAGGATGTACCAAATTCTGGGAAAAATAGGGATAAGCTATAGGGAGAGACAGGTAATATACAATAACTACAACGGCCAAGAGGGAATAATAAGAGTGGACGACCAAGAACTAAATGCTCGAAATAGAAAGGGTGTAAGACAGGATTTAGCCTTTCCCCCCTACTGTTCAACCTGTACATCGCAGAAGCAACGATGGAAATAAAAGAAAATTTCAGGAGTGGAATCAAAATTCAAGGTGAATGGATATCAATGATACGATTCGCAGATGACATTGCTATCCTGCGTGAGAGTGAAGAAGAATTATATGACATGCTGAATGGAGTGAACAATCTAATGAGTAAAGTAGATGGATTGAGAGTAAATCGAAGTAAGACGAAAGTAATGAGAAGTAGCAGAAATGAGAACAGTGACAAACTTAACATCAGGATTGATGGTCACGAAGTAGATGAAGTTACGTAACTCTGCTACGTAGGTGGTAAAATAAGCAATGACAGACGGAGCTAGGAGGACACCAAAAGCAGACTAGCGCTGCCAAAAAGGACATTCCTGGCCCAAACAAGTCTACTGGTGTCAAACTTAGGCCTTAATTTAAGGAAGAAATTTCTGAGAATGTACCACTGGAATACACCATTGTATGGTAGTGAAACATGAACTGCGGGGAAACCGGAGGAGAATCGAAGCATTTGAGATGTGGTGCTACAGGCGAATGTTGAAAATCTGGTGGACGAATAACGTAAAGAATGAGGAGACTGTGCAGAATGAAGAGGAAAGGAATATGTTGAAAACTCTGACAAGGAGAAGGGACAGGATGATATAATATCTAGGACATCATGGAATGACTTCTTTGGTACTACAGAGAGCTGTAGAGGGAAAAAACTGTAGAGGAAGAGAGAGATAGGAATACATCCAGCAAATAATTGAGGACGTACGTTGCAAGTGCTATTCTGAAATGGTCAAATGTGTGTGAATTACTAAGGGACCAAACTGCTGTGGCCATCGGTCCCTAGACCTTCACACTAGTTATACTAACTTATGCTAAGAACAACATACACACCCATGCCCGAGGGAGGACTGAAACGTCCGGCGGAAAGGGCCGAGCAATCCGTGGCACACGATGCCTCAAACCACATGGCAACTCGACGCGGCAGCTATTCTGAGATGAAGAGGTTGGCACAGGAGAGTAGTTCGTGGGGGGCCGCATCAAACCAGTCAGAAGACTGATGACACAAAAGACAGCAATCCCAGATGTTCCTTTGCTTTTGCGTTTCGTGCCTTTTATCAAAACATTAATGAACACAATTTAGTGAACATTGTTGTTAGCCGTTGTTTGTTAGCCGCGTAAATAATGTAAAAATTCAAAATTAAGAAAGTAGCCACATAAGGACGCGACCTCACAGCCCTCGGAATCGGTGACTCGAAGCTACGCTGTCTTAAATGGTTCATGCAGCGCCCGACTCGAGCCTGATTGCCATTTTTTTTAACTGCTTGACCATATGGAACTTCCACGTCTGTCAGTTTCATTACTGTCCAATCCCTACATACGCCACAAATTTGTACGTCATGGGTGAGGACGAGTAGGCGCGGTCCCCTTGTCAGCAATATATCTCTTCCAATACAAGATATCAATATGTTAATCTACAAAGTGGGAGCTAACTGCGCCCTTTACTGACCCTGTTCGTGTGATACAATTGTTGGTAGGTCTTCATTTGTTTTACAGAACTGAATGTAGGGTGTTTTTTGAAAACAAAGAGACAGTGTATTATCTTCGATCAGTTAACAATTCGTTGAAAAATATCGTTAACGTTTCTTCTAATTCTTGGTCTCTGAAGGTATTTAGTATTATCAGCATGAAGTGAATTTTAAAAACTATTAATAATCAATATTAATGTTCCAGAATAATATTTTTTAAAGTTCGTTATGAACCCGCTTTCGGCTTTAGGGCATCGTCATACAACGTAATACTACGCAGATAGTCTACATAGCTTCGACGAGAGTTCGTATCTGTACGAAGTTTATTACTTGAAGGTACGTGACGTTTTATGACTATATCGAGACATAACACCAGCGTGATGTAACATCCAAAGAGACTGTGAACAAACAAATCTTATACTACTGTATATTCAAATATTAAAACTATATTAGTGTATAGATCAAGTATGTTGCAGAACCGAGTAAACGCTCAGGCTACTATGTTATTGTAATGAATAGGTCGATAAAAATGGGGAGGCGAAGAAATAAGTTATGGAATGTGGGCATGGAACAGTAATAACAACATAATTATCATGGTAAGAGAAATAGCAACTGGTTGCTGTACTTTGGTGAAAGTGAGTAACGGGTTGTGTTTGATCATTAAGGACTAGGTCAGGATTCTTTGGTTGGTATTTCTTAATGGGCAGAAGTTCGAGTAATGTCAATTTCCTACCTTTAGTTCCTGTATGGAGAACATCACGTTTAATATCATTCCAGCAAAGGTGGAATCTTTCTTTTTCAGTCTTCAACTTCTTTCACACTCAGTGAACCTGGCAGCCTGGCTGACCTACATAACATTTTCCACACAGCTTGCAGTAAATCCTATAAATTCCTCTCTGCTCTAATGGTGGAATCATACTTTACTGTTGAACAGAATGTGAGCAATGGCATTACAAGTTTTAGTGAATGTGTTGCTGGATTTCAGTTTCCTGGCAAGAAACTGTTAAGTCGTACCCATTTACCATACAGCATGGAGGCCCATTTTAGTCTCTTTGGGTCTTACATGATACTTGTATTTTGTATTGATATAGTCATAAGACGTTAGATATTTTTGTACCACAATTTTTGTATGGCTATGAACTACCACTGAAGTTGTGTGGATTATCTATTTAGTATGAAGTTATGTGAGGATGGCCTAAGAAGCTGAAATCTGGGTCATAAGGAAATATTAGAGAAATATTACTGTGGAAGGTTAATACTGATTAACTGAGTTTTTAATGTGTCCTAGGACGGAAGGAATATTCCATAATTGTATGAATTTTAAGTGATAGGTACTCACATATATAAGGAAGAGGTGTGGACCCAAGAGTACGCCCTGTGTGACTTTTAGTGATTTCTCCCCAGTCACTAAAATTTTCTGTCCTCCCAACATCAATTACATTATTCGCATGACCGCCTGATGCCAGTTACAAGCCACCTACAGAGCTGTGTAGGGCTGATTACTATATGGTCGGTTACTTATCCACGTAGGGCTTAGTTATCTTATATGGATGGTTATGGTTTAATTAAATGTAAATTCCTGTTACTCAAGCTGGACATATTTCTGCACCAGCTATGGGTACTTCGATGGTCGACAAAGTATGATACGTTCATATAAAAACAAAAACAGGAAAGTGTACAATGTCGAAGTATACAGCGAAGGAGTCAATAGTCTCATTAGCAAAAACAACGTGCAGAATTAAAGGTCAATGCCAATGCTTGAGGAGTTGTTAGAAACGAGATGGCTGAAGTCACGGTGACACGCATAACAATGAAAATTCGTAAGATACACGGCAACGAATCGTTAGCGTTCATTAGAGCTTTAAGTACAAAGGATTCCAGGCTTTGCCGTATGAATGAACACTACAAGTTGTGCAATGTGGAGCTCTATAACGCATCCGAAGTTCAAAGCCAAACGTTGGCCGCTGCTAGAAGCCGAGCCTGAAAGACGGGGTGCATACACAGACCAGCGCCGACCTCGGGCCTTTATCCGAGCACAAAACAAGGCGACCCCGCGATTTGTCGCGTAGGTCTTTGAGGGCGCGGCGGCGCAGCCCGGCCCTAGCCGCTTCTGTACGCTTTTGTACAGAGTCCCTCATTAAAATTTTCTGCCGGCGGTCACGAAGACGTCTCTGTCGCGACAACAGCGCAGTGCCACGACTGTTCGCGAAATGTGATTAAAATTTCGTGCTTTCGTGTTCTCTTTACGTAACGCAGAAGGCATTCCGCACACAGGCGCGCATCACTGCATCTGGATCGAGTACGACGGAGTTATTATTTATTAAAATACAATAATAGCTTCTAAATAAATATTTTACGTTCATTAACGGGGAGCGATCCGAAAAGTGAATACGTTAACAGCGAAATAACGCCAATACTTTGCCTGCAAGCGTTACGCTTAAAAATTGAATTTCACTGTAATGATATATTATAAAGGAAGACCGAAGTTTCAGGACTCCCACAGCACCTGTCGAAGTCTTTAACTGCAATCTGTCGCACTTTACGTTTTGTTTCATGATATATTTCCAAAGTAACTCCTTTTAGCAGGAAATAGGAAAAGTTTTTTGGTAGATTAATGGCCACCGCTAAACTTGTTTATGCTTATCCATTACGGAGGTTCTATAACACGTGAGTGTGTACTGAATGCACAGTGCCGGAAAAAATGCAACAACAAGGTCATTATGTTGTCAACTGATCTGTCAGGCAATTCATCATTGTAGAAGTATTTGATAACGAATTCAGGCCAAATTTCTCAGGAAATGGCGTCCAAACCGTAGCATCTGTACACGGTTTGCCTCTCACTGAGGGCAACACAGGCGTCGATTTTCATCCTGCGATAAACTGTCTCAAGCATCTCGTAAATTCTGCTACAGAATGGCAATGGTGCCTTTAGGCACTGGAGAATGAGTAAGTTCACGTTTCTCGATATCCCATAGGCGTTTAACTGGATGAGTATCTGGTGATACTGCTGGCAAGAGCAGTGGTTGCGCACCATGAAGACCACGTTGCGTCGCTGCAGCCGTCTGTGGACATGCACTGTCCCGCTGAAAAATCGTGTCACTTACCTATGAAATACAGCGGGAACTGGTTACATCACACTAAATAGAACAACTAATTATAAGTGATGGCGCCCCATAGCGTGAAGTCTGCTGTGGGACTGAGTGTTGTGGACAAATGCACTCCGGAATAGGTGGACCATCAGGGCTGCGCCGTACACGTATATGCCCGTCATTCGCTGGTGACAATAGAGTCCCATTCCACACTCGTCGATATGCCACAGGTAGATGCGATCCTGCAAGTGGACCACGGCTATTCGCTATCACCGATTTCACCCAAATTTATGGTGCATCCAGGGCCTGATCATAAATAAAATGGCAGCTTCAGATGGCCAAGCGTTTAGAAAAAAAAGTAGCAATATTGGAGCCGACTGGTTATGGCATAAGCTGTTTACGTTTGCTTAGTCTCTAGAAGGAGGTTAGCGTACTGAAATGAGTGTAGAATGGTAATCCGAAAATCTCGGGTAAGACTCCCTAAGCGACGCTACACTGTGACGTCTGTTTTTATCGTCAGTTAAAGAGTTTGATCAAAAAACTTCAAAACTACAGTACTGGCCATTAAAATTGCTACACCAAGAAGAAATGCATATGATAAACGACTATTCACTGAACAAATATATTATACTAGAACTGAAATGTGATTACATTTTCACGCACTTTGGGTGCATAGACCCTTAGAAATCAGTACCCAGAACAACCACCTCTGGCAGTAATAAAGGCCTTGATACGCCTGGGCATTGAGTCAAACACAGCTTGGATGGCGTATACAGATACAGCTGCCCATGCACCTTCAACACGATACCACAGTTCATCAAGAGTAGTGAATGGCGTATTGTGACGAGCCAGTTGCTCGGCCACCATTGACCAGATGTTTTCAGTTTGTGAGACATCTGGAAAATGTGCTGGCCAGGGCAGCAGTCGAGCATTTTCTGTATCCAGAAAGGACCGTACAGGTCCTGCAACATGCGGTCGTGTATTATCCTGCTGAAATGTAGGGTTTCGCAGGGATCGAATGCAGGATAGAGCTACGGGTCGTAACACATCTGAAATGTAACGTCCACTGATCAAAGTGCCGTCAATGCGAACAAGAAGTGACCGAGACGTGTAACCAATGGCACCCCACACCATCACGCCAGGTGATATGCCAGTACGGCAATGAAAAAATACACGCTTCCAATGTGCGTTCACCGGGATGTCGCCAAACATGGATGCGACCATCATGATGCTGTAAACAGAACCTGGATTCATCCTAAAAATGACGTTTTACCATTTGTGCACCCAGGTTCGTCGTTGAGTACACCATCGCAGGCGCTGCTGTCGGTGATGCAGCGTCAAGGGGAACCGCAGCCATGGTCTCCGAGCTGATAGTCCATGCTGCTGCAAACTTCGTCGAACTGTTCGTGCAAATGGTTGTTGTCTTGCAAACGTCCCCATTTGTTGACTCAGGGATCGAGACGTGGCTGCACGATCCGTTACAGCCATGCGGATAAGATGCCTGTCATCTCGACTGCTAGTGATACGAGGCCGTTGGGATCCAGCACGGCGTTCCGTATTACCCTCCTCAACCCACCGATTCCTTATTCTGCGAACAGTCATTGGACCTCGACCAACGCGAGCAGCAATGTCGCGATTCGATGAACCGCAATCGCGATAGGCTACAATCCGACCTTTATCAAAGTCGGAAACGTGATGGTACGCATTTCTCCTTCTTACACGAGGCATCACAACAACATTTCACCAGGCAACGCCGGTCAACTGCTGTTTGTGTATGAGAAATCGGTTGGAAACATTCCTCAATTCAGCACGTTGTAGGTGCCGCCACCGGCGCCAACCTTGTGTGAATGCTCTGCAAAGCTAATCATTTGCATATAAGAGCATCGTCTTCCTGTCGGTTCATCTTCGTGGTGTAGCAATTTTAATGGCTATTAGTGTATCATTATATCACTCTGAGAACACTGCAGGCCTAAATTACCAGCTACCCTCGCCAATATTTGGCGAAATGATGCGTTGCGCTTCGTTTACCGCCAAATTGTTCATTGATACACAACTTTTTGTTTCCCAGGGATCGAATGAAGGATAGAGCCACGCGTCGTCAAGGTTTCGTTTTTATATAGCAACTTCAAAACAACCATGTAATTGTAAGATGGTGCCCTTGTAACGTATGCAAGATACCGAGAAAATTACTACTTCCGCTATTTTTACGATGATTATCTCCCCAAATGTAAAATAATACAAGTATCTAATTTTATATAAAATGTTGTCATGTAGGCCTTACATTTCCACCCTGGAAATTTATTTACAGCTCCAAATTTTTCCTTGTCTTTCCTTTTTTCATTATCTTTATGAAATATTAATAAACACAGTATTCTGAGCGTTACGTCGATTTATTTGTAGGGCAAATAACGTTTAAATTGAAAATAAAATTTTAGCAGAAGGATCAAACTGTTGACACTCAAGTAACCATTCTGTACTCATCCCGATTAGCTAATTGCTGTCCATCCGACACTCGCCAATTATGCTAATTCTGTTCTAAATGATTGTACATCTAGAGATTCCGCTTCTGTCACCCATTTCTGGTCGAGCTCTGCACATGCCATAAATTTTGGACGAAGTCAGTGATGACAAGCAGGTGCGGTGCCCTTGTTAGCCCTGCTGAAAGCAGACGGTATCGCGATCCCTGATGGCACAGCAGGAGCAAGACGTGCCTGGATTTCTTCTCTGGATGATGCTCGGTCGGTCACCACCGGTCCCATAGTGCGTCGATCTTCACGTGCATATGTACTACGCAGACGTCCGGAACCTGTTCTACAGGTGTGGGAAAGTTTTCCACATATAACAGCTGAAAGCGGTGACACACCACCGATGCACTGCGCCCAACATGTGCAGCGCTCCGACCATGCGTACATCGACGTTACCACAGGCACCAGATGAGTGCAACAAGAGAAGGCGTTTTTATTTATAATACAAATATTTCTGCACGTGCTACGGAAGATGGCTTTGCAAAGAAATTAGTTACATATCACAGGATTTACTCTCTGGTAGGTTATCGACTGGCAAAATAGAGATAAAGGCAGTTCATGGCCTAGGGGACGCAGAGTGGAGATCTGGGAGGATACTGATAGAATGTTCCCAGTCAATAAATGAATCTTGGAGGATCTGTAGTATTGCGGGTCGATTGAAGTTTAAATTTGTTAAAGAAGGCCATTTTGCATCATTTGTAAAAAGACGAAGTACTTGATAGTTCTGTTCCCTTCAAACACCAAGTTATGGAAATGTAGATCTATTTTCCAAGTATCCAATCTCGAGTTTATCCCGAAAAGGCTAGAAAATAATTAGTGGGAATAAATATTTCAAAAAATGACTGCATGCAGTTTGTTATTATTGTGGTCTTGAGTCCAGAGACTGCTTTGATCCAGCTCTCCATGATACTATACGTGTGGAAGCCTCTTCATCTCCGAATGACTACTGCAACCTACATCTTTCTGAATCTGCTTAGTGTATTCATCTCTTGGACTTCCTTACAATTTTTACCCTACACACATCCCTCCAATACTAAACTGGTAATCCCTTGATGCCGCAGATCGTGTCCTACCAACCAATCCTTTCTTCTAGTCAATTTGTGCCACAAATGTCTCTTCTCCCCTATTCTATTCAATACCTCCTCATTAGTTACGTGATCTACTCACGACATCTTCAGCATTCTTCTGTAGCACCACATTTCGAAAGCGACTATTCTCTTCTTGTCTAAACTAATTACCGTCCATGTTTCACTTCCATACATGGCAACACTTCATACAAGTACTTTCAAAAAAAGACTTTCTGACACTTAAATCTATACTCGATCTTAACAAATTTATCTTCGGCAGAAACAATTTTCTTGCCATTGCAAGTCTGCATTTTATATGCTCCCTACTTCAACCAACATCAATTATTTTGCTTCCCAAATAGAAAACACTTCCACTACTTTAAGTGTCTCATTTCATAATCTAATTCCGTCAGCACCATCTGATTTAATTCGAAAACATTCCATTATCCACGTCTTGCTTTTTTCGATGTTCATCTTATATTCTCCTTTCAAGACACTGTCCATTCCTATCAGTTGATCTTCCAGGTCATTTGCTGTCTCTGACAGAATTACAATGTCATCGGCAAACTTCAAAGTTTTCATTTCTTCTCCAAATTTTTCTTTTGTTTCCTATGCTGCTTGCTCAATATACATACTGAATAACATCTGAGACAGGCTAAAACCCTGTCTCACTCCCTTCTCAACCACTGCCTCCCTTTCGTAGCCCTCGACACTTATAACTGCCATCTAATTTCCGTACAAATTGCAAATAGCCTTTCGCTCCCTGTATTTTACCCCTGCAACATTCAGAATTTGAAACTGTCAAAAGCTTTCTCTAAGTCTACAAATGGTAGAAACGTAGGCTTGCCTTGCCTTAACCTATCGTCTACGATCAGTCGTAGGGTCAGTATTGCCTCTCTTGTTCCAACATTTCTACGAAGGTCAGCTTCTAGCAGTTTTTCTATTCCTTTGTAAAGAATTCGTCCTAGTATTTTGCAACCGTGAGTTATTAAACTCATAGTTCGGTAATTTTTACACTTGTCAGCACTTGCTTTCTTTGGGATTGGAATTATTATATTCTTCTTGAGGTCTGAGGGTATTTCGCCTGTCTCATACTTCTTCCTCACTAGATGGAAGAGTTTTGTCATCGCTGGCTCACCAAGGCTATCAGTGGTTCTATTGGAATGTTGTCTACTACCGGGGCCATATTCTGACTCAGGTCTTTCAGTGTTCTGTGAAATTCTTCACGCAGTATCATATCTCTCATTTTATCTTCATCTACGTCCTCTTCCTTTTCCATAATATTGCTCCGCAAGTACATCGCCCTTGTGTAGGCCCTTATATACTCCTTCCACTTTTTCCTTTTCCTTCTTTGCTTATCATTGGTTTTCCATCTGAGCTCTTGATATTCAGGTGGTTCTCTTTTCTCCATTTTCCTGTAGGCAGTTCTGTATTACCCGTGGTGATACATGCTTCTACATCATTATATTTGTCCTCTAGCTATCCCTGCTTAGCCATTTTGCACTTGCTGTCGATCTCAGTTTTTAAACATGTGTACTCCTTTTTGCCTGCTTCATTTACTGCATTCAATATCTCTTCTGTTACCCATGGATATTTACTAGCCCTCGTCTTTTTACGTACTTGATTGCTGCCTTCATTATTTCATCTCTCAAAGTTACCCATTCTTCCTCTACTGCATCTCTTTCCCTTGTTCTTGTCAATCGTTCCCTAATGGTCGCTCTGAAATACTCTACAACCTCTGGCTCTTTCAGTTTATCCAGGTCCCATTTCCTTTAGTTCCTACCTTTTTTCAGTTTCTTCAGTTTCAGTCTACAGTTCATAGCCATTAAATTGTGGTCAGAGTCCACATCTGTTTCTGGAAATGTATTACAATTTAATACCTTGTTCCTAAATCTCTGTCTTACCATTATATAAGATATTTGAAACCTCCCTGTGTCTCCAGGCCTCTTACACGTATACAGTCTTCTTTCATGATTCTTAAACCAAGTAGTAGCTCTGATTAAGTTATGCTCTGTGCAAAATTCTACCAGGTAGCTTCCTCTTCCATTCCTCACTTCCAGTCCATAATCACGCGCCACTTTTTCTTCTCTTCCTTTCCCTACTATCGAATTGCAGTCCCCCATCGCTTATAAATTTTCGTATCCCTGAACTATCTGAATAATTGCCATTTTCGCATCATACATTTCTTCAATCGCTTCATCATCTGCGGAGCTAGGTGGCATATAAATTTGTACTTCTGTGGTAGGTGTGGGCTTCTTTTCTACCTTGGCTACAATAATGTGTTCACTATGCTGCTCGTAGTAGCTTATCCGAGTTCCTATTTTTTTATTCATTATTAAACCTACTCCTGCATTACCGCTGTTTGATTTTGTATTTATAACCCTGTATTCACCTGACCAGTATTCTCGTTCCTCCGGGCACTGAACTTCACTAGTTTCCACTATATTTAACTTTAACCTATCCGTTTCCCTTTTTAAATTTTCTAACCTACCTGCCTCATTATGCGATCTGACATCCCACGCTCCGACCCGTAGAACGCCGGTTTTCTTTCTCCTGATAATGACGTCCTCCTGAGTAGCCCCGCCTGGAGATCCGAATGGGGGACTACTTTACCTCCGGAATAGTTTACCCAAAAGGACCCCATCATCATTTACCCATAAAGCAAAGCTGAAAGTCCTCCGGAGAAACTACGGCTGTAGTTTCCCTTGCTTTCAGCAGTTAGCAGTACCAGCACAGCAAGGTCATTATGGTTGCTATTACAAGGCCAGATCAGTCAATCATCCAGACTGTTGCTCCTGCAAGTACTGAAAAGGCTCCTGCCCTCTTCAGGAACCACATGTTCGTCTGGCCACTCAACAGATACCCCCCCCCCCTTGTGGTTGCACCTACCGTATGTCTATCTGCATCGCTGAGGCACGCGATCGTCTCAACCATCTACCAACGGCAAGGTCCACGGTTCAAGGGGGCGGGGGGGGGGGGGGGAGGCTGCAGTTTACCGCATTTATATTCGCGTACATTAGTTTAAATAGCATTGTTTAACATGCAAAAACAATTTTGATATTTTTCAACGTAGGCCCGTTTTTGAATCAACTGTCACCATAAACGTTACTAATCCAAATGGTTCATGTTTTTGAGCCAAAATTGTACCTATAATACAGTTGAGCAGCAAAGAGAATCGAACGTAGTTAGTAAAACACATTAATAACACATTGAAACTATGGCGTCGATGGTTACGATGCCACAACTTAGGTGCACGCTTTCGTGAGTTGGCACTACGAGAGAAGACTAACTACACCGACCACACCGGCGGCCGACGCTGTGGAGCTCAGGAAGTGACGTCTTGATTTCGGCCCATTTCATCAAGAGCTGACGGCATGGAAAGATCGCTCCTGCTACCGAGTGGGGTAGGTTGTTATTGAGACTTTGTATTAGTTACGTTGAGTTAAACTTTGGACAGAAACCTGTATTTGTTAGTTTTGAGATTATACAGAACAGTCATTGTAACTTCACAGGATTAGACATGGACTACGGCTTGAAACCTACGTGCTCATCTTAGCCAAAGTTATGTATGCGTTTGATGTTCACTTGTGTATTTGACTCTAGTAAAAGTATTAACGTTATATGCAGTACCGAAGTGCTTCACCTCTCCTGCCCCTACTCGCTTCCTTACTCTAGGCCCTACAACACACGAAAGGCTAACTGATATATAGGTTTAAATCTATGTAACTAAAGCTACAAAGAAATTGATTTTTTCTCAGAATCACATGTATGTCCTGTAGGACTTGGATTATAAATCTGTAAGTTAAATTAGTGTTTACGTCGCACTGATAGAATTAAAAAATGTCTTAGTATCTTGGGCGACTTACAGGCAATGAAGACAGAAAAGTGAGAACAGAAAGTATTAAAGACAGACACATCCAGCACTCTAGATTATACAAAAAGTACAAGTGAAACAAATGAATGTGAACTATCAGAAATACAAATATTATATAGATTGTAGTGCGAAGAGATGCAACTTATTGGACTGTTTTGTAATTTATACGCTTATGAGTAAGTGAGGGAACTGAAAACAAAAGAATCATGAATCAGTAAATCTCAAACAGCCAATGTTTATAATCGCAGTTGTAATTGCTCGAAGTGAATTTATAGAAACCTATAGGAATTAGAGCATGGAAAGCGGGAAAAAGTAGCATAGATCTCCAAATAAAGAAAAAGAAAACCAAAACAAAAATGAGGCAGTAGAAAAGAGGCCTGTGGTCTAGTGTAAGTAAAAATTATGGAAGGAATCGAAGCAGATACAAACACTCGATATCCGAAGGAAAGGGGATCTTTCGTATAGAGTACGCTTATTTCAACCAAAGAATTAAACTGCAATAAAGTACTAGCGTACGTCAGAATAAGGAATTACTTAAGCACCTCTATAATATGAAATTTATTAAGGGCATAGGTACAGCATAAGTTAAAAGGAGAAAAGGAAGTTTACAGTTGTTGCTTTGTGATGACTCCATGCGAAATTAAATTTGATGACTTGAATGAGTGGGCAAGAAAAGAAATTCGTGGAATATCGTTGTCAGAAAAAAGGAGCACGTTAGCAGGACATTTGCTAAGGAACGCAGAAACAGAGGGCAATTCAAGGATCAGCGAAGGGGATGAACTAGAAGTTAAGCGAATTGTTGATAGTAGAAATGAATTATCTACGACTTTAGATAAAATAGCAATACAAAGGCTCGGAAATGAACTATATGGTATTCCAAATCATAGCAGTAAAAAGACTGTTAATCGTAACAAAAAGTACAAAGCACCTCACATGCATCACACTAAGTAGAAATGAATACAATATAGAACTATATGGACGGCCACATCACAGTAGGAAAGAGACTATCAATCATAACAAAATATACAATGCAGCTCACACGCATCAAACGATGTGTTTTGTTAAGACACTTTGCAGTTTACACATTCAGCAATTTTCCCTCGCAAGCCGAATATTACGTTCACTACTGGAAGTAACTAGACACTAATTTCATCTTTTCTTACAATTTTGAAGGTTATAATGCAGTTCTGTGTGGATATCTATTTCTTTAACCAGTTTTTTGTATCTACTGTACTTTTTATCTGCTTCCTAAATACTGAAAGAAATTTGGTTCAGACAAATCGCAATATATTTGCAAATACGATCCCGCGGGGTATGTTAGTAAAAATGTATAACAAATGGGTTTATGAAGATCAGTGCAGAATACTACAACAAAACGCAACTAGGTATGCGATAACATACTCTTATGTTATTTTATACTACTGGGCAGCAGTGTCCGTGATGAATGACACCTGTAACAGATACAGAAAGGCAGGTATAAATAATATCACATCGACGTAGATACTCTGACAAGTTTCACTGATGTTCACTATGACTGCAGATAAATACGCTCGCATATCAGGACCCAACGATTGCCAATACGAGTCGTCACTGAAACGAGGAAACTTCAGAACTAATATATCACAATGAGCAGCGGAAACTACAGAAAAAAGTAATAAATAACGTGTGGGTTAGTAAACGACAGATAACACCTCATTTATGTAAAAGTGGTTGTGATGAGAGCGAGAACAGATGATTTTTATCCTTGTCTTTGTAAGTACTGCGTTGATAAAAACTATTCTAGTGTATATTACAAATAATTTTCTAGGTTCTGAAGGAACGCAGAAATATTAGGGATAAGTTGAAGCTATAAGTCGGTTTGACAGCTGTGTATCTTAAGTGACAGAACAAGTATAGAACATATTATAGATAAATATTCGACGTACAGAGCGGGACTATGTTTTAGTGTGTGTATATATCCCACTAAATGTGAGAGTTTTCTCCACAAGCGTACGTTTACAATGTCTGCAATATTGTTGTGTAGGAAATATCAGAAATAATTAAATCTATTTACTGCTAAAATCGAGTTTCAAGTCAGAGGCCCTTGCTTTTCATTTCACATAAGAGTAATAGACATTCATCGCAGAAAGGATTAATAAATATTTTACCACTATCGAAGAGCTCAAACAAATTTGGGGCACTCCCAGATAATTTCTGTCTTTGGTACACGTCGCAGATTTGTAATGCTTTATGTTACAAGTATACGAAGTACTGCCATGTTCTGACACTTTAGAAAGACTTGAGAAGTTGCATCTTGTGAGTTCTGTATAGGGAGGACAAATCTGTTTACACTTGACAAACTACAACACGCTCCTTTTGAAATTATCATCCATCCATCATCCATCTAAGGTCTGATTATAGATATTCACATCCATTTTACACTTGAAATACTTGTTTAATATGGTGTAATAACGCTCTTGAAATGATACTTGAAAGAAGTTATCCATACTGAAAATAAGACTGCAACACAATCAACATTATTTACATTAATGCCAAAGTTTCGCAAATACTTAGGCTGAATAAGCTCTAGCATAAAAGGCGTAAATTAGTAATTTTTACAAAACTGAGGAAATATATAAAATCAATCAAAATCTACTGCCTCACTACAGTAGTGATGCAATTCAAGGCCCATTGACAATACGTGTAAGTAATACAAACGTATGTAATTGAATATGTAGAATAATTAACTAAAACAGTGGTCTCACTGTGACTGTGATTCTATTGAAATATTCATTGACAACACTCCTAAACAACACAAAATTATACAATTGCATAGTGTAGTAAGTTAACTAAAATATAAAGCCTTATAGTGGCTGTGATACAGTTGAAACATCCATTTACAACATGTGAAATATCAGGCTTAAATATATTCCTAAAAACTAAATGTTAGGTATGCCAATTCACATGCGCAACTTAATTATCATAAATATACAAGTATCCTTCTGCAGAGTGGTGTTTTTGGACCTTCTAATTTAAATGTTAGAAATTAACATACTAAAAGGTATTAAATTATTGTCTCTGTAACTTCATCAGAGTTAAATCAAATACATATTAAACACTTGAACCACCAGATCGATGGAAAAATCTGGATACAACGAAAAAAGTTAAACATTCATAAAACGACCATTTAAAACTAGAAAGATCATGTCATTTCTAGCTTCATAGGCAATGCACAGCAGCTTTATAGTGCTGAATGGGATGATTTTGACATGAGTGATATAACAATTAAGCATTCAAATTTTGCTTGGTTATACAAAAGATTATCCCAGTTTGGTCTGTTCAAATATTAGGCATTGGTTGTAAGTGTGCATTGTTTATAGGACAATATCTACAAAATTTTACGATAAATTACAAAGCCCTTGCAGTCCTACACAGTATTATTTAGCCAAGTTTGTCCATAAACAGAAAACATTGATCTCCAGTTCTGTTCAGTGCAAAATTTTGCAGCTGCAAAAGGCATGTACCACATAATATGAGAGGCATTCAATAAGTAATGCAACACAATATTTTTCTCAGCCAATTTAGTTTGGACAAATGCAGAACTTGTTGAGGGACATTGTGGAATATTCCCGCTTCAGCCCCTATAGTTCTATGAAGCGCTGTTAGGTGGCAACTCTGTATGTAGCCTTCACAATGGCCTCTGTAATGGAGGTGCATTCCAAGCAGAGCGCCACGATGAGTGGCGAAAAGCCAGAGCACTACAGATATTCATAGGCCTTTGGAGAATGTCTACAGAGACCAGTTATTGGGTGAGGCGTCTGTCATCATCGCAGCAAGGTCACGCAAACGGTGTCGTTGACACATTCGACCACAAGATGGGGTATAAAATGTGTGACCTCTGGGTTCCTCGCCATCTAACAGAAGGCCATAAAAGAGCAATAGAGGACCGTCTGCGAGGAATTCTTTGCGCACTACGGGGCTGATCATGACAACTTTCATCGAATATCGTCACAGGCGACGAAACATAGGTTCATCACTTTGAACGAGAAAGAAAAAGCTTAAAGCCACACCCTCAGCCGGAAACATCATGGCGACGGTCTTCTAGGATTCTGAAGGGGTTATTCTGTATGATGTCGTCCCTCATGGTGCAACGATCAGCTCGAAAGTGCATAGTGGTCACCTCAGGAAAGTGAAGAAACAACGTCAGCGTTTCATCATCATAAAAATGCAAAGGAATTTATCCTTCTCCATAACAACGCATGACATCACGCATTCTGCACACCCGAGAGGATCTCCCGAAACGTCACTGGACTGTTATCTTTCATCGACGATACAGCCTGGATCTCACACCTTTCGGCTTCCATGCGTTTGGCCCAATGAAGGACGCACTCCGCAGAAAGGATTACTTAGATGATGGTGACTATTGCTGCAGCAAGACACTGTCTCTGAGCCGGACCATTAGAATGGTATCATGCGGAAGGCCCTCACAATAAGGTGACGTAAGGCCGTCGCACTGAATGGAGATTATGTTGAAAAATAGGATTCTGTAGCCAAAAGTGTGACGAATAACATGATATAATGGAATCCTGAAGAAAAGCAACATACTTCATGAAACAAAGTGCTGCATTACTTGTTTAATGTCAGTCATAGCTTACCAGAATGGCGGGGAGCTAGGAAGTAAGCTTCTTTTTATATATTTGAAACATGAGGCACAGAGTATCACACACTGATTCAAGGTTCATCTGAATAGATTTGACTACTGTCAAGTATATGTCTTGGTTACTTGTATGGAAACTGTTTGCTCTTGCAGTCTTCAGAAAACTTCTTAGTGCTCCATTGTTAGGCTTTGTCCATAGAACAGAATATTTTGCTTTGTTCTTCTCAGCATCTGTGGGTCACTAAGGTCACCTCTTTTCTCACATTTACATACATTCTAACGTGCAACATAAATAAACAATTTGAACATAAATTCTAAGAGAGCTGCGATTATATTGTGAGCAGTAGGCCAGTCACAGGGGGTGGATGATTGGTCCGGATTATGCCTGGAGTCATCAGTGACACAACGGCATTTGCAATAACATTGATTTCTTGTGCTGAGTGTACAGTTACACAGTGCCTTCAGAGTGTCAGTTGATGGCCAGGTGTAAGCAACTGCTATGAAAATTGCCATGTGACATTGCCCCAAAGGTCAGTGAACTACAGCCGTGTGCTGGCGGCAGTAGGGATGACGAAAAGGTCTCGTCTGGCCAGAAATTCTGTGATACGGTGTGGCTTCCAGCTCAACCTCTCGAAAACAGTCCATGGAATGCTCAGGTGAGGACAGAGGCCTATGATGTCAGTTGATGTGAATCCTAGGCCCTTCTCATCCACTATGGATCGACCAAGACTACAGCAGATGTTCATGAGTGGGCCATGGAGTCGGTGTGAAGATGGCAGCTTGCAGATCAACCACAATGTCCCTTGATGGACTGGCAACATGACAGTCATCTCTTCATCCACGATGTTCCAGCAGGCAGCAACAGCAGACCACGACTGTAGTATGCATCAGGTTGACTGCGTCTCAGTGTTTACATCAAAAAGGTGGTAGGATGCAGACAGTGATCGATCAGCTTGCCGTGGTTCCACTAAATTACAATAGACCGTCACACTCTGTGGTTCTAGCGACAAATCGCAGCATGACTGAATGTATCTTTGAGCTCCGAAAGCATCGTTATTTAAGAGGCCAAGCCCGTACCTTCGACGTCGTGGCTCTAGGTGGATGATCGCTTTTGCTGTCACTTACCGATCACATCAGCATTCGTTGCCTCCCTCTGGTAATTCAGCAATTATTCTGGATCACTGAGATCGAGTATTTCTGACTGTGTTTGACTTTCTAGTGGTGCTCTAGCTCTGAAGTTTCGAAGTGTTACTTCACATTTCCTAGTCATGTAGCACGGCCTTAGCATTTTTGTTTTCCTTGCTCAGGGGTTGAGTGGCAACGCTGCCCTGATATCCATTACATCTGTTGTATGAGTAACTCACATTCCAACTGGAACTCTGGCACGAAGTTAACCTTCGTTTCTGTGAAGTCACCTGGTAGACCATAAAAATTTTAAACATGATCAATAAAATGATTCTGCAGCTTAACAAACATTAGTTATTACCATATAATAACTACATTGATTCATTATCTTACGCTGAGTGCTCTGCTCAACTCTTATTCTGACAAAATGTCATAAGCGCATTTACAATAATAATACATAATTTGCATAAAGACTTTATAGTATTTTGTAATTATTTACTACCTAATCTGGTCAGATTAGGTACCATGGGACCAGACTATTTCCACATGTTCTAGGTACAACGAACTACATTTCTTACACCAACTTCCAATGTCATGTACACATCAGCATCATAGTAACTATACTGCGTTTAAAATTAGTTGCGACTTTTGACGTTTGGCTCATTGGAGAGAAGGTGACGGCGTTGTCCAGGTAACACCAATGGCGATCCAGCTCTCCCTACTACACCACCAGTGGTTTGATTGACACAGCGCCTCTGTTAGTTACGCCGTGCTTGAACAATACCCATGGTGTCACGCATAGATGCATTTATGTTCGTTAACTCTCGTTGAAAAGCGATGTTTTCAGTCGTTGAAGGGCACTCCAATGATCAGGTATTGCGAACAAGAGCTTTATGTTGGCATTGCATTAGTAATAACAGAGCAATACGCCTGAGTGCAAGATTTGCAATAAATGTGTCGTCCAAGAACACCTTCACTGGCTGTCGGTCATATTTTCAAGAAATGTAACACTAAATCCGTAACCATATTAACCAGTAGCCATTCTGAGAAAATCCACTCTTCTTCAGGAGAAATACTGGTAACGAAAATGGAAAAAACATACGATGCAATCAGCACATATTGTAAGGTAAACTTTAAATAAATTCCACTTCTCAAAACCACGTCTTTACAAAGACACCCATGCTGTACTCCAGACTCCATCACATTGGTTTGAACTACAATGGATTCTAGTCATTGTTAGTACCGCTGTAGTATTGCTTCTCAGCTTGTCTTCCACTACTATCTTCATTCCTTGTCAGATTACAGGGACTAGCATATTCATTACGCAGTCATTCACAACATGGGAGTTACATCAAAATCTGATATACATTAGATGGTTCAAAAATGGTTCAAATGGCTCTGAGCACTATGGGACTTAACATCTGAGCTCATCAGTCCCCTAGAAATTAGATCTACTTAAAGCTAACTAACGTAAGGACATCACACACATCCGTGACTGAGGCTGGATTCGAACTTGCGACCGTAGCAGTCGCGCGGTTCTGGACTGAAGCGCCTAGAACCGCTCGGCCACCGCATAAGAGTCTCATTAGAATTAAACTTTACTCATTTCCATTTTCATCATTGGCAAAGTAGCAAAGGATTGTTGTAGGACCTTACCGCACATTTACTCACCATTTGCTGTAGCATCTTCTCTGTTTCTATTTTATCATTTTCGTTGTACAATAGTATAAGATATGGTCTAACGAAAATCTTTTATGTCTCTTAATTTTATTATGTAAATCACTTCATTTTATCAGGCAATTCAGAGGGCAGTGAAGAATGACACTACTTTACCTCAAACTTCATTTGACAGTCTCATCTGCCGCCTTGACACAGTCAGTCTGATGCTGTATTTGTTGATCAAGACAAACACCCATTTGTCAATCTGGTTCTAGAATTGCATCAGTTACACTCTCATTCACAACAGACTTTGATACAAAAGACAACCTAGACCTCCTGAGAAACTTAAGGCAGTGGTTCGAACTCTCATTTTTAATGACACAACCATTAAAACACAACTTCGATGTAGACACTGTACACTTCAGCACCACTTTTCTGGAGCCAAGGTCTATCACTGCTTGGTCTGCGGACCAAAAGTCAATGCCCAATACGACATTAATCACCAACCTAGACGCAATCACAAAATTTGCAAGGAACGTCCTACTTTGGCACAAAATTTCAACACACAGCTATCGCTTCAACCATCTACCCAAGTATTGCCACCTCCATCTTAGTATCTTGCAAAAGAAAAATAGGAGAAATTACCTATACCTTCCTAAATGCCACCTCACCCAACATGGACATCTGACTACCTGTAGCAATAATACATGATAACACACCGGACTCACCAAAGAATGCACATTTTCCTGTCTCTTGTCGAGGAAAACTTCCTTCACGTCTTGAAAATCTAACATTTGCCTGTTTTCTGCTATTGCCCATCACATTTTCAACCTTATTGGCTGTAGATTGCTACTGTGAGACACATGGTAGAATACTTTCACACACACGTTATTCAATGGGTCAGCTGAACCCATCTCCGCAATGTGAATTACTCTCATTCTAGAGACTGTCTCTACCTTTACTGTATTTCTCGATAATTACAAAAATGCCTACCATTCCACTACCCCTACCTCATCTAGAGTTACCTTTTCTGTTCAATGAGGCCTATCATCCTGATGACACTGCCTACCATTCCCATATTACTTATGTCTTTAACTACGTCGATTCTAATTCTACTGTAATTCATACTGCCTTGACTTTTATGATCCAAATAAACAAGAAATCACCACTCGTACATCAACTAGTTTCATCGTTGCTGCCATACACCAACTTCTATAGTAGGTACTGAACTGTTTCATATCACTTTTCACTTTACCAGAAAGGATAGTTGAACACAATTATGTAGGAAGTTTCACAAACCAGATCTGTAGGACTATATAGATTATAGAAGAATTGAATTTTTCGTACTATACGTTCGTAGAGGTATGAAGAATCGTTAAAACCAGTGTTGTTGAGATTTTGCATCATTAGAATTCCATATTTAATTCTGTCTTGTGTTTCCTCACATCAGTATGCAGACAAGAACCAATGATTAAACTCTGCACGCGACTCACATTGTGAATTTATGTACATGTACACAACTGGTTCACATCCTAGGGTCCAGAATGAATTAAATCTTGTGACCAGCAGGCCAAATAGGTGAAAGTGAAAAATCAAATTGTTGCAACCAAACACAGGGATGAGTAGCATTGCTGAATTTCGAAATACATGAGACACTTTATACATAAGAAATAAAAGTAATCAGAATGAGACATGCCTTCATAGCAAACATTCCTCCTAAGAATTTATGAGATCGAATGTTCGTCCTCCTCTCATAATGAGACCAGATTTCGTTCTTATTCATGACCTGAGTCTGCATCATCATTGTCCATAAAACTTCTAATAACAGAGTTGCTCTTAGGTCTTTGACTATCTCTCATTTAAATCTTCAGTTAATTCTCTTCTTCTGTTAATCTAGATTTGACCTTCATAATTACCTTACTTCCTCTGATTCCCCCAGAGACAGGAACTGCACCACTGGACTTCTGTTCAGTATGAACTACTAACTGAGCCGCTGAGGAACCCAACTCATCCATTTTATTTTAGTCTGTTTAATCTCCTTTCTGCCCTCTGTACCTCTTTCACAATGCTAAGTCTTAACTCCTCAGTATTCTTGCCTAAACTTCCTAATAATGTAGCATGAGTAGAAATTTGCTCCTCAAATTGAACAATAGCATCTTGACTATGCACCACTTCAAGCTTTTCTATCATTTCTATCATTCTTTTCACACTATTCTAGTAATTTTTGAAAATAATTTTGTAGCTCTTTGCTTTATTCCTTAACAGCTAACTGAAATTAACTATTACCATCCTCATTAGTTGTAGGTTTACGTTTATTATTAGAAATTCTATTAACAAATTCTCCAAGTAACTTCATTGTCTGTCCAGATGAGTAAATTTCCTTGATACCTCGTCTTCAGTGTTCTCACGTTTCTGTTTTACTATCTACAATTGCACATGTATTGCACTAACACTGGCATGCTGCTCCATATAAATATTTTCAACCTGTTCTCTCAACTTATCTGTAGTCCCCTATTGTTCCTTCTGTTTATTTGCTTTACTATTCACACCATTTGATGTTTTGTCGGATAGTTCCCTACTCAGTCTTGATTGTTATTACTGTAACTAAACTTTAAATTGTGAAATTGTTTCCTTGTACAGCCTGTAATATTTCGAATTGTACTCTGTTGTTAGTCTTCAATTTTTCAAACTGTACAAACTGATTTGCGATCAGTGACTAATGATGAATAGATGCCAATCTCTCCATGAGTATTCTGCAGTGACTTACACAGTCCTCCTCTGTCACTTGCAAATCGACACTTATTGCACTTTCGGAATCTAATGCTCCACTCTGCGAAGCTAAGAGACTGCCAGTAGCCACAGAAGTTTATGGAACATGCATGCACTAAAGCTGCACCATTACTTGCAAACTCCACTGTCTGAACCACTTTAGGAACATCTGTATTATCGTTCAAAGCTGCATTACTGGTTTCCTAAATTCCTAAGTGAACAACACTGGTTTCCTGACTTGCTATATATATAGATTACCTATTGAAGTACACCGCCGTTTGACCACTAGTCATAATAATACCTTATTAGTTACTGTGTTATCACTTCCCTGTGTGACAGCCACTGATAAGACATCTCGGTCAGCAAGCTCCAAAACTCTGAAGGCCTCCCATTCTCTGCTATGTCGTCCTAGTACAACAATGACTGCTATCTTCTCCATTACCAGCTAACCAGTAGTACTAACAAGAACCAATGAACGACCGCAAAGCTACAGGAACATTGAAGTTCTCCAGGTCCAGAATGACTCTGTTTACCGACGCGCCGTCAATCAAGGATATGTGACAGCTGCGTAGCTTATACACTGTCTGCTACAGTTTCAGCAGGGGTGTAGACATTTCTAGCCACCAGACGAGCAAGAATTTGGAAAATTTAAAAATTTATAGAAAATCCTTCCAGCTAAAATTTTGACACTGTGTTTCTTTTCGTTTATTCTTCCAGTATATAAGCTTTTAGGACATGTATTGACTTGTCGAAGTGGATAGTTCCCTTGTGAGTGGATCCTGTAGCGACCCTAACGATGATTTTTTGTAGCAACAATCGGTGGTCTATAAGAAGCAGTTCTAAAGTTCATAAAGTTTCACCTTCTCTTCTTCCTGGGTTTGTACTGCAGTTATACGTACTAGGAGGAGATTAGCGTTTAACGTCCAGTCGACAACGAGGTCATTGCAGACGGAGCATAAGCTGGGGTTAAGGAAGGTTGGGAAGGAAATTGGCCATGCCTTTTCGGAGGAACCATTCCGGCATTTGCCTGAAGCGTTTCAGGGAAATCACGGAAAACCTAAATACTGTAGCTATGTTTAGAGCTATATCTATATGATCAGTATCCAAAAGTCACCGATAAGTAGATACTTTCTTTAACTTTCAAAGTTGAGCTGTTTGCCAAGGAATTTTGGATAGTGACCTACTGTATCAGAAAAGAATGGTAAAGGCAAAACGTCGAATTACAGGGTTCTCTGCGAAACGTGTATTGCTTATTTGTGCATATAGAAAAAAAATCACTGTCTTCTGTCCTTCCGTGAAGAATATGAATAACGGAAGTCAATAGTTTCAAATGCTTATGTATCTTAACATGTCACAAAAGTAAATCTGCAGTTAGTCAGAAGGTAGCATTTACCTCATTTGTGTCAACTAGTTATGGTTGCAAGCAAATACACGGTGTTATTAATAAGGTGTCACAAATACCTATAGGAAGTAGTACTGATCAATCCTAGAAGAAAGTTCATATAATGAATTGTCCGAAATACCAGTACTTGCCGGTCCGTGCACGACAGTGCACAGTACAATTATTTCCTAAATGTCGCCCACAAAAATGAGATTTTTCAGGCGTCGTACGTGGAATTCCATAGATTATAGAGATAAGAGATAAAGCTTCGCCTAGCGATCATTTGGATGCACGTCGGAAGAACGGTCATACTGTAGTTATTCTATAGTACAGAGTCAAAATTTAAATATTTACACAACCGTTGCCCTCCTGCAACGTTTTCAGTGGAACATAATCACCCACCCACCCTACAGTCCTGACTTGGCACACAGTTCCCTACGTTAAAAGATCATTTGGCCGGAAAGTAATTCAGCTCCGACGAAGAGGTGAAAGAAGAGGTTCATAACTTTCTGAACAGCGTGGTGGTGAGCTGGAATCATATGGGCATACAAAAACTGCCACAGCGTCTACGAAAATGCATCGACGTACATAGTGATTATGTCGAAAAATAGCTAAATGTTCAAGTTGTAAACTGATGTAAGCCATTGTAGAAATGAACAGGTCTATGTACTTATATAAAAATAAGAGACCTTACTTTTGGAATTATTCTCGTAACACAGACTCGAAAAAACTATAATTTTTGGGTACCAAAATTACTAGTTGTAGGAATGGACACTTCTATAATTTATATTCATGATGAGTCCTTGAAATTTTTATGATGTGTTCATAAGATGAACTTTGAAACTTTTTCCATATCATTAGCCGTCAATGACATACGGTGGCTGAAAGTACCCGTAATTCCGTACGTAAAGTACACTGAAGTGCCAAGGAAACTGTTACAGGTACTCGTATTGAAATACAGACATATAAACAGGCAGATAACAGCGCTGCGGTCGCCAAGTACGTAATAAAACTAAAGGTGCCTGGTGCAGTTGTTAGATCGGTTACTGCTGCGACAGTGGTAGGTTATCAAGAGTTTGAACGTGGAGTTATAGTCGGCGCATGATAGATGAGACACAGCATCTTCGAGGTACCGATGAAGTGGGAATTTTCCCATATGACCATTTCACGAATGTACCGTGAATATCAGGACCCCGGAAACATCAAATCTCCGACATCGCTGCAGTCGGAAAAAGATCCTGCAAGAACGGGACCGACGACTGGAGAGAATCGTTCGATGTGACAGAAGTGCAATTCTTCCGCAAACTATTGCAGATTTCATTGCTGTACAATCAACAAGTGTCAGCTTGCGAACCATCGAAACATAATCGATATGGGCTTTCGGAGCCGAAGGCCCATTCGTGTGTCCTTGATGACTGCACGACACGAAGCGTTACGCCTCGCCTGGGCCCGTAAACACTGACATAGGACTGTTGATGACTGGGAACTTGTTACCCCGACGTACTAGTCTCGTTTCAAATTGTACCGAGTGTACAGGTAGTGAGACAACCTCATGAATCCTTGGATCCTGCGTCTAAGCAGGGGACTGTTCAAGTAGGTGGAGGCTCTGTAATGATGTGAGGCGTGTGCTGTTGGAGTGATATGGGACCTCTGATACGTCTAGATTCGACTTTGACGGGTGACACGTACGTAAGCATTCTGTCTGATCACCTGTATCCATTAATGTGCATTGTACATTTCGACGGACTTGGGCCATTCCAGCAGGACAATGCGACACCCCATATGTCCACAATTGCTGCAGAGTGGCTCCAGGAACACTCTTCTGAGTTTAAACAGCTCCGCAGGCCACCAAACTCTCCAGACGTGAACATTATTGAGCGTATCTGGGCTACCTTGCAAAGTTCTTTTCAGAAGAGACCTCCACCGCCTTCGTACTCTTACGGATTTATGGTCATCCCTGCACGATTCGTGGTGTCAGTTCCCTCCAGCACTACTTCAGACATTAGTCAAGCCCATGCTCGTCGTGCTGCTGTACTTCTTCGTGCTCGAAGGGCCCTACGCGATATTAGGCAGGTGTACAGGTTTCTTTGGGTCTTCCGCGTGTATATATAATATTCGAGGCGTAAGTGTTGCATCACCGGACGTAGTGAACAGATGACAAGGGTTTTTGGGTCGCCGATAGGCTTCTGAAGTCATCTACGTTTTTAGTCGACATCTTTTACCAATAAATCATTGTGAGGCACTGTCTCTATACAACGGGTACGTCATGCCTGTAAAGGCTGTCTTGAAAATCCTTTGTACTTGCGAACCAAAGACCGATATTTCTGGTATGCAGTGTATGTCGCCTAAAACTGTTGCGAACTTTTTTGGGCAGAGGTGTAAAGTGAACTTGTATTTTATTGGAAAGATTTTGTTTTAACCTTATATGATGCGTTCTTATTTGTTACTGATGCGTGTCAATTTACGTATATATGTCGAAGTATGTAAATGAACGGTGTAAACTATATTTGCCTTCAGAATTCATTTTATACAGATTGATTCAGAATTAGTATTACCCAACCTGGTGAGGGCTGTAGAGGGGGCTTAGTAGACATGGTTCTGACAGTGAACCGAAGTCCGGAACTGTATCAGTTGCGATAAATAAGCCTGAAAATCGGATCATTTACAGATCTCCCACTTCATGTTATGCGTACTAGCTGAGTAGAGGGCACCGTCATCAGTCCCATTGTAATTATGACATCATTAACGTCCTCGTCCGACTACAGCGATTGTGAGAAACTGTTGGTACGTTATACGCTAGGAGAATTGGCTGTGGTGCCCCACGGACGCACTTGCACAGTCAACTTTGAAGAAGGCATCCTTCTTCACGTGGAAGAGAACCCGAGGACAGGTACTAGATACGTGGTCCGTGCCGTGTGTTCCTACAGCACACAGATCAGAGCTCATTGTCTCCGTGATGTGAGTACTACGAAGCGGGAGATGTGGAATTGATCCGGTCGACAACTTATTTCATACCCAAAAGCTACGTGTTTGGACACGAGTTACTTATCAAAACGTCATATACTGAGTCCAAACTACTACTCCTAAAAGCCTACAATAGGAATTTGTAACTCACTGTGTAAACAGCACACCATCCTGTACCAGCCTGGCTGGCCGTAGTGGCCGAGCGGTTTTGGCACTACAGTCTGGAACCGCGCGACCGCTACGGTCGCAGGTTCGAATCCTGCTTCGGGCATGGATGTATGTGATGTCTTTCGGTTAGTTAGGTTTAAGTAGTTCAGAGTTCTAGGGGACTGATGACCTCAGCAGTTCAGTCCCATAGTGCTCAGAGCCATTTGAACCATTTTGTAACAGCCTGAAAATGTTTCTCCCGGAGCACAAACAGTGCGAATGTGATCCACTTTAAGAGACTCTGACAGAAAAGTGCCCTCAATTCTCATTTCGCCTTCCTCACCACAAATTTTGCTATGCAAGCATATTCGAACTCATTTCGTATTGGAAGAGGGTAGTAGGGAGAATGACGGTGGAAGAGAGAGAGGAGAGAGTACCAGTTGGAGAGAATGAGAGAGAAGACAGTGGAAATGAAAATGGGGGATGAGTGGAAACTATAAGTAGGCTTTGCGGTCTGGACCCCCTTAACCAGCGAACATTAACAGGAAACAATTTTTCCACATCCCCCGCCCCCTAAGGTTTCCCAGTCTGGCGGTCAGAGCCCCGAGCCAGCTATGCACAAGGATATGTGTGGAGAGAAGACAATGGTTGCTGACTAGAAAGCAGCTGACTGTAAGCGAGAAAGGAAGAGACATTGGCAATGAGAGAGAAGAAAGTGGGAGAAAGACAATGGCAGTGGATAGAGAGACAGTGGGAACGCAGAATAAATTTTTTTATTTCGCATCTATGATCACAAACTTTCCAGGTCCTCAGACTACCGCTTTCGGTCAGCAATGACCATCTTCATATCAGTTTTCGTTTATTATTTGATGATGCCTCGATGGCTCCATTATATTACAACACGTTCTTAAAACAGATCTGAAAATAGTCGCCACTGAACGAAATCGACAGTCTCAATACCTAAGAAGTTTGATGATGATGATGATGTTTGGTTTGTGGGGCGCTCAACTGCGTGGTTATCAGCGCCCGTACAATTTCCCAACCTTTGCTCAGTCCAATTCCGCCACTTTCCTGGATGATGATGAAATGATGAGGACAACACAAACACCCAGTCATCTCGAGGCAGGTGAAAATCCCTGACCCCGCCGGGAATCGAACCCGGGACCCCGGGCTCGGGAAGCGAGAACGCTACCGCGAGACCACGAGCGGCGGACCTCCCCCCACTCCCCCACCTAAGAAGTTTGTGAACATTGGTGTGAAATATAGAAATTTATTCTACCATTTATGGGTCACTGTTCCATTCGCGAGCATGTCACATCTTTGAGTCAGTGAAAGGTGCAGAGAAAGAGACAGCGGTAAGGAAGAGCGAGAGAATGGGATAAAGACGGCGGCTATGGGAGAGACAAAAAGGAAAAAGTTTCACTGGAAAGAAACGGAGACAGTATGAATCACACACACACACACACACACACACACACACACACACACACACACACACACACAAATAAAAAATAGTGTACCTGGAAATAAGACGTCGATTTTGGCCCGATGACAGCATAGTAGGTGTACTGATAATAGTTTCAACGTGATCCACTCACAGATAGAGTAATGATAATAATAATTAGCGTATGGCATTGGTGGCCGGGAGACCCCTCGCGGGGCGCCGCGACCGCCGCTCCACAAGTTCTTTAACGCCACTACGGCGACTTGCGAGTGAATGAGGGTGAAATGATGATGAAAGACACACAACACCCAGTCATCTCGAAGCAGAGATAATCCCTGACCCCTTCGGGAATCGAACCCCGGACCCCGTGCGCGGGAAGCGAGGACGTTACCGCAAGAGCACGAGCTGCGGACACAGATACAGTATTTGCGTAGCTACCATGGCGCCACCTGTCTCTAGCCTTTATCAGGCAATGCTTACAGCTAGAAGGCTGAGTGCAGTGCAAACGTGTAAAGCAAGCAGACAACCATGGCACGGAGGAACTTTTGTGCTTCCTACAGCCCACTGAACGAGTTTTAAACGGGTCAAATTTTTGCCTTCCACGTAGCTGGATGTTCCTTTTGAAGAAATGACACGGAATATGTGTCAGTTGTTCAACGATGCTAGTATCACTGATCACGTGAACGTTCTCACGACCGTAGATGTCTATCTGCATGGTGCGAAAATTGTCAATTGACCATAAATAATCAACATGAGTGCAAAAAGGATTCGGTTAAACTTCGGTTACGCGATAAATCAGTCAAATCTAAACGCCATATATTCAACTAAATACTTAGGAATTACAATTACCAACAACTTAAATTGGAAGGAAGACGTAGAAGATGTTGTGGGGAAGGCTAACCTAAAACTGCAGAACACTTATAAAATGTAACGGATCTAAAGAAACTACGTTCACTATGCTTGTCTGTCCTCTTTTAGAATAGAGTGCTGCTCGGTGTGGGATGCTTAAGATTGACGGAGTACATCGAGAAAGTTCAAAGAAGGGCAGAACGTTTTGTATTATCGAGAAATAGGGGAGAGTGTGCCACTGAAATGATACAAGATTTGGGGTGAACATTATTAAACCAAAGGTGATTTTCCCTGCAGCGTAATCTTCACACGAAATTTAAATCGCCAACTTTCTCCTCCGAATGCGTAAATGTGTTGTTGACGCCGACCTACATAGGGAGAAACTAAAACCTTAATAAAATAAGGGAAATCAGAGCTCGCACGGAAAGGTATAGGTGCTCGTTTTTTCCGCGCGTTGTACGGGATTGGAGTAATAGACAATTTGAAGGTGGTTTTATCAGCCCTCTTCCAGGCACTTAAATATGATTTGCAGAGTATGCATGTTGATGTAGATGTAGATGGACGACCACACAACACGCACGCACGCCAGGATTATCGTATTCTAAGGGCAGCAGTGGCAAATCGCACTTTTTTTATCGGTATGCATGTTTCAGCATGCGCTACAATGTTCCAAAATGCAGCAAAAACAACAGGGATTCTTTCGGGGCTCATATCTCGCATCCTACTGGTGATAAGAAAGTTAGGGTGAAGAGTTTTTGCTGGCCCTTGGGCTACGGACCATTTGTATACTCAACAGGAAGATCATCATACTGTCACTATCGTACAGAACAAAGTCGAAGTATTTTCTCCTGCTAAGCAAATTAAGTAAATCAGTTTTGCCTTCATGCGTTTGATGTAGTCTATGGTGGATCTTAAGGATCTTACGCAGGCATCAATTGTTCATGACAGGTTCCTTAGGAAAACCCCCAAAATATTTTTATCATTTTTCGTACCAAAACCGAGCCGTGGTTTCCAAGACGGCTAGGTACATGAACTGGCTGTATTTCTAATATCCTGACTTCGAACGAATTTTAAAAGTTTCTCGATGCCTTATCCCTTTCCGAGTTATAGAAGTTCAAAGGTACCCTAACTTTACACGCAAATTTATGCACGTAAAATATGGTGTGGCGCGGAAACATAGAGTATAAAATGACTTATCACGGAGAAATATGCCGTAAAGTGGCTCCGTTATTACCAGCGGTGTCCTGGGATCCAATGTGGTAGTGCTGAACCACTTGCAAAATTTTTGAATCTCTAAAATTAATTTTGCATTATTTCAATTTCACGTAACTAAACTGTCAACGGTATATTGCTTCTTTTCGTATGAGTGACATGCCCTGCTGCAGCTGGGAAAAGAAGGGAACTAGTGTAAAACGCTCCTGTTTGACCACAAGAAAAGCGAATATGGTCCTATATAAAAGACCGACTGAGAAGTGGAGTACCGCTACATTATTCTGCCTTCCTTAGCACCTTTCAAAATTTTCCCAAAAATTTTGGCATGCGCTTCTTTATGCTGAAAGGGAAGGGGATAGTGGCTGTGAGAACGAGATGGAAAATTAATAAATACTGTACGATTATAGACAGTGGTTGTGATGTAGGAAGAGTGAAGGAGACACTGTCAGCTTGAGAGGAAGAGAGGGAGATATTGCCAGTGGAACGTAGTTGAGAGTGAGAGAAGAATTCTAGGAAAGGAGTTAGGAGACGGTGCTAGTGGGACAGGGATAAATAAACAGAGCAAGAGTAAGTGGCGAGAGCCAATAATGGTGGGAGACACAGCCTATGACAATGACTACGAGAAAGAGAGGGATAATGACAGTGATAAAAGGCAGCAGATAGTAGACATAACAGAGAGAGCAAGAGAGGGATACGGACAGTGAGAAGAGACAGGAGTAGTAGGACAGAATGGAGTTGATTGTGGCTGTGAAACAGGGGCAGTGACAGAGATACACAAAGAGATAATGAATATGAGTTGGGCTGATTGAGTGAATGAGTGAGATGGACAAGTGGGAGTGGATCGTGAGCGACTTACAGCGATGGTCTAGGGGATGTGAGCGAGTTACAGGTAGCGGAGGTTTTTTCATGTTAATAAGAACGCGAACATTTTCCCATACGAAATATTTGAAAAAAGTAGTGAAAGGTCGTGAGGAATGTAGAATGCGGTAGAATATTTTAAGGAGCAGCATATTCGCCTTTTTTCTTGCTCCGAAAAGAGAATTTTTCCGCTGATCGTTAGTGCTTAATAGCACGTCCATCGACGATTAGGTTGTATACTTAGTGGAATGTAATGGTCTTCGATTTTTTACTAACACCTGTAAATAAAGTTCTTCTCTTCGCTCTTAAAGGGTAATTTTACTTGGGTGGTAAGCTTTTATGGTGACAGAACTTGTTTTAGCTAAGGATAGCACAGAGTTTTTTTCCTTTGTCTTAGTTTTCTTAGACAGGAATTAAAGATTCATCGTGATATTGGCCGCAGCACCTCATGAATTGATAAGATCTCATGGATCTCATGATTTCGTTCGGCAAACACCTGCTTTTGTACAGCAGACACCTGCTTTTGTGGTTGATAAAAGAAGTTATGGAGAAGGAAACAGAGCTTTGACATGCGCAAGGTCAGACGAAGGCAGGTACAATATTTATTTTCCGGGACGCACCGGATTATGAAACTCGGCACCCAGCGGCGTCATCGGCAAACAAGACAGCGAATACCAGACGGCGCACCTCGGCTCTATTCTCTAACCCTTGCAAAGCTCTCGGATCTCATATCGCACCTGGATAACTGACAAAAGGGCCCGAAGGGTAGTAGGGTGGCAGGGTGCGCAAGGGTGAGGTATCATCTACGCTTGTCAAGAGGGAGGCCACAAAAGGTAGCGGATGTGCGCCGGCAGAGGGCGGAAAGAATGGAGGATATTAAAGCCGGTAAAGCCGGGAGCCGGCGAAGGCGGTGCGTAATGAAGGGCAGCGGGGCGAAGCGAGGCCTGTGGCGGTCGCTGCCTTCGCTTCATTTCGGCCGCGGCCGACGTCTGACGCCCGATATACATGCAAAGTGGCGACGCCAAATTAGGAAGCGCGGATGGACGCGCAGGGCGCAGGAGCGCCGGCTGACGAACTGCTGCCGCTCACGTCCCGAGTCCTCGCGAGGACGACTCGTTAGTCTGAAGGAAAGGAAAGAATATGCGGCCCCACAAGAAGATGGTCCCTACAGAGAAGTCGTGGCCCGCAATATGGCGTATGACTGCTGGGTGGAAGATTGGCCATCGAACCATTCTTTGTAAATTAATTTAATTTCACTGCACTTCTCATCAGCTGCCTTGCCATTTTTTTAGTCACATAGCGTTTCAAGAGTAAGCTCTGTAATGTGAAATTGAATGAGTGAGCATTTGTTTGTAACCAGAGAATCAGGGAGGTTCTTCTTATTCCTTCCTTGTAGGGACTCCGTTATTTTTACTTGATTCTTGTTTTGCTCACCTTGCTAGTGGTCTGAGCTGTCAAAGGGCAGCAAGCTTTCCGGTGTTTTTTTTTTTTTTTTTTTAATGTACACCTTATGATTGGCCAGCTTAGAGCACACGTGGAAGCTGTGGAAAATTTCATTGAGTTTCTCAGTTCGAATTTTGTTCGGCAGGTTTCTGTGGGAATATTAGCAGTCCCGGATTGTATGAGCGTCGGGGGTTCCTACCATGGCGTGTTTCGTGATTGGGCGAATACCGCCCCTGCCTGAATAAAAGAAAAAACGCATCGAGGACTGAGGTGGCTTTCTAAAAAGTTGGGAGAAGACTTGGAAGTTATGACGTCGAGGTAAATAAGACGTGCTGTCATGATCGATTCTATTATTTGATATTTTTATGTAGGCGCTGGGCTGCGTCAGTTCAACCTCCAAGTGTATTGATACTCCCTGGTAGCGTAAGTAGGATAACATCTCTTTAAGATCTGATCCCTCTCCTCTTGAAAGGCATGAATGTGTTCCCAGCGACCAACTGACAACGCTTAACGTTTGTCCAGATATTTCGAATCTGAACAAAATGATTTGTAGTATGTAATTCTAATTTGCGTGTGATGTCTTTACTAATTATCTCTCTCTTTTCTCTTGGAATGTCTCTGGGGTGTCGTCTCGGTAATAGTGTTGCCATGTCGGAGTGTTTTGCGTTGGTTTCCGAACTTTACGAACGCCAACGCGCCATGGAAGATCTCATTAGTTTTGAGATTCAGTGGTGATTCTTAGACATTCCGTCACTACGGTGAACTTAGTTTCTGGGCTTCTTTTGCTTCACTTGTGTGCCATTATCCATCATTTGAGGCACTTTCTGTTTCAATTTTGCTTTATTATTTGAGGATATAACAAATACCTGGAGCTTATTTCGGTCCCATGTGCGTTGACGTTACCATCCTTCAACAATGCTACGAGAGAATGTGTGCATTTTATTATACAAATAGGTCCTTAAACCTGACACAAGCAAACTGTGTCTCCTCCAAATTAATCAATACGGTTCTTGGGTATTATCTTGGGTATTAATAACCGTTACAGCTGTATTTTGGACCTTTATTATCGTACCACTACCGGTTTCGGCCGGCCGCGGTGGTCTAGCGGTTCTAGGCGCTCAGTCCGGAACCGCGGGACTGCTACGGTCGCAGGTTCGAATCCTGCCTCGGGCATGGATGTGTGTGATGTCCTTAGGTTAGTTAGGTTTAAGTAGTTCTAAGTTCTAGGGGACTGATGACCACAGATGTTAAGTCCCATAGTGCTCAGAGCCATTTGAACCATTTTGAACCGGTTTCGTGGCGTTAAAGCCACATCCTCAGGTGACATATGTATAACAATAAATCCAGAAGGAATAGCAGCCCTGACACTTACACTGGTACAGAATTCGTTAGCTACTAAATTAAATAATAATTACTCAGGTCGTTATATTAAAGTGCACTTTAAAACATCGGGAAAACATTTGTAACATCAGACTAGTACCTTGACACATCCGGGCAAAGAGTATGTGGACTGATAATTAGTTCCCAGCAGAAACCAAAAACGTGTGCCTTCACAGCTAATGGTCACCGTAGAAGGCTGCTATGTGGTGGACTCGGTTCCCCGTACTAACAGGGATTTTTTCGTGGTTGGAAGACTGGTAAGGGATGCTCTGACCTTCGTGTTGCCAATTGAGGGAGCTACTTGATATAGCAGTAGTGACTGCACCGTCAACAAATTCTGCAAAACGGCTGGGAGAGCAATGTGCTGACCACATCTTTATAGCACATCCACATGGCGCCACAAGGCAGAGGATGACATAGCAATCAGTACATTAACATATCAGCAGTCTCGCTTTGACTTGGCGAATATTATTATTTTATGAACGAGCTCCTCGCCAATTCCTACTGCGGAAGTTAAAGCCATACTGATCGTAAAAGTCTGGAAGCGGATCTTCAGTGTGTAGTTTGATAATTACTGAAACTTATTGAAAATGGATTCACATTCAGTATAGTTCATCTTGCTAGATCTTACCAAGTTAATCTGCAGATGAAAGTTGAAGTGGCTCCAAGATCAGTCGTTGGTTTCACATCACCAGCTTGCATTAGTGGGTAGGTGCACTTCAGCCCAAAATATTTCTAAGTTGACAGCTGATATGGTCGAAAGGGCACTCATGTATTTGCCAGATTAGATCGGGAGGAAGTGTCTGATCGAAAATTCGTCTGCTCGTGAACCTGTCCGGCGATTAAGGTCAAGAGACTTCCTTTCATTTGATTCCGAAAAGGAAAACTCGGGTTTTCGAATTTTCGTTCATTACTTCATTTCAGTTGGCTGAGATACGAATACTCGGAGCGTCGACCAGTAAAAAGATGCCTTACAAGGACAGTGATCCTGTCTCTGACTCTGATTTCAGGCCGTGAATCAGTAAACCGTTCCCTAACATTTGGTTCTGAAAAACAGATTCCTCCTCTCTGTCATTTTCTATGGACAGTGAGGTATGCCTTCAATCCAACTGTATTTCGGTGTCATACTGGTACGTCATTCCATACTGCTTCAGTGCTCGTCAGACATAGTGACTGGCACGTGGCGGTGTGTCAGTCGCTGGACAATGCATGACCAAACATTTTCAGTCGGTGAGAGATCTGAGGAACGTATTGGTCAGGGCTGCAGCCAAACGCCCTCACCTGCTGTATGAAAGAAACCGTCATGGAGAACTCGAACACAGAGCATAGCTACCGCCCTTAACGCATCAGAAGTGTAGCAACTGCTCTCCATATTACCAGAGTTAGGTGCATTTGTACCCAACAGCATCACGTACCACTGGGCTCTGTGCTGGGCCTGTATGTTGCTGGCGAATGCAACTTGGCTCCACGCACTGGTTCACCCATAGTGATGCCGTAAGCAGAGCCGACACTCGTCTGAAACGTTACGTCAGTGCTATGCCCAGAGTTGGCCTTGGACGTGCCATTGTCGCGCACCTCCCACTGGTGCCGCTTCAACGGAAACAGTCACATAGTCCACGCTGATAGACCGTGGTTCTCCGCACCACGTCTCACTGCCCCGTGCGGCTGCTGCAAACAAGTCCATTCTTTGATCAAATTTACATGCCTGCAAAACCGTCTGAAGGTTCGACACTCACCAAGAGGGAAGACAACTGGAGTTGATGGAAAACCTACACGATTCTACAGTGAGGTGACAGAAGTCATGGAATACCTCCTAATGTAGTGTCGAAACATCCTTACGCCGGGCGTAGTGCAAATGCTTGACGTGGCCTGGCCTCAAGTCGTAGGAAATCCTTCGCAGAAACATTGTGTCATGCTGCCTCTACAGCTGTCCATATTTGCGAAAGTTTGCCTGTTTTTGTACACAGGATGACCTCTCGATTGTTTCCCATAAATGTTCGATGGGATTCACGTCGGATGATCAGGGTGGCCAAATCATTCCCTCGAACTGTTCTGGAAGTTCTTAGAACCAAACGCAAGCAACTGTGGCCCCTTGACATCGCGCATTCTCATCCACAAAAATTCCTTCGATGTTTCAATGATCTGGTCAGTTGGAGTAAAGGACGAAATCTATTCCATGTAAATATATAGTCCATGTTTTCGTGGGGTTTGAAGCACAGTGTAACCCTAGCATCAGCTGTTACCAACAGAAATCGAGACTCATCTGACCAGGTTAGGATTTTCGTCTGTGGGCTAACCGATATGGCCACGAGCCCAAGAAAGACGCTGCAGGCCATGTCGTTCTGTAAGCAAAGGTACTCGCGTCAGTCATCTTCTGCCATAGCCCAATAACGCCAGTTGCACCGCACTGTCCTAACGGATACGTTTGTCGTAAATTCCACATTGATATCTGTGGTTATTTCACACAGTGTTGCTGCCTGTTAGTGCCGACATTTCCACCCAAACGCCACTGCTTTGTGGTTAGTTAAGTGAAAGCCGTCAGTTACCGCGTTGTCCGTGATGAGAGGTAATGCCTGTAATTTGGCATGCTCGGCACACTTATCCGACTGTGGATCTTGAAATACTGAATTCCCTAACGATTTTAGAAGTGGAATGTCCCATGCGCCTAACTGTAGCTACCACTCAGCTTTCAAAATCTGCTAACTCCCGTCGTGCGGCCACAATCACGTCGGACACCTTTTCATATTTATCACCTGAATACAAATGACAGTGCCTCGTGTAGGTGATAGTACCGCCATCTCTATATGTGCATATCGCTGTCCCGTGACTTTTGTCACCTCGGTGCAGATGCACTGTAGACAAGAAATGTTGTCGAACAGACGCGCAAAGCTCTGGACCTATACCGACGATGCTGCTCTTTTACAGGTTTTTCGGACACGGTTTATGTTTATGTGTTGTAAACCTTAAGGAGGCCGAAAACTGCTTAGCACGAATCAACATGGATTCCGAAAGCAACGATCGTGCGGAACTCAGCTCACTATGTTCGTCCACGAAAACCGGAAGGAAGTTAATTTTCTACCTTGATTTGCAGGAAGGATTCATACCGTTCTAATGCCTAATGAACAATATAAGAACATATGAAAAATCAGGTCAAGTCTGTGAACGGACTGAGATCACGACACATCAATCTTAATGATGAGAAGTCTTCAGGCGTACGTAAAAATAACTTCGGTGTGATCCTCAGAGTTTTCTGCTCGTACAGCAGCCACGGTGTCATAGGCGGGATATCGGCTCCTAAAAGTAACGCAGCTATCGGAGCGCAAGGACGCATTCTGACTTGCTGCCATTCTGTATCTGTTGAAGAAGCAGGGTAAATGAGAGTCTGATGAGTTTCAGTGAAACCACGATGAGCTGTTCCATGACTGCCAGCCTGCTCCATGTTTGCAGACTCCGAACCCTGAGGCAGCCTAACATGAAGCATAACACATCCGTGGTCTGCTTTTGCTGTCTACTGGGTCATTGTGAACTGGAAGACCAGTGAAAAGCCCGCTCTCCTTCTCCACTGAGTCATCAAAGGAGATCTAAGAGCTGCCATCTTCGCTCCGACCAGTCGAGGTTGGGAACCGCGATGCTGCTGCGGTCGCAGGTTCGAATCCTACCTCGGGAATGAACGTGTGTGACGTCTTTAGGTTAGGTAGGTTTAAGTTGTTCTAAGTTCTAGGGGACTGATGACTTGAGTTGTTAAGTCCCATAGTGCTCAGAGCCAGTTGAACCATTTGAACCAGTCGAGGTGCGTTCTGGCAGGCTCCTGGCCAACATCTGGTCAGTCCATGGTGTGAGACCAGGGCATCTCTCCATGAGATCCTGGACTACAATCGGCAGGCGGCAGCTGAGCACATGGCGAGCCGAACTTTGAGAGCGGTCTGAGCCACCGCAGTACGTCCGATGGTCTGCGCCTGTCTTGCTAACAAACGTCACCGGCACCGAACGTGGCCGAGGCACTGACCTGCAGTAGCGACGTCATGACGTTCTGACGAGGCGTCAGCACTCATTTGTGGCACGTGTCCCAAGCCAGCCAGTGCCTACAACAATTGAAATAGCTGAACCTTTGCAAACTTTTTACAAGTCACAAATGTATTTACAAGAACTGCTGTACCACTGGCACCACCGAGCGTGCACTGGTCCACTCACCCTCACACTTCACTCGACTTCCTTATTACAATGCTACCCCTCAACAGCTTTCTTTAAATTTAAAAATTCTGTGAACAAAGATCTGCTTTTCTTTAACCTATCTTCTAAAATAAATTTCAGAGTTAGCGTTGTCTTGTGTGTTCTTACACTTCTCTGGAAACCAAACTGATCTTCGCCGGAGTCTGCTGATATAAGTTTTCCAGTCTTCCGTAAATAATTAGCGTCAGTATTTGTAACCATGTCTCATTTAGTAGGGGGGCTGGTAGTATTCACATCTGTCAGCATGTTCCTTCTTTGTAGGTGTATCATGTAAAAATAATTTTTTGGTCCGATAATATTTTTAATTTATACAGTGTGTGTGTCCCATTTCTGTTAGGAGTGCGGCCTTGAAAAATCAAAGTCATGGATTATGTTCACAAAAACATGGTATTTACTGAAAATAGTCTCCAACTGAATCAAGACACAACTGAAGTCGTTGTAATAGTGTTTTAAAATAGTCACTGTTGTTCTTTTTGGAATTCGCATTTAGTACTGTCGTACAATTTCATCGCATGCCCTTAATTGTGTCATAAAGTGTCCTTTCACTGTCAACTTAAAGTTGGTGAACAGCCAGACGTCTGCTGATTACAAATCCGACGAATATGGTGGGTGATCTAGGACAGTGATCCACTTTCTGGCCAAAACCTCGTACGTAGTCTTCGCTTTGTGGGCTGAGGTAGAAGCAACCAGGAACCTGCCTCTTAGTAATGAATCCGACGAATTCTCGCCCACAAACGCTGGAGGACTGAAAAGCTTGTGTGGCTCACTGCTATATTACCATTCTCCGCCAAGTTTCAGACACGTGCTGTTACATTCGTAGCCAGGGTGCCTACTGCACCAGTGCTACCGCTTTGACTTTCTACACAGTTCTTCTTCAAACTTCAAGGATAGTAACGCTGCAACTCGACATGAGATAGCATTGCAATTGGGAATTTCACACAAGAAGTCCTAATGGAGGCAGTGGCCTTGCTGTAGTGGTAACACCGGCTCCCGTCAGATCACGGAAGTTAAGCGTTGTCGGACTTGGCTGGCACTTGCATGAGTGACCGCCTGGAGTTGCCGAGCGCTGATGGCAAGCGGGGTGCCGTTGTGAGGCCAGTTGAGGAACTCCTAGACTGTGAAGTAGCGGCTCCGGTTACTAGAACTTACTAAGGTCAGGGAGCGGTGTGCTGACCACGTGCCCCTCCACATCCGCAACCTGTGATACCTATAGTCTGAAGATGACACGGTGGTCGGTCGACAGTGTTGGACCTTCCAAAGCCTGTTCTGATGGAGGAGAGTCCTAACGTTACTTTGACACTCTGTCTATTCATCCTTAGAAACAGATCTGGAGATTAGGCCCATTCTGTATAATCGAAAACAAAGTTGACAGTATAATGATTTATTTGATTGTGGCGTCTTTGCAAATGCTGCACTGTAAAGTAGTAACACTTCCTTTCAATTGACGCCAATGTATTATACTCTCCTTTACCCTTCTGTGACTCACCCTCCACGGAAAATACTTAGATCTGATGGTAGTGGCAGTGGTGCAGGTGGTGGTAGTGGTGAGGTGCTTCGTCTGGTATCGCACTTTAACTGCACGGCACGTTTAAGGTAGCCAGGAGTCTGCCCTAACCCTGGGCCCGTAGTCGGGGACGCAGGCCGTCTGGCTGATGGATGTCGCGGCCCCAGCAATTAACGTAATGAATAATCAGGGGCTTATGCTGCGGCCGGTCTGGCGCTCTAGCGTCCGTTCTGCTGGCTTTGCAAACTGGTCCCGCCCCACCAAGAGCGCTGCGGAATATTAATTAATTTCCCGGGCAGCCGCCCCTGCACCTACGCCGCCTTCTCGGCCGCCCTCGGTATGTAGCAGCCCCTGCCGCCGGTGGTGGCGGTGGCGGCAATAGATTCGTTCCCAGCGGCCGCACAGTGCCATTGTCGCCATAAGCGGCTTGCCGCCGTCTGCGAAGACGTATTGTTGTTTACCTCTGGTCGGCGCCGATAGCGTGATGCACGGCCCTCCCTGCTCCGGAGCAGATGGCGCCACAGAGCTCGTTCCTGAGCTTGCACGATTCTTCTATCGATAATTGCGTCGAAACAGGTACTATGTTCTGAGACTGCAGATGCGTTATGGCTGTGTATATGCTAATGAGAAACGCTGTTTGGTAGATAATTTCTTATCAAAAGAAGACATAATCTCACTGTGACGCACCTACAATTTTGGTGCTTATTCTAATGAGTTAAGCGTTGATTCTAATATATCTTTTTTATATTTATATTAGATACACTGAGGTGACTAAAGTCATGAGTCAGGGATATCCACATATACACATGGTGGTAGTACGTCGTACACAAGATATAAAAGGGCAGTTCAGTCGCGGGGCTGTCATTTGTACTCAGGCAGTTTATATGAAAAGATTTCCGACGGGATTACCGCCGCTCGACGGGAATTAACAGCCTTTGAAAAAGGATTGGTAGTTAGACGCATGGAACCTCTCATTTCGGAAGTCGTCAGGGAATTTAGTATTCCGAGATATATACTGTCAAGAGTGTGCCGAAAACACAAAATACCAGACATTACCTCACACGCGTGGTTAGTTTGATTAGTTATCAAAACCCGCCGCGCTTAAATTTTGATTAATAATCACCATTAGCCGCCGAAGATTTTGGGCATAAGAGGTCAGCCTCATTCTGCCAACGGCCTTGTGAAAGAGGGCGGAGAAGCAGATAGGGGTTTTTGGAACTCTCTTGTGTGCTGTCCTTAGGTTAGCTAAGTTTAAGTAGTTCTAAGGTCTAGGTGACTGATGACCATAGATGTTAAATCCCATAGTGCTCAGAGCCATTTGAACCATTTTTTTAAACTCTCTTGTCCTTGGGATGGGGAACTGCCTCTGAAGACGGAAAAATTAGCAGAGATTAACGGAGTGAGGATGCAGAAAGCAATGTAAAAAATGCATAAGAAACACAATGTGTATTCACGGAACATGTGGTCTGTAATGGAAAAAACAGACAAAAGATTCCGGAATAGTCCTCCATTCGGATCCCCAGAACAGGACTGTCAAAGGGGAAGTGACCATGAGAAAAAGGTTGAATAACCAACGAAATGATAACGTTCTACGAGTCGCGGCAAGGAATGTCAGAAGTTGAACGAGGTAGGGAAAGTAGAAAATGTGAAAAACGAAATGAATAGGCTCAATCTAGATACAGTGGGAGTGAGTGAAGTAAAGTGGAAACAAGACAAGAATTTCTGGTCAGATGAGTATAGGGTAATGTAAAGACTAGTAGAGAATGCTATAACGGGAGCAACATTCGTTATGAACAGGAAGGTAGAGCAGAGAATGAGTTACTGTGAATAGTTTAGTGATAGGTATCTTCTCATCAAAATCGACAGCAAGCCAACACTGACAACAATAGCTCAGGTATATATGCCGACGTCACAAACTAAAGATGAAGAGATAGCGAAAGTGTATGAGGATATTGAAAGGGTTATACAGTATGTAAAGGGAGATGAAATCTAATAGTGATGGGGGACTGGAATGCAGTTTTAGGTGAAGGAGAGAAAGAAATGATTACAGGAGAATATGGGCTTGGGACAAAGAATGAGAGAGGAGAAAGACTAATTGAGTTCTCCATAAATTTCATTTAGTTACAGCGAAGTCTCTATTCAAGAATCGCAAGAGGAGGAGATACACTTGGAAAAGAGTGGAAGATACCGGAAGATTTCAATTAGATTACATCATGGCCAGACAGAGATTCAGAAATTAGATATTGGATTCTAAGGCTTATCCAAGAGCAGATACAGACTCAGATCACAAAGCAGTAGTGATGAAGAGTAGGCTCAAGTTTAAGACAGTAGTCACGGAGAATCAATACGCAAAGAAGGGGAGTAAGGAAGTACAAAGGAATGACGAGACACGTTTGAAGTTCTCTAAGGCTGTAGATACAGCAATAGTTGAAGAGGAATGGGAATCTCTAAAAAGGGCAATCACGGAAGTTGGAAAGAAAACATAGGTACAAAGTAGGTAACTGTGAAGACACCATGGCTAACAGAAGAAATACTTCAGTTGATCGATGAAAGAAGGAAGTACAAAATGTTCAGGAAAATTAAGGAATAAGAAATACAAGTCGCTGAGGAATGAAGTAAATAGGAAGAGCAGGGAAGCAAAGACGAAATGGCTCGATGAAAAATGTGAAGAAATCGAAAGCGAAATGACTGTCGGAAGAACTGTCTCAGCATATAGGAAAGTCAAAATAACCTTCGGAGAAATTAAAAGCAATGGTGGTAACATTGAGAGTGCAACGAAAATCCCACTGTTAAATGCAGAGCAGAGAGCAGATTGGTGGAAAGAGTGTAATAAAAACATCTATAAGTGGGAAGATATGACTGATGTGATAGTAGAAGAAACAGGAGTAGGTTTAGAAGATATAGGGGATCCAGTATCAGAATCAGAATTTAAGAGCGATTTGGTGGACTTAGATCAAATAATGCAGAAGGTATAGATAACATTCCATCAGAATTTTTAAAATATTGGGGAAACTGGCAAAAAAACACTATCGAAGGTGGTGTGTAGAATGTATGAATCTGGTGACATGCCATCTGACTTTCGGAAAAAATATCATCCACACAAATCCGAAGACTGCAAGAGCTTAAAAGTACGAGAAATATCGCACGATCAGCTTAACAGCCTATGAATCGTAGTGGCTGACTGGAATAGTATACAGTAGAATGGAAAAGAAAATTGAGGATATGTTAGATGACGATCAGTTTGGCTTTAGGAAAGCTAAAGGCATCTGAGAGGCAATTCTGACGTTGAGGCTCGTAATGGCATTAGTAAAGAAAAAACAAGACACTTTCATAGGATCTGTAGACCTGGAAAAAGCGTTCGATAATGTAAAATGGTGCAAGATGTTCGGAATTCTGAGAGAAATACGGGTAAGGTATAGGAAGAGACGGGTAATATACAACAAGGACAAGAGGCAAAAGGAAATAATAAGAATGGACGACCAAGATCAAAGTCCGCGGATTAAAAAGGGTGTAAGACAAGGATTTAGTCTTTCACTTCTACTGTTCAGTCTGTACATCGAAGATTCAGTGACGGAAATATAAGAAAGGTTCAGGCGTTGGACTAAAATTCACGGTGAAAAGATATCAACAAAACGATTCGCTGATGACGTTGTCATCTTGACTGAAAATGAAGAATTACATGATCTGCTGAATGAAATGAACAGTCTAATGGGTACAGAATACGGACTCATCGTAAATGGAAGAAAGACGAAATTAATGAGGAGTAGCAGGAATGAGAACAGCGAGAAACTTAACAGCTGGGTTGACGGTCACGAAGTAAATGAAGTTAATTAATTCTGGTACCTAGGTAGCCAAATAACTAATGACGGACGTAGCAAGGACATCAAAAGCAGACTAGCACTGGCAAAAGGAGCACTCCTGCCCAAGAGAAGTCTGTTAGTATGAAACATAGGCCTTAATTTGAGGGAGAAACTTCTGAGAATGTACGTTTGGAGCACAGCATTGTATGGTAGTGAAACATGAACTGTGGGCAAATCGCAACAGAAAACAATGGAAGCATTTGAGATGTGGTGCTATATACGAATGTAGAAAATTAGGTGGATTGATAAGGCAAGGAATTAGAAGGTTCTGCGCAGAATCGGATAGGAAAGGACTATGTTGAAAACACTTCCCATGATACTAGAGGGAACTGTGGAAGGCAGATGCTGTGGAGGAAGACAGAGGTTGGAATACACCCAGAAAATAACTGAGAAATTGGATTGCAAGTGCTACTCTGAAACGAAGAGGTTGTCATAGGAGAGGAAATCAGTCAGAAGACTGATGACTAAAAAAAAAATAGAAAAACAACAAAAGACCTCGCACAGCGGAAAACGCAGTGGACGAAAGCACGGCCTTCACTTGACGACCAAAAGCAGTGGCGTTTGCTTAGAGTTGTCATCACTAACAGACAAGCGAAGACCGATGCGGGAGGACCATAGACGAATTGAAGACTGTGGTCTGGTCAAATAAGTCCCGATTTCAGTAGGTAAGAGGTGGTTCGACTGTGGCGCAGGGCCCACGAAGTTGTGGATACAAGTTGTCAAAAGGCGCTGAGCAAGTGGTGGGAGCTGTGTTCACACGAAATGGACTGGGACCCGGTGCAGCTGAACCGATCATTGACTGAAAATGGTTATAGCCGGCTACTTGGAGGGCATTTTCTGGCATTCGTTTCCTGCATGTTCCAAAACAATGACGGAATTTTTACGAATGACTCTGGGTCATGTCATCGAGCCAAAGCTTTTCGCGACTGGTTGGAAGAACGTTCGTCACACTTCGAGTGAATGATTTGGCTGCAAGCACCACCCAACATGGATTCCGTTGAACATTTATGGGACTTAATCGAGAGATCAATTCGTTCTCGAAATTCTGCACTGGTAACATTTTTGCAGTTATGGATTGCTGTAGAGGCAGCGTGGGTCAGTATTTCCTCAGGGGCTTACAAAGACTTGTTGAGCCCATACCACGTCGAGCTGCTGCACTAGACCGCACAAGAGGAGGTCCAACCAGATATTAAGAGGTATCCCACGACTTTTGACATCTCAGTGTTTACTTTTGTTTCATAGATCCGTAGTGAGGAGATCCTCACGGACGTGAAACGTCATAACGCCCTAAAGAAAGGTACGTTAATGCCCCTTCCGCAGATTCTAAGTGGACAAATCGTCATGGATGTGGAATAAGTCTAAACATTCATTGCATCCAGTATGAGTGACTAACTGCAACTGCGACTTAAATTGGGGGTTTACTTAGATATGCTACCCATCGCTTTTTGAATTAGATGTGATTTACGCTACCATTAATACGTTTGCGAGCCACTGCAGGCTCATTATGTGATGGAGTTATTGCAGGAACATTATTTTGTGGTCCGTGGGTAGCTATACAGTAGGATGTCGAATGCATTTCATTGACTCATACCTAAATTTCCGGATACAATTCGAATCACACAGCCAACCAGTTGCACTTCAAAAGTTTATTTAAGCCTTTACCCAGGTTTTTTTCCTCAGAAGATGTAATAATCCTTGTTAAATATTGTGTGAAAAAAAACGAAGCCGTAAATCTTTGTCAACAGTAACATGGTCCGTATAAATGCTATTGGCATACCTACTTGTCGTAGTCAACAGTAAAAATGATTCATGTAAAATCCAAGGAGCTATAGCCATGGTATTTATTTGAATCACTTTACTGTTGACCAAGCTTTATAGTATCGTTTCTCTTTTCACACAATATGTAACACACGTTACTCCATCTTCTGAGGAAGAAAGCTAGGTAAAAGCTTGAATAAACTTTCGACGTGCCACTGGTGGGCTTCAAAAAGGGACTGTTTGGATATCATTCCTATTTTAAAATATTATCGTTTTAAATAACAGACTATACGCAGAGCGTTAGTTGTAAACGATGCTGATGCGCATACCAAAATTCTTATGTAGTTATAGCTACACACCATACAACGGAAAGCAGTTAGCAGCACTTACATCAGTTGATCACAATACTGCGTTGACGACGTACAAGTCTGATTTCATGTAACGCACATATTATTTGATATTATCTACACTACTGTACACAGAAAGGTCCTTGCTTACGGTTGTTACCAAAATCTCGCATAGTTCTTGAGCGATGATCTTCAGATTTTTCTATGACACTGTATGAACTTTCGGACGGACATAGGAAATATATATTTTAATTTATACAACGTACAAAAGTATGTATAAAACAAAACGTTATTTCCTAAAATTTCAAAAAGTTTTTACCAATTTATTTCATATTTTTATACAATACTCTAATGAATATTCGGACAGACAAAGGATTTTTAATACTGTAATATGCAGGGCGTAACAAAAAGAATCATACGATTTAAAGAAGTCATAACTGTTATGTTGTTTGAGATAGGTGGGCGGACAACATATTGTTGGAAAGAGCAAACACTACGGTACAGAGCGTTAGACGATCATAGCTTCTGTTACTGCTAATAACTAGACACCAGTGCCTACGAGCCTTAATTTGTACGCAAAAGCACTGAAGATGATCATTATGTGATAGAAAATCGATTTTGCTGTTAATAAATCATCTAAATTACGGCCAATGCTGACCTTCCTTCTAATTTTCTTTCAAAATTTAAGGTGTTTTGTGCAGTTTCACAGGGATCGTGTATGGTTCACTTTTCTTTGCCGAAAACACTGTTATAGAAAATACATTTCTCGATATGGTTGAGAAATTTTTTTTCCACATTTGGAGACTGATTCGAACGACTTAATAACGGGATGGGGCACCGCTACACTGGCATCTGGAAGTGCGGGAATTTTTAAATTAAGGGATTACTGAACGATGGTTCGGTCACAATGGACCAAATGATTCTGCCTTACATTACTGGCTTCCAAGGTCACCGGGCCTGATTATCCGTGATTACTTCTTGTGGGATTTATAAAAGACTCATACCACATTGACATATGCCGTGCATTTCAAGGGGGGCGTATTGAACACCTACGACAAGGAATGAAAAAAGTTTTTGAGTTTCTCCCTCATAAAAACATAAAATTAATTGTGTATGTTTATTAGTTTCAGAAATATAGACGTGCCAAATCAGATGATTCTTTTTATACTCCCTTTATATAATGGGGAAATGGTAGTAAAAACCTTAAAAAGTTCTTGCCCGATTTATTTCAGATTTATATACGATACTTTAGTAAACATTCAGCTGGGGATGGGCTACTTAGTTTTTAAAGATTTACTGTTGAAACAGACTGAGAAAGAGGTAAAGTTGTACTATGCTGTTAAAGTTTATAATGTCGATTCCTTTCTGGCAGCGAGTTTCCACTACCATAGGAGCACATACTGTACAGACCGTTAGAAAAATTGTTACTCCATATGTATTCTTTCTCCTTATACGTATTTTCAAACAAATATGGCATACACAGCAATGTGTTGTTCTGTTTTCTTCTTCGCTATCGGTTTTATAGGTAACAGGAAAATTGTGCTTATGGTTTATCAACTTACGATTAGAATACTGCTACGAAATCTGAATCTTGCGAAACTTTGTAATTCCAACCATTCACAGTTTAAAACTACGCGAAGTATTGTCACTGAAGCTACTGTCCTCAAAGAGCCAGCAGTTGGAGAGGTGCCTCTCATATTCTGTACACGAATAAACTCAACCGATTTAACCATTCACGTTAAGGACTTCAATTCCCAATCAAAGTTTCGTTTCAATAACAATAAACAGCGCTCTAGGTAAGAGAGAGTGGTAAAAGGACAGAGAGAGGGGGATCAAATGGACTTACAAATGGCGGAGGAGGAGATTCATAGAGAGAGGTGGAATGATGTGATGCACATAGAGAGGGGAGGAGGGGGGGGGGGGGGAAGAGTTCAGGATGGATATCCAGTTCCCATACAAATGTAGTAATTGCAAAGCATTACCAGTTTCACTAGTTAATAACATATGACATATCAGTCGGTTCTACTAAGTAATTCATCTGTGAAGTAGACAGATTCGGCCACCAATAAATATTTGAGGCTCCTCGTAGTATGTTGAGCTTTTTTGGCTCCTGGAAAGTTGTTGGAAATACATCTTCCTGGACAATCTTTTTGAACCAAAATAAGGGACTGAGTCTTCATAAAGATATTCTTATTTGTAGTACTTATAGTATGAACTGAACTGTTGGTATGAAAGGAGATATATTATTTATGACACATTTCATTAAAATGAATTACCCCAAAAAATGTTCATATATGATCCTAGGCTATTAAACTACGTAGCAAATGTTATGGGCCCCATTCTGACAGGGGAACTGATAATGTTTTCATATACAAATTAACCGATAACAGTTTTAAATACAAATACTGTTCACGATTACATCCTCTAAATTCGCCAGTATTTTTGAATCAATAGAATTAATAGATCAGTGATTTTAAATTGTGTGTATTTTCGAACGTTTGGAGAATAGATTTGATATAATTTTCGTTTGTTAGATCAGATCGCCCGCATTAAAAATTGACACTTTTATCGACGTATTCTGCCACACTACGGTCAGCTTTGAGTTTTTATGAATTTGCGTCACAGTGCTGTCTACAGAAATTGAGTTTTTTTATATTGTTGACAAAGCTCTGCTAAAGACCTGTGTTCTGTATGCTTTCATAATAGGGCAGCCTTTAATGTTGGTACTAGTATCGAGACAAAATAAACACAAATCCTGTCGTAAGTTAAGGCTAAGGTGGGACTTCAACGTCTAAAAAATTAACCTCTCACTACTGAGCATATTACATGCATTAAAATATTTGATAAGAACGAAGTATTACGTAAGTTATTTACACACACAATTTTTACGTAGATTATTTTGTGGATGTTATACTTTTCAGATGATTTGACCGCGTTTTGAAGAGCTTTTTATTTACCTGCAAGATAATGATGTAACTTCCCCACAAAAAAATAATATGAATAATATTCACATTCAGTGTAACCTCCCAACGGAAAAGTTCCGAAACCTCCCAACAGTAAAAAATATGACTATAACATTGACATTTATCGTAACCTCCCAATAAATAAATTGCGTAACCTATCAATAATATAACGTGACTAATCTGTCAATAAGAAAATTGTGGCTCACTTATAACCTTTCAATTATTAACTGTGAATTTAAACTGGTGAATTTTGGACGTCCGCAGCGCTGCGTCATTGCCCTGAAAGATCATTCTGAATAAACTGAAAATTCTTACCTCAGTAAGGTCGCCGATTAACGCGTATATATCTCCTCCTATAAGAAATTTTTCTGGCACAGCCTGTGCAATGCTGGCCGACAGATTTGTCATGTATAAAAAGAAACAACTGATTTTTCTTTACAATAATCGGAATGACCATTGATTGGGGAAATTTGTAAGTTCTTTAAATTGAGATGAATGATTATCAAAGGTTAATTTTTTATAAGAAAGATTATTATTATGAGATTTTTAAAAACATTTACATGGGGCTTGACATAACAATAGTGCATATGCGCGAGGCTGCTTTTAGCTTATATTATACCGCTCAGGCTCCGCCATCGCTCCCCACGACCGGCCCAGCCAACAGACTGCTAGCTACTACTACAACTGCTACACAGTTCCTACTGCAGTCAACATTGCTCTCTAGTCTGAGATTCTCTTACAGCAATCCATCGAAATTACATCTGATCGAGTGCGCTACCAACAAATTCCTTAATCATGGACCTCTTACATAACCCTCCACCGGAAGGGGGCGGGGGCAAAATTTGGTAGGGATGGTGAGTCAATTGGACTTGCCATGAGCAACAGAGCAACAAATTTTTCTATAATCCATTTAGTAACCAAGTCTACAGTCACAGACTATATACATTATTGATAAGTGCAGAACATATTAAGAAATGAAATAGAGTGCACATGCACTGAGTTCAGAACATATTAAGAAATGACGAAATGTATACGCAATGAGTACAAAATATATTAACAAATGACATAAAGTGCACACACACTGTATAAGTCTTTACCATTTTTTTACAAGAGCTGAAGACATTAACAAATGAAATAAAGAGTACATGCACTGTAAATGTCTTTAACATTTTGCAAAAACTGAATACATCAAGAAATGAAATAAAGTGCACACGCACTGTAAGAGTCTTTAGCATATTTAGGACAACTGATTATATTAACAAATGAAATGAAGTGCACACACACTGTAAAAGTCTTTAGCATCTTTTTTTTATATAGGAACTGAATACATCAGGAAATGAAATTAAGTGTATACGCACTGTGTAGGTCTCTAACATTTTACAAGAACTAGGAAAGGAATGGGAAGGACAGCATCATGGTTGTAGCATAGTGGGTTGCATGTAGCTGCACTGAAAGTCCATATCTTTTTACAGAAGCACAACACCAAGTGAGACAATCTGAAGTTCTCTTCCCTGAAGTATTTATCAGTGTGGCGAAGACACTGAAATGTTGTATTCATATTGTATTTTATCATTTTGGTAGTACATTAGGTACACCAAACAGTAGGACCATAATAATATCTCCATTTTTCAAGGTGGTGGACAGCTTGATATGTCAACACCACATTCTTGTAGAATCCATACTCTTACATCACTGTAGAATTAGTGCAAAAACCAAATATAGTGCTCCATGATCATGAGGATGAACAGGACATACGGATAATGCAGTAGTTACTGGTAATTAGGTCAGAAGGTGAAGGATACATTAAGTCTTATGCTAGTCATCATTCAGAAATACACTAGTGTATCAACCGATTTGAATAATTATTAGCACACATTGGCTAGTTACTGAACATTTCTGTAATATGTATGGAGTATTACAGAACATTATTCATAAGTCATCTTATTACAGTAATTATTGGCATTGCATTTATGCATTAGTCATCTTGTAACAGTAATCATTGGCATAGCATTTATAGAGTGTAACAAAATATTATTTACAGAAATTATTGGGATAGCATTTATGCATAAGTCATCTTATTACAGTAATCATTGGCATTCAGTTATGCATAAGTCATCTCATTACAGTAATCATTGGTATAGCCTTTATAGAGTATAACAAAACATCATTCATAACTTATCTCATTATAGTAATTATTGGCATCATGTCATCTCGTTACAGTAATTATTGGCATAGCATTTATGCATTATTACAAAACATCATTCAGTATTACTCAGAAGTCATCATTCAAAACAAGAGTTATTGCGTGTAGCATCAAGCTAAGAGTGTTTATATGTGATATCATGCAGGTGCCATAAGACCTATTTAAAATGTCCACATTGTAACTATTACTCAAGGTCTGTAGTCCAATAATACAAAGATATAGTGGAGTCAATACATCAGAGAAATTTGCATTATATTTAGGACTAGAAATATGTCTTAAACTGGTAGCATTATTTAGTTGTATACTGGTAATAGTTGGGACTGGTAATAATTTTCTTTGTGCTAACTGTGCATTGCATTGGAATCGATAGTCAACTGCTGGGGCATGAAACTATTTGCTTATGACTTATTGTTGGAAATAAGTATTAATAACCTCATTCGTCATGAGTCAGCTGTAGCAAGGTTATGAAACAAGTAGAGGATATGTGATCACATTCATAAATGATAGACACAATTGGGTAAAATATACGACAGTATTAGAACAGACTTAAAACTAACTCCTTATAGCATATTGATATCATGAAAAATTTCTCCTGGAAAAAATACAAAATGGATTATTAAGCTGAAAGAAGAAATGTATTCATATTATGCTGAAAAGAAGTCAACTTAGAATTAACAGGTAATGAAAGTGTACTCAATATGTATTTACTCTAGCTGTCTTTCCCAACACATTCAGTCATCACACTATGCGACATATGACATACTGTCAAAAGGAACTGCTACAAATACTTAAATAACTACATAGCATTTCTTAACTAACAGAAAATATATAAACTTCATCATTATAATCATCTGCAAAAGGAAAACTACATTATTCATATTACCATAACTTCATCATTGCCATCATCTGCAAAGAAAACGTCATTATTCATATTACCATATACTTCATATAACTATACATCATCATTTATTATCATCTGCAAAAAATAGACACTTCATTATCCATATTCATATTACCATTTATTTCATACAACTAATCATTATCATTCATTATTTCATATAGTATAGAGTTTCTTTCTTCTAGTTTATTTCATCACTAAAATTAACATGTGTAGTTCTGTCCGACAGTCTGCAATAGTCGCCTCATATTCTGAAAGAAAAATAGTCAAGACTGCTATCAAATAGTGTCTATAGTATATTCTTGTTAATGCTTTTTAATTCTGATCCATTTACTCTTCATGACAAGGTATTGCATTTTCTTTCGTTCATTCCGATGGCAAAATTTCCATTTCATAGTAAACCACTGTGGTTGTATAATTTATTTCCTTTCCATTGTATTGCTTTCTGAAAATGACGAAAATGGATTAATATCTTGCATTTAAATCATATATCCATTAAATAAAAACTTGTTTCTAGTAATATAACTAATCATACACCATAGCATGACAGAAAACGTATTAGGTCAAAAACATAGACATTTTTCAAGTGCGAAAATGTACACACAGTATCATAATGTAGTAGCAAAAAAATGTAGAATAGCCAAGATATTGAGATATCGTAAGTAAAAATGTCAAAGTCAACTGGTGTTTGTTATATCTTAAAGGTTTCATAGTGCATAAAGAGAAAAATTCTACTTTCGATAGGAAAACAATCATACATACACTAAAAGAATGGAAAATGTACACGGTCTGATATAGAACGACAAGATAAGCGACCTGCTAACCCTACCTTGCCGGGCACTTTCCAAGAAAAAATACGATCATCATCAGTAAGTAGTCACATAGGTATAATTGCATAAGTGGTCATATAAATATCAGGAAATGGCATTACAGTGTGATAAATCATAAAGTATGCTCATTCAATAAAGGGTTTAATATTGGAAATGTGGTGCTTGCCCTTGCTTTTCTGGTTCTCAAAGTTTCGACGTGTACTACATTGGGTTGAGAAATGCTGTGAATTCTATATGGACCTGTGTATAGAAGCTCGAATTTACTGCATCTACTCTTTCCTCTGTTAGATAAATAATGTGTGCGTACTAACATCTTCTGTCCAATGTGAAAGTCACGGCGTGTACAAACTTGTTATTGCTGTCTTCTCCGGCGCTCTGCGGCACTTTTGATGTTGCTGAGCGCAATGTCAATTATTTCATGGTGGCGTAGTCGACGACATGTAGGAAAGGATAATAATTCTTTAATTTTGTTAGATGGTTCAACATTTTTCAATATAACAGTCGGAGATAGCACAGTAGATTCATTTGGTATGGAGTAAATTACATCCTGGAATGAGAGATGTGTGTATCCCAATCAATATGTCTTTTATGGCAGTATATTCTACATAGTTTACCAATTTCTTTCGTTAGTCGTTCAAAAGGATTCGAAGAAGCGTGGTACCCGGATATATAGATCGGCGAAATGTTTCTTACTCGTAACATAATTGTCCATATAGCTGATCGAAATTGTGGTCCATTGTCGGAAATTACTTTCAATACATGCCCTACACGAAATAAAAAATATTTTACAAATGCATTAGAAATATATATTGCAGTAGCTTTGTGTAACGGAGTGAAGGTAACAAATTTCTAAGTGAGTTCAACAGCGACAAAGATGTAACAAAAACCTCTACTAGACCAGGGAATCGGACCAAAAATGTCTACAGCGGCCATGTGTCTCAATTTAACAGGTACAATGGGATGTGACGGAGGAATATGTGAAGTCGTGTCTGATTTAGCTTTCTGGCACATTTTACATGACGCTAAGACTCGTGGAATACGTTTCTCCATGTTAGCAAAATAACAGTTTTGTCACAGTATTAGGAAACATTTTCTGGCTCCATAATGTGCGTAACTTAAATGAGTATACCAAATTAATTTGTTAACAAGTTCGTCAGGAATACATAATAACCAATTGTTGCTGTCAGGGTGAGAGCGGTGAAACAGAATATTATTACATACAGTATAATGATTTCTAATGGTAACGTTATTCCTATCGTGCCAAAGGTGTTTAATTTCTTTCCATACGTTGTCTTTGCTTTGCTCTTGTACTATGTCTCGTAATGATGACGAAATGAAATTTTCTAATGCAACTTGTTGAATATATATGACGCTGAAATGTGCTTGGCAGAAGTTGGTTGCGATGTCTTGCTGATTATTGCTGAGAGAACGGGATAGTGCGTCTGCTACAATATTTTGTGTACGGGTATTCGGAATAGGATAATGTTTAGCTTTAAATGTGTCGTGCTGTTTAACTTGAAATTCATACATAAAACCGGACATAGTGCCAGGGACGTTGTCAAAAACTGAACCTTGCTGTATAATAATTTAGCTTAGCTGAGTTCGTTCGTCATCTGTGGTTGCGTTGCTCTGTTTTACTTTATCAGAAATCATTTGCATAACGTCATAGCTTCGTCTGGTGTATTGTAGTTGTGTACGTACGTATCTGTGAACAATGTGGAATGACAGTTCGTGTTACGCGATGTAGAAATGACCTCTGTTCGATTAATTGCCTGTTTATCTGCACATAAAGCGTCCTGAAATTCTAATGCCAGTTGTACATTTTCATCCTTTAACATTAAATAGGAATTTTGAAAGTCAATAATTGGGTCACGTTGTACCAGGAAATTCGTACCTATAAATAACGTCTGTTGTCAATAAGAGAACAATCCAAAAATTTGAGTGCAACGTATGACCTGCATTACAAAATGATAAGTGTGTCTGTAATTTTACATCTATTCCTTTACCAGATACTGCTCCTTTTACTTTAGTTTTGCCTAATGATAACGTGGGATAAGTATTCTTTTGGTTACATTCGTTGAATGTTTCTTCATTTATAACTGACATAGATGATCCAGAATCTATTACTGCTGAAAATGTGTATGATCCAATCTTTACTTCAATGACAGGGTGGGAAATGGTTTTTGAATGACTGGCTTTTCATGTAAAAGAGTGTCTCGGATATCGTCAAAAGTTATAACATTTTCGTGAACAAGATTCTGTCTGTCAAAAGTATTGCTTACTTTGCTGGATGATGCAACCTGTACTGTATCTAATCAAATTCTTTATGAAGTGCTGTTATTTGCGGGAGGATGCTGCGGCATTTCAACTATTTGCACTGTTCTGTTATTTTGTCCTGACGTATTTGGCTCGGGATGGTATCGACTGTCTGGTTCATTCACGATAATCTGTTTTTGTGGATTATTCTGCTGCTGATAAAACCTACTGTTACGCTGAAAACTGTACTCATTACTTTTACGTCTGTCATGATAGTCATTGTTATACGGCGCGCTGCCATAGAAATTCAAATGATGAGTTTTCCGTACGTACTGATTTCCTTGTTGCGGTGCGTTAGTATTTGGTGGAGCCGACGCTATACGTGTAGGCGGCGAAACATTAAAGCTTCGTTGACATTGCAGACTACATTGTTGGTTAGGTATGCTAACCGGCTGGTTTTGTTGCTGTTGTGGGAAAAACCCTTTATTGTTGCCAAAATATGTTTGCTCTTGCTGATAATTATGACGATACTGATGATTAAAATTTTGTAACTTATTAAAATTATACTGGTAGCTCAGGAGTGTCTAATGAAAAATGTCACTTCCGGTAAAACTTGTCATATCAAGTTTTCTTTACTAATTCTTAATCCTAGATAGATCGATAGTTGAAGAGCTGTTTTGATAGATATAAAGGATAGTAAAAGGGAAGGCAGCAGTGCAGAAAATTAAAGAAGAAATAGCACTACTACGGCTCGGGGCCCTGTGCACACTACGGCACATATTCATCGAAGTGTAATGAATCCCCTGCTGAACACAGCTCATTTGAAACATTAAGTACGTTTAATTACTGAGACATCGAAACGTTTCTATTCCTCAGTCCATTGAGCTCCTATTAATGAAAATGTTCTTTCAACATTACAGTTATGTGCTGCAGCTGAAAACATATGTTGACATATCAATAATTCTGACATCTGAAAGCTGAAATCCGTGTCTCTGAAAAATTCCAGCCCTTTTTTCTGGGCAGGTGATATTGAGTTCCAGTATCCTCTGAAATTTATGAAGCCAGAAAATTCTTCAAATGCACATTCTAATCAAATGTTAATGACTCAAATATCTATTTCTTTTTTAAAAAATAAACCAATATCCTCTCTATGTCTTTCCATTCCACTGACGTCGTCAAAAACATCCTTTCAACATTTTCAAAAGCTTACTGTCGATGAGACCTTTTTGTTTCATAAAACTCTTTTACGTCACTGTACTATTTTTTTGGTTTAGTTGAGAGCAATGATATGCACTTTTAAAAAATTTCTTTAGTTTTCATACCGAAGTAACGACTGTTTTCGTTTTCTTTCAGTGAAATTATTGTCTTCTCAACAATTACCTTCACATCAATTGCTGGTATGTTACTACTCTCAAATATCTTTATTTGCTTACTAAACCAAACTCAACCGATGGCGAATAAACCACAACTGTTTTATTTCTGGCAAGAAAGGAGGTTTTAGAACAGCGCACTATTGTAAGTTAGACTTCTGGCATTAAAGACAACCTAGTTTTAAAGTGTGACAAAAGTTCTCTGTAGGACGTACCTACAAATTAACATAATTTTGCAAGTTTTGATGTTCTCATCGTGTAGATGGAAAAGTAGTTCAAAGTTTAGCCACAGTTAACTCGATATGACCAGATAAAATATCTGCAGCAGTTGAAACATAGTTATGTAGAATGTATGCTTGACAACCCACTCCTTCCCAGTTCATCCTAAGTTTTGTTCTTAAGTTACTGAATATATTGTTTTCATCCTTGTGTTTCAACCCACAGAAACTGGTATTGCAGGCTTCGCTGCTACACAATTTTTTGAGTTTTAAGATAACTGAGCGCTGAAATACGTAAGTCGACTATAGACTCCGATGTTTCTTTTTGTGTAGACTCCAGCTTAATTAGTTTAGTTTTTATAGCCTCACTTGCGTCAAAACACCAACAACTATAAAAAACAGTTTCAAACCCTAGTGACTGCCACCATCAATTGATAGTCTGTGCCGGCCGCCGTGGCCGTGCGGTTATAGGCGCTCCAGTCCGGAGCCGCGCTACTGCTACGGTCGCAGGTTCGAATCCTGTCTCGGGCATGGGTGTGTGTGATGTCCTTAGGTTAGTTAGGTTTAAGTAGTTCTAAGTTCTGGGGGGACTGATGACCACAGCAGTTGAGTCCCATAGTGCTCAGAGCCATTTTGATAGTCTGTATAACGGATTTTTTTTATAAGTCCAAAATGCAAATGATACAAAATGAGAAGATTAATATGTATGATTATCGCTGTTGCTTTACAAAAAGAGAAGATGAATATGTTTGATTATCGCTGTTGCTTTTGTTCTTGTAACACTTAGCTTTTTAGCAGTTTCAAATTCGGTACATAAATGAACACAATTTCGTCGTGCAATCAAGCGGCTTAAATTAATGGTGACGCTTTACAGTTCTATAAGCTGTTATCAATTAAGTGGTAGCAACCAGCATTTCCTCTTTTGAATCCGGTGTTAGAAAAAAGTTCTGAGTTTTGATCTGAATGCTTTTCCTCGTTCACTTCTTTTCGGCTTTCATATCTCATTATGATGACTCACTCAGATTTGTCACCATGCTCCACTCAAAAATAAGAGGAACAAAGTTTGGAGAATGCTTTCCCATATGAGATGCCTCTTTTTTTTTATGGAATGTCGTATTTCTGTGCATCCATCACTGAATGAGCATATTTGTTTCGCTTTGAACACCACAAAACTATGAGCAATCACACATTATAATAACACATGCTGTCCCTGGAACGGTAAACTAGTTTATAGAAATCAAGTTACTCGACAAGTGATTAATGGTTGTTGTATAGCGTTGACAACTGCTATGAAGTAAACGACATAGTGTGAGAGTAAGCCGCTTGTACGCTGTATACTAAAACATATTAATATGTTGAACCAGTAGAATATAAATCTTCGATTTACTTGCTTGAAACTCGGGACGTTTAGAGTCCCGTTTGAGTCTTTTTGGGGCACCGGAACGAAGAGTGAAACATCTGGACATTCCTGATTAATTGGGATGTATCGCAAACCTATCTCATACCAATCAATCGAGGCCACTCAGCGAAACAGTCGGACGTCCGGAATACTCCGAAAGTCTGAGAGCTATATGTTTAAGTTAAGGTAAGAAATTATGTAGCTCACATTGTGTGTGGTTGTAATCATACTTTGTTTCTTGTAATAATTTTGAGTTCAATCTCAAAATGGCTATACAGTACGTCAGTCAGTCTGATTATCATGTTGTAATATATTTCTAGAACTTTTTCATAAATGCTTTAATATTGAAGCTTCGCAGACATGTCAATTTTCTCATTCTCTCCCGCCAAATGCCGCAGTGGTATGTTTCCAGTTTACACCTCTGAACACACCGAAAATAACACTTTTCGCAAATGATGTTTCGCGACGATTTATTTTGTAGCATAGGATGATCGGGCATGTCGTGAAATTTTGTTTTGTGCAGAGAGGTAACCATTATTCGTGCATAATACTGTACATTATACTTTTTGACGTAAACTATCATAAATCAGAAATCTATTTCGAGACAGTCTGTAAACCTCAGCGCCTGCGTTTGTGGGCAACTGTCAGCTCTACGTGACGGTAATTCTAGTGATGGCAAATACCGGGAGCAGCTGTTACTCTAACTCTTTGCATGTATAGCAATGAAGAGAAAGAGCTCCCTGGGTAGTTATGGGTGTACACTGCCTTAGTAGGCAGTGGACCATAAAACTTTTGTGGTGGTGGAACTTACTGCTTGTATATTGCGATTTTTCCTTGTTTTTAATGGTGCCTATTTCAGTCTATTGTGACAGGTCATTTTAGTGTAAGTGTGAGTAATGTTGGTTCTATTGCTAATACAATAGTTCAAAGGTCAAGTTAAAATATCAGTTGCTGTCTCCGATTAAGAGTCATTTAAGTGTAATAAGATGCAGATATCCGAGCAGAAGTAATTGTGACTAACTAGTAGATAGTACTCTTGTCCCACTATTTATAAATAGTTAGATGCTCCTTTTAGCATGTCAAGAAATACGCAATTCACATTCTATTAAAGTACTGTGTTTTCACCTTGTGTGATTCCCGCCTGGTCAGTTTCCACCTGGGGCTTCCTGGGTCGACTGCTTTCTGCATGGCCATGTTGTTCTTCACAGACAATGCTGACGCCTTCCACACAAAAAATTGCCGGCAGTTCAGCTGCACACTTTTTCAGTTTGTCCTTTCATGCCACGCTGTCACGCCGAGGTCCAGCACGTTCATTTGCGTTTGAATGTACTGACTAGAGAAGTTTTCTGGTAGGAGAATACCACCCACGCAACAGCGCGTCGCTACCTTGGCACTAGACATTGCCGTTGCAGGCTTAAAGCGTTAAACCACGCCCTTTTGGGGTTCATTTCGTATGATGAAAAATTTCATATTATGCACAAGAGAGGGGTAACTCCAAGAGACAATTTCATTTCGGTTCGTCGGCTAACAACGAGCCATGGACTTTGATAGGATACTAATTGTTAGCAGCGCACTTTTATCGGACTCAACAGATGAGACAACGGCACAAAACGAAACTTTTCTTTCATCTGATACGCCAACACAAAGCCACAGTGTTTGATTGGGAGACACTAGTTTTTGCTGCACTTTTTTTTCAACGAACGACAGCAAGTGAAAAACGCGAGGTTTTTGGTGTGATTCTGGTTTTGAGTCTGGCTGTACATCGGTGATCTCGGTAAATGGGCCTCGCTCTGGTATTTCACTTTAACAAATACTGAGTAGTTGATCAGGCAATGAGTGATTTCTCGGAATGTCGTGGAAGCATCTGGTTTAGCATAATATTGTTTTCATGGTTTTTCTCATTTAGTTACTACTAGATGAGCACGCAGAATTGGCTGGTTGAGCGTTTAATCCCGTTCTATTAGTCCACTTCCTTCCTCCTCTCTCTGTCCATCTCCTCCGCCCCCCTCTGTGTCTACCTCCATCTCACCCTCTCTCTGTCAATGGCCTCCACTTCCTTTTACCTCCCCCCCCCCTCCATCTGTGTCCATATTCTTCCTCCCCCTCTCTGTCTACCCATTTCTTCCTCCGTCCTGCTCTCTGCTCTCTCCACGTTGACACACCCATGCAAACAGGAGGTGACTGGTTCTTACAGCTCATTATTTCTTTCCATGTAGTAAGTAATATGTGTTAGTACGAAGTTCGGCTGAAATCGATCCAGTGAGTGTCTGACCCGTGGCTTTTGCCGTATACACACATGTCACACACACACACACAGATATATATATATATATATATATATATATATATATATATATATATATATATATACAACATGTCGTACAATGATTTAATTTTGTAGGTACATTGAGTGGCATATGCGGATACTGTCCGCGATATGTGTTGCGAGTAGAAGTACTAACAAACATTAAATAAATTTAAGCGTTATGATGATGCGGCAGTTTTACTACATAAACAGCGGAAATGTAGTGACAAATGTTTTTCCTTTCAACTTTTTCTCGGGTTGTTAGCGAGAAAAAGTTTCGTAAAGTTTTTAAATTACGCGTAAAGTTTGTTGCAAGTAACTGAGTACTCTCATTCTCTAATACTGGATGAATAAATTCTGAGTATTTGCTCATCGTACGCCACAGTTCTTTTCCACACCCATCCGAACTCGTTTGATAGATGGGTATTTCTTAGCACCAAACCAGTTCCTTCCTGGCAGTAAGTGATATGTATAATACGTTTCGTTGAAATTGGTCCAGTAATTTAGAATGACATGTGGAACATAAACATACACGTATTTCCATTTTGTAACACTAGTATGTATGGTTTTATTTCTTTCTCGATTCACGAGTAGAGTCTTATTTGAATGAAGCTTGTATTATCATGTCTTGTACATTACCATTTCAAGGGATTCAATTCCTGTGCGTGTCTGAATAATAACTCTTTTTTATATTATGCATAACGCAGCTATTTCTGTCATTTAGGTTAAAGTTGATTCGGTCATGATTCCTCGAGACAGCACCTGTTTTGTAGGATTTTCCACGTTACCTTGCGGGCCAGTTATTGGTGTATTACAATATGATTTAGTTCTTCATGTATGTGTTGTTAGGTTCCAATTTTGATCTTCTCCTTGTACGATTTTTCTGATATGTATATATATAAGTGTGAAAATAAACAATATAGTGCCTAAACCTCCTTTTTACCTATCTTGCTGTAGCTCGGTAATACCCTTTCCTCTTGATGGCTGACTTTACTACAGCCATTATCGATACACGTAAACCATTTACTTTTAATTTTATTGCTTAGGACATAATTCATGTATATGAGCAACGGAGAGCATCTTTTTAGACTGGGAGTTCAACCGGCAGTAGAATCTGATATATTTGTACTCTGCTCCCCCTTCACACGATCAAATACTTAACAGCCATTAATATAATACCTTCATTTGAAACACCTTTTTCTTAAAAATATGTTTTTGTCTATTATTAATACTCGTGCATTTGGCAATTCTTTATCCATCCATACAGTAATAGAGCCATATTAACACATCTAATAAATGAATACATGTTTCTCACAAAGGTTTTATAGATTTCGGCGTTTGAGATTTTCAGATCATCACGACACGAAGTATTCCATGTATTGTATAGAGGCATTTGATGTTGTGATGATTTGATATTGACAGATGCAAATCTAGGAGCGACTGAACTATAAAAAGAATAGGGATACAGACTGGGGACATTAATAAAACACATCAGAAGGTTAATTTTGTTCTTTAGATTGCTTTATGGGAACTAAGACCTGAATATGGGTCGTGTCTCCGTATCTATAGGAAAATAAAGGATACACACAGAACGGATATCCTGCACTATTATCTTCAGTTTGCCATAAGTTGTAACAAGGGTCGGGATGTAGTCAAAAATCGTAAACGGGAAGATATGTAATAGATTTCCAAGGACTTTTCATGGGAAAGGGAGGAAAGGGACTTAATGGAATTCCATGATGGCATCTCTTACTTTGGTACGTGTCTGAGTATTGCGCAATACGGAAGTCCGTAAGAAATATATGGCCTGGAGAGACCTTGATCAGTAAGAGGTTGGAACAGGGCAGTGATATTACAGAAATAACTGCACATAGAGTGAACTACAGGGCTACTGGTGCTAATTGAGAAAAGGGAACAACATGTGCATACGAAAGCTGGAGACGAGGCAACTGAAACAAACGCTGCAGGCATCTGATGTACGCTAATCTGATCAAAACTGTCCGGAAACCTAACTTGGCATTAACGTGTAATTGTCCCATCGTGATTTTTTTGACAGTTAAAAATCTGCAGAGAACACTTTCGGTGAGGTACAGTATATTAATGTCTGTGGAAGAATGGCGGCAGATTTTCCGCAAGAGCCGAATCTAGAGAACGTAGTAATGTTGGACACTAGGGTTTTTCACGTTGTAACTCGGTGCAAGCTAGTCCATTTCGGGTATGTTTTGATCCACAAACCATTAGCTCACAGACGCTGCTTTATGACCGGGCACAATGTCGTGCTGACACAAACAGTCATCGTCTCCGAACTGTTCCACTACCGCATGCAGCACTAAATGCTGTAAATTGTGTTCTCATCCTTCCGCATTTTGTATTTTCTTGAGGACAACAACGGGACCACGAAAAGGACCTCCAAAATGTAGCACAACCTCCTCTGTACTTCATAGTTGGCACGCACATCGTGGAAAGTAACATTCTGTTGGCATTTATCAAACCCAAACCCTTCCATCGGATTGTCATCTACCATGTCCCATGATTAATATATTTCATTAAAATAATGCAGCAAGGGAAGTGTGATATGAAAATATATGAAAAACCTTAATGGTAGGTGGACTTAACATAATCTGTTTCTGTTCGTAGTTACATGAAATGACATACTGAAACGTGTATATTTCTGTCTTGGAAACTTAAACCGTGTAACGTTCTTTAAAAATAAAAAGCTTTAAGATTGCGTTGAATGAACTGTGCACATAATAAAGAAATAACATTCTTTAAATAAATTTTTAAATGAATGTCTAAACTGGGGAATGGCTCCTAAACTCATGTTATCGTGTAGCATGTTGTAACAGCAAATGGTGTGCTTAATCTGTGTTATTGTTAACAAAAACTTTATGCTAATTGGTTGCGCAATGCAACTCCCAATATCAATAAAGAAATACAGCCATGGCAAAATACATTCAGCACCTTAGGCAGTGAATCATCTGGACCTGTTCAAAACTAATAACTTTAATCACTGTGCACATTACAAATAAACTGACTTGTCTTACCTCTAAAGCAGCAACGGAGTAACGCGATATATTCTGATCTCTCATTAAAAAATATATAAATATGGTAGCTACAGGCTCAGCAGTGAGCAATCCTGGCTGTAATACTTTGAAATGCACATGAAATTCTTCTAGTTGATAAATGAAAACATTTATGAAAAATCCAACTTCTTTACAAACCTTTTGATCTGGACAGGGAAGCATTACTGTTTGTAGTGAATTACTAACACAGATTTTTTAGCAAAATTGTATGGCAAGTTAAGTTTGTCTTTTGAAGAACATTTGACGGTTGAAGTTATATTTTACTAACTGATTCACATTCAATGAGATTTATACAGCAAGTATTATCTAACGTCACTAAAAGGGCATAACTACAAATCATCAAATTACTTATAGCTCTGTTAATAAATCTTTGCAACATTACAAAAGTGCAGTATCTGACTGGCCTTTTTCTCAAATCAGTTTACGTATATGCTGGGGTTACTCAACAGTTATAAATTATCAACCAACTCATCTATACTATTGCGCTGGCAAAACAAAAATCAGAATGATTTAACATCTTTACCTTCCTTGCATGAAGACTTCTGCTTCCATATTCAACAATATTGACATACCTACATTAATCTAACACTTGGTGGTTTCACAAAGTACACCACAAAAACTGTCTACTCCATCGTCTTTCGCTCACAGACAGCTAAAAACAACCGTGCGCCAAGCACTCTCTGGCTCCAACACTAGTATCTCAGACCGGAAACAATATCTTTGGCTCTGCGATCGTGCAGAGTGAGCGATCCGCATTATTAAGCCTATCAGGGATATACATCGTTTATAGTGTACTATTTTAATTTTCATTTATATTAATATTCTTATCATATTCTCGTGCCACATACAAGTGTGCCCCAGTAGACTCCTTACAACCGTAAAAAAGTTTCCTGTATTTATGACCAAACAGCCGGTAAAAATTTATCAGTGCAGTGATAACTTTGTTATTTGAGCTCAACAATTGTTAAAACGAGTTTAATGAACGTTATTTTAAAATTTACCTGTGGAACCTATACGAAAAGTGACAGGCGAACTTAAAAGATCATGTAATATTTTTACATTAATATTACGGCACAGAGGCAAGAGCAGTTTTATATGTTTCAGCTTTTTATTAACACTGGAAGATTATGGTTACATTCTACATAAATTACAAACAGACTTAACATACTTATAAGAACAGATATGCTTAGCTTCACAAACCACCACAGTGCGCAAAATGGACTTGAATCACTGAATGCCAGAATTCGCAACGGTTTGTTCAACTGCTTACGTGCAACGGCTAGATAAACCTAATACAAATTCTGTCCAAAAGACGGCAGTACCATGCCGATGGTTTTCTAGATACGTTAGTAGTACAAGGTGGTACAATTTATAAGACTCTATCCTACACGAAGTGTGCCTTTTCTTAGTTTAGCCATGGTTCAGCCCCACATCCCCAACAGTCGGCAGGGAGCTTTAGAAGGGCAGAACGGTTCTGATGGGCTTGGTATTCAAGTAACAGGTCCCAAAACTAGCCCACGTTCAACTCAGTGAGCTCTCCTCAACAATCCATTCTGTTACTTCTTCTCCACTGGTAAAACAATACCCCCCACTTTCTTTTATACCGACAGGTTCGCCTCCCCTAACCTTTAGTGGTTCAAAAAATGGTTCAAATGGCTCTGAGCACTATGGGACTTAATATCTGAGGTCATCAGTCCTCTAGAACTTAGAGATACTTAAACCTAACTTACATAAGGACATCACACACATCCATGCCCGAGGCAGGATTCGAACTGCGACCGTAGCGGTTGCGCGGTTTCAGACTGAACTTTTAGTGCTCAGTTCCGCTTTAGATAGTAGTGTCCGGACACTTTTGATCAGATATTGTGTGCGGAGGCTGAGAACGAAGTTTCCAACTTAAGCTTCACTGATGATAAGAAGAAGAAGAAGAAGTTAGCAAGAAGAAGTGATAACCATTTCATTTGCATCAACGGAAGGAACACATTTCTCTCCGTTGACCAGTAACTGATTCAGAACAACATCAATTACATGTTCTATAGCGACTATTTCCTACTTTACTAAGCTTTTGGAAAATGAAACCTATCAGGTAGTGTTAGAAATATGTGTGCATAACTGATAAGAATTGCGATCTATGAGAATCCAGTGGAACGCGTAAAGCCCGTCGTATTTGAGATACACTACAGGAAATGAAGGAATAGCTGTGACTACTCCAAAATTTGAAATTTCTCTGCGATAGTGATAATAGTACCTCGCAAGCTTGTCGAGGTACTTACTTTCTTTCCGGTATGTCCCAAATAACACATATTGGAATCTTATGTGACACAGTTGCCGCACTCACCCGCTAGTTTCATGTTTCAGTTGCGGTATACAAAACTCAGTTGTTTGTACTATACAGTTAACAGATTCAGGTATGTTGAAAGTAACTCAGTGACTTTTTCAAGTACTAAAACAATGGATTCCATTCCTGATTATTAAACTAATATATGCAGTCGTAACAGTTTGTAAGAAAACGATCAGAGGAATTTATTATATCTGAAAATAGCTCAGTACCTGTAGTTTTTGCGGTATAACAGTTGTGATTCCAGTAATGTAATGTGACTCCCAATACCTTTCTTGCCAATATCTATAATCTGCATAAAACGTCTGTTTTGGCGTAAGGCATAAGTGGTCAATAGTGGGACATCATGCTTGGGTACATTAAGTTAACTCGATACTTATTACAGTATCATTTGTGAAGATCTGCACTAAATTCAGAATTTCACCTTAATCACTGAGTGTAAAAAGATCCTGTGATATTGTTACATAAAAAGTAAGAGAGTCTGTGCTTAGGGAATAACAAAGAAGGCTTGTTTCATACACATCACTTGTCCGTTGCAAATGTCTGCAGTACGTATGAATACAGATGAAAGTAAAGGAGACCGTTACTGCAATGGCGGAACGGGCATGTGGGCGATCGCAAACTCCGCGGTTGTAGTTTAGGTTTTGGTCTCTCCCCATGCACCGTCCTTTGCAGCCCTTCTTTGACAGAAACGGTCGCCACCCCTCCTCGCAGGACGATATATTCTACCTATTACCTGATCACCCCCAATAATCTGTAATAGGGTTATAAATCTCTGTTGTTGCCCACGTAGACTTTCCCTCAGCGAGCGGTCTTGGTCGGCGATGTTAACAGTCCCTTTGAACTGATGCATAAATATTTATGACTCTGTAATAAAAGCGATAGGATGATACGCTTCGTAACACGGAAAAAGGGGGAGTTTTGAATGGATTGACGCACAGTCGATATCTTCTGATATCGATATTACTATGTTACACGTTTCGTTGCTGTGGATAACAGGTCAGTGTTTATTCATGGTTGCTTTTTTACATTCCTAGAAACTTTCCTTTTTGCATGCGATTTACACATGCTGATCGGGCAGTCTAATGTTGGAATTTATAATATTAGAAACCAAGATCGTTTGATGTCAACCAGTTTATTTCATAAACTATAAAATACTATTTCACTATTTATAAATTACCTCACATCAAGCGATCTTGGTTGCATTTTTCTAACAAATTGCAACAAGGTCAAGAAGAACGTTCTAAGGTTTTTTAGTTTTCCTAACGATCCTGAGATGCCCCGAGATATGATGCACTTTATCCGCGACAGTGGAGCGAGTAACTATACGGAGGACTTGACAAGTCACGTAAGCGTAAACAATATTCAGCCTAATTAAAGAAAGACTGTTGCTGATAGAATACCCACAAACCCAAATCTTACGCAATCCCCTTCTTTGGAAACAAACAATTTAATGCAATGTTTCAATAAATTTATCAATACAAAATGGTTCAAATGGCTCTGAGCACTATGGGACTTAACTGCTGTGGTCATCAGTCCCCTAGAACTTAGAACTACGTAAACCTAACTAACCTAAGGACATCACACACATCCATGCCCGAGGCAGGATTCGAACCTGCGACCGTAGCGGTCACGCGGTTCCAGACTGTAGCGCCTAGAACCGCACGGCCACTCCGGCCGGCCTATCAATACAAAATTTTGTATAAAATCTACATCTACATCTACGTGACTACTCTGCATTTCACACTTAAGTATCTAGCAGAGAGTTGTTGGAGCAACCTTAACACTCTTTCTCTACCGTTTCGCTCTCTAACAGTGTTGCGGAAAATGGACACTAAATCTCCTTGTACAGCTCCAGTTTGTCTTATTTTATTATGATGATCGTTTCTTCCTATATACGTTTGCGACAGTACAATAGTTTCACATTCAGAGGAGAAAGCTGGAAATTGAAATTTCCTGAAAAGACCACGCCGAAACGAAAAACGCCTCTTTTTTTAGTGACTGCCATCCCATCTCGCTTACGATATCAATGACACCCTCTTCTCTATTTCACCATAATGCAAAACGAGCTGCCCTTCTTTGATCTTTTTCTATGTTTTCCGTTAATCCTATCAGGTAAGGATTACATACAGCACAGCAACACTCGAGTGGAGGACAAACAAGCGTAGTGTAGGCACTCTCCTTAGCAGACCTATTGCGTCTTCTAAGTGTTCTGCCGGTAAAACGTCGTCTTTCGTTTGCTTTCGCCACAGCGTTATCTGTGAGGTTGCTCGAAATTAAGTTGTTCCCGATTACAAATCCTATTCCTACATATTTCCTACAGTTGACAACCTTCATATTTGTGCGATTTATAGTGTAACCTAAATTGAATTGATTTCTTTTAGTAATCTCATGGATGACCTTGCACTTTCCCTTTTCAGAGTCAATTGCCACTTCTCGCACTACACAGATGTGTCTAAGTCACTTTGCAATTGATTTTGATTTTCTGATGACTTAACAACTTAACAAGGCGGTAGGTGATAGCATCGTCTGCAAATAATGTAAGAGAGCTGCTGAGAAAAAAAATGGTTCAAATGGCTCTGAGCACTATGGGACTTAACATCTATGGTCATCAGTCCCCTAGAACTTAGAACTACTTAAACCTAACTAACCTAAGGACAGCACACAACACCCAGCCATCACGAGGCAGAGAAAATCCCTGACCCCGCCGGGAATCGAACCCGGGAACCCGGGCGTGAGAAGCGAGAACGCTACCGCACGACCAGGAGATGCGGGCAGAGCTGCTGAGATTATCTCCTAAATTGTTAATGTAGATTAGGAACAGTATACACTGTAATTCTTCTTTCGGAACGCTGGATATCACCTCTCTTTTACTCGATTTTTCGCCGGTTACTATGTACTGTTACCCTTCTGAGAGGAAATCACGGATCCAGTCGCACAACCGAAACTATAAGCTATAGGCACGCAATTTGACTAAACATCTCTTTAGAGGAAAGCTTGCGAAGGTTTTCTTGAAATGTAGAAACTTGGAATCAATCTGTGATCCCCTGTTAAAAGTAACTATGATATGACGTCAGCACCATTTCCACACGTTTCATTTACCTTATCACAACAGAACAACATAATCATAAATACAAATGTGATTTTATGGATTTTTTTGTAAATTTTCTGTCTAGAACTCATTTAGGCATTGTCCCCTATTTCCCTTCACTGACGACATCTGAGAGAAATGAGTTTTCGTTTTTTTATTAGTATTTTAATTCCATTTAGTTATTAACCTGATCACATTTTGGTATGTGTGCTACTTAGTTTCACTCTGTACTCACTCTGCAGGATTCTCTTTGATTGCAATACAGCCTTTTTGCACATCCACCCGTTATCTTCAGCGTGGCTATATCAGATAACTGATAAAGAGATACAGAATCGAATGGTGGAGAAAGCAAATTTTTTGTCATTACTAGAGTAAAATAAGAGATGGAATGACAGGACATACACTGTGGCATCAAGGAATTGCCAGTTCGGTAGCGGAATGAAATGTGGCGGCAAAAGTTGTTGCGGGCGACAAAGACTTGTGTGGAGTAAGTAGATTCACATGCACATAACATGCGATAGCTATGCAGATATGAAAAGACTTGCACAAGATAAATTAGTGCAGATAGCAGCATCATACCAGTCTTCTGTCTGAAGACCACAATATTTCACAGTACTTAGCATGTATTAGAATGTCCCGACCGCTTCAAGCAACACTCTCGCTCACAAAATAAGAATCTACCACATTCAAATTCTACGTAGTGATTGCTCTTACTTCGCAACGTCACAGAACATACTGTTCCGGACCGTCGATGGTCGAACCCGGCACTCCAGTTGGCCGAGCTGAAGCCGGGCCCCACTGCGCCGTTTCTCGTCAGGAGGCCAAAGCAAGTTCAAGAGCGTCGAGGGCCAGTGCAGAGTGATACAGTGATATTCAGTAGCATTGCTTTATTTGGCTAATTTACAGTACTCGATGGGTACAACGTCATGTCGGCGTGACGTCCGCAGCGCTGTTCCGCGAGTCTAGCCGGCTCAGCAACTCCTGGTATGCCGACGCTGCTGCTGTTCCCATCAAGGCCGCTCAGCTGGAAGTCGGCCGCGCTCTACCAGGACGCTGCCTGCTGCTGCGTCCCGTCTTACGCCACGTAGCTGCCTGCAATTCCAGAGACTGCTACAGTCCCTGGTCCTCGCCGCTCTCTGCCCTGTTTGGCCTGCTCTGTCCGGCCATGGGACGAACGTGGATGTACTGGTTATCTGTGGCACTCGGGCGGCTCCCACGACAGGATCGGACTCAAACTCGCGCCCTCCTGGATGCCATGCCGCAACTTTCCGCTAGTGGTGCTTGCCGGATGGTAACACCTGACGCTGTCCCTAATGCTGTTTCAGCGCTGCTGAGCCTCCTGCAGCGTATGGCAAGTGGGAAGCGAATGTGGCCCGTCCTGGACCTGCTGCAGACCGCTGTCACTGCCCTCCTTCAGGCAGACCATGCTATCTCCAAGTCCCCGGCCGCCGTTCCACCCCGCCCAGATGTTGTGTCCCCAGAGGCGAAATACAGCCCAAACAAGTACGTAGAAACAAAGTACAGGTTTACATAGAATATTTACAACATGACTGCTGAACTAGCCCCTAAAAGTGTAGACAAGCACAGGTCCGACCCGAATCTCGACTGGCCTGGCACACATCTCTCAAGCTAAAAGGGCCTCACTATTTATACTGCTTTTCCTCTCGCTTCTGACGTAGCGTCAGAGAGAGACAGAAACTATGACAGGGGTAAATTCCTATACGTCAGCCACTTACACATCGCCATTCCCAGTTTTCGCCTACTGCCTCGCCTCATGTATCACAATAACTTAAAGCTACGCTGCAGTTCCCTGCCTCGCAGCTGCTCCACTCCAAACAAATCGTACGTGCAATAAGCCATTGCAGCTCCGCGCCGTGTTTACTCTGCCTGGCCTACTGGCTGCCGACTATTACCACACACTGCCAGCGGCCCTAAACTTCATTGCCCAAACGCGCCTTTACTGAATTTTAACATAATTCCCCCTTCCTACGACTAATACTAATACTAGCGCAGCAATACTATTGTGGGTCAGTACTCGTTAGACACTAGAACCGTTCAGAAATTTTCCTATATGATCATTTGCAACAAAAGTTTATTGATGTTGACGGGCAGGATAGGAATACTTTTGCGAACCATTCTCGTTTGGAAATGGTGGGGATTATCTAAAAATGATGATTTGACGCCCCTGAGATGTCCGCCTATTTCTCTGACCTACGCAGAGAAATCTTGTGTTCGATCATGTGCAACCGTTTCTTCACGCGCATCTCCGTAAGTCCGCAAATCAATTCACTTTAACATCGCACCCGAATTTACCAGGATTACGTGGATGTGGCGAATTCAGATGCCTGAAAGGCTGGATGGATTTATATAAATACAGTTCCGTATTATTCTTCGATGTTCATACAGCTAACCATGGTACAAACATATTGTCTCATACAGGAAGCACTCATTCAAGTTCTGACATACTGGAAATGCCACAACGCCAAGTCTTTCAACAAGAGTTAGAAAATGCGCACTCACTTACGACACGATATCTGCGAATGTAAGACTTTCTACGACTTCAGTACCATGTAATCTTGCTCAGATATAACAGTGTATTATCATAGCTGCATCTCTCGAGCATCAGCGAACGACTAGCTTGTGCTTTATCTGTTACTGGCAACCGATTGGAATTTAAGAACACATGAAAGTAAAATTAGAGCTGAATGTTGTTAATATGACGGGAAACTTTCAATTATTATTAAGTTTTCCTTACGACGAATTTTGGTAATCGACATTACCAAATCACAGAAAAGGAAGAAACAACGCTTCACGTACAATACAGTACGCACACTGACGGAAAAGAATCCTAACACCAAGATGGAGTAGTGTGAAACAAACGGGAGTTGGAAGGTGTTTATCTACATCTGAAAGATGATATCTATTTAGATTTAGTCTCAGTCGCATGAGAGTGGGAATAATAGTGCCACTGAGAGGATGAAACTCAGGTTAGTTTAAAACACACGCTGTATCGGTCGTGGGTGTTAGTTACGCTTGATGTTGGACATAGTGAGTTGATGTTAGTCAAGAATGCCTTTAAGACGACAAGGACGTCGTTATCAGCAACTCACTGAGTTTGAACGAGGTCTTTAACAGGTCTACGAGAAGCTGGATGTTCCTTTCGTGATATAGCAGAAAGGCTTGGCAGGAATGTAACCACTGTACATTATTGCTGACAGTGGTGTTCGCGGGAAGGTATGGTTGCAAGAGAACCGGGCTCCAGACAGTGACACCACCGAGAGGGAATACCGTTGTGTTTGGCATTATGACTGGCACATCGTACTGCATCTGCAGAAACTGTCCGAGCAGCAGTTGACATCATAGTGGCACAACGAACTGTTGCAAATCTGTTACTTCAAAGACAGTTCCGAGCTGGACGTCCTGTAATGTGCATTCTACTCACTCCAAACCACCGTCGTTTGTGACGTCAGTAGTGCCAAGTGATAGCTCGTTGGAGGGCGGAGTGGAGATCTGTTATGTTTTCTAATGAAAGCCATTTCTGCCTCGGTGCCAATGGTGGCCATGTTTTGGTTAGGAGGAAGCCAGATGAATGCCTGCAACCAACCTGTCTGCGGCCTAGGCATACAGGATCTACACCTCTAGTTATTAGCGGGGAGTGATATCGTAAGACAGCAGAAGCACTATCGAGATTATCCCATGCAACTACATCTATCTACATGTACATCTACATGGTTACTCTGCAAATCACATTTAAGTGCCTGGCAGAGGGTTCATCCAACCACCTTCACAATTCTCTATTATTCCAATCTCGTATAGAGCGCTGAAAGAACGAACACGTATACCTTTCCGTACGAGCTCTGATTTCCCTTGTTTTATCGTGCTGGTCTTTTCTCGCTATGTAGGTCGGTGTCAACAAAATATTTTCGCATTCGGAGAATAAAGTTGGTGATTGCAATTTCGTGAGAAGATTCCGCCGCTACGAAAAACGCCTTTGTTTTAATGATGTCCACCCCAAATCCTGTATCACTTTAGTCAAACTCTCTCCCCTATTTCGCGATAATACAAAACGTGCTGCCCTTCTTTGAACTTTTCCGATGTACTCCGTCGATCCTGTCTGCTAAGGATCCCACGCCGCGCAGCAGTATTCTAAAAGAGGACGGACAAGCGTAGCATACGTAGTCTCCTTAGTAGATCTGTTACATTTTCTAAGTGTCCTGCCAATAAAACGCAGTCTGTACTGAATACCACAACAACAACAAAAAAATGGTTCAAATGGCTCTGAGCACTATGGGACTTAACATCTATGGTCATCAGTCCCCTAGAACTTAGAACTACTTAAACCTAACTAACCTAAGGACAGCACACAACACCCAGCCATCACGAGGCAGAGAAAAATCTCTGACACCGCCGGGAATCGAACCCGGGAACCCGGGCGGGGGAAGCGAGAACGCTACCGCACGACCACGAGATGCGGGCACAACAACAACAACAAGGTGGAATGCGTATCAGTTCAGATACAGGGCTATTACAAATGGTTGAAGCGATTTCATAAATTCACTGTAGCTCCATTCATTGACATACGGTCATGACACACTACAGATACGTAGAAAAACTCATAAAGTTTTGTTCGGCTGAAGCCGCACTTCAGGTTTCTGCCACCAGAGCACTCGAGAGCGCAGTGAGACAAAATGGCGACAGGAGCCGAGAAAGCGTATGTCGTGCTTGAAATGCACTCACATCAGTCAGTCATAACTGTGCAACGACACTTCAGGACGAAGTTCAACAAAGATCCACCAACTGCTAACTCCATTCGGCGATGGTATGCGCAGTTTAAAGCTTCTGGATGCCTCTGTAAGGGGAAATCAACGGGTCGGCCTGCAGTGAGCGAAGAAACGGTTGAACGAGTGCGGGCAAGTTTCACGCGTAGCCCACGGAAAATTGGCTCATGCCACAACTGGAGACTGACAGCGCCGACTTCATCTTTCAACAGGATGGTGCTCCACCGCACTTCCATCATGATGTTCGGCATTTCTTAAACAGGAGATTGGAAAACCGATGGATCGGTCGTGGTGGAGATCATGATCAGCAGTTCATGTCATGGCCTCCACGCTCTTCCGACTTAACCCCATGCGATTTCTTTCTGTGGGGTTATGTGAAAGATTCAGTGTTTAAACCTCCTCTACCAAGAAACGTGCCAGAACTGCGAGCTCGCATCAACGATGCTTTCGAACTCATTGATGGGGACATGCTGCGCTGAGTGTGGGAGGAACTTGATTATCGGCTTGATGTCTGCCGAATCACTAAAGGAGCACATATCGAACATTTGTGAATGCCTAAAAAAACTTTTTGAGTTTTTGTATGTGTGTGCAAAGCTTTGTGCAAATATCTCAAATAATAAAGTTATTGTAGAGCTGTGAAATCGCTTCAATCATTTGTAATAACCCTGTACTTCTATATCCGGTATCTTAATACGTATACACATCAGCACGTTTGTTGTGTTTTTCTATGCATCGAAAAATCTTCGCAAAACCATATCAACAACTTTTCTATATGAGATTTTCTGTGTGACAATGACTGCACCATTAGATGGACATTGCCTTTCAGTATAGGCAAACCATTTCGCACCCTTGCATCCACATTTCAACAACTGACTTTCTGTGCCGAGGAAACTTTGCAGTAAAGGCTTGCTCTCGCGACATGTACTTGGAGGTATTAACAAAACTAAAAACATATGACCTACAATTGCTATAATTATTAATTTTCAAATGGCGTAAATACGTATGTAATGTGGGTTAGGTCACCGTCCGCAGTCATCGACAGAAACATCTGCACTAATTGCCATTACACCCTGTATGTCGCATTTCAACAGCGGTGCCAGACATAATATAACACGTACTTGGATAAACCAATAATTTTCAGAAACGTATTGCGCATAATATTAAATAAAAGTGACGCGCAGCAGAAATTTTGTTTCGAACCACAAAAAAAGAGACAGGAAAGTCGCCCTCGCTAGGTTTGAAAGCGCATCATTAAAAGAGACGTGCAGACGTCACTGACGCAGCAAAAATGAGCCCGCCTGCATAATGGGCGCGCGCCTAGCCGCCTGTGGTTGTCACCGCCCGAACCGCCGGCGCCGCGCCGTAATTAATGCTGTCAGTCCGCCACAACTCCGAGGCCGGCGCCGGCTTTATTAATCAGCGAGCAAGGCGCTCCCTGCAGCGCCTCTGATGACTCACCCTCAACCTCACGTGGAAGCTGCCGAAGGAACGGATCGGCAGCAGCAGCAGTAACAAGCACGTACGTTGTGTACAAAGTATGATATTACCTTCCGATACACTTTCTCCATCTGAGATTGTAGAACATAAAATTTCGAATACTCCGCTTTCTCCCAGAATTAAGGGGGGTAGGACGTCAAACGGACCGACTTGGAGCAGTAGAGGCACCACAGGACATTTTAATTGCCACTGTCTATACTTTTACAAGTAAATTTATCAAACTTTGTGAGCATGACCAGGAAAGATTCAGGATTCACACTCGTAGCAGCGGAAGTTCAAAAACATAACAAAATACTTCTTTTACATGTGAAATTTCATCATTTTTTCACTTACTGTTGGCTGCATTTGTTGGTATAGGTACACTTTTCTTCATAAGTGAGAGAGACTGTTCGATGAATTTTGCACAGCACACAAACCATACTTACAGGTGTCTGAAACTCTAGAATCTATTTAATTTAGGAAAAAATGAATGAGCTGTTACGTTTTAAACTTTATGTTCAGAAAAAAATCAAATTTTTGGGTTAATTACCTCAATTTTTACCACAGTTTTTAATAGATTTGGAAAACTCTAGAGTTGCATACACCTGTAAGTATGGTTTGTATGCTGTGCAAAATTCATCAACGAATCTCTCTTACTTGTGAAGAAAAATGTACCTATAGCAACAAATGCAGCCAACAGTAAGTGACAAAATGAAGAAATTTCACATGTAAAAAAAGTATTTTGTTATGTTTTTGAACTTCCGCTGCTACGAGTGTGAATCCTGAATCCTTAGTGGTCATGCTGACAAAGTTTGATGAATTTATTTGTAAAAGTATAGACAGTAGAAAATAAAATGTCCTGTGGTGCCTCTCCTGCTCCAAGTCGACCTGTTTGACGTCCTACCCCCCCCCCCCCTTAAAGAAAAGGAGCATCTATCCCGTAGTGATAAACAGTTAGGCTATCAGTATGAATAATCTAGTCTAACACAATACTATGTGGTACTGGATAGGAAATAGCTATTTCTCTTATTGTAAAATGTAAATTTTCACGGCACGAAATATCTCAATTGATAAAATGTTCCAGGCTATTATGCCATGTAGAATGGATTTCACATTAAAACCCAACATTTCGTTCCCATCTGTGGGGGACATTTTTAAGGGGGGTCATAGCTTCTTTGAGTGTCCAATACACAGCCCGGCACTCTACTGACTGTAGCAAAATTTCGTTCACACGTACTCCCATGCAATGGCGTGACGTCACATGCTTTGGATACCCGATCGCATTTCGCCATTGTCGGTTGCCGTCATCTGATGTTCCTATCACCTTGGTGCTTTGCAACCTGGAGACCAACACATTAATTTTGACAAGATTCAATTACTAGCAGCCACAAGCAGACTGTAGACTCAAAAATATATAGATAGGTTATTAAACTAAACTCCTCCAGCATAGACCATGAAGGTCCAAAGGTATCGACTGGCCGCCGTGTCATCCTCAATCCCCAGGCGTCATTGGGTGCGGATATGGAAGGGCATGTGGTCAGCACACCGCTCTCCCGGCCGTAGGTCAGTTTTCGAGACCGGAGCCGCTTGTTCTCAATCAAGTAGCTCCTCAGTTTGCCTCACAAGGGCTGAGTGCACCCCACTTGCCAAAAGCGCTCGGCAGGCCGTGTGGTCACCCATCAAAGTGGTAGTCCAGCCCGACAGCGCTTTTCGGTGATCTGACTGGAACCGGTGTTACCACTGCATCAAGGCCGTTGGCGCATATAGAGGCTACAGAGGCTGTTAAATTCCCCAGAAGTTTCAGTAGGAAGAAGGAGGCGAGAAATTGAATGACTTCTGTATCCAAGTGCTGAAGAAGATTTGTGCTTGCCTTCCACCATGGGATGATAACAACAGCAGACGGTGGCAACCGACAACGGACAGAAGCGCCCAGGCATTCAAAGCACATGACGTGATACCATTGCACGGAAGCAAGCGTAAACGGAATTTTTCTGCGATCAGTAGCGTGCCAGGCTGTGACTCGGGCACTTAAAGAAGTTAATATCCGCAGATGGGAACGAAACATTGTGTTTTTATGTGAAATCCATTCGACCACTGCGTAATAGCCGGGAACATTTTATTGCTTTCTTTCTGCACGAAACTGTCCGTTTGGCAGCAAAAAGTTTCGCTCCCAAGACCACCTTTTATGCAGGAACACGTATTACTGTGATATAGAAACATATTCTGGAGGAATTACATACAAACCAGGTATATAGCGTCCAAAAGCGTGTTATAAGGATAATGTCTACACGTGAGGATCCTATACACTTACGTGTAATGTCATATACACTCATCTTCTCTTTCCTTCTAATGTAAGCTCTTTGATTTTCACTTTTTGGAAGGAGGTTGCATGGACAAAAAGAAGAAAAGAACTCTAATAATGATAGGTTCTAAAATGCGTTACTTAGAACCTATGAACACTTGTTCAGTAGACGAGATGTGTTTTACAGTTTTGAATATGAACAGGTGCTCACTACCCTCAAGGTACACATTATCTAGACCATTTTTAATAGACATTTTGCTCTGGATTAAGTCCATAGTGCTACCTCTGAAAGTTTGTCGATGGGCTTCGGTTCACTCTGTTTATAAAGGGTGTAATGGATTTTAGTGCAAATATTTTTAACACGATTCCTTAATATACACATATCTTGTGTTTGCATTTTTTATCTGCGTCGAACAGTCTTCACACAAACATATCACAAACTTTGTGACCTGATGTTTCTGCAAGGTTGTAGCTGAGCTCCTAAGTGAACAGTGCCTCGCAGTATAGACTAGCGGTTTTGCATTCACGTGTCCGCACCTCAACACTTGACCTGCTGCCCAAGGATATATAATACTACTCGAGAAAGAGAGAGAGAGAGAGAGAGAGAGAGAGAGAGAGAGAGAGAGAGATCAATAAAACGGACTAATTGGGGTGATCGTATGAGGGCTATTTCCATTTTTAAGCGCGAATGGAACCCACAGTGAAAATGAAAAGTGTTTCTTACGCAACGTTTAGCTACATCTTCTATCTACCTCTCTGCTCAGTCGCTACTCCGAAATGGACGTGTGTCCTAAAGAGGTACCAACGTCCCGTTACCCTTGTCATAGAACTGCCTGTGCTTTCCTCCAAGTCTCTAAGCCGGTCTTTAGTTCATTATCTGCGCCAAAATGAGGCATTCTTCATCGGATGTTTATTGTGGTTTAAATTTCGCGACAAAAAGGACCTTAGAAAAAAATGCAGGCTTTCACTGCCAGTATTTGTGATTTTAGTGGTATTTGCTTTATAGGTATCAGGCCGTGGTCTATGACAAATGTCTGTACTGCCATCCAGACAACAGTCTGTTCATGACGTCATTATACTCGTGGTCAAATGCAGAGATAAGCCGACGTTTGCTAAGGAGCTTCATTTAGTACTTAGGACCACAGAATGTTCAATGTCAAGACTTTTTTTCTCTTAAATTTCTTGTTGTGTTCTTCAATTTCTATAGTCTCTCTGTGCATCCCACAGTAGTAATAAATCGATACTGATAAAACCGTGCTGTCAGAAAAAATAGTTTTGTTGTTTGGTGTTCACAGTGCATGTTATCCTGTTATCGATTTACCTATCTTGACCATTTCATTATTGAAAGACCGTATTACTGAAAGCAAATGTATAAAATGTTTCCTTAAACACCTATGTAAAGCTGTAAACAGCCATATAACGTACAGCGTATTCAGTAATTCAATCAAAAGTAGGGAGATTCTTATACGAGGGCAGTTCAATAAGTAATGCAACACATTTTTTTTCTCGGCCAATTTTGGTTGAAAAAACCTGAAATTTCTTGTGGAATATTTTCAAACATTCCCGCTTCGTCTCGTATAGTTTCATTGACTTCCGACAGGTGGCAGCGCTGTACGGAGCTGTTAAAATGGCGTCTGTAACGGATGTGCGTTGCAAACAACGGGCAGTGATCGAGTTTCTTTTGGCGGAAAACCAGGGCATCTCAGATATTCATAGGCGCTTGCAGAATGTCTACGGTGATCTGGCAGTGGACAAAAGCACGGTGAGTCGTTGGGCAAAGCGTGTGTCATCATCGCCGCAAGGTCAAGCAAGACTGTCTGATCTCCCGCGTGCGGGCCAGCTATGCACAGCTGTGACTCCTGCAATGGCGGAGCGTGCGAACACACTCGTTTGAGATGATCGACGGATCACCATCAAACAACTCAGTGCTCAACTTGACATCTCTGTTGGTAGTGCTGTCACAATTGTTCACCAGTTGGGATATTCAAAGGTTTGTTCCCGCTGGGTCCCTCGTTGTCTAACCGAACACCATAAAGAGCAAAGGAGAACCATCTGTGCGGAATTGCTTGCTCGTCATGTGGTTGAGGGTGACAATTTCTTGTCAAAGATTGTTACAGGCGATGAAACATGGGTTCATCACTTCGAACCTGAAACAAAACGGCAATCTATGGAGTGGCGCCACACCCACTCCCCTACCAAGAAAAAGTTTAAAGCCATACCCTCAGCCGGTAAAGTCATGGTTACAGTCTTCTGGGATGCTGAAGGGGTTATTCTGTTCGATGTCCTTCCCCATGGTCAAACGATCAACTCTGAAGTGTATTGTGCTACTCTTCAGAAATTGAAGAAACGACTTCAGCGTGTTCGTAGGCACAAAAATCAGAACGAACTTCTCCTTCTTCATTACAATGCAAGACCTCACACAAGTCTTCGCACTCGAGAGGAGCTCACAAAACTTCAGTGGACTGTTCTTCCTCATGCACCCTACAGCCCCGATCTCGCACCGTCGGATTTCCACATGTTTGGCCCAATGAAGGACGCAATCCGTGGGACGCACTACGCGGATGATGAAGAAGTTATTGATGCAGTACGACGATGGCTCCGACATCGACCAGTGGAATGGTACCGTGCAGGCATACATGCCCTCATTTCAAGGTGGCGTAAGGCCGTAGCATTGAATGGAGATTACGTTGAAAAATAGTGTTGTGTAGCTAAAAGATTGGGGAATAACCTGGTGTATTTCAATGCTGCATAAAACAACCCCTGTTTCAGAAAAAAATGTGTTGCATTACTTATTGAACTGCCCTCGTATTATGTGAAATGCTACACAGGGAAATTTAAAGGACAGTAGTGTAATGAATCACAATAATGATCACAGTATAAAACAAATATATATTCAATATTCAAAGGTTACAGTAAATCAGCTTCATGTACATAAATATACTGCACATTTACATTACCGCATTTATCCAAAACTGAAAATCTGCACTGTACTGAAAATTTGTATGCCTCATACAGGGTGTTACAAAAAGGTACGGCCAAACTTTCAGGAAACATTCCTCACACACAAATAAAGAAAACATGTTATGCGGACATGTGTCCGGAAACACTTAGTTTCCATGTTAGAGCTCATTTTAGTTTCGTCAGTATGTACTGTACTTCCTCGATTCACCTCCAGTTGGCCCAATTGAAGGAAGGTAATGTTGACTTCGGTGCTTGTGTTAACATGCGACTCATTGCTCTACAGTACTAGCATCAAGCACATCAGTACGTAGCATCAACAGGTTAGTGTTCATCACGAACGTGGTTTTGCAGTCAGTGCAATGTTTACAAATGCGGAGTTGGCAGATGCCCATTTGATGTATGGATTAGCACGGGGCAATAGCCGTGGCGCGGTACGTTTCTATCGAGACAGATTTCCAGAACGAAGGTGTCCCGGCAGGAAGACGTTCGAAGCAATTGATCGGCGTCTTAGGGAGCACGGAACATTCCAGCCCATGACTCGCGACTGGGGAAGACCTAGAACGACGAGGACACCTGCAATGGACGAGGCAATTCTTCGTGCAGTTGACGATAACCCTAACGTCAGCGTCAGAGAAGTTGCTGCTGTACAAGGTAACGTTGACCACGTCACTGTATGGAGAGTGGTACGGGAGAACCAGTTGTTTCCGTACCATGTACAGCGTGTGCAGGCACTATCAGAAACCGATTGGCTTCCACGGGTACACTTCTGCGAATGGTCCGTCCAACAATGTGTCAATCCTCATTTCAGTGCAAATGTTCTCTTTACGGTTGAGCCTTCATTCCAACGTGATCAAATCGTAAATTTTCACAATCAACACGTGTGGGCTGACGAGAATCCGCACGCAATTGTGCAATCACGTCATCAATACAGATTTTCTGTGAACGTTTGGGCAGGCATTGTTGGTGATGTCTTGATTGGGCCCCATGTTCTTCCACCTACGCTCAATGGAGCACGTTATCATGATTTCATACGGGATGCTCTAACTGTGCTGCTAGAACATGTGCCTTTACAAGTACGACACAACATGTGGTTCATGCACGATGGAGTTCTTGCACATTTCAGTCGAAGTGTGAGTACGCTCCTCAACAACAGATTCTGTGACCGATGGATTAGTAGAGGCGGATCAATTCCATGGCCTCCACGCTCTCCTGACCTCAACCCTCTTGACTTTCATTTATGAGGGCATTTGAAAGCTCTTGTCTACGCCACCCCAGTACTAAATGTAGAGACTCTGATACAATACGCCATTCTCCAGGGCTGCATCAGCGCATCAGGGATTCCATGCGACGGAGGGTGGATGCATGTATCCTCGCTAACGGAGGACATTTTGAACATTTCCTGTAACAAAGTGTTTGAAGTCACGCTGGTACGTTCTGTTGCTGTGTGTTTCCATTCCATGATTAATGTGATTTGAAGAGAAGTAATAAAGTGAGCTCTAACATGGAAAGTAAGCGTTTCCGGACACATGTCCACATAACATATTTTCTTTCATTGTGTGTGAGGAATTTTTTCCTGAAAGTTTGGCCGCACCGTTTTGTAACACCCTGTATATCGCATTACTCGAATACGCATGCCTATACCAGTTTCTTTGGAACTTCAGTGTATGAGCTAAAATCAACCATAAGCAAAGTTTACAGAGTGTGCTTTCGCCTCCGTACCTTTTTGTAACACCCTGTATACTTTAGGATGATATGCATTTTACATGTTATCTGCAACTGTCATCTGGCTCCACAATAATATGGCTCATGGCAGCCTTGCAGTAGCTGCACAACAACCTGATGTTGATTCTGTGGCAATACTGCCGTCACCAACCTCTGTTTGAGAATGCCTTAAAGAACAAACATATTTGTGATTGAGAATATTTGTTCTTTTATCATTTATAGCATCTCTTGCAGCATAAGTTAATACTTTTGCCAGTTGCGCGCTCCATTCGAATTCGCCACGAAGCCGATCTGCGCGGGAAGAGAGAGAAAGAGAGAAAGAGAGAGAGAGAGAGAGCAGTGGGAAATTTACAGAATTTGGGAGCCCTATAGCGCACGAAAAACGCAGGCCTTGGTGCGTACGTCGCATCACGTGACACTGCAAATCTTACGAGATCCAGCTGCAGTCTCCGGCGGGGGAGCCAGTAACTATATTCAGACGAGTTTAATAATTCTTGACTGCGCTTCTAAATACATGCAAGTTCTCGACAGCACGCGACAAAATTGAGACTTTTAGCGGGCAGCTTGTCAATTGTATACCGATTTACCGTGAGCTCTACACGGAGGCGAGGTTTCCCGAATTGCGGCGGGCAAGCCGACTAGTTAGGCGTCACAAGTTCGTTGTGGGGACCGTATTTCTCGTGTGCGCCGTGGGAGAGGGCGGTGAAGAAAACGAACGTTGTTTATGGGAAGAGGAGGAAGTGCGCTGTAATTACTAAGAGATGCGGTGGGATGGCTGGTGGAGCTTGGCTAACAAAATGCATATACGCCAGAGCGAACCACTGAGTACAGCACTGATGACATGGGCAACGTGGTGTGTTTCGTGAGATTTAAACACCTCGTCATGTGGACTTAACAGCTTCATTTATCACGTTTGAGTTGTTTAGGGCCAAAAATGATACGTATGCCACACGTGAAGCGGGCGAGAAGGTAGGGAATGCGTCCAATACTTCAGAATTAATTAACTTGGCACAAATGCTGGTACAGAAAAGCGGCGTTCAACGTTCCGATAAAAAAGCAATCTGAATTATGACGAATTCAAATTTTCAGAGTCAGAATTAGTGTTGTTTACTGTATTCAGTGCGCAGACAGGATAATTTCTAGATGCGAAGATCCTATATCCACACATGTTGGCCGCGCGGGATTAGCCGAGCGGTCAGGCGCTGCAGTCATGGACTGTGCGGCTGGTCCCGGCGGAGGATCGAGTCCCCCCTCGGGCATAGGTGAGTGTGTTTGTCTTTAGGATAATTTAGGTTAAGTAGTGTGTAAGCTTAGGGACTGATGACCTTAGCGTTAAGTCTCGTAAGATTTCACACATACACACACATATTGCATTGATTATGTCTTGGCATTATTTATTGAGGTCGTTACTTCCTACGGTTTCATGTGACGTGCTGTATCGGTGGCTACTCATCGCTGTTGGTTAGGCCGTGCCGAGTGGTAGAAGTTTATCTTAGCAGCTTAGATGTGACAAAATTTCGAGTTTTATCTTCGTTGTTCTCACAGTGTGCATGAGTCGGTGGGAGGAGCGAGTCTGCATTCTGAACTTGGGGTTGCAAGTTACGAATTTGAATTCGGATGAAATTTGTTCCACTTGAGGCTTCAGTATGTACAGGTTTACAAGAAAGTTTGGTAATCACAATATATTGAGACGTTACATGGCTTTGCTGTTGGTGTCCGTTTAAAAGCAAAACAGAGATCTGTATCTTATTTTCGACAAACGACAAATTAGGTGGAATAACGGAACAATGCTGATGTGATGACTGTTTCGGTGGCAGTGGTAGGGAGTGTTCGGCCTGATTAAGAAAATTTGTTACTTAACCTTCTCATACAAAGCCTCACAAATATATTCATAAGAAACTTTCTGTCAAACACGAGCTACAGTTTCAATATATGAGTTGATCGAATAAAAATAATACTAGGTGGCTTTCACTATTCACCAATTTACCTCGTTCTATTACAAAACGGACGGAAGTATAGAGCCATTAACACTAGAACCGCCGGGACTAGTACTGTACAAAAAAAAGTGGTCACTTTGACCACACCGGCGTTTCTAAGTACATGCTGTGCTGTTTAATGTAAATATTAATGACCTTGATAACAATATATCACTTTAATAACGTTTAATAACCGTATCATTGTATTTTACAAGAGTGGGAACATAATATTACTAATATTAAAGAACATAGTTCACAATATGTATCTGCAACCATACTAATTGTACTGCAGTAGTTTTAAAATTAATAGAAATTAATCTTACTGGAGAATCTAAGTACCCATGAATATGTTAATAGGAAGACCAATCATAAAATGACCATATATAGTACCTAATCCTACATATAAGCATTACAAACTACTGTCTTTATTACTTTTTATGTACACGGCCCACAAACATATCTCTTGCATTTACTGCTCACTTCATTTGTCTTGTTTCTGCATTTCCTCGATTGGCATAGTTTTCTTACTTTCGCAGGAATTTCTGCTTCTTCTCTTTCTTCATCACCATCGTCCTTTTCTTCCTTTTCTTTTCCATCCCTTGGCATCCTTTCCTGATTTCTGGTTTCCATATAGGCTCTACGTGATTCTTCTGCTATGTTGTTGTTGTTGTGGTCTTTAGTCCTGAGACTGGTTTGATGCAGCTCTCCATGCTACTCTATCCTGTGCAAGCTTCTTCATCTCCCAGTACCTACTGAACCTACATCCTTCTGAATCTGCTTAGTGTATTGATCTCTTGGTCTCCCTCTACGATTTTTACCCACCACGCTGCCCTCCAATGCTAAATTTGTGATCCCTCGATGCCTCAGAACATGTCCTACCAACCGATCCCTTCTTCTAGTCAAGTTGTGCCACAAACTTCTCTTCTCCCCAATCCTATTCAATACTTCCTCATTAGTTACGTGATCTACCCACCTTATCTTCAGCATTCTTCTGTAGCACCACATTTCGAAAGCTTCTATTCTCTTCTTGTCCAAACTAGTTATCGTCCATGTCTCACTTCCATACATGGCTACACTCCATACAAATACTTTCAGAAACGACTTCCTGACACCTAAATCTATATTCGATGTTAACAAATTTCTCTTCTTGAGAAACGCTTTCCTTGCCATTGCCAGTCTACATTTTATATCCTCTCTACTTCGACCATCATCGGTTATTTTACTCCCTAAATAGCAAAACTCCTTTACTACTTTAAGTGTCCCATTTCCTAATCTAATTCCCTCAGCATCACCCGACTTAATTTGAGTACATTCCATTATCCTCGTTTCGCTTTTGTTGATGTTCATCTTATATCCTCCTTTCAAGACACTGTCCATTCCGTTCAACTGCTCTTCCAAGTCCTTTGCTGTCTCTGACAGAATTACAATGTCATCGGCGAACCTCAAAGTTTTTACTTCTTCTCCATGAATTTTAATACCTACTCCGAATTTTTCTTTTGTTTCCTTTACTGCTTGCTCAATATACAGATTGAATAACATCGGGGAGAGGCTACAACCCTGTCTCACTCCTTTCCCAACCACTGTTTCCCTTTCATGCCCCTCGACTCTTATAACTGCCATCTGGTTTCTGTACAAATTGTAAATAGCCTTTCACTCCCTGTATATTACCCCTGCCACCTTCAGAATATGAAAGAGAGTATTCCAGTCAACATTGTCAAAAGCTTTCTCTAAGTCTACAAATGCAAGAAACGTAGGTTTGCCTTTTCTTAATCTTTCTTCCAAGATAACTCGTAAGGTCAGTATCGCCTCCCGTGTTCCAACATTTCTACGGAATCCAAACTGATCTTCCCCGAGGGCGGCTTCTACCAGTTGTTCCATTCGTCTGTAAAGAATTCGCGTTAGTATTTTGCAGCTGTGACTTATTAAACTGATAGTTCGGTAACTTTCACATCTGTCAACACCTGCTTTCTTTGGGATTGGAATTATGATATTCTTCTTAAAGTCTGAGGGTATTTCGCCTGTCTCATACATCGTGCTCACCAGATGGTAGAGTTTTGTCATGACTGGCTCTCCTGAGGCCATCAGTAGTTCTAATGGAATGTTGTCTACTCCCGGGGCCTTGTTTTGACTCAGGTCTTTCATTGCTCTGTCAAACTCTTCACGCAGTATCTTATCTCCCATTTCATCTTCATCTACATCCTCTTCCATTTCCATAATATTGTCCTCAAGTACATCGCCCTTGTATAAACCCTCTATATACTCCTTCCACCTTTCTGCTTTTCCTTCTTTGCTTAGAACTGGGTTGCCATCTGAGCTCTTGATATTCATACAAGTGGTTCTCTTATCTCCAAAGGTCTCTTTAATTTTCCTGTAGGCAGTATCTATCTTACCCGTAGTGAGACAAGCCTCTACATCCTTACATTTGTCCTCTAGCCATCCCTGCTTAGCCATTTTGCACTTCCTGTCGATTTCTTTTTTGAGACGTTTGTATTCCTTTTTGCCTGCTTCATTTACTGCATTTTTATATTTTCTCCTTTCATCAATTAAATTCAATATTTCTTCTGTTACCCAAGGATTTATATTAGCCCGCGTCTTTTTACCTACTTGATCGTCTGCTGCCTTCACCACTTCATCCCTCAGAGCTACCCATTCTTCTTCTACTGTATTTCTTTCCCCCATTCCTGTCAATTGTTCCCTAATGCTCTCCCTGAAACTCTCTACAACCTCTGGTTCTTTCAGTTTATCCAGGTCCCATCTCCTTAAATTCCCACCTTTTTGCAGTTTCTTCAGTTTCAATCTGCAGTTCATAACCAATAGATTGTGGTCAGAATCTACATCTGCCCCCTAGGAAATGTCTTACAATTTAAAACCTGGTTCCTAAATCTCTGTCTTACCATTATATAATCTATCTGAAACCTGTCAGTATCTCCAGGCTTCTTCCATGTATACAGCCTCCTTTCATGATTCTTGAACCAAGTGTTAGCTATGATTAAGTTATGCTCTGTGCAAAATTCTACAAGGCGGCTTCCTCTTTCATTCCTTCCCCCCAATCCATATTCACCTACTATGTTTCCTTCTCTCCCTTTTCCTACTGACGAGTTCCAGTCACCCATCACTATTAAATTTTCGTCTCCCTTCACTACCTGAATAATTTTTTTATCTCGTCATACATTTCATCTATTTCTTCATCATCTGCAGAGCTAGTTGGCATATAAACTTGTACTACTGTAGTAGGCATGGGCTTTGTGTCTATCTTGGCCACAATAATGCGTTCACTATGCTGTTTGTAGTAGCTAACCCGCACTCCTATTTTTTTATTCATTATTAAACCTACTCCTGCATTACCCCTATTTGATTTTGTATTTATAACCCTGTAATCACCTGACCAAAAGTCTTGTTCCTCCTGCCACCGAACTTCACTAATTCCCACTATATCTAACTTTAACCTATCCATCTCACTTTTTAAATTTTCTAACCTACCTGCCCGATTAAGTGATCTGACATTCCACGCTCCGATCCGTAGAACGCCAGTTTTCTTTCTCCTGATAACGACGTCCTCTTGAGTAGTCCCCGCCCGGAGATCCGAATGGGGGACTATTTTACCTCCGGAATATTTTACCCAAGAGGACGCCAGCATCGTTTAATCATACAGTAGAGCTGCATGTCCTCGGGAAAAATTACGGCTGTAGTTTCCCCTTGCTTTCAGCCGTTCGCAGTACCAGCACAGCAAGGCCGTTTTGGTTAATGTTACAAGGCCAGATCAGTCAGTCATCCAGACTGTTGCCCCTGCAACTACTGAAAAGGCTACTGCCCCTCTTCAGGAACCACATGTTTGTCTGGCCTCTCAACAGATACCCCTCCGTTGTGGTTGCACCTACGGTACGGCCATCTGTATCGCTGAGGCACGCAAGCCTCCCCACCAACGGCAAGGTCCATGGTTCGTGGGGGGGCCTTCTGCTATATTTAGTATGAAATTCCTCCTAATTATTTTGACCCCTATCACTAGCTTGAAAATGATCCATGCGTTGATGGCTGCTAAATCAAGGATATTGTGAAATACGTTAACAGGCCATCGACGAGTACCAGAGCGGACAGAATATTTCCTCGTCATCTGGTCCAAGACATCCACAGCAAATTTTGTGCTATTGTAGAAGCTCACTGTTTCGGGAAGTTGCTTGGAATTATTTTGCATTTCAACATCTGTGTGAATGGTGCTAAACAGAAGAACATTTTTGTTCTTTTTCCCTTGGTAAACAGTCAGAGTACCACCTTCCCTTTTCAAGAGAACACACGTATAAAGAGGAGTTTTCATTTTTTTATAGTATTCTGAATTTCTTTTTTTGCACGGTTGATAGTGCCGACAAGACTAGTTTCCTCGTTTTCCAGTCTCTCTCCAGAAAAGTGCGACCGTAGTGAAAAATTATTGTGTTGTTGTTGTGGTCTTCAGTCCTGAGACTGGTTTGATGCAGCTCTCCATGCTACTCTATCCTGTGCAAGCTTCTTCATCTCCCAGTACCTACTGCAACCTACCTCCTGCTGAATCTGCTTAGTGTATTCATCTGTTGGTCTCCCTTTACGATTTTTACCCTCCACGCTGCTCTCCAATACTAAATTGGTGATCCCTTGATGCCTCAGAACATGTCCTACCAACCGATCCCTTCTTCTGGTCAAGTTGTGCCACAAACTTCTCTTCTCCCCAATCCTATTCAATACTTCCTCATTAGTTATGTGATCTACCCATCTGATCTTCAGCATTCTTCTGTAGCACCACATTTCGAAAGCTTCTATTATCTTCTTGTCCAAACTATTTATCGTCCATGTTTCACTTCCATACATGGCTACACTCCATACATATACTTTCAGAAATGACTTCCTGACACTTAAATCCATACTAGATGTTAACAAATTTCTCTTCTTCAGAAACGCTTTCCTTGCCATTGCCAGTCTACATTTATATCCTCTCTACTTCGACCATCATCAGTTATTTTGCTCCCTAAATAGCAAAACTCCTTTACTACTTTAAGTGTCTCATTTCCTAATCTAATTCCCTCAGCATCACCCGACTTAATTCGACTACATTCCATTATCCTCGTTTTGCTTTTGTTGATGTTCATCTTATATCCTCCTTTCAAGACGCTATCCATTCCATTCAACTGCTCTTCCAAGTCCTTTGCTGTCTCTGACAGAATTACAATGTCATCGGCGAACCTCAAACTTTTTATTTCTTCTCCATGTATTTTAATACCTACTCCGAATTTTTCCTTTGTTTCCTTTACTGCTTGCTCAATACACAGATTGAATAACATCGGGGAGAGGCTACAACCCTGTCTTACTGCCTTCCCAACAACTGCTTCCCTTTCATGTCCCTCGACTCCTATAACTGCCATCTGGCTTCTGTACAAATTATAAATAGCCTTTCGCTCCTTGTATTTCACCCCTACCACCATTAGAATTTGAAAGAGAGTATTCCAGTCAACATTGTCAAAAGCTTTCTCTAAGTCTACAAATGCTAGAAACGTAGGTTTGCCTTTCCTTAATCTTTCTTCTAAGATAAGTCGTAAGGTCAGTATTTCCTCTTGTGTTCCAGTATTTCTACGGAATCCAAACTGATCTTCCCCGAGGTCAGCTTCTTCTACTTTTTCCATTCGTCTGTAAAGAATTCGTGTTGGTATTTTGCAGCTGTGGCTTATTAAACTCATTGTTCGGTAATTTTCACGTCTGTCAACATCTGCTTTCTTTGGGACTGGAATTATTATATTCTTCTTGAAGTCTGAGGCTATTTCGCCTGTCTCATACATCTTGCTCACCAGATGGTAGAGTTTTGTCAGGACTGGCTCTCCCAAGGCCGCCATTAGTTCCAATGGAATGTTGTCTACTCCCAGGGCCTTGTTTCGACTCAGGTCTTTCAGTGCTCCGTCAAACTCTTCACGCAGTACCGTATCTCCCATTTCATCTTCATCTACATCCTCTTCCATTTCCATAATATTGTCCTCAAGTACATCGCCCTTGTATAGACCCTCTATATACTCCTTCCACTTTTCTGCTTTCCCTTCTTTGCTTAGAACTGGGTTTCCATCTGAGCTCTTGATGTTCATACAAGTGGTTCTCTTATCTCCAAAGGTCTCTTTAATTTTCCTGTAGGCAGTATCTATCTTGCCCCTAGTGAGATAAGCCTCTACATCCTTACATTCGTTCTCTAGCCCTCCCTGCTTAGCCATTTTGCACATGTTGTCGATCTCATTTTTGAGACGTTTGTATTCCTTTTTGCATGATTCATTTACTGCATTTTTATATTTTCTTCTTTCATCAATTAAATTCAATATTTCTTCTCTTACCCAAGGATTTCTAGTAGCCCTCGTCTTTTTACCTACATGATCCTCTGCTGCCTTCACTACTTCAGCCCTCAAAGCTACCCATTCTTCTTCTACTGTAATTCTTTCCCCCATTCCTGTCAATTGTTCCCTTATGCTCTCCATGAAACTCTGTACAACCTCTGGTTCTTTCAGTTTATCCAGGTCCCATCTCCTTAAATTCCCACCTTTTTGCAGTTTCTTCAGTTTCAATCTACAGGTCATAACCAATAGATTGTGGTCAGAGTCCACATCTGCCCCTGGAAATGTCTTACAATTTAAAACCTGGTTCCTAAATCTCTGTCTTACCATTATATAATCTATCTGATACCTTTTAGTATCTCCAGGGTTCTTCCATGTATACAACCTTCTTTCATTATTTAGTATTATTTATTATTAGTAGTCACATTTCACCCCTTATTGCGATATGGAGCTACCAACATCATTACTACTTGTTTTGGAAGTTTCCCATTAGGTGCCCTCTGTTCGTTCTTTCCTACATAAGGGACCCCATTAGAAAGATATTTTGTTTCTACATCGGCTAGAAACCAGAATTTGATTCCGAATTTATCAGGCTTATTCGGCATATATTGCAAATAAGGACAACTGGTTCTGATGGGGAAAAGTTGTTCGTCCACAGTGACATTTGATCCAGGTATGTAATTCAGCTGACAGTTTTCTATAAAATGGTTCCAAGTAGTTGATATAAGTACAAATTTGTCACTTTTCAGAGGTTCCGACCGTGTATTTTTTTCATCAAAACGCAGATATTTCAAAATTTCTCGAAACATGTTTCTGCTCATTGTGTCAATGAAAAATGGGGTTCCCCACTTTATCGACCACAACTCATCTACTTCAATACATCTGGCACATAGTGCACCACGAACATATAATAAAGCAACAACTGCATCTAATTCTTCTAAATGCAAACTCCAGGAATCATTTCCAAGAAGCCGTTGTGCCTCTGCTTCTGTGCATTTCTTTATGTGTTTCAACATTGATTGATCAACTAAAAGGCGCCAGGCACACGAAACATTATCATTTGAGATGTACCGCTTTGCGTGTGGTGTAGGCCTCGTGTTTCTCTCAATATATTCTGGTGACCTATCCTACCTGAAGTAGTAACACTGAAGTCTGCTACCGTCCACAGCGTGATCCCGTCCTTCCTCAGGAGTTTTGAGCCAGGTTCTGGAAGTGAACCCTCACTTCGTTCTCCTCTTCTACGTCGATTCTGTATTGGTGCACTTACAGGAAGTGCAGTTCATTTTTTACCCAGGGTAGGTCCTTCTCTATCATTGTTTATATTACTGCTTGGTCCTGGTTCAGCAACTGCGTGAGGAAAGAAACAATTAGAAAGCAACAGCTCATTATAAAGATAACATACCAGACAATAAAATAGCAGTAACAGAAGTAGCAGTAGAAGTGTCAGCTCTATTATAATAGTGATCATTATTCATATAGTAACAATAATAATAATAATAATAATAATAATAATAATATAAGTGAATGTAAATTACGTTCATTTTCAGTCTCGGAGCTGTCACTCTCCACATTAGCGACAGGTTGGTAATCTTCATCTGTGTTATCTTCTACAAGGTCCTCAACTTCAGGATCATTTTTAGCATCCAATTCATACAAAAGTGTGACAACTTCTTCATCTGAAAGTGGCCATGGCCGTGGTTTGTATCGCTGTGACATCTGAGCCATGTCTACTGCTCTGAGACCAGTACTCAAATAATCAGTCCTATTTATGCGAAACCCAAAGGCAAACAATAAATAACATATTGCATTGTTGAGCTTTTAAATTCAAACAATGCGAATGAACTTCAGTAACCAACATATTTAGTACATTATTGACAAGTGCTAAGAATAAATCCGGTGAGTGACGCACAACAATCTTTAAATAATCTGTTTTCAAATATACATGTAATGTGGTCAAGTGACCACTCGGCGGTTATAAGTGGTCATTCAATGAAGATAAAATAAATATTGGGCTACTTGTATGATCTACATAAACATTTAGGAAAAGTCATTAGCTCACAACAGCCTAGATTAGAAATTGACCGAATAATAATAAATTAATTAAAATATAAAAAGTGGTCAAATTGACCACTCGGCGGTCCTTGTGTTAAATTAATGAAAAAATTTTGTAATAAGGGTACTAAGAGCAATGGAAACGGCTTTAAAAAGGAGATCCTATCTTTCTTTTTTCATAACTTCGCCCATCTAATGTATTAACAACAGAACAGCAAATAGAATAAATTTAATCTTGGATTACGATTAGTGCTAAATTTAACGAGATACATTATCAGTAAGTCGTCACATTTTCCTTTGAGAAAGTATGTGATATTTACAACCAACTGTCACATTACGGAAACGCAGTGTCATATCGCAAATATAATACATGGAATATATACATATTTCAACTAAATTAAACATGAGTTTTTCCGACACTATGAAAAGAAGTTATACTGAAGATTGAAGTCGCAGCTTCTTACATTCGCAGAGTGCGTTTTCTGTTTAAGGCAAAGTTAAAGAAAAGGAGAAAGAAGCACCAATTCACACTGAACACCTATTCTTTAAGTAACATCGCTAAATTCCATACTTCCATAATTCTGTAGCCTCACATTAACTCTGTTAGCATGACTTGCATACAGAATGTATGCCATGGACTTTTCCAACATGTTTGTTCGCTATTTCTGTGAATCTCAGAATTAGGTTTCGTATTTGATGTACAGAATGTCATTTTGAGTACCTGAAGATTGTTACATTCAAAACGGATTATGTTTTCTTTTATATAATGGTGCATTTGTTAATACTGTTTTTCATTTTCATTGACATACACTTCTAATGTTGAAGTGTGCTGAGGTGTAGGTAATCATGTACAAAACCTTAATTACAGAAACACGACGTGAAGAAAATATTATCTATGATATACATAGATAGCCGACTGATGATATTTCGTAACTGCAATTGTCACTAAGATCATGTTCTCTATTTATAGATGGTATGCAATATTCTTTTATTAACGAGTTGCTCTACTACGTGTACAAAGAGAAAAATTGTTCATCTACTACCCTTACATTTTCGGATTCATAACTTACTTTTGTCCTGCACATTTATAGTTTTTATTTCCAATATCTTAATGTATTCAGAATCAGCAGAATGTCAGTGTGGGCGGTGGTATTATTCCATTGTTACTTGTTAATTATTTGTGATCGTTTCTGCTTCACTAATGAGATAATAATGTTTATATAAAATTATGTGGTGTTTAAGTTAGCTGGATATAATAATCCTCTGACGTCCTCTTTCATTTTTGTATCACCTCTTCATCCCATATGAATCTTCTAGCCTTCTAGCATCGTACTGACTACTGCCATCGAACTGTCCTTTTTATATACTTCCCAAGGTTATTCAATGCATCTCATAGGTTAATAATCCTTTCTCTTCGTGCTTCAAAGATAGATAAATGTTGCCATGTTAAATGACAAATTTTCTTGTTAACACTTTTTTTCACAAATTTTGCGTGCCTTTTTAGTCATTTCCGATACAGCTGCTTTTTACTTGAGTTCATATCCAGAAAGATGGTACTATCTATAAGCTTCACTTCTCTCATCATAAACCGAAATTTGTGTTCCTATCTTTGATGGAGTTTGTTTTTTACTTGATTGACGTACCGCTTCTTCTTCTTCTTGTGTCTGCTAGATGACCCGTTGTGGTCTTAATTATCTTATTACATTCCACTTATTCTGCCCTAACAGGAATTTTACAAGATTTTTGATTTATTACTGTCTCAATTTCTAACATCTTCTCCCTTCTTTATTCTTTAAAATATTGGACCACCTGTTTTTCACAACTGCATTACGAAGTATATTTGCACCCGCACTCAGATATACCTTACAATCCAGTTTTTAGTTTCTAAATGTATACATGAAGATAATGCAGCCCAGTTGCTATATTCTTTTGTCTTCTCGTGTTTGTCTCTTCTCTTATGGTTCGGATGAAAGTGGAACGGTATGAGACCCCTCGCTGTACTTTATGAACATCTCCTCTTTCTCGTTTCTCTTTCCACGGCCAATATTATCCAGCATCTTTTCACGGTTTACCTATTCTGTCATTCTCGTAATGATTTGCACAAGAGGAAAATTCGATGGAAAAATTAGAGAAAGTGTCAAAACTCTAAGCAGCACAAAAAACATTTTGTGTTTGCTGTAAAAAAAGATAAAAGCAGCAAATTTTTTTGATATTACTATTCTGCAACTATTTTCCACCTTGAGATTATCCTCTGTCAGAACTTTTGAATTTTTTTCATTGGGTGAATACCACCTTTCTACAATATTAAATTCTAATTCATGATTATTTAGCACTGTCCAGAATTGTAGACAGGTGACATTGCTCCCATGATATTGATTATTTACAGTTTAAATTTATTGATTCATCTTATATTATATGAAAAAAATTAAAGTTCCGCCAAATAATGACGTCAAGGTTTAATCTAGTTGTAGAATAATAAAAGCGAAACGTCTTACCTTGTTTCGACTTTTTACAGCAAAATGTTTTACATGGAGGCTGCGCTGCGCAATTTTGTAGTTTTCATGTTACAAACTTAATGATCAAGATCGTGAAACATTACAGTCAAATACGGAGATATTCTGCTATAAAAATCAAAGAAAATGGAATATTTCATGCACATGAGAAAATCGTTCGCCAGAGAATGATTAATAACTGCAACATAATAAAGTCACTTGGCAAAATAGCTTAACCTTGCTTCTTAGTGCAATAAAAAACACTCCAGAACCTAATATTAATGACTGTCGCGGGCTACGTTTTTAGGCCCACTGAGTCCCAAAGTAAAGCTAGATCAAGATCTTCGGTGGTCAGTGAGAAGTGTACCCCTGCTTCAGACGGAAGCGTAAACAACGACTGAGGCACAGCTGGTGTTGCAAGAGTCGCTACCACTAGACCAAGCCGTAAGGTAGAGGTGCACAACATGGGTAAATGTGATAAAGTGGTGTGAACTCTGGGCATAGGAACCACATCGAATGAAGAAATAGAGGCGCGCATTGATAAAGAATGGCAAGAAATCGGAGGCACGGCAGAAACAGAGAGCATAGACTACCAGTTCCTTCCTAGAATAAAAGAGAAACAGTGATGACGTACTCCTCGCCAGCTAAGAGTGAAATACGCTACTTGTCTTGGCACGGTTAGTATCCCAGGTATTTACCAAATTTAGAAACATACCTACTCAAAACAGACACCCGTAAACGCGGAGCAGTCGGCACCTCGGTCTGTACTTACTGAAATTGTGCCAATAGGCAAACTTCTGCAGACCAGGACCGGAACGTTTTCGGTAATACATCAGTTTATAGCATAATAAGCTACTAGGATCTGTGTCACAAGATAAATTTGCTGAGAATCATAGTCTCAGCTTACGAACGGCAAGCCTACATGACCGAGTCAAGGTAAAATACATCATGACAGTGTACGGCACCTAGGTAGAACACTCAACTACAAGGTCCGGTTAGAAATTTTGTGGGGACGAGCTTCGAGGCAATCCAGAAAGTATTTACGGAGATGCAATTCTCTCAGTGCATATCTGTGAGGCCGTAAGGGGTAGGATGAGCATACATGTGTGTACCAGATGGCAAAAGTATGTAGACTTTCCTCTGTCTTTATCTGTACCCCTCTCATATGTCCTGACTAGGGCTCAGTAAGCAAGGACTCAGTCCAAGGAAGACAATAAGCAAGAAATATTTATTTGAAACGATATAAAAAGCACTTCATAGTCCTCCGTAAACTGCTCATACAGGTATTTCAGTCAACAGAAAGGGAAAAGTCATAACAACTTCTTGTTGGCACGATAACCTGACTACTGTCTACTTGTAGGTAAGTGTGAATAGGATTAGCTGCCCACAATCAAAGTGAGTGTTACACAGGCAGGAACCCAGGAGGACAAAGACATGGCTGTCCAAAGGCACTAACACGTTAACCAGCCCGTGAATACCAGAGCCGTGGCTGGTGCGTTGGCTTTGACTGCCGTGCACTCACCGTGTGGCATTTTAAGTACAGTTCCAGCAGAAGAATATGTAGACTTCTATTTACGAACATGTAATAGGGTGGACGCAAACAGATCTGCGCTGGCTGCACCTTTAAGAGATTAAGTGGGTTTCTTCTACTTGTGATGTAGCCTACGGTGGATCTTGAGGGACTTGTGGAGGAACCGTTAATTTATGGATGTTTCCTTAGAAACCCACAAAAAATGTTCTTTTACCTTTTCTTCCTTCCAAGACGGCTATACACAGCAAATGGCTCAAATTCCAACGATGTGTTCCTAAGACCCAGATCACGAACATCCTTAAATATTTTCTTGATATCTTTATTGTTTCCGAGAAACAGAGATTAAAATCACCCCACTTGTACATGTAAAATACGCACTTAAAATTCGGTGTGAGAGGAAAACATAGTTTATAAAAAGGTGTTGCACGGAGAAATACAGGTATGTTGCAAAGTATGTCCGTTATCGTCAGAATGTTGTAGTACTTTAGGACATTCAAACTTTTTATTCGCTTAAAATCCTGTCTGAGGTATAAAATTAGTTTTGTGTTATTTCAGTTTCGAATATGTGAACTATTAAAATTTCAGTGATACTTAAAATTCCTTCCACGAGAGTGACATGCCCTGCTGTGGCAGGAGAGAGAAGGGAACAACGGAGAAACGCTCCTACTGGAGCACAAAAAAGGCAAATACGCGCCGGTTTAAAAGACTCTGACTGTAAAGTAGGGTACCAACTGCCTCGTTCTACGTTCTTCTGCACCTTATAAATTGTCTCGAAAATTTTTGCTTACGAGAAAATTCGCGCTTTTTGTGCTGAAAGTGAATAGACAGTAGCTGTGGGATGAATACTGAAAACTAGTACATAGTGGTTGTGGTATAGAAAGAGCGAAGGAGACCATGGCAGTGTGAGAGAAAGAGAGGGACACAGTGGCAAGGGAACATATTTGTCAGTGACAGGACATTGCTAGGAAAAGAGTGAAGGAGACAGTGACAGTGGGTGAGAAATTAAGAGAAGGTAGAAGTGGGTTTGAGCCGGTGATAATGAGGAACAGAGCGTATGACAATGACAGCTAGGAAGAGAGATATTGACAGTGAAGAGAGACAGCAGCAATAGGAATGAATGAATGAGATGGTAACTGTAAGAGAGAGTAAGAGGGACTGTGACAGTGAGAGAAGACAGTAATAGTAGTAGGACAGAAAGCAGGAGACAGGAGACAGTGACAGAGAGACACAAAGATATAATGACAATGATTTGGGCCGAATATTGAGTGAGAATGGGCAAGTGGTAGGGGAAGGGTATGACCGACTTCCAACGATGGACTAGATGGTGTGACCGAGCTGCACTTAACTTATGGAAATAATAAAGTGAGTTGCAGTTGAAAAGAGCGCGAATATGAACTTTAAAAGCTGCTTGAAAAGGTAGAATGAGGCCGCCGGTACCCCACTTCGCTCCATGTTCGCTTTTTTTTGTGCTGACATAGGAGCATTAATCCGTTGGCACTAAATGGTTTCATAAAACTGTTGCTGCGAAATGTGTAATGTGTCCGTCAAAAGGCCATGAGTGCTGCTTTTGCGCAGCAGTTAAATGCTCGACCTCTCACTGTATAGTCACTAATGAGACGATAATCTTAAAATATTCTCAACATTTTCCGTAGCAGATTTAAGTGAAAGAAACCATGCTTGTTTTTCCTGTATTTTCCGTATTTACAGACTTACGAAAAGTAGCTCTGATTGTCAAAATAAACGTTCTCAGAGTAATCAAACAGAAGAGCCGGAAGTACTCTCCACGATTTCCTGTGGGGCGTGCTTGATTGCGTAACACACGACAAGTGCCACATTATCCAACTAGTGTAGTACAAGCTCAAGTTTTGCGGATACGGATGTTGTCGGCAAAGAAATGCATCTGTATTGTATAGGTATATAGACACAAAAATATATACGTTATTCTTAACTAATATGTGGTCGTGACCTAAGGTCATCTATAGATGAACAAGAATGAAAATCTTCACTTTGAATTAACAATAATAATATCACTGACGACATTTTGAACGTATGGGAAAGAAAAAGCATCTGACGAACAAAAACAAACTTTTGAATTCGTTACACAATCTGACAGATGGAAGTGAAAAAAGTGATTGCATTACTTGGTGCCATTTTACGTAGTATAAAAATTAATATGCAAGCCATCGCCTATGTTTATACATTAAAATAAATTTCTACGAATATACCCTTGGTGCCGAGCACAACTTCCATGAAATTTTCGAATCCATGGATGTCTTGACACTTAGTAATAGCTGTATTATCTGTCTTACTGAAGATAGTGTGAGGAAGTATACAGACCATAACCGAACAAAATATGTACTTGAAACCAGTTATTAATGTGGAGAAATCTAAGACTGTGCACTTTGCAAAAACTACCATACATATATAATAGACTCATACTGTATGAAATTGACTACCAAGAGTGATGAGTCACAATTGCAGTCTGTGAAGTCAATCCAATACGTTAAAGAACAAATGCGAAACGATTCAATTGTGGAATACTGAGAAAGTCCAGTCTTACGAAACAAATTGTTTAGAAAACTCCAGTATCCCGTTGTTCAGCCTGAACATAAGTGCTTCTCAAGTACGTGAGATTCGAGGTCTATATCAGTAAGTATGATTTGGAACATGATTATGGTTTGAGGATGGATATTAGCCGCTACTTTTTCTCTTCCAAAGTAACCCTCTGGCGTAAGCATTGTATGATTGTGATGACATGACTGGGATTTGAACCATCTACCTCCAGGATCTATCTCAGTTCGTAAAAGAAGGATAGATTATGCATCCACTAGGGAAGGTTCGCAACAGAGCTTTCAGAAACGCTGAATCAGCACACTTCATGGGCAATAGAAGAAATTTCTGAGAATTTATGTTTGAAGCACGGTACTGTAAGGCAGTGAGTCATGGACTGTGTGAAAAACCTGAACAGAAGAGAATCAAAACTTTTAAGATGAACATGGACTGTGGGAAAACTTGACCAGAAGAGCCTCGAAACTTTTGAGATGTGGTGCTGCAGGAGAATGCTGAAAATTAGGTGAACTGATGGTGTAAGGAATAAGGAGGATCTAAACAGAACCATCGAGGAAAGGAATATATGGAAAACACTGACAAAAAGAATGGATCACATGATTAGACATTTTTAAGACATCAGGATATAACTTGCATGCTACTAGAGAGACAGTTCGAGGGTAAAAATTTCAGAGGAAGACGGAGATTGGAATACCTCCAGCAAATAGTTGAGGACGTAAATTGCAGTCCTTACTCTGAGACGAAAAGATTGGCACAGGAGAGGAATACATGGTGTAAGATGTCATGCTCGCCTGACCTTCATTGCTTACATATTCCGCCCTCACAATCATATTCCGCACATCAAGACGCTTCATTCGAACCCAAACTCGATAAGATAAAGTTAATGTTGTACGAATTCATGTAAACGATACACAAATAACAAGTGCATATCGGGGCTGAGATGCTCGAGGCTGGCATACACACATACATTCAAGACACGACAGTCACAAGAGCTTTTAGTTCAGGAGAGGCGGACCGCATGCTGAGAGGCCGGTCCCTTCAGAGGATGATTCAGCCTATCTACATCGGATGGCGACCACCCGTGGAGCGGACAGCGTTTGCCCGAATGAAAGGGGAGAATGACCCTGTGTTCGGCTTAAAAGCAAATTCCGCTACATTGTGTGGGAGCGCCCAGCCAATGCATTCTTTACAAACATAGCATGCAGTTTCAGAGGTTTTCACAGGGAGACAGCAAACGCCAAACACCGATGCTACAGATTTCCTGATTGGTCGCCTTAAGCGAAACGTCATTCTCCCGTTTTAGAAGAGCAATGCTGATTGGCAGACGATATTCCTGATGCCTTGAACTGAAGGAGTAATGGAAGAGTCTGAAAGATATACCCCTTCACGTCTGGTGTGGAGAGAGGCCGTTCCGTTGTCGCTCTTGGAGCGAGAACACGTAACGAGAGCATGTGCGCCCGTACGTGTACTCAAAGAGCGAGGAACAAGTCTCTCCTCAGTACTTCACTGGGAGAGCACCTCTGTCGAGAGCGAGTCGGAGTGCAACTCTGTATTGAGTCCTTGCAATTAAGCATTGTTCACTGTGTTTGCCGCCACACTTATTGTGCGGTGTGAAAGGACAGAGTTATAGTTAAACGCCTGCGAGCGAATTTTTGAGTGGCATCACGGTGGACTGGCTATCTGACCAGTGTACCACGCCAATAGTTAGACTAGGGGCGAGTAGGTTCAAATCGCTCTGAGCGCTATGGGACTTAATTTCTGAGGTTATCGGTCACCTAGAACTTAGAACTACTTACACCTAACTAACCTAAGGACATCACGCACATCCATACCCGAGGCAGGATTCGAACCTGCGACCGTAACAGTAACGCGGTTGCAGACTGTAGCGCCTAGAACCACTCGACCACCCTGGTCGATGGGGCGAATAGGAGTCCCTGACTTCATCAAAGTATAGGGAGAATTTGATTGGCGAAGGTCAATCCAGATGGAACGAGAGTTATCTTATTTGTCAGCAGCGAGCGGTGCAGACAGCAGTCATCGAAGCTTACTGTATTGTGCGCTAAAGCTCTAGCGAGCCCCATATTTCCTCCACAACAATACACTTACCTGCGTTTCACACGTGACAGCCTCGACCGTACCTAGCAACATTTTAACAGATAATTATTCAAGTTGAGTAGGCGTGGCTCTCTACCAGTCTGCCAAATCAATAACAATCTTAAACTTTCTATAGAAATTTCACTAGTGAATCCTATCCTTACGAGGTAACTTCACATTCCGAAAAGAACCCGGAAATAACTTGTTCAGTTCATAACTAAAAGTGAAATTGTGATTTCTCAGAATTTTTGCAAAATAAATAACAATTTTCATTAGTTTCATGTTTTACTTCACTAACTAGCACTACTCCAGTACCCAAGTATCTCATTAGTTATGTAAGAAATTTTTTGAATTTTTGTGTCATTTCCTTACAGTGGACGACTCCAGAAGATGTTTAGTGCTGAAAGTTTTTCAGGCATTTCTCTTTAGAACGTTAGGAGCGTCTGTCTGATTTCCGTAGTAGTGTGGGGGTGGAAATTGCATCTTGCAGGAGCCACAGGCTAAAGGGTACATCTCAGATTAATCCGTTGCACAGAATGACAGAATAGCACCCATACGCTCACAATGGAGGGACGCAACAAACCAGTGACAAGACTGATGAAATGTTCTTCACCTTTCTACATATCACTTCAATACAGATCGCTGAGAAAAAAATCACCAATACAGAATCAATACAGGTTTTCCATTAATGATTTCTTCCATCTACAACCAGAAATTTGAGCAGAAGAACATTTGATAAGAAATGAAATCTCATTTATACACTTCATTTTAATCCACCGAGTATGTACGCAGATGTATATTCAATGATATTGTAATTCACACTCCAGCTGCTACCGATGAATATAACGCCGTTCACTGTGTCCGAACATGGATCGAACATTTATTGTACCATCACCTAGTCTGCAGAGACATTTAGCCAGCAACAAAATGAAAATAGCTGCTAAACGGCGGGTACCGGTCAAAGTTTTCGGGTGGTTTAGGTAGGTTGTCCGTAAACTGTCGGACTGATAATATCTTCCTAACTACCCCCAGTCCCAAGTTCACCGGTATTTTCGTGAAAGGAAATGAGAATATTTGAACGGTGAACCGGTCTACTTTAGTAGGGAATGGAAAATTAAAAACTAAGATTTTAGCGTTTCTAAGTCTTTGTTCTCTTTCTATGTGAGGTTTGTAAAATTGAATACGTTCGCCGTTGTTATTGTCGCACACTTCCAAATATCTACTAATGCCAAACCTGACAGTGAAGAATTGAATATTTCCCGGAATTGTACTGGTCTTTTAAGTGGATATCGTAAGCTATGGAATTTTAAGTACCTAATGATGTAATATGTGTAAGATCTAGAAGTGTACTGTTGTGGAGTGTGTACCCACGATCTTTACTGTATGCACGTCTTCACAGTTCTGTTACATTTTTTAAAAGTATTCCTCAAACTGCAGGTAGCCACTTCTTTCTGTTGCTTTTAATTCAAGTCTGGATTAATGCTAAAGAGTAGATTTAATAAATGAAATACGAATGCATGTATACAAAACTACTCATAAGTGTGATGCCTGTTGTATTCTCTAGAATTTAAGTTCATAGCCCAACGATACGTTATTTAGCGTTTTCTTCTTTAAATTTTTAGCTGTGCCATCTACCTCTTGTGACATGTCAACATTATACTGCCACGAGTATATTAATTTCATTTCGTCAGAAGCCTGCTAGCACCAAAACAAAATTAAATTAAATTAAATGCTAATTACATTTCCTACATGCGAACACCGCCACTTTTACAGTGCACTCAACGTCTCGTTGTGGAACAGAAATGAAATTTGCATTAATTATTCTGAGTTATTAATGTGACTCAGAGTTTCCAGTAAGATCAGGCCACCTACGAATGCTATTACTTCGTTATCTCAGTATCAACCTTACTTTAAATGCTGTTAATCGGGTAAGTAACAATAAGCATTCCTTACCATATAATTTTTGTTTTGCTTGTAATTCAACCATATTTCATACAATTATTTCAGGTATTTTCTGTTGGCTACAAATGAAATTATTATCGTGATAATTGATTCATTAGGTGTTTGCTGATATATTTTCTTTACAATCGTTTGGTTTTGATATGAAGTGTTTTATTGCTAAACTTTTATGTTAATCCCTTTTTTTACGTTAACGTATCATTTACTTTACACGTAAATAGAGTATGTAGACTGAGCACAACCCTTCGTACTTCCTACATTTCAAGTACATTGACTGTATGTACTCTTGTCTTACTGCATTTTAATTTATTTCACGGTCAACGGGGAGATGTGTACTGTGGCATTGTCGGTTGTAGGAGGTATTTGCGGATTGTGGCTATTGGAACGGAAATAGTTGACAGATTTAAATATCCATATGTAACTGTGTCGTTTTAGAGAGAGAGAGAGAGAGAGAGACAGTGCGTGTGTGTGTGCGCGCGCGTGCGTGCTTGTGAGTTTATTACTGCTCTTTTTAGGCGTACATTTATTGACTTTTTTTCCAATTAGTTTGGAAGGCACTTTTTCCTTTCTTTTGGAAACATGGTGAATATTTGGTGTCAGAAAGAAAAAGAAGGACGATTTTAATTTAATTCGTTTCCATTAACGTGTCACGACTCACCTTCGAGAGAAATGTAATGACCAAATTATTTGGCACAACAGTAATAAAACCGGTACAGCTCAAATACTATATACTTATTACTAAGAACGTAAATATTATTCTTACTGTTATTATGTAGATCTCAGATAATACACACTTTGTAGTGTTACCTCCCTAGCAATTCTGACTAAACGTAAGAGGGGTTTGAAAGCCCATATAAATAAATGCATTAATAAATAATTAAAAATACTACCTACCCTTTTCGCTGGGTCATCTGTCAGCAAAACTTTGCAAGAAACAAATGTTTATCACCACCCCGACAGTTCCATCCCACCAGAAGCTTGTAAACTACTCTCCAGAGAATAGCATTTAAAGGATTCAAGAAGATCTTTGTGGTCTTCAGAAGCTTGTGATTCGGATCCTAGGAATTACGTGAGTTCAGACTGGACATCATTGGCTACACATAATTAAGCAAAGTTGAAGTTATATTTTTTTCCTGTGGAATATGATCATGTGGAAGCAGAGAAAACTGTTGAGGTTAGTGAAGAAACCACATTAAGTTTGCGGATTGGGGCGATGAAGTTAATAGTGAGGAAAAAGGTGCTGATCTAGATGAGTCAGGAAAATACGTAGAAGATGAGTCAGAAGAAGATTTGTGAAGGTACCAAATAAACAGCAAGATCACTGGAAGGGTGACAGTAAACGTTACAGAGCATTAACTAACAAGTAAGATTAGGACAAAGCTGTAATTAGCACTGACTACATAAATCAAACAGTGAAAGTACATAAGAATGAATTTCTGCTAGAAGGAAATCAAAATTGAATTACATGAGTGTGGGCTTACGTCCGTCCGTCCGCCCGCGACTTATATAGGTGTGTGTGTGTGTGTGTGTGTGTGTGTGTGTGTGTGTGTGTGTGTGTTTGTGTATATGTATGTGTGTATGTGTAACGTAGATAAAAGTCTAAGAGTTTCTATGAATTCAGTTAATGCAACATCTCACAGATGATTTCTCAGCACAACTGTCCATTTGCAGCATCACTTCGAGACCAGTAGTTGTCATCTGTCCTGGATCCGAGTGGAGAGTCAAAAGCAGAGACTTCGCCCATACTTTGACGAGGTCGCATCTACATTCCCCGACCCATGTTACAGAGTGGAGACTGGTGAAGTCGCCCTGAGTATGGTATGAACTGCGCAGCAGATACTGTTGTTTGCTTGACAGATTACTCGAGGTAGACATGATTTTTTTTTATTTCTTCATTTCGTTTTGTTTTATTTTTTGAATAGACGAATTTCAAAGCTCACAGTAGGAGAATCAGTATCGTACAAACGTATTATTTCAACAAACTGCATAGCAAATTCGAAGAGTGGGAATCTTAAAATATAGATTTGTTAACTGCTGGCGCGTTTGGAGTAAAGTCCGAGAGCTCACTTTTGCCTTACAGATCACTTATCAAAGGAGGGCTGTGTTCGTTGAAACCCGAAGTAGAGAGTAAGGAAATTTTAGACAAAGCATGGAACGTAGATTACAACGGTGTGTTATGTCCCCCAAGTGGAACAGTGTTTAAAACGAAAATCGGAAGCATTAGGTCTAGCAACGTCCACTACGAAACGAAATACGAACAACATTGGCACTGGAGTTCTTTGGAGTTACATTAATAATTGAAGTTTCTGTCGACTACCAGATTGAAACACATCGGTCTCGTGATGATTCAAAGACAGCCTAACCTATATAGTACGGAATCACTGTGAGCATTCTACACTAGTTGGTGATTACTTTAACTTGTCCCGTACCGACTGCGAAAACAATAACACTTTCTCGGCGCTGACAGCTGCTTCGAACAGCAATTCCAATAATGAGCACACGAAAGCTATGTTTTACAACCCGTAATTACAGACAGAGCCGATCTTTTCGAGAACGTCACCAACTCAGAGAGGATTTGGGACAAATATGCTATTATTGGAATAGTCGTCACCGAAGCCGAAAAGTCTTGACGGAAGCTGTGTGAGTACGTGTATTTGGTCGATCTGCTAATCACTATCCACTTATATAAAAAAAGAATTGACAAGATTTAGAGCGTATTTGGAGCACGCAGAAAGTGGTGTTTAAAGCTGAACAAAGTCGTCTACTGGAGTCTGAATCAGTACGCTCCAAGTATAGTAATAAAATACGAGAGTCATTCAATAATTAAACAGACAAATTTGTCTGGAGAAAAAATCTTTATTTTTACAAAACAATACTTTTTCTACTTTTCAACATAATCACCATGAACATTTATGCACTTGTTCCAACGGGATACAAGTTTTTTTTTTTTTATTCCGGCTGCAAAGATCTCTTTATCTTGATGTTTGAACAAATTTCCCACAAATTCGTTTACGTCCTCGTTGTCCTGGAGCCTATTCCCACGTAATGCCTCCTTCAGTGCACCAAACAAATAGAAATCACTAAGTGCTAAATCACAATTGTAAGGAGGATGAGGCAGTACTTCCCAGCCCATTCTGCCGATGGTTTCACGGGTTAGTTGAGCAATATGAGGACGTGTTGTCTTGCTGAAGAATCACACCTCTCCTCTGAGACCCACGACGTCTGTCTCTCTCACGGCTGGCTTCACCTTGCTTAAAAGCAAATCTGAGCGGTATTGGTTGTTCACTGTACGCTGATATTCGCGATAATCACAAAAAACTACTGGACATTCAGCATCCCAAAACACCGCCAACATGACTTGAATTTTTCTTGACAGGCGAGTTGGTGTGCTTCCACTCCTCCTTTTGTCTTTTTGATTATGGCTCATAATAGTGAATCCAAGTCCCATCACAAGTTAAAATTTTGCTGCGGAAGTGCTCGCCTTCGCTTTCATAACGTTTCTTTAGCTCTGTGCACATTCTCTACCTTCTTTCCTCGTGTAGCAGCGTCAACTCCTTTGGGACCCATCTCGCACATGTTCTGCGGTACTTCAGCTTGTTACAGTAATGTTATGAACTGTACCAGTACTAACTTGAACCTTATCAAATACCATTTCCACAGTCACACTGCGGTCGGCACAAATAATGTCATCAGTTCGACTTTCAAGTGATGGAGTTGAAACTGCAACTGGTCGACCAGAACTGTGTTCGTCTGTCACTGAGTCGCGACCATTTTTGAACTGTTCTACTCACTTGTAAAAATTTCCCCCTTTCATACAACCTTCACCATAAACTTTAGACATTCTACCGAGTATATTCACTGGTTTCTCGCCTTCAGCAAGTAAATAAACGAATAACGTAACGTTGTCCAACTAATGTGGACGTTTCAAGCGACCTCGGCGTCTTCCAATGTATTTTTGAGGTTATAAACAAAACAATGTTGATACATCAGCTGATCAGGGCTCATCACAGTGACGCCAACTTAAAGCCATAAAAGTACCAAACTTATCCTACTAACAGTTTTTCTCCAGACCAATTTGTCTCTTTAATTATTGAATGACACGATAAAAAATTCCCAAGTTTAATGGTACCATTCATAAAATGCTGAGAAAACAGAGCATACTATACTCCAGCTACAGAAGGGATTGCGGTGATACTGGTAGCGGAAAGTCAACAGACAATCATGCGTTCGTGAAGGTGGCCATGGTCTAACCGGTAATAATTTTCGCATACATATTTGGATGAAAGATCTGTTAGAAAATCCTTGGGAGTCCCTGGAAACATTGAGAGAGAGGAGGTGGAAGTGAAAAATATCAATAAAACCTCATTTACAAAAATAAAATGGAATAAAAATAGAAATAAAATATCCCATTTTACGACAAGCAGTTAGCCATTGTCACCAACAATTCTGACGTGCACACCACCTAGTAAGATCATCAAATTCAACAATTTTTCAGGTCATTAAACTATCCATATACAGCAACTAAAACATTCGAAAAGCTCTCCTAAAACGCGGAAACAAGCAAAACACAAAACATATGCCGTAAGAAAATATAAAAACAGACAATTCGAAGCTGACAAACAGGGCATTCTTAATAGGACCAATCCTTAAATAAATGAAGACGTTTCTGAATGCTGTATAGAACTTACAAATCGCTCAAAACTGAAAATACTAAATAAAGGAACTATTAACCTTTAGACGTCCGACTTGAAAAACTGTATTTAAAAAGGGGAAGAAGTTCGACTACGCCGACCCACTTTTGGTTAGTCATTGGTCGCGGGTGAAGTTTGTTGAGAAGTATCGGGAAGCGTGTCAGCAAAATCGTAAGGAACGTCATGAATTGTCGCGTTGTGGTTAACTGTATTCCGGTTGGGCTAAAGAAGTCGTAGCTTTGGTACGATGCGTCCTTTCAGTTTACGAAGGTGAGGAAACCCCAATTGTAATTGTTTGGTGACACAAATATAGACAAGTTGACATTGATTGAAAACGTGTTAGGTCGTAAACAGGATGTGTATATGCCTTATTGTTCCGAATTTGGATTTGGAGGGTATAGTCCATCTATTCATTCTGTTATTTTGTTTGAGGAAATTGAGTGATGTAGATGGAAAACTTTTGCATGTATTTTGAAGAGAATTGTTGAAGGTAGTCCGGTAACAGTGAATGTTAAAAATAAACCCGACCTAACAATTACTCATTTGGGGCTCGTTATATCTCTGTCTAATGAAATGGCTATTGGTAATGAGGCATTGTTGTGGCGGTTAAATATTGTCCGTGCTAATTGCAATATTAGGCATTCTTTGTCTGTGGAGAAGGAGATGGACACTTCGTCGTCCCCATGTAGTCCGGAGACGCCGGTATGGGATATATCGTCCGATGAAGCGTGGTGTTATTCGAAGGAAGAAATGGTGGAACCGTAGGCGTGGTCGTATGTCATCTATTACATTGGGCAAGATGTGTCGTTGGCGAAAGCAGTTTGTGGAAACTATTAACGTTGAATTTAACTATGGTGATAAAACAGGTTGTGTTGAAGGAAAGTTTGATACATATGCCGTTCTATTTCCCACTTTGAGAAATCATAATATTATAGATGAAATTAATTTTTTTGCTAACAAATATCAGAATGTGATAATTAACAAGGTAAAGACATGTATCTATCGTATAAATGTTAGGGTAGAAAGACTAACTTTGGATAGTTGTGCTAACAAGAAATTTTTTGAAGAACAAGGTAATTTGTGTTAGTAATAAGCTTGGTAAATTCAGTACTCAAGGTTTTGATTCTACTGGTGAAAATACATATCGTTTTGTGACATATAGTCGTCCAGGGAAATCTGTACCTGTTAGTAAAGTTAGTGACTGGACAAGAATTGAAAGAGAGTGTGGTGCCAGAATTACAGTTTTTCAGACAAATCCATTTTATGTAGGTGTTCTTGTAAGTGGTAGTGAACCTAAAGCTGATGATAATGTTCAGTCTGAAGTTAAATATGTTTCTATGATGGTGAAGAATATTGTAATACTAACCTTTTGTAAAAGGAAAGGCAATATAACATTTTAAATAAAGGTATATTATTTCAACTGATGTCAGCGTTATTATTTTTTTACGAAAACGTCCGACATTACCCTGACAGTCTCCGGCTTGCTTTCCTGGTTCCTGATTCTGACGCTCGGTGACAAACTTCTAAGGAAGTTTTATGGAAATAAAGTAAATACTTCAGCAGCAGTTATTGTTTTAGAACAGTTGTGGTATTACGAACCCAATTTGGAACAATTGTTAACACAATTCAGTGAAGCGTACCAAGAATATGTTTCTATGCCTAATGGTATAAGGTGTGCTAACAGTTATTATGATTTTAGGTAGGTTCGTTACAGACCTCTGTGGAGCCCCTATATTATAAAACCTCAAAAGTCATTCCTAAGACGCACAGCCGAAGGCCATCCTAGAAAACTGCATCGTGGTTAAGGAGGCATCCAATATTATAGCGTAAGATGATTCGGCTTACGGTTGTTGCCGAAAAGAAAATTGAACTCTCAGTTTGTAAGTTTCTATATGAAAATTGGAGATTTGAAAAAATACATAGACTCTATGAAGTACTGTATTTCACAGGATGGCGTCATTCTACGTATCCAGAGATAAGAAGCAAGAGAACCGTAGTTCTGAAAGTGATGCAACGCGAACGAAGTCAAGCAAGCGACTTTCACCGTCCTCTAATGCAAGGCAGGACATGTGCTTGTATGAACTGCCAGGGCATATTTCATCAGTTCATGAGTCATCCTCTGTTGCGTAAGACTAACTTTAGATTAAATACAATGGAACAAGTATTTATTAATGTTGGGATCAAAAATGAAATCAAAGTATTGCATAACCTAGTTTACACGTGTATGGGTACATATACAAAAATACTAATCTAGCTTAACGTCCGCTGCTTTGTTTTCGTGGATTGTATGGTCTGCACAGTTTCTCTTTAAATAAGTTTTTGATATCGTTCACAAACTGCAACAGTGATTGAGGCCCTAGAAGCATGGTCTTTTCCGAATGTACATCTGACCAAAAAGGGATTCTGGTTGTTAACCACGCCTTTCTCGTTCTTGTGGTGATGTTTCCATGGAACTTTCATTCTCTAGAACATACTCCTTTATATTTAACTAAGAAGTGAAATACAAATTTCAGAAAGTTAGCATTAAAAGAATTGTTAGTGTACAAAAAAGCTATCTTAAAAATTTTCATCCTCTACGTCATCCCTTACGGGTTGCTTTGCAAAAACTGTTAAACACGTAATTTTTGAAATATTTAACAGAGAAGCCAAATACAAATTGTCTTTGATTTAACTTTGAAAATGATTACATAATGAAATAATTTCATAAAATTTTTCATCCCTTATTTCACCTTCTTAAGGGATGAATTTCTAAAAACACTAAAATATTTCTAAATGGAAGTGAAATATCAATTTTCATAGATGTAGCTTTAAAGACGTTTTAGTTGTTTTTTAAATTTCTAGAAACGTTGAAACACGTATTTTTCTTACTCTGACAAAGAAATCAAACACCAGTTTTCGTTGATGTAGCTTCAAAATTTCCTTAATAATGGCATATTTCCAAGAAGCCTTTGAACAGCTCTATTACCCCACTAGTACTGGAATTTCGAACAATCCCTTCTCAAAAGCTACCTGCTATACAAGCCCCACACTCTCTTCAAATTTCAAGTTTCTGGTCTTGGCGGTTTCTCCTGAATGACGATGAGTGAATGAATGAGTCTGGCCAGGGCTTGAATTTCCAAAAATTGTGAAGACGATTTTTTTTCACTTCTAACCGAGAAGCCAAATACCAATTACCAAGCGTTAAAAATGCTTTCACAATGAAATATTTTGATAGTACATTTCACCCTCTTGGTGCTGAATTTCCAAAAACAGTGAAATTCATATTTTTTATATCTAACAGGGAAGCCAAATAAACATTTTCACAGATTTTGCTTCAAAATTATTGCATAATGAAATGTTTCCATAAAAGCTTTCATTCCCTATCTCACCTGTATAGGGACTGAATTTTCAAAAACAGTGGAACACCAATTTTTTATGTTTAACCGAGAAGCCAAATTCAAATTTTCATAAATTTATCTTTATAAAGGCTTTCACAATTAAATATTTCATAAAAATATTTCATTCCTCCTTCACCCCTAAGGGGGTTTCAAAAACAATGAACGTTTTGTTCAAATAAGGTAAAGGTTTTTTTATTGTAGCCGAGAGTACAAATACAAATTTTCATTGATATAGCTTTAAAAATAGTCTGGTAGTTATTTAATAACATTTTTTTTAAAATCTCACTGTTTCACCCCAGTACGGGTTACTCTTTCAAAAATGCTGGAACAAGTATTCCTGGATTGCTAGCCAAGAAAGCAAATCCAAATGTTGATTGGTGTGTCAACAAAATTCCGTTAACAGCGACGTATTTCCACAAATCTTCATTTCGCTCCAATCAGTGGTGACAGTTCGAAAAACACCTTCTTAAACGACGCCTACCGTATTTCAAATTTCAAGTTTCTGTTCTAGTGGTTTGGGTTGGGCGATGATGAGTCAGCCACTCAGGACATTGTCTTTTGTATATAAAACACTTCTTAAACTGAGTGTCAGCAAACAGTGACACAACTCCCAGTTACAGTATCTTGTACACGTAATGACCCGAATCCGGTCGAAATTTAACATATGGAATGGTTATAACATTGTAGCAGGGTGTTATAAGCAACATACAACGAAACAAAGCCAGAGACAGACAGCACTGCAATTACAAGGGAAGAGCAAACATCAGCTAGATTAAATACAATGGAACGAGTATTTATTAATGTTGGGATCAAAAATGAAATCAAAGTATTGCATAACCTAGTTTACACGTGTATATTTCTTGCAACAACCATCCACGGAAGCAAACAAGGCACTTTACAGTGGCAGACAGGAAACCTGTACGCGTTTTGTTTATAAATCTTTCTCAACAGATTAACTCTTCTAGGGTGGTCCGTTCGCAGTGCAATGAACGAAATAGAAAGCTACTGCCGTTTCACGGGCAGCTGCCATCTCTCTGCCACTACCCAGACCCTTCAGACGTTCAAGAAGATGTCACCTCAGATGCAGTATACCGAATGTGTCTCCTCCAACGGGCGGAAAATGGAAAGCATCGAACCTGTGTGCCACAAGCTGACAGAAGGGGCATAATAATGTCAGGCTTCAAATATATAACAGAGGGAAAGATAGCTATGTCTCTGTAAAGGTACCACTTAGTTTCTCAAATTTTTTGAGTTTCGTTCCCATTGCTGCTGGTTTCCATTTTCGTTTTTTACCTTTTCCTAAGTCACAGACCGGGCGCTAATGACCATAGCAGTTTTGCACCCTAAAACCAAAAACAAAAAAAGTAAAGGCACTTGAAAAACGGTTGCTAAAAGTTTTGCACGAAGTGGGACTTAGAGCCACTAAGGAAACGAACACGTACTGAGTGCCAGATTGCGCACACTCCGCCCTCAAATCCGTCGGGCGGGACATGACGCGTACTCAAATGCTATGATGTAGCTCTCGTTGCTACGTTACAACGTGCAAAGGTACAATTGAGGGAAGAGTTCTATTGCTAGTCCTGGCACCTACCGATAAGCGGCTCGGATCACACGTTGTGTCATTAAATGGGTCATAGCCTTCCATTTAATATTTCGTTGGTCCATATCCTGTTCAAACTTATGACACCAGACAGGAAAAGAGATTTTATATTTCATGTTTGAAAAGGTATTTTCGCAAGCAGATATCAATGTTTGTTTACTGGACAGACTCGTAAATGATAGATATCGATATTGTGATACTTAAAGCATACAAGGCGCCAGGCACTGTCGGAACTCTAGTTAGATCTTACATTTCAAAACGGTTAAGACAAGGTATCTGTATGGTGCAAAAAGTGGCCGTTGATTCTAAATAATAAGAGAACAAAAAGCAACAGCTAAATTGGGGTTACCCGATGAATCGCACAAATCTAAAGGCCGTAAATTCAGCTAAATACTTAGGCATTACAACTACGAAAAGCTTAAGTTGGAACGATCACTTAGGTAATGTAGGTAAAGGAAGTAAAATATTACGATTTATTGGCAGAACATTGGGAAAATGCTGCAAGTTTACTAAAAAGACCGCCTATAATACACTTGCCTACAATACGCTGGAGAACTGCTGTGTGGTGTGGAATTAGCATCGGATAGGATGGACAGAGGACATCTGAAAGATTCAAAGATGGGCAGCTTGTTTTGTACTATCGCGAAATAGAGAGCCATAGGTATGATACGTGAAATGGACAATCGTTAAGACAAAGGCATATTTCGTTCCGGCAGGATCTTCTCATGAATTTGAATCACTAACTTTCTCCTCAGATTGTGAAAATACTTTGTCAGACGCCGCCCACGTAGGAAGAATTGATCATCATAATAAAATAAGAGAAGTCAGAGCTCACACAGAAAGATTTTAGTTTTCGTTCCTCCCGCGCGCCGTTCGAGAGTGGAATGGTAGAGAAATAGCTCGAGAGGGGTTCGATAAACTCTCTGCCAGGCATTTAATTGTGAATTTCACAGTAATTATGTTCATATAGATGCAGATGAATACGCCAGAAAATTATGCTAAATCTACAGAGCTAGAACCAACTCTTTTTTCCAACATGGTTTTTTATTAAGGAAACTACAATAAATCACCAACTGCAATACTTTCTTCAAAGCCAAAATAATAATAATAATAATAATAATAATAATAATAGGTTCCCTTCTACGGATCAAGCAAATAACAACTAATTCCTATAATCATAGTTCTTTTCGCCTCTATACCCGTACAACTGTTCCACGTCGAAGTCGGTTTTTAGCAGCTGGTAGATAGCGTACACGATGGAAGTGACGCAATCTTGGCGGAAGAGAGGGTGGTCGAGGTGGCACATCCCTAGGACTGCTAATCTCTGCACTCGACGAGTCGAGAACTGCCCGCTCAACTGCCGGGCGCCAGCTTATCTATCCTCAGGTAGAAGGATATTTGCGGGACTATTTGCACACACGTGGTCGCCAGAAAATAATTCGTTGATCGTCACGCCCCATTCATATGCTGCTGGTTGATGACCTCTGATGGACGTTGGCCGCACCTACGTGTTTGTTGTCATCCGTGGTACTTGCTTGTAAACGCTCTTGCGTCGTCCAGACGTCGCAGCGGACTCGACAACCCGTATCGCTGGTCTATCTGCGGTGATGCCGCTGTAGTAGGCGTCTGTGGTAACTGCAGCAAATTATCTCGTATCTCAGTTCGCATTATCAGCGAATACTACCGTATTACTGAATACGTGTGCGGGTCACTCCTGTTCAGCTATGGGGTACATTATCGGATGCTCAAAACTAAAGACTAGTATCGCTGACGTCAGATTTTTCCAGGATTCCAGATCATATTTTGAGCTCAAACATAATGACGTTCCTGGAGGATAGAAAGTTTGTCTCGGTCAATCAAAACCACTCGTCTGAATCACTCCTTGTTTTTTTTCATACTCAACAGCTTGCTGGTAATGTATGCAAGTGATACGCATACTCCATTATATTATATTTACTAAATGCATTCGATACTGCACCTCACCATCGCTTACTATCCAAGGTATTTTCAACTGGAATACCTTCACTAATAAGTGACTCGTTAGAGCAATGATCGCCAAACCTTCGACCATAAGCTGTTTGTACCTCACGAGGACGTTTTCAGAAGTTGGTTGTAACGCTAAACTTGGCTAAGCTGGATTAATCCACTGAGCTCACAGCATGCTCACAGCAACAACTCTTGTGTAAATTCCATTGTCAGCCAAGAATGCTACACTATCAGTCTGATAGACATTTTCTGTAGATCGCTGTAACATTCAGGTTACTAACCTGGGTCGCCCCACTTAGCTCAGACCACGCTAACTCAGCAATTATTACTTCTTCCTAACCCACAGTTGCCAATGTCACTGAAGGCCACTACATTGTCAGCCTCATAGCTGATTGTAAACGTGTGAGGCTGATCATGTTATACGAGGGTTGTCCAGAAAGTAACTTCCGATCAGTCGCGAATTGGAAACCACTGGGAAACTCTGGTAAAGCTTTGCGTAGGTGTGTTCTGCAGTGTCTCTAGTACGCCCATCGATAGTGTCGCGTTGCTCTTTTGAGTTTTGAGTGAACAGTGAGCACGTAAAGATGCGTAGGGAATAGCGTCTCCCGCCCAGTATAAAGGCCTGGTTAGAGATTTCGCCTGTGTCATGCAGCCCACATAACATAACTGTCAAGCAGTTCCTTCTTCATGCAAATTGTCGGCCACACACTGCAGGGGCAATGAAGACGCTCCTGCAGCGTTTCCGATGAGAACTGTTTGATCACCCACAATACAGTCCGTAATTGGCTCCCCCTGAGTCTCATCTCTGCTCACCAGAACCGCTGGTTATGAAAATTTTTTTCCACAGACAACGAGCTGCAGACCAGTGCAGATAACTGGCCGAAAGCACAGGCAGCTGCTTTCTATGACGAGGATATTGGAAATTGATACAACACTACGACAACATCCCAAGTTGGAGCGACGACTATGTAGAGAAGTAGGTGGAAGGTATACCTAACTGTTGCAAATAAAACTTCTCTAGTTTGCACTGTGGTTTCCATTTCGCGACCGATGGGAGCTTTCTTTCTGACAACCTTCGTAATTTTCATGTGTCTATTTGGCATTTACTAATGTGGGTAGTTCGATGTACATATAGATACAAACTAGGTTTATTCTAATGATGTCGTGTTTAAGAGAAAGCAAATAACTTACCACTTTCATTCGAAATGGAAACAGATTTCTCCTTTACCTGGCAGAAAAGGAGGTGAGTGTATTTACTATGCTATGCTAGCGTATCAGTTGGGAAGAAGGAGACGGTTGAAAGTCATTCCAGACAGTTGAGTGAGGGACTGTAAAGGATTTCCAACTGGACTCTGCTCCCAGGAAAGAAGAGGTAAGGCATCTAAAAGCCAAACGTAATGTACAACAATCAACTTTTTTTAAAACCATTAGATCAGAAAGAGGCAGCAACTGAGGCGTCATTCCAAGTAGCAAAAATTATTACACTGGATAATAAACCAAACAAAGACGATGAATTAATCAAAGCTGTGGTTGACGAAACTGCCGATTAATTATTTGACGGTTTCAGAAATAAGAGTTAATTAAAATTCGTGTCATATTTACAAGAAATGTAACTTTATAGACAATACACAAATTATGATTTTTTTAAATTGTTATTTCTGCGCTAGTTTCTTTCGGTACCTCGCAGGAGGATTTAAAAACGGTATGTAGCTCAAAAAAATTTTACAGGATCGATGAGTATGGTGACCACGGGGCTGGAGGGATATTTGACTAATAGCACCAAGTGTGGGAGACCGGGGTACATTTACGCGGATTTCTTTCAGAATTTTTAATGTTTTGGTTAGATTTACATTGTTTAAAATGTTTACTGTTTTATCAATATTACTAATAACCTGGGGCTTATATTTCTAACCCAACACAACATTGAAGAGTGTAAAATGATTTTGTATAGGCTCACATCGAGTGCGTAAACGTGCCCCGGATATGGGGCAGGTGTATGTCTCTGTGGAGAAATATTTACCTATATAGAAACCCCGATATTATATGATTACAAGAGTAGTGGTGAATCTACTGTATATATGTAGATATATAACTAGTTACGGGCAATATTAAGAAACAACATTCATTTGAGAATGTACGGTGTAATCAGTAGTAGGAAAGGAAAACGGAAAACAGATTTATTGGAAGGATTCTGGGGCAAAAGTAATGTACCTGTAACTGAAATCGAATAAAAGCCGCTAAAACAAGACCTATTCCATAGTTCCAATGTTTGGATGCCTTACCGTGTAGCTACGACAGCAGACTCCCGGGTAAATAGGCGGCCTGCAAGGGTCGTAACAGGTAGCCGTTGACCATATGAAAGAGTAACAGATATGATCGGGTAATTTAAATGAGAATCTTTGAAGTAAATACGGCCTAGTTCATGCCTAATCCTTCTGGGCGAATTTAGAGCTCCTGAATTCGCTGAGAGCTGAGCAACCATTAAGATGTTACCACGGCATATCTGTTGTCCACATACCGAGGATAAGAGAGATTATAGCAGATGCAGAGGTATAAAGAGTGTCAGTTTTCCTCCTTTCTTGACACTGTCCATTCCGTTCAGCTGCTCTTCCAGGTCCTTTGCGGACTCTGACAGAATTCCAATGTCATCGGCAAACCTCAAAGTTTTAATTTCTTCTCCATGGATTTTAATTCCTACTCCAAATTATTCTTTTGTTTCCTTTACTGCTTGCTCAATATACAGATTGTATAACATCGAGGATAGGCTACAGACCTGTCTCACTCCCTTCCCAACCACTGCTTCCCTTTCATACCGCTCGTCTCTTATAACTGCCATCTGGTTTCTGTACAAATTGTAAATAGCCTTTCGCTCCCTGTATTTTACCCCTGCCACCTTCATAATTTGAAAGAGAGTGTTCCAGTCAACATTGTCAAAAGCTTTCTCTAAGTCTACAAATACTAGAAATGTAGGTTTGCCTTTCCTTAATCTATTTTCTAATATAAGTCGTAGGGTCAATATTGTCTCAATTGTTCCAACATTTCTACGGAATCCAAAATGATCTACCCTGAGGTTACCTTCTACCAGTTTTTCGATTCGTCTGTAAAGAATTCGTGTTAGTATTTTGCAGCTGTGGCTTATTAAACTGATAGTTCAGTAATTTTCACATCGGTCAACCACTGCTTTCTTTGGGATTGGAATTATTATATTCTTCTTGAAGTCTGAGGGTATTTCGCCTGTCTCATACATCTTGCTCACCAGATGGTAGAGTTTTGTTAGGGCTGGCTCTCCCAAGGCTATCAGTAGTTCTAATAGAATGTTGTCTCCTCCCGGGGCCTTGTTTTGACTTAGGCCTTTCATTGCTCTGCCAAACTCTTCACGCAGCATCATATCTCCCATTTCATCTTCATCTACATCCTCTTCCATTTCCATAATGTTGTCCTCAAGAACATTGCCCTTGTATAAACCCTCTGTATACTCCTTCCACCTGCTTTCCCTTCTTTGCTTAGAACTGGGTTTCCAACTGAGCTCTTGATATCCATGCAAGTGGTTCTCTTTTCCCCAAAGGTCTCTTTTATTTTCCTGTAGGCAGTATCTGTCTTACCCCTAAAGTTCCTATGCAGCTTATATCAACAGTTCATTCCCTTTCCTTTCCGTTCTCCCCCCTGTGCCTCCAGTTTACATAATACCACTTTTTTCTAGTTTTACTAGCGCAACGAAATAGTCACTCCGTTTCTGGAGGGTGTGCAGTGGCGTCAGGGCGTGCCCATAGGCTCCAATCGAAAATTCAGATCGCCTAAGTGAAAACCAGAGGGGCTGTTGGCAGCTGAAAACTCGTTAGTGCGAGCCGCCCCTCCGCCTCCGCCTCCGGCTCCGCCCCTGCTCCGCCCCCAGCGCGGCTCGCGGCAGCAGTGGCAGTAGCAGTGTGGTCCATTGTGCAGGCTGCGTCGCGTACTCCGGGAGGGGGCCTAATTTACAGTCCCCATCAGCGCCTCAATCACGGCGGATGGGAACCCTTCCCGTATCTCCTCGGGGAGTTGACTCACAGCCGTCGCGCGTGCCAAAGATCGGACTCGGGTTTCACCGCTCTGGTGCGGCAAGTCTACCCTGCTGAACTGTGAAGTTTATGTCTGAGGGTGCCGTAAAGCGCTTTTAATAGTTGATGGTTTAATCGGAAATAAATAGCTTATCCAAACGATTCTAAAGATAGCAGGGGCAGACAGCAACATCAACTGTCGTACTAACAGGTTCTAACAACCCTATCACAACAAAGGTCAAAATTTAGTAATGATTGTGGTGTTGCTCGCGCCGCTAAATACTGAATTTTCGGGCAACAACCAGTTTATTATGTGGCAGGTGTCATTAGAGCACACTTAATTAAGTCATTTCATGTAACAATGAACAAACTAGGCACTCATCTTTTCGTGTTTCCCACGCTGGTCTCGTTGTAAAATCATGGCTCAATCGTCGAAAATCTAGGTGGTGATGATTCCAAGCTCATATGCAAAGAGGCCTTGGTTTTATTCTGCTATATTCAAAAGGTTGATAGATGCGTTTCACAAACCATTCTTGAAGATTAAACCTTAGAAAGTTAGAACAATGGTGATGTAAAAAAATAATCAGCACTCCGAATTTAAGTTACGCTTCCTTTTTATTGCTTTTGTTGCAATATCACGTAACACACAAAACATCACTTCACAATACAAAACATATTTGAAAACATTTTCCTCACTGTTATAGTTAACATTTTATAAACTGACGACAAAATGCGTCTTTCCAACATGACGTCCAAGACTTGACTTTCTCAAGGTCCGACTCTCTAACTAACTGCTTACGCGCTAAAAAAATCTGAGTTACAAGTACGTCAGGTCATAGTGACAAAAGAAAGAATACACATAAGAATAATATCATTGCAGTATAAACATATCGATGTATCACAAATGAAATCAAATCTGAATGTTGTCTCAGAAATCTGTTAAGTAGTTAACAGAAACACAATAGAATATCGCTGGTATCGAGAGGTTGAGTTGAGGTGCCGTAATGGTTGCGTAATTCAAGTACCATTACAAGGTTAATAGCTTATGCATCATAGATGCTAACAAGAATAACATATGTAACTACGAAAATCACGTAGGTAATGTTGTGGGGAAAAGAAAGCAAAGTCTGCGATTTACTAGCAGAACACTTACAAAATGTAACTGGTCTGCTAGGGACATAACCTACACTACGCTTGTCCCACGTCTTCTGGAGTATTGCTGTGCGGTGTGGGGTCTTATAACATATGATACTGACGGAGAACTCCGAAGACATTCAACGAACGGCGGCTCATTTTGTATTACTGCAAAATAGGGAAGAGAGTGCCACAGATACGATACGTGATTTGTGGTGTCAATCATTAAAATAAAGTCTTTTTCGTTTCGGCAGGGTCTTCTCGCGACATTTCAATCACCATGTTCTCCTCCGAAAATATTCTATCGGCGACCACCTACAAAGAGAGAAACAGTCGTCATAATAAAATAAGAGAAATCATAGCTCCAATAAAAAGATTTATGTTCTAGTTTCTCCGGCGTGCCGTTTGATAGTGGAATGGTAGAGAAATAGTTTGAAGGTAGTTCGATGAACCCTCTGTCAGGCGCCTAACTGCGAATTGTAGAGTACTCATCATGTACATGCAGATTTAGAAAATGAAAATTGGAGATCTGTTTGACTACAATGAGTTTGGCTTTCGGAAAGGGAAAGGCGCCAGAGTCAGTTTTGATGTTGCTCTCGATAATGGACGCGGAAAGACAACCGTCCATCCCCAAAATTAACCATGCCTAATCATCCTTTTCTGGACCCACGAATCTCACGGAAGTTTCTCGATTTGTCTTCAGTCTTCATTGTATTATTAACCGTAACCAAAAAACTGCCTCTCTGGTGCCGTTACCTAGAGAGAAAGTGATTGATATCTACAGAGCTTCAGTTTCATTTTCCGTTCTTCTGTATATTATTATTCTCAGTAACATGATTGCACGAATTGTCACATATTGTGTGGGTGAGACTCTTCCGAAAATCCGATAATGTAAACAGTCTCATTGAATCTACCCTGTATCTTGAATTTTCATTTGGCTTCCACATTTCACAGTTATACTAGAAATTTTTGAAGGCATGCTATATGTTCCTTTATTTTTTCACAAACGATTTCATGGGTGAACGCTTCTGAAATGCTTCCTTGGTTTCAGGCAAAACTTAGAGGTATTAAGTTGCCATCATTCGGATGACATCGCAGAATTCCATCACATAAACAGCATCTTACTTTTATTATACCATTGAAGGAATAAAACATCACCGAGACACATGAAAAATCTCTTACTTTCCAAGTCGATTAGGAAATAGGTAACACTGCACAACCACCCAATAAGGGGACACATTGTTCTTACAAGAATCAACGAATTCCAGACCATCTGCATTACATTGATGATGATAGCGGTAACCATAATAAATGGTTTGTGGGAAACATGTAATAGGTATCTAACATCTAAAATTATTTCGAAAGTTGTCGCTCTAGACCTAAAACATTCAGAAGTGCAGTCTATCACTCCGACAATACGTTTTCGTTAATTACGTATGTCAGCCGTTACCGGTTATTGATCACATGTTCATACTCGTAAATGTATTCGAGTGTATTCATCACTGGAATTAAATATTTCTCTTCTATTCATACTGGCTATCGGTCTATTGATCAGTAATTGTGTGCGAGACTCCTTTTCTAACTTATCGTTACTTCAAAGCAGATATGAGATAGCATAATCAGAAATATACATCTTACGTTACCATGGCTAATTAGACACATTGTCATTGTCTTTTATCACCCGTATGGGTAAATAAATTACTTCCTATATCCCATATGCGTCAATATCTCAAACCCGGGACCAAAAGTAAATAAAAAATAGCCGTGTCTCGAAAGCCTAAAATATACGTTTTACGCCTTTCAATGTCGCAAAAGCTGAATCCCAAAATAGAATCAGCTGTAAGATTACATCTTCATTTGTAGTGTTACCTGTTGTTCTAATTCCAATTGCTTCTTTCAAGAAAGCATCACTGACATCGCACGCATATTATTGAGTAAATCACTTACCTTTTTTTCGAATTGTGTTTTGCACTGGCAATTATTTTTGGGTAGAGAAGGTGAAGAAAGACCCGCCAGGTTAGCCGAGAGCGCTAATGCGCTGATCCCTGGACTCGGATACGCGTGCCGGCCTGTAACGTCTAGAGAAACAAAAACAATATATTATGTAGTAATTAGAGAATTAGATGTATCATATTGTGTCATTGCATAAAATTATGTATTTTTTTTATTATTTATTTTTGAAAACGTCTGCGTCGGCGAGTAATAAAACCGACACAGAAGATAAATGTTAAACAGAGATAAAAGAAATGAACTAGTATATAATATGTGATGTAGATTAATGTCTTTGTCTTCTTAGTTTGGAAGTTGCGCGAGTAAGATCTCCTGTTGTTGTCGTAGAGAACGCGAATGTAGCACTCTTTTGTCGAAACTAAGCATTTGACGCCATTATGTCTGAATTCACAAAGGTCTGTAATCACTGAGATATTTAAAGGTTTTAATAGAGTTGTTTAAATGAAAACTTGTATCATTTATTGTTAAGCTTGCTTGCATATTATCCCATCCTGTTGAGACATTTTTCAGTTATATAAATATTATCTGTGGTGCTGAGCTGCGTGGAGAACGAAAAGCCGCTGCCGCGGCGTATTTAAACGACTTACGATATAGTCGAGCATACCGCAAGGAAGCGGTAAAATAATAGTAAAATAATATTATTTCTTTTAGCTCCCAGACTGGCAGTGAAGATCAGCGGATTTTATGATGTGTTGCAGATTGACGCGGGCTGCTGATAGGATATAATTTACAGTGCAAATAATTTAATGTACCTTCAGAATCTGATAGGAATCTTGCTGTGCTCCGTTCTGATCTGGCAAACTTTATAGTGACAACGTATTTTTTAATGAGAGTCTCATGTTCTTGGGCTAGTCGTGGTGTGAAATAGCATTTTAACGAGAAATAAAATCCACTGCGAACTTGTGTTTTTGAACGATCATACGAACTGTAACATCAGTGTTCATAACAAAGTAATTTCAACTTTTATTCATTATGAAGTAGGGAAGATATATTGATTTCTAGCATGAGTTGCAGTTACGAAAAATCGTTCCTTAAATTGTAGGCCAGATCCAGAACAATCAAACTTCCATATATACATTTTATTCCGCTAAAAGGTAATGATGATAATGAAAAGCAAAGCACAGCATTGATAAAAGCATTTCACGTAACTCTTTCCGTAAATGTGTTGTTACAAAGAGAATAAATAAACCAAAGAGTAACAATTTAACAATTCGCGAGAGAGAACTATTACGCGAAACTGTCGCCCAAAAACGCGGGGCTCGAATTTGCAGTGGCCACAAATATAAAATTTTATGTATTTTTCTTTCAGTGTTGATTGTTATGTATGTATAGATATATATGTATTTAGTGATGAATGTATGTATGCATATCATGAACAATGCTATGTATTAATGAATGTGTAAACACTCTTTCATGACAAAACGTACTACTGCAAACGAGTCTGAGAAGACGATCCTGATAGTACTGAGAAGCTGTAACGACTACGTAATCCGGGGGCAGCCGAACCCCGAGATAAGATAAACTAAAGGTAAGACTACAGTGTAGTTGTCCTGTTTGTAGAAGTCGAGCTCCAGTGAAGTGATCTCATTTTGCTAGTGGTGAGCATATTGTACGTAGTTTGATGTTAGTGTTTGTGACAGGACAAAGATTGGTAGATAGTAATTTTTAGTGTGCAGTTAGTGTAGATAAATTAACGTATTTTGTGTGCAAGGGGCAAAACTGTCAGACTTTGTGTTTTAGTAAGCAATTTAGGAATATGGTTAAGTTGCGTAGTCAACGTCCGAGCAATATGGATACTGAGGAACAACAATTAGTTAGTGCAGGAAATGTGGAACCGGGTACCTCAAGTAGTACTAGGACTCTCTTTGAGGATATAACATGTGAGAATGTGGGGGCAGGGGCACAGGAAGTGGTGCCACCGCCCACTAGTCCTCAAGGGGATGTAGAGAAAGAAGTTGTACCACCACCAGAAAAGCAGGAACCAGAGAGTGGTAATCTGCCTGGTGGGTATTCGCTTCAGGCTATATTAGAGCGCGTGCTGAATTACCAGGCAGAATTTGCGCAACAGCAAGTCGAGCGAGACCGCCAGCAAGCTGAGCGAGATCGTAGGCTAGCAGAAAATTTACTTGCCCAGCAAGCTGAGCGAGATCGCCAGTTAACAGAAAGTTTCCTTGCCCGGCAAGCTGAGCGGGATCAGCAACTTGTGCAATCGTTAGAAAACATGAAAAAAGAGATTGCAGATATGAAACAGAATTATGAGTCGATACCTAAGGCCGTGCAGGAGCTGACTGAACAGGTCAACAACCTGAAAGTAGCAAACACTAACAGGGTAGACGAAATAGGTGTATTAGCCAATCGAGTAGAAAAGCTAGAAATAGATTCCACGCAGCTTGTAGAGCAGAAGTGGAACGAACAAGCAACTAAAATTGAAACAGAATTCAACTCATGGCTAGAAGTGAAGGAGTGTGAGATGGACAAGAACATTAATTCCAAAGTGCAGGCAGCCATAGCAAATAGAGATCCCGAAACGTTCAGTACCGCAGTAAACAGTCAGGTACAGAACGACGTGCAAACCATCAAACAAATACTCAGTGAGGATATTCCGCAGTGGCAAGTGAATATGAACAAACGGATATCCGACCTGGAGAAGGGTTTAGCACAAAGCAGAAAGCATTTGGAACAGGAACCTCTGTCGCCAACAGCCCACGGTTTTGGCAACGCACAAACTTATACGCGATACAACAATGAGGAATCTGTAGTCGATAATGCGAAGAGCTGTAGCTTCGGTTCGGAGCACACAGCATATGTCCCAGGAACGAAACCATGTAGTTCAAAAATATTAGTGGAAGAAAGTTTAATCAAAAATAGACAATTTCAAACGTTTACTACTGAACGGAAATCAGTACACCCAGTAGTATTCATAAAAAGCTTTAAAAATATCTTGCCCAGTGTGTGGAATGAAACACAGAAAATTCAATACGTAATGTCGTACATTCAAGGTGATGCAGCGTTGTGGGCTACAGAAGTAGCAGACAGCTGCATGACATATGAACAGTTCGAAAGGGCATTTCTATCGAAATATTGGTCGCCTTGTATACAAGAGCGGCTAAGAAAAGAAGTATATAATCCCGAACCGTACTCACCTCGTCTGGGGAATTTGAGACGGTATTTTGAAAAATATATAAACAAAACACGCTACTGGGACGAACCTATATCACCAAGAGACATAATAAGACTACTAAAATCACATTTACCCATTCATATCAAAGAGAAATTAATACACGTACCAGAAAGCGATATGGAAAACTTCCTGTCTGTTCTAGATTCTATAGACTTGATACAGGAAGACGCAAAATCAGCGTGTGATCACTCGCGGAATAATGGGTCAGGATGTAAACATGACAGGAATAGTAGTGCACAAAACCACAACCATGGAAATAGTGGGGGTGGTAACAAGCGGCAAGAACATTCGCAAAATGGTAGTAATGGTAGAGGCCAGAACGGGTATGGACAAACAACTTATAACAAAAAGCGTCGATTTGACGACCGGTACGAATCCGGAATGTCAGGGACCAACCGCTGGAAAAATGCGCGAGGTCAGTGGCAGAGCAATTATAGTGATAGTAATCGAAATTGGCAGCAAAATCAGCGAAGAAGCCCAGAGCGACAGGGTAATGACCGGTATGACAACAATAGACCACCACCGCAAAACGCGCCTATTGCGCAGCCGTGGCGGCCGACAAATCAGAGTGTACATATAGTGGAGGTCGCGGACAATAGCCGTCCAAGTACTTCACAAGTAACTAATCCAACAAACTAGAATCGGCCTCGATATGCTCTCCATCGATGGCCGAGGGATGGAGTGAGAGCAACACGAGTGATAATAATATACCTGGGATACGTATGCTGCGATACAACGATGGTGTCAGTATGGATAAAGATCTGCTGAACGAACCGCACGAATGTAAGAAAGATAATAACGAAAATGTGCAAGCTATTATCGAAGCGAAAATCAATGATGTTGCAGTGAATATAATCATCGACACAGGTGCCTCAGTAAGTGTAATGAGTATGGAGTTATTTAAGGCACTGGGAAAAGGACATAGCGTTCCGACTTTCCCGGTTAATAATTGTAAGGTGTCTGGAGCCATTAGTGCACAGAACCAATCAGTTAAGTACCAGGTGCAGGTGGAGATTTGTAAGGAGGGCGAAGCCATAGTGAGCTCGTTCCTCGTTGTAAAAGGATTGAAGGTGGCCTGCATTCTGGGAGTAGATTTTCTCCGCGAGAGGGACGCATTGATCGACCTCTCCTTGGGGAAATTAAGCATAGTTAATAGGGGTAGAAGGATTGAGTTATCTATGACGAAATCGAAGGAGGTACTTGTGCCGTGTTGTAATCGAATCAATATCAAGGGTAGGAACCCTTGGGTACTACACCTTGATGATTTTTCACATGCAGCAGACCTCTATTATCCGAATTTAGAGGATCGAAATTTTGAAATAAATGTTCAGGCATTTAAAACCAAAGTGCAGGAATCTGAAGGGTTAAGCGATACACAAAAGCAACAGTTGACGCAGCTGCTATCGGAATACACTATGGTATTTACCGACCGACCAGGAATAGTCAAAGGGTACCACTATCACATAGAGCTGATGCCTCATAAAACATACTGTCGCGCAACTTACTCCATCCCGTGGTCGAGGAGGGAATTGGTAGCTAAAGAGATTCGGAAAATGTTAGAGTGGCTATATTCAGGGCCCTTTGAAGTAATAAACGTGCCACACGAATGTAGCTATTTGTTAGCACATCCCCATACGGGGAAGATCAAAGGATTGTATCCACGTAAAGATGTGAAGTTATTTATTCAGTGACATATCACATATAAAGAGTAATAGTTGTAAGAAGATTTTAATTGTGTTTTAGAATATAAGTATGTTAGTATTAAGAAAGAAATTTGTGTGTAATGAAACTTGGAGGAAATGGATTCAGAAAGTAGGCAATAGCTTACACAGGAAAGATTTTGCTTACAGACAATTAGAGCCATTTAAAAATATTATATGCTCATTAAGCAACGAACAATCTTCTTGTTGATAAAGTGAGGATTAATTTCTTGAATCATTATACAAAGGATTAATTTCTTGAACCATTTTCTAGGTGTAGTGTGTAAGTGCAATTAATGATGCAATCTAATATAGTAAGATAACTGTTGTAATTGTATTAGAATAAGGAACCCTGAGAGAGAGAGTCTTGACTAGCCAAACATGGACTTTGTAATATGCAACAATTATGTGATGTTTGCTGCCAGTAGTGATTTGAGAACGACACTGGAGCATAAGCTAATCAAAAAACAAGCCGGTTCCGTGGAAACTCCGCTTTGTATATAACAATGCTTCAATTGAAGCCTGTGTACTTGGTACACGCCCTTGAATATTCATTACGCGATACGCGAATTAAGTCAACCAATGTGGAACCTACACTGTAGTCACATAGGAAAAATCATTAAAAATAATGCTAGTGGTAAATGAAGTACTTATTGAGCAATATGCCCAAGTCAAGCTGTCATGCACATGGTAAAATCTGTTTGATAGATGGGTGATAACCAGGCAAGCTACACTGATAAGAAAATTAAAAAATTTTACAAAAGGGCTATATACGCCTAGTAACAATATGAAAAGTGTGTTGTGATAAGGTAAAAACAAATAGACGCCATGTAGATGAGAGTGAGTATGCGAAGAACAGTTAAAAGGTATTAAAAAATAAACTGTGTGCATAAACAATGGAGGAAAGGACGCAATATTGTGTGTAGCAGGGACAGAAAATGACTGTTGTATCTGCACCAATATATACGTCGATAAGTCTAGTGTTGAGTGACAGACTGTCCTAGTGCAGTGCTCAACGAACAATAGACAGTGTATAAAAACAGTAGTTATTGATCCGTTCGGAGTCGATTTAAACGAACATCGCTCGACGGGGACATTTAGTATGTGTGTTACGAAACATTTTCACGTGTTGAAAGACGCTCTGGCAGTGTACCAACCGTGGAGTGAGTGAAAATGTGTAGTACAATGTGCGTGTGACGAACCTTGAATACCAGTGTCACAATGCCACAAGAAACCTGTTATCACGCCAAACCATCCTGTGCATACCAGTGAAGCGACGGCTTACTGAACAATAAACGCTTTTAACCAGTTGCATCTTCTTCCACAGCTAGTAATCTGTGTTCTTAAAGATAGTACACTGTTGTGGAATGTTTGTTTCATGCGCTACGACGGGGAGCCATGCGGAGAAGCCGAGACGAGTGCCGTGTCGCCAGCCAGCCGGTCACGGTAAACCACTGCCACTCGCCGACATTGGCGAATGGTTCAGCGCGGTTCGTGACTGCTTGGGCGCCACGTCAGCACGACGTCGCTGTTACTGAGAGCCGGTCATCGAACCCAGCGGCCGTCGGCACGCGGCGTTCCAGACGACGCTACTCAACAATTGCTTCGCGCCGCCAGCTCCGTACAACATTGTTGTCATTCAAATGAACTATCACATATGTGTTTAATGCACTAACATGAACCCTGTTTAGTAGACACTAAATGACGTGACAAACACTTGTTTTTTTTTTTTTCTTTCTTGAGTTATCCAATACAGACTCGAAGTATTCATTGGTTCAGTGATATATAGGTGTAATATGTTTTCGTCATGTTAATGAAGTATACTCGCATGAATGCTAGACATTTTAAACCAATTGTCGCGAGTAAATGCAAGGACAATTCAAGATACTACTGTAAAAATGTGTAATAAGTGACTTTCATTACAATCCAAAACACAAATATGGGTAACAAAGAGACTAAAAGTTTAACATGATCTCACAAATAGCCTTTATTATATGTGAACATTGAAAGAATCTGAACTTTTTGTGATCAAACTGGGTATTAAAACAAACCAGGCGAGATGACCATGGCTCCGGCGCAGTTTTCCCAGGTTTTCTGATCGCACGTAGCCCGAATGGGGGAGCCAAATAAATGTAATGACCCTGGGACTAGGTTGACGGTCACCTCGCAAAGTGTAAGAACAGTATAAAAAGTGTAATTAAACCTACAGTGTAAAAGAACTAAGAAGTGTATGGTGAATGTTCCAACCAAGGTAACAGACAATAACCAAACAGACGTTAGTGGCAGCATATTGCCGAACATTTCCAACGTTAGTCAATTGCTGCCAGGGGGCATTGTAACGTCTAGAGAAACAAAAACAATATATTATGTAGTAATTAGAGAATTAGATGTATCATATTGTGTCATTGCATAAAATTATGTATTTTTTTTTATTATTTATTTTTGAAAACGTCTGCGTCGGCGAGTAATAAAACCGACACAGAAGATAAATGTTAAACAGAGATAAAAGAAATGAACTAGTATATAATATGTGATGTAGATTAATGTCTTTGTCTTCTTAGTTTGGAAGTTGCGCGAGTAAGATCTCCTGTTGTTGTCGTAGAGAACGCGAATGTAGCACTCTTTTGTCGAAACTAAGCATTTGACGCCATTATGTCTGAATTCACAAAGGTCTGTAATCACTGAGATATTTAAAGGTTTTAATAGAGTTGTTTAAATGAAAACTTGTATCATTTATTGTTAAGCTTGCTTGCATATTATCCCATCCTGTTGAGACATTTTTCAGTTATATAAATATTATCTGTGGTGCTGAGCTGCGTGGAGAACGAAAAGCCGCTGCCGCGGCGTATTTAAACGACTTACGATATAGTCGAGCATACCGCAAGGAAGCGGTAAAATAATAGTAAAATAATATTATTTCTTTTAGCTCCCAGACTGGCAGTGAAGATCAGCGGATTTTATGATGTGTTGCAGATTGACGCGGGCTGCTGATAGGATATAATTTACAGTGCAAATAATTTAATGTACCTTCAGAATCTGATAGGAATCTTGCTGTGCTCCGTTCTGATCTGGCAAACTTTATAGTGACAACGTATTTTTTAATGAGAGTCTCATGTTCTTGGGCTAGTCGTGGTGTGAAATAGCATTTTAACGAGAAATAAAATCCACTGCGAACTTGTGTTTTTGAACGATCATACGAACTGTAACATCAGTGTTCATAACAAAGTAATTTCAACTTTTATTCATTATGAAGTAGGGAAGATATATTGATTTCTAGCATGAGTTGCAGTTACGAAAAATCGTTCCTTAAATTGTAGGCCAGATCCAGAACAATCAAACTTCCATATATACATTTTATTCCGCTAAAAGGTAATGATGATAATGAAAAGCAAAGCACAGCATTGATAAAAGCATTTCACGTAACTCTTTCCGTAAATGTGTTGTTACAAAGAGAATAAATAAACCAAAGAGTAACAATTTAACAATTCGCGAGAGAGAACTGTTACGCGAAAGGCCCCGGACCGAATCCGCCCGGTGGATTAACGACGATGGCCTGGATGTGGTTTTCCACATCCTCCTAGGTGTATACCGGGCTGGTCCCCACCTCCCGCCTCAGTTACACGCCTGGCAGACATCTGAACATGTTCGCACTATTCCATGTATTACCACTAGACACAGACAGTTGGGGTACACAAATTCCGTACTAGGGAGTACAGTGTGGCGGCAAAACGGCATACGGTCACTCCTTAACATTAACCTTGCCAGATCCGTTCCAAACCATGCCGACCCTGCGAAACCACGGGTAAAGGCACAAGCGAAAGAAGAAGAAGAAGAAGAAGAAGAAGGTGAAGACACATCTCGTGCTCATGCTAGCGTTTTTTGGAGTGTAAATGTCGCATGAGATTGCATATACTCCGAGTCTTGCGAATTGCAATTACTTGCTCGCCGGCAGCAACTTTCATGTGCTTGAAGGTAAATTCAATACCGTGTTTATTTGGGAGCGGGAAGTAATACGAGTCATACATGCACGTCAGCTTGAGGACTCTGTCAAGCACCACAAACTGCTCACTTTAAGCACAAAGCCTGCGTAGATCGGGAACCAAATTTAACTGTTTTAATCACATATCAAGACAAATTTATTTATGTATCTCAGTGGGAACTCTTACGATCACTGGTAACTTGTCCATTATATCTCCTTTCTTCTCTACCAGTTTTCATTCCCTAACTCCCCTTCTCATTCTCTCCACTACGTGATCTAATGTTGATATCATTGGCTACATCTTACTGTAAATGAAACTATCCAGCAATAACTGTGTATTGATATTTTTCCATCTATTCTAGTTGTTTTTCAATCCTTTCAGGCTTCTATCATTCAGAAGTTCCTTTCTCAATGTATCAAATCTCCTTGGTCAACAAGTAGTCCATCGTTTGATCTGCCCTTCAGTTCGCGCTATCAAATAAATTGATATTAAAAAAAAATTTCATTGTAATATATCAGGCTTGTTTTGGAATACTTATAGTATATATAGTATATATAATATTCTTACAGATTTCCTAGCTCCTTTCAGTGAAACATTTGCATCTATTTCACAATTTTTCTCGGAGCTGTGCTTTTTTTTATTAGTACAGCATCTATTTCTGTCTCTATGAAATTATTTTTTTCTTTCATGTCCTCCGCTGTGACGTTATTTAATTTTAGGTATCGGTATTCAAAAGCTTCCTCTCTAAGTCTCCCGTCCTGTGGTCTCTACAAACATGTAGGTACAAATGTCACCCTATAGAAGCTTATATACTCTGTTGTCAAGCTTTCTCCCACGTACATTCCACGCAGATGCTTGCCACAGCTAAGGCGGTGTTTTAACTGCTTCAGGCACTGTGAAGACGCTTCAAATCGAATACCATCACAAGTTCTGACCTGATGACAGTCCATCGTCGTCTTTCCCACAATATACCGCTTGTGTCAAAATGAATACCGTGGTTTGAGGCTTTGTAGCATTTATTACATAAAACTTACAATTATAAATAACATATCAAATGAAAGAGCAATTCAAACACTTTAGGTTGCGTACCTGCGCACATGCCCTCTGTTTCCTGTGTTTTAGTTAAAAAGCACTAATAACAAAGATGGAGACTAGTGAACGGAAGTCTTTTTGTGTTTCACAGTTTCCAACCATTGAATCTGGTGTTACAGTGAAACGTGCATTCCGTATTAAGTTCCATTTTAATCCGCCAAAGGATAATAACATCCGAAGAAGGTATCACCAGTCAGAAGTCACCAAATGTCTTTGCAAAGGGATGAAACGGGACGACCAAGACTGACTGAAGAACGTCCTGAACGTGTGAAATAACCCTTCACGCGTAGTCCCTAGAAATCAGGTCGGAAGGCTAGTCGTTAATTAGCAGTTTCAGTGACTTTTAAAGAGATGCTTACAATTACATCCTTATCGCTATAGTCTGCAGTTGTTAGAAGCTCTAAAGCCTACATACAATAGTTTATGTGTTAACCTCGCTAACGAAATGTTGCTGCATGGCGATGACAATTCCCTGGGTCGTTTCGTCTTCAGTGATAAATCGCCATAATAAAAACGTAAACACACATAATGTCCCCATATGGGGTTCAGGAAATCACCATGTGATGGTATACTTGCGACGGGACTCCCGTATCTCAATGCTTTTTTGTGCCACATCTCGCAAAATGTATGTGGATATCTATTTTTTGGTGAAACAAATGCAACTGTGTACCTAACATGATGCGTTAAAACTATGGTTCTGTCGTCAACTGGAAGAAGCACAAATTTCATTTGGCAGCAAGATGGTGCCACTGGTTAGACGATGTGGGGGAGTTGGAGGTGTGGGAAGGGGTGGAGTGGGTGGAGACCAGCGTCTCGGCTGAGGAAAACACATGGCATCATCTGGGTGCGAAGACAGCGTGATAATTGAACAATTTAATAAATTTGGAAATCAATTTGATATCAGAAGTGGGCTCGGAGCCCTAGTACCATACTACTCACGTATGATTAGTCTGCCACGTAGCCCCGCGTCCTGTATAGTGCACTGAATAGTGAGCCCCGACGTACTTTTGCCTGCACTAGCATTATATCCTGTAGTCATAGCTTCACATATGGTTGCCTATCCTGTTTTAAAGAGCAGGTAAGCTTCCAACGTCCACGTTGTGTGATGAGGGGTGTTTTCACCATCATTCAATTGCAAGGTTACACTGGACGTGTAGTACGTTTTGAAAGGCTGCTGGCGGCTATAAGCTTACATCCGGAAATCCATCCCTTTAATTAGTAAGCCTTCCACTTGACTACCTGGCAGACCAATTTGCTAGACTGATTTTTCCTTTTGACTCTGTTTGCTGTTGTTAGCCGGCATCTGAGGATATCAAATTTATCAGAATAAATATGGTCTAACGTGCTGAAACAATATTAGTGAAATGGTTCCGCTGTAATTATTTTACTCAATACTTGATGAGTGATAAACCTTTCAACACTGGATTAATAGTTCATAGAAGCCATGGCACAAGTTAATTGATTAAATTAATAGAACAAACATTACATGTTAGCATGATGACAAGTAATACATGACTGTTGGCAATACAAACAGAGCCAACAAATTGCTAACACTCCACTGGGTGGCGGCTGGTTGTCTGATTGTACTATTTACTCTGGCTCAAAACATGGGTAACGCAATCTAGAGTTATCTAATACTGAACAGACTTTGATAGATTTATACTACACGGAAGTTACACTGCGTTGGTGCAGCTGAGAACAAGTGACGAGACTGTGATTCTGTTTGCCCTAACAAGCAGTACCACACCCATTTCTCGATGTGTAGCGCTGTCTCAGGTGACGGCTGTGGTTCAACCTCACGTACTGCTGCGATGTGAGGCGCCTGTAATTCGCTATATCAGCCACGAAAATTGCCAAGTCGCGGCTGGCGATCTGTTTCACTTATCGCAATTACTCTGTAATGGAATTCTGAAATCTAGGCAGATTCCAGCGTGTGACAATCCCATTCAGTGGTTATGCCATGGACCAATCAGACTCACTTATACGGCAGTGCGCAAAACGAGATCAAGTATCAGGGCTGCAGAACTGTCACGATTAATCATGCTATCATCACAGCTGACTTGTCCGAGATGCCTTAGGTAAACTGTACAACTAAGTGCTCACCATAGGCTCCCCAGCCACTTTCGGCAGCGTGTTTTGAGTTTCCACACAGCTCTAAATTAAACGACACATTCAACATCGAGATCATTATCTGGCCGGCCCAAACCTTAAAGGGTGTTCAACCAGGAGCTCGGCTGAACTAAGAGATGTGCTTTTGTGTTCCAACATAGTTCATTTGATAGCCACGATAAATGTTACGTTCCTTCTAATACACTGCTGGCCATTAATATTGCTATACCACGAAGAAGAAATGCTACTGACGCGAAATTTAACCGATAGGAAGAAGATGATGTGACATGCAAATGATTAGCTTTTCAGAGCACTCACACAAGGTTGACGCCGGTGGCGACACCTACAACGTGCTGACATGAGGAAAGTTTCCAACCGATTTCTCATACACAAACAGCAGTTGACCGGCGTTGCCTGATGAAACTTTGTTGTGATGCCTCGTGTAAGAAGGAGAAATGCGTACCATCACGTTTCCGACATTGATAAAGGTCGGATTGTAGCCTATCGCGATTGCGGTTTACGGTATCGCGACATTGCTGCTCGCGTTGGTCGAGATCCAATGACTGTTAGCAGAATATGGAATCGGTGGGTTCAGGAAGGCAATACGGAACGCCGTGCTGAATCTCAACGGCCTCGTATCACTAGCAGTCGACATGACAGGCATCTTATCCGCATAGCTGTAACGGATCGTGCGGCCACGTCTCGATCCCTGAGTCAACAGATGGGGACGTTTGCAAGACAACAACCATCTGCACGAACAGTTCGACGACGTTTGCAGCAGCATGAACTATCAGGTCGGAGACATGGCTGCGGTTACCCTTGACGCTCCATCACAGACAGGAGAGCCTGCGATGGTGTACTCAACGACGAACCTGGATGCACGCATGGAAGAACGTCATTTTTTCGGATGAATCCAGGTTCTGTTTAAGTCTCATGATGGTCGCATCGGTGTTTGGAGACATCGCGGTGAATGCACATTGGAAGTGTATGGGGTGCCATTGGTTACACGTCCCGGTCACCTCTTGTTCTCATTGACGGCACTTTGAACAGTGGACGTTACATTTCAGATGTGTTACGACCCGTGGCTCTACCCTTCGTTCGATCCCTGCGAAACCATACATTGCAGCAGGATAATGCACCACCGCATGTTGCAGGTCCTGTACGGGCCTTTCTGGATACAGAAAATTATCGACTGCTGCCCTGGCCAGCACATTCTCCAGATCTCTCACCAATTGAAAACTTCTGGTCAAAGGTGGCCGAGCAACTGGCTCGTCACAATACGCCAGTCACTACTCTTGATGAACTGTGGTATTGTGTTGAAGTTGAATGAGCAGCTGTACCTGTACACGGCATCCATGCTCTGTTTGACTCATTGTCCAGGCGTATCAAGGCCGTTACTAAGGCCAGAGGTGGTTGTTCCGGGTACTGATTTCTCAGGATCTATGCACTCAAATTGCGGGAAAATATAATCACATGTCAGTTCTAGTGTAGTATGTTTGTCCAATGAATACCCGTTTATCATCTGCATTTCTTCTTGGTGTAGCAATTTCAATGGCCAGTAGTGTAATCTTTCGAAGGCCTGAGGCTTCCCAAAATCTCTGCAGACAGAGGGGCGACACCATCTGACGACTTCCTCGATAGCATCCGTTTCCCGGTGATCATGGAAACTCTCGAAATTGTATGGCCACCATCCGTCCTCATCAAGCGCCTTTACGACACTGTCGAAATACGTTAGCTGCGCGACCTTGATTTCTCTCACGTCTCTGCTGCTACTGTGGCTAGAGGTGCCTAACGAGTAGGTTCAGGTAGGCAGTTTTTCCGCCTCTGCGGCCGAATAAATGTCAGCACACTAGTGCGAGAAATTTTGCTTCCAGCATTTTGTCCCCGGTAAGTGCTTTGAGATATTCCTTTCCCGAAAAGCGGCACGTGGCTTCCGAGATGTACTATTAAGTGACGAAATTTCCTGCCTTTTCTCAACTCCAGAAAATACTGTTCGGAGGAGAACCCCTACAAAGATCCCACATGGATTAACAATGTGCATGCTCCCATCAGTACCTGCTCATGCCGATAATTTCATGTCGTCTCACGAAAATGATGTCTTGGGTATAAAAATGAACATTAAAGCGTTGCTTTGAATATGGAGAATAGTGAGAAAAATAGTGAGAAAGTGACTCGTTCTCTCTGACAATCACTTCCCATAAATGGTAACGATAGTAGGATGCGATCAGTGGAGCTGCTTTGTCGCTTCCGAGACGAACATTACCAGATTCGGGACATAAAATTCTGCTATTTCTCGAAGCCGCTTATGTTAGTGTATCTTCCCATGTACATTACCCATCGACCCTAAAATGATATCCTACTGGTCTCTGTTCCACTTGTATATCGGTTGCTTATAATCAAATTGCAGTTACTCACATGGCTCCAGTTTGGGGCGTAATCATCTTACGGCAGCGAAACTTGGTAGATATTTCTAAGCGTTAAACCAGAACAGATTTCGCCTAAAAGTAGTTCCAATTTTAGCCACCAGATGCAAATCTGGCGCTTTGAGGCCAAGAAAGACGTATTGAAATTCTTCCGTATATGGATTAGGAACGGGCAGAAAAATTCAAACAAGTATGAAGGCATAATGCTGATTTTATTATTAACCACCATTCACACAATTTGTCCAATATGAGATGCTGCATCCATAACCTGAAGTGATGAACAGTCGCTCGCAACAGTTCAGGTGGAGTCTGAGCAATATGTTACTGTATACTGGCCTTCAGATCAGGTAGAGATCAAACGTGTACCTGGTAAACGCGTACGTTTAGTTGCCGCCAGAGGCAAAAATCACACGGATTCGGCTCAGATGATCTAGTAGATCACGTATCTGCAAAACCGCTGGAAATGACACATTCATGGGAGGTTGAAATAAGATGATATTTCTAAGGGCGAGTGACATGAGGTGTTGCCCCATCTTGCATAAAAACATTGGTTTCCACACAGTTGCGCTCTCTCAAAGCAGGAATCACATGCTGCACAAGGAGGTCTCAATAATTTGCGGATATTCGATACACCTGACAGGTCCTCTAAGTGTACTCTCTTCAAAGAATCAAGGTGCTTTTCAATCCACACTACGGTCACAATCAACTTTGCACCATTTGTATCTTGTGCCAGAGGGAAAAAATCCACATAACTTCTTGTGCTACTGACCATTGAACGGACAATTCTCGGGACGCCGTACGCGCACTAATACTAACCGGACCATGTGCTGCATGGGTAGTTGAAGCTACAGCAACCTCGTTAATGACTTCCACTGAAATAACCCGTGTTTTCGAATTTAATTATCATCCTGTTTAAACCATTTAATGATGTCGGGACTCTCCTGAGACCTTTCAGTTGGCTGTACTTTCTCGATACAGCACAATATTTGGCACCGTTCACATAACATACTAACAGCGCATGCTCTCCTTTCTCGATAGACATACTGTTCATTCACGTTATGTCAAATGACGGCGGTGGTGCCATACCATCTTAGAAATAGTGCACAGCGCCAGATTTTCTCTTGCTGGCTGAAAGTGGAATTATTTTCTTCTTCCAGAGTAAATCGATTCCGTATTAACGCATTAGCATATCTACCAAGTTTCGCTGCCAAATGATAATTACAGTCGACACTGGATCCCCGTGAGTAGCTGCACTTGTCTTACCGAGCCACGCTTCCCCAACGGCACCAGTTGACATTCAGTATCGAGGTGCACAGTTGTGATTATGCTCTCGCTCATCAGTGTGTAATCCGTGTCACTAAATCCCCATAAAAGATTCGTTAGGTTGTCTTTTGAATGGCAGAAACAATTTTGAGGAATTCAACGACGAGGTCATTAATTTGGTACGCTAGCTAGGGTGGGAGAAGAAAGAAAATGTGAAAAGGAACTGTTCTTTTCATAGAAACTATTTTGGTATTCGCCGAATGGAGTTAGAGACACCACAGAAAACTTGTGTGTGGTCTGGCGGGTGCTGGTTTGAATCTCTTTTCCATGAATGCGAGTCCAGTGTCTGAACTTACCACAGTGCTCTGCTAGTTGAGTGGAAAAGAGTGTGGCGGTCGCTTGAGATATGAACGACAAGGAAATGAATACAGCGCATTCAACATTGGAAAATCATACTTCCGATGGGATAAACAGCTCTTTCTGTCGTATGACACTGATAATTGTGTTAGGACAGTTTTCCAGAAGAAAGCCCATTTGATACTGTCATCGCTGACGTACGAAATTCAGTAACGCCAGTGTCACTCAAGGAGTGCGGCCGCCAGAATTCACTGGGATATTCAGGAGTTACAGAATGTTTAATACAAACAGTTATTGTGTCATTTTCGCTAACTTCATCCTTTCAATAGTGACGTTTCTCTCACTGGACATAAAATATTACAATTGGACAATTACCTTCCCCACAATGTCGGAATACTGCTTCAGCGATTTGAAGAACTAGATAATAATATACGCCTGGTAATCTCGTACTGGTTCTCTGTCACGTATTTATGTCCTGTGACGTTTTATCGCGGTCTAGTGAATTCATCCAGCGAAGAACTGTATGTTAAACCTAGACGCACTAAGGTTGACGACCACAATGTTCTTCCTGAATAACCCTTCGACCCTGTTCTAAGAATTGACCTCATGATCTGTAATGGCCCTGCTGCTGTACTCTACGAAGTGGACTGGGGCAGGCCCACTGTCGCTCCATGCCTTCTTTCGGAACCGAGTTCGGGCTTCCTGCCGGAGCTCAGTTGTGTGATCTTACATTCGGTAGGCACTGCAAAATGTTCCTACCGTTGTCCATCGCGGTCGCATGGATCACACTACCTGGTGTAAATATGTTCCAAAAGATGTCGCTGCTGTTTCAGTTGTATGAAGAAGACAGCAATGATTAGCGCTTTCAATAACAGTGCTTCCAAACCTTCAAATGGCGCAGGTGATGTCGAAGATGTGCAGACTACTGATCCTGGTTATACACACATCAAAAAATGTTTTGCATCACCTCGGTTTTGAGAGCTCCGAAACCTGTACAGAAAATTGGAATAGAGACCAACATAAACATCATTTCAGCCCTTTTTATTGCTCATGAGAACCACACACACAACGAGACCTTCAGAGGTGGTGGTCCAGATTGCTGTACACACCGGTACCTCTAATATCCAGTGCCACGTCCTCTTGCATTTACGCATGCCTGTATTCGTCGTGACATACTATCCACAAGTTCATCAAGGCACTGTTGGTCCCACTTCTAAACGGCGATTCGGCGTATATCCCTCACAGTGGTTGGTGGGTCAAGTCATCCACAAACAGCCCTTTTCAATCTATCCCAGGAGTGGAACTTACTGGAAGATTAAAACTGTGTGCCGGACCAAGACTCGAACTCGGGACCATTGCCATTCGCGGGCAAGTGCTCTACCAACTGAGCTACCCAAGCACGACTCTGCCAGTACCTCGTCTCCTACCTTCCAAATTTTACAGAAGCTCTCCTGGTAGAGCACTTGCCGGGGAAAGGCAATGGTCCCGAGTTCGAGTCTCGGTCCGGCACACAGTTTTAATCTGCCAGGAAGTTTCATATCAGCGCACACTCCGCTGTAGAGTGAAAATTTCATTCCGTCCCAGGAATGTTCGATAGGGCTCATGCCTGGAGAACATGCTGGCCACCCTAGTCGATCCATGTCGATATCCTTAAGGAAGTCATTCACAAGACGAGCACGATGAGGGCGCGAATTGCTGTCCACGAAGACGAATGCCTCGCCAACATGCTGCCGATATGGTTGCACTATCGGCCGGAGTATGGTATTCACGTATCGTACAGCCGTTACGGCGCCTTCCGTGACCACCAGCTGCCTACGTCGGCACCACATAATGCCACCCAAAACAGAAGGGAACCTCCACCTTGCTACTTTATCTGGACAGTGTGTCTAAAATCTGACCGGGTTGCCTCCAAACACGTCTCCGACGATTGTTTGGTTGAATGGTTCAAATGGCTCTGAGCAATATGCGACTTAAGTTCTGAGGTCATCATTCGCCTAGAACTTAGAACTAATTAAACCTAACTAACCTAAGGACATCACACACATCCATGCTCGAGGTAGGATTCGAACCTGCGACCGTAGCGGTCGCTTGGTTCCAGAGTGTAGCGCCTAGAACAGCACGGCCACTCCGGCCGGCGTTTGGTTGAAGACATATGCGACACTCACGGTGAAGAGAACGTCCATTCGGCATGTTGTTGGGTCCATCTGTACAGCACTGTATGATGTCGTGGTTGCAAAGACGCACCTCGCCTTGGACGTCGGGAGTGGTTGCGCATCATGCAGCCCATTGCGCACAGTTTGAGTCGTAACACGACGTCCTGCGCCTGCACGAAAAGCATTATTCAACATAGTGGCGTTGCTGTCAGGGTTCCTCCGAGCCATAATACGTAGGTAGCGGTCATCCACTACATTCGTAGCCCTTGGGCGGCTTGAGCGAGGCATGTCATTGACAGTTTCTGTCTCTCTATATCTTCTCCATGGCCGAACAACATCGCTTTGGTTCACTCCGAGACTCCTCGACACTTCCCTTGTTGATAGCCGTTCCTGGCACAAAGTAACAACGTGAACGCGATCGAAGCCGTGTACCTCCTTCCTGGTGGAATGACTGGAGCTGATCGGCTGACGGACCCCCTCCGTCTAATAGGCACTGCTCATGCGTAGTTGTTTTTCATCTTTGGGCGGCTTTAGTGACATCTCTGAACAGTCAAAGGTACTGTGTCTGTGATACGATATTCATAGTTAACGTCTATCTTCAGGAGTTCTGGAAAATTGGGTGATGCAAAACTTTTTTTAATGTGTGTACAAGAATGTGGTCTGTTAATTATAGTGCAGATCTGACTAAATTTGCGTACACGGGCACACCAGCTGTACAAATTCGTTTTGCAGATCCTCCGAATGCACTTGATGTGCTGGAAAGTTTTCAAGTCCACAAGTGGAATTAATGAGACAACGACTTCTTGTGGACAAATGGGTACAAAAGCAGAATGAAGAAACGTATTCTTTGTTTGCAATGTTATTCCAACAAGATACAGTACAGAAAGCCGATTTTGAAATGAATTTTGAAATGGCTGAAACGTCGATTTAATATATACAGGGTGAGTCACCTAACGTTACCGCTGGATATATTTTGTAAACCACATCAAATACTGACAAATCGATTCCACAGACCGAACGTGAGGAGAGGGGCTAGTGTAATTGGTTAATACAAACCATAAAAAAATGCACGGAAGTATGTTTTTTAACACAAACCTACGTTTTTTTAATGGAACCCCGTTAGTTTTGTTAGCACATCTGAACATATAAACAAATACGTAATCAGTGCCGTTTGTTGCATTGTAAAATGTTAATTACATCCGGAGATATGGTAACCTAAAGTTGACGCTTGAGTACCACTCCTCCGCTGTTCGATCGTGTGTATCGGAGAGCACCGAATTATGTAGGGATCCAAAGGGAGTGATGGACCTTAGGTTCAGAAGAGACTGAAACAGCACATTACGTCCACATGCTAACACCTTTTTATTGGTCTTTTTTTTTCACTGACACACGTGTACATTACCAGGAGGGGTGAGGTACACGTACACACGTGGTTTCCGTTTTCAATTACGGAGTGGAATAGATTGTGTCCCGACATGTCAGGGCAATAGATGTTCTATGTAGTGGCCATCATTTGCTGCACACAATTTCAATCTCTGGCTTAATGAATGTCGTACACGTCGCAGTACTTCTGGTGTAATGTCGCCGCAGGCTGCCACAATACGTTGTTTCATATCCTCTGGGGTTGTAGGCACATCACGGTACACATTCTCCTTTAACGTACCCCACAGAAAGAAGTCCAGAGGTGTAAGATCAGGAGAACGGGCTGGCCAATTTATGCGTCCTCCACGTCCTATGAAACGCCCTCATGGTAATGAACATGTGCGTCAGTGAAAAAGACCAATAAAAAGGTGTTAGCATGTGGACGTAATGTGCTGTTCCAGTCTCTTCTGTATCTAAGGTCCATCACCGTTCCCTTTGGAACCCTACGTAATTCGGTGCTCTCCGATACACACGATCGAACATCGGAGGAGTGGTACTCAAGCGTCAACTTTAGGTTACCATAACTCCGGATGTAATTAACATTTTATAACGCAACAAACGGCACTGATTACGTATTTGTTTATATGTTCAGATGTGGTAACAAAACTAACGGGGTTCCGTTTTAAAAAAACGTACATTTGTGTTAAAAAACATACTTCCGTGCATTTTTTTATGGTTTGTATTAACCAATTACACTAGCCCCTCTCCTCACGTTCGGTCTGTGGAATCGATTCGTCAGAATTTGATGTGGTTTACGAAATATATCCAGCGGTAATGCTGGGTGACTCACCCAGTATATGCGTTAGCCTCACCAATAAAATCTTCCTTTAGCGCATCAAATTAATCAGGATTAAATTACTTTTTTTCGTAACACACACTGCTGCTGCCAAAATCTTCGAATTGTTGGCAGTTTACAATAGCTTGATTCGAGCAAAGCATGCCGAAACGTTTTAGACTTCTCCGCTCTGCAAGTGAGCACCGCGAGGGACAGCGATAATGGCACGGCTGGGAACAGATAGTGGCCCACAGCGGCAAGTAATACCACGACACTGCCAGTAACATAGCGCAAGAAACGTCCCAGTCACGATGTTAACACACATTCGAAGAAAGGTATTTGCAGACGTAGGTAAAAAATGAGATCATAATTGCATGAAGTGTTTATAATAAGTACGTCTGCAAAACTAGCCATCTCTCCTTGTTTATCTTTCAGTCATCCTAGAAGATGTCCCCTAAGTGCCTCTTCGTGCTGGAAATGAATCGCGACCTTTGTGTTGAAATTAGTGCGAATTGTATCTGTGCCAACAAAGAATCTCGTTCAATCATATTGCATTCGATTCAAAGAGACTCATAAGCTGCATCGGTATGCTTATAGGTTACTAATCATGAACTTTTCTTCGTCTACTGGATACTGCGATAAAGTTTTTGTTGTTGCTGCCGTTTTGATCTTCTGGCCGAAGCTTAGTTTTTTAGATCTTACGGTACTAGTCTACTCTCTGCAAGCCTTTTCATCTCTACATAACTACTGCCACCTACATCAGTTTGAAAATCATTGCTGTAGCCATGGTTTTGACATTTCCTCACAACGTATCCCTTCATTTAGTCAGACTGTGCCATAAATTACTTTTCTGTCCAGTTCCACTCACTGTCTCCTCACTAGATTCTCTTGTAGCAACACATTTTTAATTCCTTTGTTCTCTCGCTCTATGAACTGTTTTGCGTCCATTTTTCAGTTACGTACGACACTATATACTCCAGACTTCCTAACACTGAAACTTCGATACCAAGTTAACAAATTTGTCTTTCTCAGAAACACTTTCCTTGCCATTGTTAGTCTGCGTTTTACGCCCTTTCTACAAGGTAACCGTCAGTTACTTTACTGCTCAAATTGCAGGACTCATTAACTCGTAGAGTCGCATTTCCTAATCAGACTCTTGCAGCATCACTTGATTTAATTCGTCTATCTTTTGTTATCCACTTTTTTTTTATATCACTCCAATTGCCTCTTTTAAGATGACCACATTAAACTGCTTTTGCATGTCGTTTTCCTTGTCAAAATTACAATATCTTCTTTAATTCTCTCAGTTTCAATTTCTTCTTCCTGAATTTCCTAATTCCCCTTCGATTATCTTCAGTGTTTGCCTAATGCACAGTTTAGACTAAAACCATGTCTCACTTCTAAACTGTTGCTTCGCTGTACTCTCCTTTGACTCAGTCTGCCGTCTGGTTTGTGTATAAGCTGCAAATAAACTTTCACTCCTTGTATGTTATCCTCGGTACTTTCTGAGTTTCAAAAAGTGAATTGCGGTGAAAATTGACAACAGCCTTATCTGACTCTACAAAAATGCTATAGAATGTAAGTTTGCGTTTCTACAACCTATCTGATAAGAAATCGTAGGGTCTGTATTCAGTTCTGAACTACACTACTGGCCATTAAAATTGCTACACCAAGAAGAAACGCAGATGATAAACGGGTATTCATTGGACAAATATGTTATACTAGAACTGACATGTGATTACATTTTCACGCAGTTTCGGAGCATAGATCCTGAGAAATCAGTACCCAGAACAACCACCTCTGGCCCTAATGACGGCCTTGATACGCCTGGGCATTGCGTCAAACCGAGCTTGGATGGCGTGTACAGGTACAGCTGCCCATGCAGCTTCAACACGATACCATGGTTCAACAACAGTAGTGACTGGCGTATTGTGACGAGCCAGTTGCTCGGCCACCATTGACCAGACGTTTTCAGTTGGTGAGAGACCTGGAGAATGTGCTGGCCAGGGCAGCAGTCTGTATACAGAAAATCTGTATACAGAAAGGCTCGTACAGGACCTGCAACATGCGGTCGTGCATTATCCTGCAGAAATGTAGGGTTACGCAGGGATCGAATGAAGGGTAGAGGCACGGGTGGTAACACATCTGAAATGTAACGTCCACTGTTCAAAGTGCCGTCAATGCGAACAAGAGGTGACCGAGACATGTAACCAATGGCACCCCATACCATCACGCGGGGTGATACGCCAGTATGGCGATGACGAATACACACTTCCAATGTGCGTTTACCGCGATGTCGCCAAACACGGATGCGACCATAATGATGCTGTAAACCGAACCTGGATTCATCCTAAAAAATGACGTTTTGCCATTCGCGCACCTAGGTTCCTTGTTGTGTACACCATCGTAGGCGCCCCTGTCCGTGATGCAGCGTCAAGGGTAACCGCAGCCATGGTCTCCGAGCTGATAGTCCATGCTGCTGCAAACGACGTCGAACTGTTCGCGCGGATGGTTGTTGTCTTGCGAACGTCCCCATCTGTTGACTCAAGCATCGAGACGTGGATGCACGATCCGTTTCAGCCATGCGGATAAGATGCCTGTCATCTCGACTGCTAGTCATACGAGGCCGTTGGGATCCAGCACGGCGTTCCGTATCACCCTCCTGAACCCACCGATTCCATATTCTGCTAACAGTCATTGGATCTCGACCAACGCGAGCAGCAATGTCGCGATACGATAATCTGGAATCGCGATAGGCTACAATACAACCTTTATCAAAGTCGGATACGTGATGGTACACATTTCTGCTCCTTACACGAGGCATCACAACAACGTTGCACCAGGCATCGCCGGTCAACTGCTGTTTGTGTATGAGAAATCGGTTGGAAACTTTCCTCATGTCAGCATGTTGTAGGTGTCGCCACCGGCGCCAACCTTGTGTGAATGCTCTGAAAAGCTAATCATTTGCATGTCACAGAATCTTCTTCCTGCCGGTTAAATTTCGCGTCTGTAGCACGTCATCGTCGTGGTTAGCAATTTTAATGGCTAGTAGTGTAGAAATGGTCTTCTGCTAGGTAGGCATTAGCACCGGTAGAAAGCCGGCCTGGGTACAGCAATTTCGCGAGGATTTTCCGTCAGAGATCTACGCCAAAGCTTTACCGCAACCCCTGAGGAACCGCAGCAAGTGTCGATGTCCCTTAAGGCGCCGCGTCTCTGGCGTGGCGCCTCTGGACGGTAAGCGGCTTACCGTGGCGTCGCATCGTGCAGCGGCGACCACCCCAGACAAGCGCCGCGGAAGAGCGCACCTGTCTCAGCTGCCAGAGCCCGTCGCGCCGCCAGTGATTGCCTTATTCATGAGCACGCGTTCCTCTGGAGGAGAAAGACGCTGCCAGACACCAACATTCTCAGGCGTGTCCTCCCGAAATTCCCCCTCTAAAGATTTAGATGAGCCCGCTGATTCTCTCCACTTAAGGTAATTATCAAATTAATAAGCATGTTATTTTTTTACATTTCATTGTGTCTGTCGTAATATTCTATCGGAGAACTTAAGAGTTTATGGAATATTCAGCATATGCGTAATTTCTTTCTTTCTTAACAATAGTGTGCAGAAAGTTACCCTCAACTGATATAATATTGCAAAGACGGACGCCACATCATCAGGATGGGGAGAAACTACAACAGGAGTCCCACACGGATCGATGATTGATCCATTACTGTTCATGCTCTGTGTTAATAATCTGCCGTTTTATTTGCATCAAGAGACGTATATAGTTTGCTTAGAAACAGTGTTGTGAAGCTTGTGCCGCGGAGGACACGGCACCGTTCCGCAGCTGCCAGCTGCCCAGCTTTGAATATACCGCCGAGCGTCGCCTTGGAGTCAGGGGGCGCGCGACCACCGTGCAGCGTGGAACAGCAAAGCAGTTGACACAACGACTTTTAATGCCCAGCTGAAATGGCCAGTATTACGTACCGTAGGCAACCGGCAGTGATCGCTGTTGGCAGAGAGCAACTGCTTCACATGTGCTGACCATCGGATGTGTTACCGGGCGTGGCGGTTTTCTGCGGCGTGTGATGTCATCAGGGGCCTTTAAAATTATTGCTAAAGACAATCTCCGCGTTTGTAAATTTAATAATTTAATTTCACATTATACAAAATTTTACTAATTGGGTGACAACCCCCAGTGTTCTTGCTCCTGTTATAGTGGCCGTCATACAAGCAATCAAATTCAATTTTACTTTTCGCGAATATAAAACTAAATTGTTTTTATTTAAGGCAATGCACCTTTGTGGATAGTGAAATCATTTACATATTTTACATATTATCGTTCACTGAAATCTTACGCAATCATTGTACAAAAGAAAGCAATTAGAATTATGTGTGGAATTCACACAAATACTTCTGGAAGGCATCTCTTTAACCATTCTGCAATTTCAGCAACAGCCTGACAGTACTCGCCTAATGAAATGTATTATAACATTCCATCTGAGTTCCAGAGGAAAAGAAATTTTCACAGCTGCAACACTAGAAACAAAACTTGTCTGCATCATCCTTTAACGAATCTAATTTTAGCCTAGAAAGGAGTGAAATTTTGTTGCTATAAGTTTCGTTGACAATATGTACAGATCTAGATGAAAGACGTTTCTCCTTAGCAATTCTTAAACCATAAAGGGTGCCTTGATTAGACTTAATTAGCCATCTACAACGAAAAAAAACCTGAGTGTGTCCGGTATGTACAGTCGTGCTCAAAAATATCAGAACGACCTGAACTGCATTTCGCCTGATTCGCATGCAACCGGCATAACGCGGCTGTCTAGCAGGTCCTCTAATCGCTCCTTGATACAGTCGTTTGACTATTGAAAATGGTTCCAACAAGTCACCACTAGAAAACACGGCTCTGTATCACAGTAACTCAAAATATGAAGTAATACCACGATGCAACAAATTTCAGGGAACACCTTATAACAGATAAGACTGTCCTTAAGGCTTGTAAGCTCACATTTATTACAATAAATGACATACCTGAAATGTTAACCACTCTCATTATTACGTCAGGTAGGTAATGCACGTAGTAAGTTCGCCGTATTCATGATTTCCTCTTCAAAGTAACATACAGTATTTATTGTTTAACACAAAATGACATTAAAAATTTAAGTTAGTCACGAGCAGTAAGCTGAGAATATGTATTAACTTCAAATGACACAACGAACCGTCTCGTTCTGCATATGGATTCAAACCCAGGTCAGGCAGGCTAAGGAATGATATCATGACTGACGCAAACTAACAGTCATTCCTGATTAGGCATACAAAGAGATATACCTCGATTTTAGACAGTATCAGTTAGCAAATATCAACTTTAAATTACATAACGCAAACGTTTTTAACGGATGAGAATTCCTCCCCAGCATCTCTTGTCCCTGTTAACGAACTACGAGAGATGTTAAATATTGCTTCTTCACAAGTAACTTACTTGACATGCCGTGAGGTAAAGCTTTGTGTTGGACAGGGATTCGAACCCAGAACCTAACCGGAAGCAACGTATATCGAAAGGCAGTAAGATCTCTTGTCTTTTGGTTTGGCAGTACTCGATAGCCATTTCTAGGCGCAAGTAAATGAAGAAAGGCAGCGCGTTTTTGTTATCAAGTAACGTCTTCATCAATTACTTTAGTTTCAATGTAATCTACGAGAAACTGCTGATGTTTGATATTAACATGAAAAGGATTCCGTAGACAGGCAAAGAACCTGTTCTTGGGAAACTACTTCTATATTGAACAAAAGGCATTAAATGATCTCCAAGCACGTGTGTTCCAGCAGCGGTATGAATAAAATGATAGTAATAATGACGGTAATAATCGAATTATCCGGTAACTTCACACTTCACAGTGGATTTTCTCGAACTAAGAAATTTGCTCAATTTGTGAAAATTCAAAATGGCTTTACTTCGAGCCTGTAATTCCTAGAAGAGTCTTTACATCCTGCTGACATGAGAATAGCACAAATTCCTCGTCAGAAGCTTGCTTCTACTTAACCATTTAATAGGCTCGCATTTTTTCCACCGTGACTAAATTTGTAAGCTAAGCACATCATCCGTTTCAGCACACTCTTGAGGCTGGGAAATGTGGCCACAATGGTCTGGTGGAACGAATTATCACAGGTGCACTGCGTGGGTTCAGGAATTTACTTTTAAGAGGCAGAAACAGATTTATTTTACCTCTGGTGACCTCAAAAGAAAGACGTTATAATCCATAATCCACTGCCGGCCGCGGTGGTCTAGCGTTTCTGGCGCTGCAGTCCGGAACCGCGGGACTGCTACGGTCGCAGTTTCGAATCCTGCCTCGGGCATGGTTGTGTGTGATGTCCTTAGGTTAGTTAGGTTTATGTAGTTCTAAGTTCTAGGGGACTTATGACCTAAGCTGTTGAGTCCCATAGTGCTCAGAGCCATTTGAACCATAATCCACATTAAACATCACGTTCCTTCATTACCAACTGGGCAGAGCCGGTTTACGTTGGGAAATGACATAGCGGAAGTCATGGCAAACAGAAATATAGTACCCAGTAAACTTCCTTACACTAGAAAATTTTATTTTATTTGATGAACCGATATCCATTTAAAGGAACAGGTCTCTTATTTTACTCGTACTTGATTGAACAAGAGTTATTGTAAAATTTGGTGCTGGACTGTGATTCGAATTCGTATCTCCACTTTCGAGGATCTGAATCTCTCAGAACAGTATAGTTCAATCATTTCGTTCCTTTTCCCAAGACTGCAATCTACACTAGGTCTCCTCCAAAGGATCCAGTACAAAAATGTTCATAATTTCATTTCAAGCCCTATCAAGTGCACACCCACCTGCTAGTGAAAATTAACGTGCATTTCTAATGTCTGTTGATGTGTTGCCAACAATCGCAATAGCTGTCGTTATTTCTGGTCAACCACGCACACATCTTACTGTTAGTGAGGAAGCAACTGATACTTAAGCTATATTCGTGGATTCACAGTAGGTGTGCTGTTCGACTGTCGCTTAGGCACAAAAGTTTCTATCCTAATTTTAGATTCAAACACCTAGCAGCTAGTAAGAAAAACCAATACGTAACATTTGATTTTTCTTAGTTAACAATCCGATTACGTGTTGGGTTCGTATCTCTGTCACAGAACTTCACATCATGCACTTCATCTTTAATTGCATGCACACTTTGTTACTTTAGAATGGAGGTATATCAGACATCTTTCGTGGTTAGTTAACAGGGACTAAAGGTTCTTGATAGGAGCCCCGGTTTATTACATAAATTGTCGTCTTTTATTTTCAAGTTTAGATTTGGTTTCCAGTATTGGCAAAAATTCCGGTAATTCATGACTCTTCATGGCTAGTCATCAATATGATGTGATTAGATTAGATTAGATTTATTCTTGTTCCATAGATCATGAATACGAGACTTCGTAATGATGTGGAACGTGTCATTTTAAATGAAAGATTTCTTAACATACCATGAGTCAATTTCTTTACAACAACTTTTTACACTCTCTGTCTCTCATTATTTTCTCTCTCTCTCTCTCTCTCTCTCTCTCTCTCTCTCTCTCTCTCTCTCTGTCTCTCTCTCTCTGTCTCTCTGTCACTCACACACACGCACACACGCTCACACACACACACACACACTCACACACACACACACACACACATACACACATTCTTTTTTTTATTTTTATTGTTTGTTGTACTCGACTATCGGTGAGGCACGAAAACGCCTGTGAATGAGTTTCTTAGTTTTGAGTACACTTACGAAAGAAATATAAAAACAACTATGAGAGTTACTGCTTTATGATGCTTAGTTTGCAGTCAGTTCTGAGTATCTTTAGTAACTTCGCTCCAGCCCCTGAACCTAGTTACAGGAATGCGAATCAGACACATTACGTATTCCACGCCGTAGGAGTTGCGACTTGGAGACGCCAGCTATGGTCACTTCCCATCCCGCTGTAGGATCACATCTGTTCGTCTTCTTCCTGCTGGTACTGTAACTGAGATTTGACAACATGGCAAGGTATGTTTGGCAACTCTGTGATCGACGAGTCACTTCCTTGTGTGCACTGAATTAAGCCTCAAAGTTCACTTGATTTTACCTGTCATTTCCATTGAATAATCTGAGTTATCATCGCTTGAGGTGTAACAAAAGATTGTAAACTTACGGTTTTCAGCCCAGGAAAGTCGTTGCTGGTGGAAATCGCAACTAATCTCGTCCTTTAAATAGCGGTTTATGAGTTCTAGCCACTGTTGGCCTCGTAAGAGGAAGGTAAAACACATACCTCTTCGCCAGCTCTGTGGAAACGTGCTGACCTGTGAAAAAGTGTCTCTTGTGGTTCGCAGTTCCAGTCTCACAGACTTAAAGGTTTTTACCCCTTCTTTGACAGAGCTACAAGCAGTCAGATCAAACATCAATAAGGAAATTGCAAGAAAATACTTTCTGCTCATAGTGCAGTGGTGAAAAACTTACAATGCTGCACAACAAGTAACGCCTCTTTCCGCTGCTGACAAGCAAATTTTGGGTTTCTAGAAATACATAACTATATTTATGAAATGCCACATTTGTATACCTCTTGAGTATTACACAGCATACAAATTAAACACAGACCCAATCAAAATGTAAGTGAGTAATATTTCACTAATTCGTGTCGATAGAGGCATGCTTGTGTACCGATACTCTATTTTATTAAAACAGACTTTCGTCGTAAGGTTATTGTGGGTAGTTTTATTTCATTTCTTATAATACAGTGTACAATTTTCGTAAGGTTTCCTTTAGTGTTGTTGAAACAATAGTAAACATGAGAGCGAAATTAATCATCAACGATGTATGCGAATTCTCTGATGTTATCTTTAACAGTCTGACGATGCACATGCAGTTTATCGATTACATGCATGTAGAAAACTTGTTCTGAGTTAAAGCTGTCAAACAATGTTTGAAGAAGAATAAAATGCCACTACCACACGACAGTTAATGTGGAAAATACTTTTCTGACGTATTTGGGCACGATGCGCTCTCCCCATACATAATACAAAAGCTTCGGGATGCATCTGCTGCCTGGCTGTCTATTAAACCTGAAAAGAACAAAATGTCACAGAAGTTATCCCTTTTTCCACATGCGACTATTTTGGGTTGAGAAGTGAAGGGAATTTTGTTCAAAGTTATATTAGATTGGTAACATCATCAGACAGCAGAATTGGGTTTTAAAAAAATTTAGCAGTAAATGTTTTCGAACTCGCGACATCTTATCTATGGTGCACGACACTTACCATTTTGCTACTAGCAGACACATAGCTGCAACAGCTCCAGAGCTGAACAACAACTCCTCCAGAACTTCTGCATACCACAGCGCTGCGAGATAATGCAAATGGCCGGAACTAGACTTCTGAGAGAAACAGTTACAGCTTTTCTGTTGCGCTGCATGACGTTTTTTACAAACAGAAAGCGCAATAGAATAGCTCAAGTGGAAAGGAACACTTCCTATTTACATTTCTGCATCCTACACTGTTGGCAGTTCTGTGTAGGTGGCAGTTACGTGATTTTATTTCGGTGATTACATAATTGAGTCGAATGTATGCACTGGGTAGCCGAGGCAGCTAGTTCATGGTGATTCGGTCAACCAAGTAAATGAATTAACTGAACATGCTACAATTTACTACAGGGAGCCTGTGTGTCAGAATTCTCATCCAGTGTGGCGCAACGGCGTTACAATAGAAAAATGGGTTTGGTGGTCTGTTGGACTGACGGTAATTTCTTATACCTATGGTCTGGGTTCGATTCCCACTTCTGTCAATGATTTTAGATAGGGAAGAGAAAGATTCCATTATCTTCTGACTACACCAAGTGAAGAAGATATAATGGCAGTGTGGTCTGAAATTCACATTAAAGATGAAATTCCTTCTCTCAAACAGACGTTAGCTGGAACCACAATAAAGTCTGGAGTGGCGACATGTAGTAACTCTATCACCCGTAACCTTTCTTATACTAGTTATTTATTTCTAGTGACGAAACAAACGCTATGTAGGGTCACAGGACACTTATTCAATCTTTTATCTGAGCTTCTGTATGTCGATAAATTTGGTTCTGAACTGAGAATGCAACTCAGACCGCCCTTAACGCGGAATTTGATCCCTTCGTAACAATACAGCTCGACTACAATTTGTTGTTTGTTCAAAACTGCAGATTCCTCAACATCTCCACATATTACGCATGAGTGGGTTCGAAATCCTGGCCCGGCACTAAAGATTTCATTATGTATTATCAAGCTCTACCATGAGAACACCTATCTGCTGGTGGATAATAATTTTGATTTTTAATGTTTTGTCATTCGTTGTCAACACTGACGATATCTGACGTTTTTGACTCCCAGTGGGACACAGAACTATTTTCGAGATAACTGTAAGTTCAAGATGTTATTCCGAGCTGCTGGTGAAGAAAGATTCGGTAGCTGACGTCTCTTTGTTTGTAGTCAACAACGATATGTGCGGGGCGCTATTCCCAGTGAGCACTGAACTCTTCGAATTATTACTTCTAGATCAAACATGCTCACATGTCGCTGCTGGTGCAACAAACGCGTATTTAACGTTCGTTTTCTCTAGAATATAACAGCGATAGTTGCTGGGTTGGAGACCTGGGAAGGAAAAATTTAATGTTTCGTCTCGTCATTTCAGCTGAAACATCTAGTTGGTTGGTTGTGTTTCGATTACGTTCTGGGTTCGAATCCCTGTCCAACACAAAAGCTTTACCTCACGGCATGTCAAGTAAGTTACTTGTGAAGAAGCAATATTTAACATCTCTCGTAGATCATTAACAGGGACAAGAGATGCTGGGGAGGAATTCTCATCCGTTAAAAATGTTTGCGTTATGTAGTTTAAAAAATGGTTCAAATGGCTCTGAGCACTATGGGACTCAACTGCTGGGGTCATTAGTCCCCTAGAACTTAGAATTAGTTAAACCTAACTAACCTAAGGACATCACAAACATCCATACCCGAGGCAGGATTCGAACCTGCGATCGTAGCGGTCTTGCGGTTCCAGACTGCAGCGCCTTTAACCGCACGGCCTATGTAATTTAAAGTTGATATTTGCTACCTGATACTGTCTAAAATCGAGGTATATCACTCTCTGTATGCCTAATCAGGAATGACTGTTAGTTTGCGTTAGTCTCGAAATCTTTGCTTAGTTTGCTTTTCCTGGGTTTGAATCCATATGCAGAACGAGACAGTTCGTCGTGTCACTTGAAGTTTATACACATTCTCAACTAGCTGCTCGTGGATAACTTAAATTTTTAATGTCATTTTGTGTTAAATAATAAGTACTTTATGTTACTTTGAAGAGGAAATCATGAATACGACGAACGTACTACGTGCATTACCTACCTGACGTAATAATGAGAGTGGTAACATTTCAGGTATGTCATTTATTGTAATAAACGTGAGCTTACAAGCCTTAAGGACAGTCTTATCTGTGATAAGGTGTTCCCTGATATTTGTAGCATCGTGGTATTACTTCACATCTTGAGTTACTGCGATACAGTGTTTTCTAGTGGTGACTTGTTGGAACCATTTTCAAAAGTCAAACGACTGTACCATGGGGCGATTAGAGGATCTGCTATACAGCTGCGTTATGCCGGTTGCATGCGAATCAGGCGAAATGCAATTCAGGTCGTTCGGATACTTTTGAGTATGACTGTACCTATATAAATTTTTTTCATCGTTTTTTCGGTTTATACAGCGCCTGATATAGAAAGTGAACCACACGGAACACATGTCCACATGTCAGTCCAACTTTGTACACCACACGCAATCGGCGTGTAGGTAATTAGATAGAGTCAAAATCTCTGTGATACGTAGAATTGTCACTGGAATGGACTAGTACTGTTCGCTTTAGTGTTCTTGGCAGGGCTGGTGGAATATACAGGGTGTTTCACAATTCATGATATACACTCCTAGAGGTTGTAGAGAGGATTTAGTAGATCAGGTTTTACGTAGGAAGCCATGTCTGGAAACGTCATCCAATAACGAAGCAACAAAAAATTATAGGAGCCGGTGCCTGTAAATGTATATGCAGGATGAACATTAATAAAACCGAAAAACTGCAGGGACGCATTTCTGACTGGAAGTGGAGGAAAGAAGGTCCAATGAACATGTGTCCGGGAAAGCGTCGTTGTCATGGTAGATGACGCGACGAACGAGAGTTCCTCTGACCAAGTGCGTGTGTTCCTTGCGTGTTGCAGGCTATACAATTGACGCAGCGTGCTGTAAGCGGCAGAATGATCCGGTATTCACGTCGGGAACAAGCCGAAATGTGTTTGTGCACGGCGAAGCAGTTGGAAACAGTCGAGAAGCGGAACCTGGCACACAGTCTGTCTGTCTGAAAGAACCTACGAACTCGCAAAAAGCGCCTGAAATGTTGTATGATGCTGGGATCTGTAAGGGTACTTGTTTGGGTATAGCCGTGCTACCTCTCGATCGTTTCGCCTTACACAAACACCATTTAGGCTTGTTCCCGACATGAATACCGCACCTTTCTGCTGCTTACAGTACTCTGCCTGTCCGCTCCCGGTATCTGAGTGGTCAACGCGACAGACTGTCAATCCTAATGGCCCGGGTTCGATTCCCGGCTGGGTCGGAGATTTTCTCCGCTCAAGGAGTGGGTGTTGTGTTGTCCTAATCAACATCATTTCATTCCAAGCGACGCGCAAGTCGCCGAAGTGGCGTCAAATCGAAAGACCTGCAACAGACGGGCGGTCTATCCGACGGGAGGCCCTCGTCATACGCCATTAATTAGTACTCTGCCTCAATCACACAGGCTGAAACACATAGGTATTACAAGGCATGTGCTCAGAGGAACTTTCATTCGTCAGCGTTATCTAGGCAGCATGCAAATGATGCGTTTTCGGACACATGTTCATAGGATCTTTTTTCCCCCATTTCGATTCAGGAATCCGTCCCTGCAGTTTGTTGGTTTTATTAATCTTCATCCTGCATATAGAGAATGATTCCGTGATGATGTTACAAAGTTTCTAGGGTGACGGACACATGTATCAGTTTGGGTTAAGTGTTCCTGTACCGGAGTCGAAAGTTATAAGCGGAAATCGTCCTGATGCTCTGAGAGTGGAATACATGTAGATGTATTGCTGTTAAGATTGTAGAGTGGCAACTTCAGAGGGGGCAGTATGACGCAAAGCAAAGAAACAAAGTCCAGTAAACATGGACTCTGAAATACATGTCTGAGGAGCTATGAGCACTTGTTCATCTTCGGTATTGTGAAACAAATCTCCTCTATTGATCAAGCACCTATAGCTCTCAAGTTATCCATTTTAGAGCCCATGTATACTGGACATTTTTCTCTGTTTTGGTTCACACTACCAGCTCTGAAAGTTGCCTGTATGTACAGGTAAAATTATGTCACGAAATTTTAATTCTGGATAGCTGATGCCAGTAGGCACCAAAGTTACTAATGTTGTGTAGGTCAACAAAACTTCATTTTTTAACTATGGAAACTTTGCGCCACGCGCTCCGATTGGCCATGGGACTGGCCTGCTACCGTTCGTCGGTTGACGAGCAGCGGTATGGTTGTCAGTTCACACATACAAACGTCCCTCGCTCCGTTACTGCCCCAACTTGATACGCACACGTGTCAAATAGATGTTGCTCTTTGTCTCCATCTCAAGTAAGAAGCATTCAGACGTAAGCTTCGCTTCGGAGCACACACACGTCACGTGCAATTTAGTCATACAGTAAGCACGGCGGCACAGTATTCGTTTGAAGAACAACGAGATATGGGTTTTATTTATCGACTAGCTGATGGTAATACGCATGAAGCTCGACGATTATATGAGGAAAGGTACCCAGCAAGACGCCACCCACACCCGCAAACGTTTACAGCAATTCACCGGCGACTTGGCGAAACAGGCTCGTTAGCGGGATATCATGGAGATGCTGGTAGACCTCGAACACGACGGGATGCTGCTTTTGAAGATACTGTTCACGAGCGCTTCCAGGAAGCCCCTACGACAAGTGAGCGAGTGGTTGGACACGATATGGTGGTCACTCATCCGCTAGTTTTGGAGGTTTTGAAGGATGAAGGCCAGCATCCATTTAGTTTCCACCCTGTCCAAGACCTAAATCCTGTGGCAGACTATGAACACGGGCTACGGTTTTGCTGGTTGCTTTTGCAACGTGTAGAAAGAGATCCAGACTTCCCCACCAGTGTGTTGTTCTCTGACGAGTGCGCCTTCCATCGGGATAGCCTTTACAACACTCGAAACGTTCACTACTGGGTTAGGGGAAATCTTCACGTCCAGGGACACCAGGAACGCTTTTCGCTCAACATTTGGGCAGGCTTTGTGGATGACCATCTGACTGGTCGTGTCCGTCTACCTCCTCGACTTACCGGGGCAAATTACCTTCATTTTTTGCAAGAAACACGACCCAGTCTTCTAATAAATGTTCCTCTGCACATACGGCTACGCGGGTGGTTGTAGGAGGTGCACGCACATAACAGTTGTGCTGTGCACGGATATTTAAATGAACACTTCGACGGCTGGGTAATTGCAAAGGTGCTCGTAGGACATAGCCCCCGCGATCACCAGTCATCACGCCACCGGACCTTTTCAGGTGCGTATTCTTCAAGGTTCTAGTTCAGCCACCTGGATGCGAATCACCTAGAAACGAAGAGGAATTAAAGTATCACATTCACGTGCCGCCAATCACATTAGGGGAATGCCAGGAATCTTTGAAAGAGTTCGGCACGTGGTAGTGATGCAACAAGTTTCCCATGCGTGTCGCATGCGTCTTCGATAGGATTTTAGTAGGGCAACGAGCAGTCCATCCCATTCGCCGAATATTCATTCTATCCTAGAGCTCCACCGCCTATGCTGTTCAATACGGTCACGCGTTGCCGTCCATAGAAATGGGGTCGGGCCTAAGTACCCGTGAAAAGTCTCACATGGGGAAGGAGTACCGGGCCACAATACGTTGACAAGTGACTGTACCGTGTTAAAATAATGGGAGATCGATGCGTCCATACCACACTATGCCAGTACACAGTGCACTCACCAGTGGACGTTACCTCATTTCGCAAGTGCGTCCTTTCATCGATGAATTCGACCATGACTTCAACCTTATGGACGAGTTTTCAGGACCGCATCGAGAAGCGCAGGTGGAGGGGCTCTTGGAAAGAGTAGGTATTCGGCAAATGGAGTGGCCAGTTAGTTCCTCCGACTTACATATCCCATAGAGTACATGTGTGATGCGTTGCGGAGACTTTGCAGCACGTCCACATGACTCAACGGCCATCCGGCAGTTGTCAACGACGCTTGTGAAGGAATCGTACGCGCTACTACAAGAACTCCTTACCACTCTTCTGGCTAGCATGGCAGGACGTTACAGAGCATTCATTGTCCCACTGGCGATCCACACAAACGGTTATATTGACTTGACTGCAGCATACAACACTGTTTTGGGGGAAGGTCTTATACACTTCTCAACGTGATACCATGCGGCCGAATAACATCTTTCTTAAGTAATATGCTGCACGACAGACTTTTCCAGTTAGTAACAGATAACTGTAACAGTAAAATGAGACATTTTAATAAAAAGCTGCCTCAAGGCTCAGCACACGCCCCGGTCCTGTTTAACATATATATTTCCAATATGCCAAATACATCTAAAGAATGTATAAACGTCGACGATACTGCCCTTGTCTCCCACAGTTAGTTCATAGAGAAATGGAGCAGCGTCGTATCGGAAGACTTCACTTTGCAACTGGAGGCTAATTCCAAACAAGACCAAAACTGAAGTGTCGTGCCTTCACCTCACTAATAAAGGATCGTAACTTAGTTCATTGTACTCTTTCCTCAAAATGTTTAGGGATAACAATGAACTGAACACTACCTTTTAACAAGCATCTAGAAAACATTGAATCAACACTCTGACCAGGAACAATATAATCCGTAAGTTATGCGGCACCTCTTGAGGGCGAACGCAACCACCCTCAACATCAAAGCGCTTAACATTCTGAACTTGCTTGCCGAATGCTGCGGTCCAGTCCGGTTAAACAGCCACGGCGTAAAGAAGATTTACATCAAACTGAATGAGACCGTTAAATAATTAGTGCCAATATAAAAAAGGCACTGCCCTTCCTTGGATACTTGTTTTGAAACACATCGCCCTTCCTTATTTTCGCAGATAGAAGAGATTAGTTAAGGAATACAACAAAATTGTAGCAATCCCCTGAACGGTGACCTGGCTATCGCTGTTTTTCAGAGGCTTAAGTCTAATTCCTCAAAATTAACGACATGTGGAGAGAATGCTGTGAAGCTCTGAAACCGTCTCAAGCTCCATATACTATCAACCCTACTTCACCACAACCATGCATGCATCGTCACTTACGGCAAACACTGAACAAAATAAGGAAGTCGCAAGGTATCTGTCGTGTCTCGTTTTACAAATGGGAAATAAGCAAACTACCGACCTGCGACTGCGCAGAACCTCGTTACACTGTTCATTACATTTACGAAATACCAGCATGCTGGAGTAACTTCGGTCAGCAACTTCTGGTAATCAATAGAAGGTAAGACTAATCCAACTTATCTAGTTTCGGATCGAGACCCATTTTCAAATGAACATAAAAACGTTGAAAATGGCATTTCCGAAGATGTCAACAAAATCTGTAACGTACATTGAAAGTTGATAGAGATAACTGTTAGCTGTATGCACCGTTAATGTACATTACACATTTTGTTGACATCTTCGGAAATGTTATTTCCGACTTCGTTACGTTGATTTGAAAATGGTCTGGGCCCGAAACTAGTCATTGAGTGAAAAATAAAATATTTGCAACATGGACTGGTTTCTCGTTATATTCTTTACCATATTGTCATCGAATTCCGTCTTACAGCATTCTCAGGAGAAAAATGTGAGTTGTTGAAGTATCAGTCGAAGACGAGAATAAACTTTCTAGGAGAGCAAGAAGTATTTATGTGTAATGGCTACATCAGAAATGACACTCAGTAATGAGAGTAACATGTAACGAATACTTTGTAATGGTTATGTGTCTCGACAAAACCGAACACATGCGGTAGAAAACTAAGTTGGTGATTTTAAAGTCATATTCTTGAACAAGTTTTCATATTACTACGTCCGCAGCTTGTGGTCGTGCGGTAGCGTCCTCGCTTCCCGCGCCCGGGTTCCCGGGTTCGATTCCCGGCGGGGTCAGGGATTTTCTCTTCCTCGTGATGACTGGGTGTTGTGTGATGTCCTTAGGTTAGTTAGATTTAAGTAGTTCTATGTTCTAGGGGACTGATGACCATAGATGTTAAGTCCGATAGTGCTCAGAGCCATTTTCGTATTACTACACCGTGCGATACGTAATACTCTAACGACGGACGTGTTTCACCTACCTCTCCAGTGGTAAAGCGCTCGTGCTTAATGAAATCTGGCTTGGGAGGTAGGAGACGATTAGGCGGACGGCTGGCTATTAATCTGCTCTCGCCATCTATTCGGCTCATCTGCAGACGCGGCGAAGGACGTGACCAGCCTGTGAATAACGCCCAGCAGGTCGGCTACCCGCTCACCATGCGCGAGCGATGGGTGGCGGAGCAGCGCCTGTACGCTCTCACTAAAATTACAAGACACATTAAATGTACTCGCAGTTGAGAATATGGACTACCATCAGCTGTATAATGGAATAACGACAGTGAAAATTTGTGCCGTATCGGGACTCGAACCTGGATTGCCCGCTTATCGCAAGCGGTCTTCTTACCATTTAGCTACCCGTGCATGACTCATGGCCAGACACAAACTTCCAAAAGTCGTCAACCATATGTCAACATCCTGTATTTGTGCATCCATTATGTATATTCGTTTACAGGGGAAATTTTACTTGAAACTCGCCTGCCCGTTGTCGGCTGATAAATAAGATATTGTAGTGCTTGTGTTATTCCAAATTACGAGGCAAAGTTCCTTCCGACATCGTAATTCGAATAACACAAGCACTGCCATAGCGTATAAAATTACTAGGTATTTTCCGTTACAATAGTTAAATCGTAGCGTACTGTAAAGTCATGCATCGCCTTAGAAATATTTCATCTGTTTTTTTTTCTCTACTACTGTCCTTTTGGCGTCCGAATTAATTCACAAAAAGCACATAAAATTTATTCAGTTACACAACAACGTCACTATGGCTGGGAAAATAATACGTTCGAACGAGCTCGAAATTTTCCGATACACAACAGAGCTGCTCGAAAACTCACACGGCGCAAGAACAAGCGACTGAGAGACGTAAACAAATTGCTACACGAACAAAACTATAGCTGGCTTTGTTTGACTTTCGACCATTCCATGAAAGCATGTGATAATAGTAACAAACAGTATCAATGTAGGAAGACCTATTCCATTTCAACTAATTTTCGATACGATTCTCATTCGATATTTCTGGACACTAGGTATAAACATCGTTCATGAACCCTTTATGTGATGCTAGCAGTCAGTCTATAGTATCGTCCCTCGAAAATTTTACCCGATTGGAGCCAAAAGCAATCTTTTCTTTAGTTATTAGAAAGTGTAATAATTTACCAAGCGAGCTGAAAATAAACTTTTCCATGTTTGTTCACATTTTGGGGTAACGAATGAAAATGTTATCAGCTGAATCAGTTTTAAAACAAGATGGTAACATTCAGATAATGCACGGAAGAATATTAAATTGGAAATGAATGCGTAATAAACGAAATAAATCATATTAATCTTGCTATTGCAAGACCGTATAAAAGTGGCTCGTGGATGTAGTACCAACTGTCATCATAAGATCACATGATTTTTTTAAATTTATGTTAGTGATTGAAAACGCATGAATTCAAGATCGCACATGAAATCTTCTTTATTTGGATGGATTGCTAGTTTCGACTAACAATCTAGCCCTCTTCAGATCATAAAATATTCTTCGTTTGCATTGATGCCATTACGGCTTCATACAACATTGAAATCTTTCTTAAAATGAAAACATCCGTACATGACACAGTTGAAAACAGCTTTTTACCGTTCGCGGCCGGCTTAATTGAACGATGGTCATATAACAAAGACGTTATGCCGTTAAAAGTCAGTAACTAACTCGATCAGTATTTACATTATTTCGTGAAAGATATCATTATATATTTGTTACAAAATGGTGTTACTAATGATTGTGTCAGTTATTAAGTATTAACAGCATAAAGCCTTATTATGACCATCGTTTAATTGCACTCGACGTGAGCAATGAAAAGTTGTTTATAACTATGTCTGGTACGGGTTTTGTCATTTTAAGAAAGATTCCAATGATGTGTGAACCCATAATGGCACTAACAAAAATCAAGAATGTGTTATGATATGAAGATGGCTAAATTGTTAACCGAAACTAGTGATCTATCCAAGATTTCATATGTGGTCTTGTCTGCAAGAGTTTTCTATACATATTCTATATTAAAAAAAATTATTACAGATTACGTATCTCCTGGTTGATAGTGTTAACAATCTTCATAAAACTCGCTAATTATATTTAATCCCGATTAAGGTCATTTAAACATTTATTAACAACTGTGTTTATAGGCAACTACCATTTTATAAGAGACTGCAGTACGTGCTACACGGCTGTTTTTATGATTGAAGTCCATGATAAATTAATGATGCTTGACGTGTCATGGAGACGGTACCATCATAAGTCACCACAACGTGGGGCGAACGACACCTCGAACAAAATCCGACATGTCTCGATCTCTTACGTCAGTTAATCGAACGGTCAGAATCGTGCTGAAGCACGCACTAATTAGCACTTGTATTTCACAATAAGAAACAATTGCTGCTAATAAAGATGTAAAATTGCCCTTCTTTAATGCATTAATTGCTGGTTAATAAAATAAAGATGTTTAATATACTGCCAGCTCTGACGAAGACCTTTGGTTTTGTATTGTTACTGTTTAACAGATATTGAATAAACAGATTCCATCGCTAGATAGGAGCAGGAAGTTTGCAAACTGTGTGTTGTTTCCAAATATAAATCCTAAGCAGATTCTGAATGTACACGTGATATAGTTTAGTTTGCTCACTTGCGTCTGCTGTCAAATTTTTCTATGACCAAAAAAGTAGCTAAGGGAGATTATTCTTGCTGATGGCACATGTAGGTGATGTGCGATGTTAGGAATTCTGGTGACACTGATTCACTATGTGCCCCGCTGTTTCTAGTATAGCGAATTATTTTTTTCAGTATCACAAAATCCCCTGTTAATGTTATTGGTGGTTATAATTGTTTGTTGTTGAAAATATAATATGTGTAATGGCCGGATGTTCACTCTGGTTGGACAGTAAATGAACACAAACACCAGTTTCATTGCTATAGGTCACACATCAAGGTTTTGTTATGGTAGAACTGGGAATAGTTTATTGATTACGATCACACTCAATTCGACGTACTATTGGTTCAAATGGCTCTGAGCACTATGGGACTTAACATCAGTGGCCATCAGTCCCCTAGAACTTAGAACTACTTGAACCTAACTAACCTAAGGACATCACACACATCCATGTCCGAGGCAGGATTCGAACCTGCGACAGTAGCGGTCACGCCGTTCCAGACTGAAGCGACTAGAACCGCACGGCCACACCGGCCGGCGACGTACTATTCTCTCACATTATCATCAATTGTACATGTTCTTCATTCCAAAACACTATTTACGTAAATGATAAGTAAATAATATTTTCTCTTGTTTAAGTGTAGAACACCGGGTGCTTAACGCCCGTTAGCAGATGATTTTAAACGCTACTCTTCAAACCGCAGCAGTCTATGCTCCCTCTAAGCTTCCTTCACAGAGACGACTAATTATTAAAGTCTTATATTTGAACTACCCGTTTCATCACTCTCACAAAACGTGTCACTAGTCAGTTTCACGAAATGACATTATTACTGTTTCGACTGTTCTGTCCATCAACTGTCTCCATCCACAGCAGTTCCTCTCTCTTTTCAAGCACTCAGTGATGTATCTCGTCATGGTAATTTAATAATATAGTTTGTATGCGCACAACATTACTGCGTACACATAAAAATTATAAATCTATTAGTTTATAAATAATACTGCATCAAGGAAAAAAGTACATATAAACAGAAGTAAAAATTCCGCCTCATCTGCAAAAGACAGGTTACATTAAGCGTAACACTGTACACTCATGATGAAATACACAACAATAATCATAATAAACTAGCTGCAAACGACGACTGATGGGCGTCACCATTAGTGCAAACTCCATCAAGCTGTGCACCACATTCATGGGGGCACGAGCTGTTCAGATACGCAGGAATTCATCGCTTCTTCACAGCTACGCAGGCAGATGTGTTCCATACATACAATACACTGAAACGACAAAGAAACTGGTCTAGACATGCGTGTTCAAATACACAGACACGTAAAGTGGCAGAATACGCCGCTGCGGTCGTCAACGCCTATATAAGACAAGTGTGTGGCGCAGTTGTTAGATCGGTTACTCCTGCTACAACGGTAGGGTATTGACGATTAAGTGAGTTTGAGCGTGGTGCTATAATTGGCACACGAGCAATGGGACACAGCATCTCCGAGGTATCATGAAGTAATACTTTTCCCGTACGAACATTTCACGAGTGTACCGTGATTATCGGAATCCTGTAAAATATCAAATCTCCGACATCGCTGTGGCCGAAAAAAGAGACCAACGAAGACTGAAGAGAGTCGTTCAAAGTGACAGAAGTGCAGCCCTTCCGCAAATTGCTGCAGATTTCATTGCTGGTCCAGCACTAAGTAACAGCGCACAAACCATTCAATGAAACATCATCGATGTAGGATTTCGGAGCCGAAGGCTCACTCATGAACCCTTGATAACTGCACGATACCAAGCTTTAAGCCTCGCCTGGCCCCTCAACACCGACGTTGGATTGTTGATGACGGGAACATGTTCTCTGAGAGGACGAATCTCGTTTCAAATTGTATCGAGCGGATCGACGTGTACTGGTATGAAGACAACCTCGTGAATTCATGGACCCTGTATGTCAGCAGTGGACTGTTCAAGCTAGTGGAGGCTCTGTAATGGTGTGGGGCGTATGCAGATGGATTGATGTGGGAACCCTGATACGTCTAGATACGACTCTGATAGGTGACACGTAAGTAAGCATCTTGTCTGATCACCTGCATCCATTCATGTTATTTGTGCATTTAGACGGACTTGGGTGATTCCAGCAGAGCAATGTGACACCCCACACATACAGAATTGCTACAGAGTGGCTCCAGGAACACTCTTGTGAGTTTAAACACTTCCGCTGGACACCAAACACCCCAGACGTGAGCGTTATTGAGCATGTCTGGAGTGCCTTGCCACGTGCTGTTCAGGAGGGATCTCCACCCCCTCATACTCTTACGGGTTTGTGGACAGCCCTGCAGGATTCATGGTGTCAACTCCGTCCACCACTGCTTCAGACATTAGTCGAGTCTACGTCACGTCGTAATGCGGGACTTCTGCGTACTCGCGGGGGCCCTACACGACATTAGGCAAGTGCACCAATTTCTTTGGCTCTTCAGTTTATTTAGCAGCTAACTCTCCAAGCTGACAACAAAAAAATTCGGTGCTACTTCCTAAATTCATGATACGACCATTCCTATTAACCATTAGATAAAAAAGAGCACCTCATCACGCACAGTAAAATAGTCAGCATCCACTACAACTGCACTATAGGCGGCATATATGTCACGAGAGCATTCAGAAACTGTACTGATATTTTAAAAATTTTATACCTTTCATTTTTCAGCCCCAGTCGCACAGTTTGTGTACAGCATGATCAGTTTCGACCTCCGTGCATCATATTTAGATGATGTGTAATTTAGATACAGACACCACTTGTCGCTGATGTCACTACAAAGATCTGAAGATGATCCATGGACAGTCAAACTAGTCGTGCTGTAAAAACGTTGTGCCGCTGGGGATGAAAAAAAGGAAGGATACCATTTTAAAAATAGTGTTACATCAAAATATTATGGACATGTAAAGATTAATCAGTCTTTCAAAACACAAAATATTCTTATGCATGTAAACACACTAAGGTGACTGAAGTCATGATAATTCCTGATATCGTGTCGGATATTCTTTTTCGTGGTGTAGTGCAGCAGCTCGACGTGGCGTGGACTCAACAAACTGTTGGATGTCCCCAACAGTAATATTCAGCCATGCTGCCTAGACTGCCATTCACATCTGCTAAATCGTTGGCGATGCAGGATATTGTCCACAAACTGACCTCTCGATTATGTCCCATAAATGTTCGATGGGATTCATGTTAGGGGACTTGGGTGGCCAAACCATTCGCTCTAATTGTCCACAATGGTCTTCAAACCAGTCGCAAACGGCCGGACGGTGTGGCCGTGCTGTTCTAGGCGATTCAGTCTGGAACCTCGCTACGGTCACGGGTTCGAATACTGCCTCGGGCATGGATGTGTGTGATGTCCTTAGGTTAGTTAGGTTTACGTAGTTCTAAGTTCTAGGGGACTGATGACCTCAGCTGTCAAGTCCCATATTTCTCAGAGCCATTTGAACCATTTTAATCAACCAGTCGCAAACAATTGTGGCCAGCGATATGGAGCTTTACCATCCATAAGAATTCCATCGTCGTTTGGGTACATGAAGTCGATGAATGGCTACCAGTCGTCTCCATATAGCCAAACTGAACCATTTCCAATCAATGATTGTTTCAGTTGGACCAGAAGACGCAGTCTGTTCCATGTAAACACAGCCTACACCATTATGGAGCCACCAAATTCATGCACAGTGCCTTGTTGACAACTTCGTTCCATGACTTCGCGCGGCCTACGGTATAGTCGAATCCTACCAACAGCTTTTACCAAATGAAATCGTAACTCATCTGATCAGGCCACGATCTGCCAGTAGTTTAGGGCCCAATCAATATGGTCACGAGCTCAAAGGCGATACTGCGCAGTTAGCAAAGGCCCTCGCGTCAGTTGTGTACGTCCTACATTGATTTCTACGGTTATTTCATGCAGTATCGGTTATCTGTTAGCACTGACAACTCTACACAAACACCGCTCCTCTGGGTCGGCCGGCCAGTATGGCCGAGCAGTAATAGGCGCTTCAGTCTGGAACCGCACAACCGCTACGGTCGCAGGTTCGAATCCTGCCTCGGGCATGGATATGTGTGATGTCCTTAGGTTAGTTAGGTTTAAGTAGTTCCAAGTTCTAGGGGACTGATGACCTCAGATGTTAAGTCCCATAGTGTTCAGAGCCACTTGGACCATTTTTGCTCTAGGTCGTTAATTAAAGGCCGTCGGCGACTGTGTAGTCCGTGGTGAGAAGTCATGCCCGTAATTCGGTATTGTCGACAGACTCTTGACACTGTGGATTTCAGAGTACTGAATTCCCTAACAATTTCTGAAATAGAATGTCCCATGCGTTAAGCTCCATCTACTATTCAGCGTTGAATGTCAAAATTTCCTTCGTGCCTTTATGTAAGCGATACTACGACCATCTGTGTATGTGCATATCGGTATTCCATGACTTTTGTCACGACAGTGTATAGTGGACGTAGAGTCACAACCCACAGCACAGATGCACATAATAAATCAGATGTCTCTGTGCTGAAGAAAAGAAAAGTGAAACACTACGCATCTACAATGTTGTTGAGTCGAATAAAATGAAAAAAAAACATCATTGTCTTCATCCAAAAAGTTGCTTTAAACGTCACTGTGTTTTATCGTGGAGAACAGTTGTATTGTATGTGATGTGTGCTTGCCCCTTTTATAGGAGGTCTCCAATCTATGGTGCTTAATTTACTGATGAGAAAGAAATGTTAAATTCTTTTGTTACTGAAATGATACTCGTAAGCACGAATGAGCAAAGTACCTCATTTTTATTTTGGACCGTAAGACTAAAAGTGTGGCTGATTCGTTTTGCTATTTCTCAAAATGTTACTACTGGATTATGTTGATTATCATTAATTGTTTCTACATCACAATAATGCTCAGTTCTTTGGTAAATAAGTAGCTTAGTAAATTTGAATAGTACTTGTCACGAGGCACATTTCAGTTCTTTGCATTCATAATAATGCATGACTGCTACCAGTCACAGTGATCGTAAGAGATGAATTTCTACAGATATTTTTATGTACACAGCCTTAAAAGAAACTGAATCACCCCGAATGGGAAAAATAACAGAAACGAATCTTAACAGATAGAGAGAATATGTGATGTTATGATCTCACTTATCTCCATGATAATGCATTTCCTCTGGCCTGGATGCATGTATTGATTTGGTCGGTAAGGGTGTTATAAACCAATTGTGTCCTCTCCTGAGAAAAACTGGCTGACGACAGTTGTAATTGGTCCATAATGTCCCGCATACTAGCAGTGGGACAGCACCTAGAGTTGTTCAGCTCTGAGGATCTTTCTGGGATTACCTCAACACCACGTACACAGTGCATAGGGGCCCACTCCTTGTATAGACGAGCACTGCTCTGATGAAAAATGCCACCACGAGAGAGGTGATATATGACGTACTGCCGTGTTGAGAGAGTTCCCTCAATCACTACCAGCTGTGACCTGAAATGATACCCGATGGATCCCCGTACCATGACCCCAGCAGTAACACCTGTTTACCTCTCCAAAACACTTGAAGAATTGGAAATTCCCACACGTGATCGCCGTACTCGCCAGCGAAGGTCATCCGGGTAAGAGCGGGACCGCGATTCGTCACTGAACACAATACGAAGCCATTCATCATCCAGATGTAGCCATTTGAATTGTGATGTTAAAGGCAGCCTACTCAAGGGATGGTAATTTCCTAGTCTATCTGCTGCTGTTCTCCGACCAGTGCCACTAGAGACATAAAATGATGAAGGCAGTCAATTAATTAATCTTGGAAGGAAGCACAGATATGAAGCGGGTACCATGCGACTGATGCAGACTACGGTAATTCTGTTTTGTGGTGAGCAAAGGCGTTCGATCGGGACCATGACGACGAATTTACCTGCCCTCGACTTCTTATGCAGTCCACCATCGAACCCCTGCCACATTCAAAAACCTGAGAAGTCTGGATGTAGCACGAGTCGACCAGTCGAGCAAACTGAAACCCACGTGAGGTTACTTTCAACGCTTTCAGTTGCTGATAAAGGTCTCTCAGGCGGCCAGTCGGTATCTCCGTGCCTTCATAGTTATTACTCAGTATCTGAATCTCTTGACGCCTCTTATATGCCCTACTAAGCCTGGTAACTACAATGAACTCCAACCATACTCTGGTGGCCCTTCTACCTGCTATGGAAAATTGGAACTCCAGTAATTTAGATGCCCGCCCATTGTGTGTACATTAACGAAGCTAAATTGACATCCGTCCATGTTTTATGGGTGTGTAACTTTTTTGTGTCTGGCAATGTATTTGTATGTGTCCACCCAAGTGTGAGGATATTCAAGCAGCTGTTCCTATGTAGTGTCTTATAAATGTATTTGCACCACATAGAGAACGACATTTTGCTTTTCTTAAGTTGTTTTGTAGAATCAAATGATGTATAAATTATTCAGTATTAATTCATACTTCACTTAGCAACAGTGATTCTTGAGATAATGATGTAGAAACTGTAAAAAAAATGAAATAATCGTACGGCATTGTTGGCCGGGAGGCCCTATTCGGCCGCCAAGTGCAAGTGTTATTTCAGTCGACGCCACATTTGGCGATTTGGATGTCTACGATGAGAATGAAATGATGATTAGGACAACACAACACCCAGTGCACGAGTGGAGAAATTCTCCAACCCGGCCGGGAACCTAACCCGGCCCTGCAGCATGGGAGGCAAAACACGTTATCACTTAGCTAAGCAGGTGGACGCAGAAACTGTGAAGTGGCTTTATGGATCTGTCACCGCATTGTGATAATTATTAGAACAATCGCGGTTTAGGGTCTTTCCTGATTAGTATAAATTTGCGGATGTAGCAACATATTGCAGTTCATTCCATTCGGGTAATTTCTGTTTCCCGAAGAAAGATGCTCTACTATTGGTTAGTGTGTGCTTGAAAATTATCGTCTCGAAAGACGAACAATTACCTAGTTGTTGTGTATAGCCCGGATAATAGTTTGGAAGATTCTGTGTCAATACTACACCACCCTCAAATTACCCTTACTATCGAAGAGAAGCCTCCAACATCAGTATCTGATAGCGGCACAAAAGGCGACTTACCCACACATACTCTGCTCATACAACTCATGACTGAGACGTGGATTGGTAGCTGGCTGCACATCCTACAAATGGGGCAGAAAAACTGACGCTGTTGATCCAGGTGTTCCCTGGATCGCATTTTTCGTGCACCACGGTGCTGGGGAACGTACTGCCTGAGTAAACACGGGCCTCCAACTGCATCGAAAAAGAAAGGGAACAATTCTACTGCATTCTCATCGAGGGAGCTTGCAACATGAAGACCATGAATGTCTCCAAATCGTCATGTAGCCAAACATAACCTTCTCCAGTCAACGATCGGTTCTGTTGTATCACAGGATCCACTCCGTTCCATGTACACGCAGTCCACACAATTATGGTGCCATCACCAGCTTGCACGGTGCCTTTTTGACAACTTCGGTCGATGGCTTCGTGTTGTCTGCGCCATACTCGAACCTTACCATCATCTCAAATGATTTCCGAAATGGAATGTCCCATGCGCGTCTAGTTCCAAGCATCATCCCACTTTCAAAGTCTATTAATTCCCATCGTGCGGCCATAAGCTCGTCGGTAACCTTTTCACATGAATCACCTGAAGACAAATGACAGCTCCGCCAATGCACTTCCCTTTTATACCTCGTGTACGCGATAGTAAAGGACATGAAAAGGAAAGACCATGAAACATTTATAATTGCAAATAAATTTCCAGGAAGGCATTATAAGGCGTGCACAAGTACTTCGTGTATAAAATTAAATAGTTTTATTAATTTACATTGATGATTTGCATGTGTTCTGGTGACATTCATTGTATAAATTGGAAAAGCTTTACTTATCTTGGCATCATTCTTACTTTATAAACGCCGGCCGGAGTGGCCGTGCGGTTCTAGGCCCTACAGTCTGGAACCAAGCGACCGCTACGGTCGCAGGTTCGAACCCTGCCTCGGGCATGGATGTGTGTGATGTCCTTAGGTTAGTTAGGTTTAATTAGTTCTAAGTTCTAGGGGACTGATGACCTCAGAAGTTAAGTCGCATAGTGCTCAGAGCCATTTACTTTATAAACTATGCACTTTTACAATTACAGGGCTGTTTTAAAATTTCTATGGGAGAACCAAATTGGTGTACATTCATAAAAAGTTCTCTCTCACGCATTATTTCGCTAAATAATGGTGAGGATAGCTGTTCATGATCAGTGTCGTGTATTTCAATGCAGTCTTCTATGGAAGCAATTTATTTTTTACCTCTCTGATACAACAAATTTTGAAAATTTTTGATCAAATTATTTACCTGACGACGGACATAGTCATCTCAGGACAGCACTAGTGGAGTGAATTTGTTCGAATCAGTTCAGTACTGTATGATGAGAATCCTTCTTTGTCTTGAAAAATTTGATAGCATAATTATGGATTCGTTTATCCCCCATGAGTCAGTTAACAGAAGATACTTGTTCACCTGCACGAAGGGCTTTATTTTCAATCCCGAATTTTCCGTTACCTTTCAATTTCATGCCTTTTTGAAAATATTGACACATACAATTCATTGATCTTTATTTCTCTTTATTGTCTGTGTAAGTAAAGTAAAAGTTTAAAAAATTTAAAAAAAAGGTGCAAAGTAAGCCTCGAACTCACGACCATGGGATTACCTCTCTCTATTCATTCTACTGCGTCAGCCGCAGTCTGAATACTAGGGTAGAGTAAATGGCTCGTTCCTCACCCGGCTAGTACGGCCGCAGGTTCGAATCCTGCCTCAGGCATGGATGTATGTGATGTCCTTAGGTTAGTTAGGTTTAAGTAGTTCTAAGTCTAGGGGACTGATGACCTCAGATGTTAAGTCCCATAGTGCTTAGAGCCATTTGAAACATTTTCGTTTCTCACACGACATACTGCAAAAATGTTAATTTTCTTCTAAACACTTGGCCATATGGAGCTCCCACTTCTATCACTTTTATTTCTGTCCAAGACGTGCGTATATCATGAATCTGAAGTGAATCGGAAATGACGAGTTGTTGCGGTCACGTTTTAAGGCAATTTCAAAAATCAAACGCATTACCATATGGTAACGTTAGCAGTTCGCCACCAGGAGTTGTCCGGAAATACCATCAAATAAGTCTGATAACGTTGGATTTGATGTTAAAATTACAACTGATATGTCTACTGGCCCAAGCGGTCGAGTAGTATGACTTGCTAACAAGATTTCAATAAAACTGAAGATAGCATGTTTACCATTTTAAGCTTAAGTATCGCTGGAGTAGTAAGAAGTACACATATGGAAGAAGTACACATATGGCACCGCGCGAGGTAGCCGCGTGGTCTGGGGCGCCTTGCCACGGTCAGCGCGGCTTCCCCCGTCGGATGTTCGAATCCTCCCTCTACAATGGGTGTGTGTGTTGTCCTTAGTGTAAGTTAGTTTAAGTTAGATTAAGAAGTGCGTAAGCTTAGGTACCGATGACCTCAGCAGTTTGATCCCATCAGACCTTACCACAAATTTCCAAAATTTCCTAGAAATATTGTCATCCACATTTAATCTGACTTTCTTCTCACCAATCGCTTAAGAGCGAGTTGCCCAAATTGTACCACTTATGAGATTTTATTTATTATACCCTAAACAGTGTCTTACAAAATGATTCAAACAACGCCATCCTCAACTGCCGGACAAGGTTATTGGTATCTAATCCTAAGAAAGGAAATCCTGATAAAGTAAACATATTACACTTACATCTGTAAGTCGTACACATTAGAAATCTGGTTTCGTAACATGTACCGATGGGTGCATGAACTGTACCACCGGTATAAACTATATATCTGAGCTTAAAGATACACAGTGTGATCAAAAGTATCCAGACACCTGGCTGAAAATGGCTTACAAGTTTGTGGCGCCCTCCATCGGTAATGTTGAAATTCGGTATGGTGTTGACCCATCCTTAGCCTTGATGACAGCTTCCACTCTCGCAGTTATACGTTCAGTCAGGTGCTGGAAGGTTTCTTGGAGAATGGCAGCCATTCTTCACAGAGTCCTGCACTGAGGAGAGGTATCGATGTTGGTCGGTGAGGCCTGGCACGCAGTCGGGGCTCCAAAACAACCCAGAGGTGTTCTATATAATTTAGGTCAGGACTCTGTGCAGGCCAGTCTATTACAGGGATGTTATTGTCGTGTAATCACTCCGCCACCGGCCGTGCATTATGCACAGGTGCTCGATCGTGTTGAAAGGTACAGTCGCCATCCCCGAATTGCTCTTCAACAACGGGAAGCAACGAGTTGCTAAAAACAAATGTGTAGGCCTGTGTTGTGATAGTACCACCAAAAACAACTGAGAGTGCAAGTCCCCTCCATGAAAAACAAGACCACATTTGACGTTCACCGGGCATTCGCCATACCCACATCCTTCCATCAGTTTGCCACATTGTATACCGTGATTTGTCACTCCATACAAAATTTTTCCACTGTTCAATCGTCCAGTGTTTACACTCCTTACACCAAGCAGGGTGTCGTTTGGCATTTACTAGAGTATGTATGGCTTATGAGCAGCCGCTCGGACATGAAATCCACGTTTTCTCACCTCCAGCCTAACTGTTATAGTACTAGCAGTCGATCCTGATGCAGTTTGGAATTCCTGTGTGATGGTCTGGATAGATGTCTACCTATTACACATTACGATCCTCTTCAATTGTAGGCGGTCTCTGTCAATCAACAGATGAGGTCGGCATGTACACTTTTTTTGCTGTACGTCTCCCTTCATGTTTCCACTTCACTATCACATCGGAAACAGTGGACCTCGGAACGTTTAGGAGTGTGGAAATCTCGCGTACAGATGTATGACACAAGTGACATCCAATCACTTGACCAAGTTCGATGTCCTTGAGTTCCGTGGAGCGCCTCATTCTGCTCTTTCACGATCTCTAATGACTGCAGACGTCGCTGATACGGAGTACACGGCAGTAGATGGCAACACAATGCACCTAATATGAAAAATGTATGTTTGGGGAGTGTCCGGATACTTTTGATCACATAGTGTATGTAATAGTCTAAATTTACGGAAATGTTCCAAGTTTTAATTCTTCCATCACCATTTGCAGGCACTAACATAAAAATACTTCACTGGTTTCCCCTCCCCTGCACACTTTCCATGAGCATACATTTCGCACTTCATGTGTCGCTTTGTTTGATCCATACTGTCTTCGTCGCACAACTCGCAATACTTCCACTTCCTCTCAGAGAATCCACAACACTTTCTTTTGACAAGTGGACCTACAGTTCCTCATTTCTTCTCCATTGCTGCAGTTAATTTTTTTCATAGACTACGCGACAGCTCTCAGGTTCCTTGGCTAGACCTTGAAATTTTGCTAGGAGCTCTCATCGTTTCCATAGTATTTTGTGAATTTTTTCCCCCTCAGATTCTGTGATATTACTTGGATGAACACCTTTAGGCCACTTTTCGCCCATATGGTTTCTTCTACCACGAAATTATGGGGCAATCCGTTCCGCTTTGCCATATCGAAAGAAAGTTTGCCTAAGTCCTACGTGCTTAAACTGAACATAATCTCTTCAAACGTAAGAATATGCTGTTACGATTTATTTCAACTTCGTTGGTAAACACCTTACTCCTTCAAAAATTTTTATATCCTGATGTGCATTTTTATTTTTAGTTTTTCGGAAGAATTCTAGTTTCATTTTCAGCATAGCCCCTAAGACTTGACTTAGGCACATTTTACAAGCTTGCATATTCACTTAATTCATGATTCCAGTTTAAATATATTGTTTCAGATAAATGCTATTAATCTACGCTCCACTTTCCATTACGCCTTTCTGTGGCCACACTGCCATACAAAATAATTACTGAAGTCATAACTTAATATAAAAACACAGTAGAAAATTCATTACATACTTTGTAAACATTGTGTGGCAGTAATAATGCTAAACTCCTTTTCAAAGCCCACTACACGATCAAGATTCTTAAACTGTACCGATGTAATGTCAGAAATATATTGCAGTAAATTATTGGCAACTACGCCATTTTCTCTTTGTCAATCTCTTAAAAACGAATGGCAACGAATGCAGATTCTCGACTGTCGTAAAAGTAAAGTTATTTCGTGTGTATTCATCCAGAAATGAAACATTGTTTTGTCACATTATGAGAGTAATTCTGGCTGACTGATTTGAGGGAGGGTACCAAACAATAAGGTAATCGGTCCCCAGTAATTCGCTACGTACATAAAAGTTACAGGGAAACAGCAACAAAATTAACGCTGCCATCACAGCTGATAACATGGCTCCAAGGAGCATGTAGCTCACGCTGACTTTACTAAATGTCAGATGGTAAACAGGTACTAATTTTATACTGGTGACACAACTAGAAGTCGGTACAACATAGGCAAATCTCTATTATATTATGCGTGTTTGCTAATAAGGCAGGTCTTCAAATGGCTCTGAGCACCATGGGACTTAACATCTATGGTCATCAGTCCCCTAGAACTTAGAACTACTTACACCTAACTAACATAAGGACATCACACAACACCCAGCCATCACGAGGCAGAGAAAATCCCTGACCCCGCCGGGAATCGAACCCGGGAACCCGGGCGTGGGAAGCGAGAACGCTACCGCACGACTACGATATGCGGGCAAGGCAGGTCCTCCTCCGAGCTCAGTCTGCTACGTAATGGCCGAGTATCACACGGAATAGAAGCTACTCTACTGGTCATTCGGCGGCGGCAACGTTTAAGGTATGAGGATGATGATGATTGAATCACACATTATGTACCTTTATGTCGACAGCTACCTTGTCTTGGAAGTGGTTACTTGGCGCCAAACCAGCTGTTTCCGTCCGGCCTGTGGCGTTTGAGCACACTGCAGCCATACATTAAGCAGTGCGAAGTTTTTCTACAGTCTCGCAATAAATGCTGATAATATTTTCGGAACTCCAAACCCTCTTGCGTATAATAGCTGGATAGCGCTGTTCCTGCACCACGCTTCACCACCTCTTCGTCCACGCCTGCAGTGTTCCCTGCCTCATGTGTACTACTTACATAATTTCTCCCGGCAGCTTTTAATACAAACCCAGCCCACACCGATAAGTCTAATTCTTTTCGGTCGCTAGCCTCACTAATGAGACGAGGGGAAAGATTCTAAACAGAAATCAGTGTCCCATCTCACAGTCACGAAGACCGAGCGTCAGTCATAAGGATCGCCGAACTGGAGGGACAACCAATGCAGAAACACAGAAAGTACAACGAGCCTAGCCTCTCATAACACAAAAAATACGGTAAACACTGAAAAAGGACGGCACATAGGACGTTTAACACTGGAGAGACTAACTGGAAAAGGGTAATGGAAATATTAATTAAAAGTGTTTCTATTCAAAGAATTTTTAGCATATTGCAGCCCAGTCAGCAACTGTGATAGACTCATATTTTGCAGAGTTCGCCTCAGTTGCGCAAGTTTTCTGGTCTTTACCAGGTTTTGGCTAAATTAATCTAACCTTCTTCAGAAGCATAAAATTACATTAACATGCCAGAGTAAAGCACAGTCAACATTAAAATTAAAACCTGTAGTACCGTGGTACCAAGTAGTTTTAATTGGACATGGTACCACGGTACTATAGGTTTTAATTTTAGTGTTGTCTATGCCTTACTCTGGCATGTTATAGTAATTTTATGCTTCTGAAGAAGGCTAGATTAATCCAGCCGAAACCTGAGAAAGACCAGAAAATTTGCGCAGTTGAGGCGGACTCTGCAAAATACAGGGTGATTCAAAAAGAATACCACAACTTTAGGAATTTAAAACTCTGCAACGACAAAAGGCAGAGCTAAGCACTATCTGTCGGCGAATTAAGGGAGCTATAAAGTTTCATTTAGTTGTACATTTGTTCGCTTGAGGCGCTGTTGACTGGGCGTCAGCGTCAGTTGATGCTAAGATGGCGACCGCTCAACAGAAAGATTTTTGTGTAATTGAGTACGGCAGAAGTGAATCGACGACAGTTGTTCAGCGTGCATTTCGAACGAAGTATGTTGTTAAACCTCCTGATAGGTGGTGTATTAAACGTTGGTATAAACAGTTTGCAGAGAATGGGTGTTTGTGCAAAGGGAAAAGTTCTGGACGGCCGAGAACGAGTGATGAAAATGTAGCACGCATCCAGCAAGCATTTGTTCGCAGCCCAGGAAAATCGACTCGCAGAGCTAGCAGAGAGCTGCAAATTCCACAATCAACTGTATGGAGAGTCCTACGAAAAAGGTTAGTTATGAAACCTTATCGTCTGAAATTGGTTCAAGCACTGTCTGCAGCTGATAAGATTAAAAGAATCGATTTCTGTGATTTTATCCTTGCTCAAATGGAAACAGATGAATCTTTCGTTTCAAAGATTGTGTTTAGTGATGAAGCAACTTTCCACACTAACGGGAAAGTCAACCGTCACAATGTCTGTAAATGGGGCACTGAGAATCCGCGGGAAACAACTCAGTATGAACGTGACTCGCCTAAGGTGAACGTTTTCTGTGCCATTTCAGCCAATAAAGTTTTTGGTCCCTTTTTCTGCGAAGGTGCTACTGTAACTGGACTACAGTATCTGGAGATGTTAGAGAATTGGCTGTTCCCTCAGCTCGAACAAGAAGCACAACAATTCATATTTCAGCAGGATGGAGCGTCACCACATTGGCACTTATCTGTCCGTAACTACCTGAACGTCAACTACCCGAGGCGATGGATCGGCCGCCAGGCAGCCCGTGACAGAGCACTTCATCACTGGCCTCCAAGAAGCCCTGATCTTACCCCCTGCGATTTTTTCTTATGGGGGTATGTTAAGGATATGGTGTTTCGGCCACCTCTCCCAGCCACCATTGATGATTTGAAACGAGAAATAACAGCAGCTATCCAAACTGTTACGCCTGATATGCTACAGAGAGTGTGGAACGAGTTGAAGTATCGGGTTGATATTGCTCGAGTGTCTGGAGGGGGCCATATTGAACATCTCTGAACTTTTTTTTTGAGTGAAAAAAAATCTTTTTAAATACTCTTTGTAATGATGTATAACAGAAGGTTATATTATGTTTCTTTCATTAAATATACATTTTTAAAGTTGTGGTATTCTTTTTGAATCACCCTGTATTATGTTTCTATTCACATCCTTTAATTTCCGTTTCCATCCTTTAACACTTCAACAAGACCGAGCGAGTTGGCGCAGTGGCTAGCACACTAGACTCGCATTCAGGAGGACGACGGTTCAATGCCACGCCCGGCCATCCTGATTTAGGTTTTCTGTGACTTCCCTAACTCGCTCCAGGCAAATGCCAGGATGGTTCCTTTGAAAGGGCACGACCGACTTCCTACCCTATCCTTCCCTAATCTGATGACACCGATGACCTCGATGTCGGAACCGCGTTGCTGTTACGGTCGCAGGTTCGAATCCTGTCTCGGACATTAATGTGTGTGATGTCCTTAGGTTAGTTAGGTTTAAGTAGTTATACGTCTAGGAGACTGATGACTTCAGATGTTAAGTCCCGTAGTGTTAGAGCCATTTGACCTCGCTGTTTGGTCTCTTCCCCCGAACAACCCAACCCAACACTGCAACAAGTGTCTGCGTTTCTTTGGTCTAATAAAAGGCTTGTTGTTTACAGTTTGACAAATAAGGCTTAAAATAACCTCTGTTACGCCCTTAGAAACTTCCAGTCCTTTCTGGTTCACAAACTAACAGTCCTCCCGTCTTCGAAGGATCAGAATTATTTTCCCTTCCCCCATCCCCTCCATAAACGAAACTATAGATTGTTTACTACGGCGCTTTATCTCTGACAGTGAGCGCTATGTCTCTCTGTCAGCGTTGCACCACTCCGTTACCCACCGGTCCTTGTTGAACTTCCGTCTTGTCCTCACGCCGCTGTCACCAATTCACAATTGCACTACCGGCTCCATCTCCGGACCAACACCCACTGCCTTCACTACTCTTTTCACTTCTCTACTCAGCCACACCACCCTTTTCCTGTGCCTTCTTATGATTCGCTGTCTCATGAACAACCTCAACGACGAGATGTCATATGTCAATCTGTTCCCTGTTGTCTCCACTGCCTCTCTTGTTCGTTCTAGAACAATTTCCAGGTATAACGGTTGCCTGTGAACAACAGATATTAGTGTCGACGGAAAAGCAAAAATGGCAGCCGGGTTTACTAAACAGCCGCGGAGTTTCCAGAGCTGATGTGGCTCCACAGAGGCTCCAGGGCTTGCAAGGTGTCTTGATGAACGTTTCCGAGGACTGAATGAATTCTCCGTGCACAAGGTTCCTAAAGCTAGATCAGCCAGTCAGCCTCTCTATCGCCGGAAACCGCCATCCAGACAGACACTCTCCTCGCAGAACGCCTCCCACCCGTTCTCTTTGATTACAGCATGACAAATATCCAGCTTAACCTTCAATCCAGACATTTTTTTCTCGTCGCAACATCTTCGCCTCAGAGTAGCATTTGCAAACTACATCCCCAATTATTTAGTGGATTATTCCAGTCCCTTTCTTCATCTGCAGTTTTTACCCTCTACAGCTCCCTCTAGTACCATGTTTATTCCCCGGTGTCTAAACAGGCCATATCAACCTGTTCATTCTTCTTGTCCGGCGTTTCCCTCATATTCCTTTCTTCACTGATTCTGCGCAGGACGTCCCCATTCCTTACCTTATCAGGCTACCTAATTTTGAACATTCGTCTTTAACACCACATCTCAAATGCTTCGATTCTATTCTATTCCGATTGTCCCACAGTTCACGTTTCAGTACCATACAATGCTGTGCTCCAAATGTACGTTCTCAGAAATTTCTTCCTCAAATTAAGGCCTATGTTTGATACTAATAGATTTCTCTTGGCCAGTAATGCCGTTATTTCCAGTGCCAGGCTGATTCTGATGCCCTCCTTGTTCCGTTCATGACGGCTTATTTCGCTCCGTAGGTAGCAGAACTTAGGTTAATCTATTTCGTGACCATCATTGCTGATGTTAAGAGTATCCTGCTACCTCTGATTACTTTCGCCTTTTTACAGTCAGTCCACAGTCTGTTCTCATTAGACACTTCGTTCCATTCTGCAGATCCTGTAATTCTTCTTCAAAATGGTTAAAATGGCTCTAAGCACTATGGGACTTAACATCTGACGTCATCAGTCCCCTAGACGTAGAACTACTTAAACCTAACTAACCTAAGGACACAAGATTCGAACCTGCGACCATAGCAGCAGCGCGGTTCCGGGCTGAAGCGCCTAGAACCGCTCGGCCGCAGCAGCCGGCAATTGTTCTTCACTTTCACTGATGATAGCATTGTAATCGGCGAATCTTATCATTGATATCCTTTTCCGTGGAGATTTAATTCTCCCTTGAACCTCTCTTTTATTTCCATCATTGCTTCTTCGATGTATAGATTGAACAGTGGGCGTCAAAGAATTCATCCCTTTCTTACGTAATTTTTAATCCGAGCTGTTCGTTATTGGTCTTCCACTGTTATTATTCCCTCTTGGCTCTTGTACGGTTTACATATTACATGTCCCTCCCTATAGCTTACCCCTGTTTTCCTCAGAATTTCGAACATCTTGCACCGTTTGACATCATCGAATGCTCCTTGCGAGTCGATTAATCGTATTAACGTCTCTCTATTTTTCTTTATTCCTGCTCCCGACTCTAATCCCACTGAATGAGCCGTTACACTCCCTACAATTAACTTAGTGCTAAGTTCCATTAAATTATATGTTTTCCCTCTGAGATTTACTGTTAAAGATATAGCAATTCGTAGTGATTTCCTATGATAAGAAGAATACTGAAAATAATGCACTGAATTTAAAAGAAATGAGAACGACTCATCACATTTTTGAACGTACTGTACTCAATTCTCGCTGTTAGCCAACGGTGCACAGAAAGAAGCTCCACAAAAATTATTTCTCGCATTATCAGGCAATTTCGCTGTATCTTTCGAACAGAAACCAGGTGTTCAGAGGTACGGAAATAAACAAACGATAGCAAGTAACCTTTAGAAGACAGAGTGTCCATGAGGTGCGAACTACCTCCCGGCTTCTCGCGTACTGCCGCGTGCGAAGGTGCTTGCGAAGAAACATGGAGACAGGAAACAAGGTTTGCAAGCTGTAAACAGTGCGAAGCGCTCTATAAAATTTATACAAGCCAATTAAAGCGCCGCTATGGGGCAGAGCGACTGGACAAAAGGGAGAAGGTGGGAATTTAATACGCTCCCGCACACTTTGGAGACGTCGCTCGCTGCTCCGCAACTGCCGTTACTGTCGCCGCCCAAGAGTTAAGTGCTCTCATTAGAAGAAGGCTGCATTGTCTGCGACGCTACGCAGGAATGCGATTTATTAAAGATCCAGGATAATTTACGAGAGCGGCGAGGCAGCCCCAGGAGCGAGCGGAGCTGCGGAGATGCCGCCGCGGCTCCACCTACACTGCGCCCTCAGAATAAGCGTCCTCGCTTCTCCCGAAATTACCGCCCGCTCGTAGATTTGCACTGCGAGGGGCCTGTCGCCCGTTGATATATACGACCATGTTACCGCCCGCCTTTGACTGTGCTGATTCAAGAAATTAGGCCTCTGTTGAGCACCTTCCTGTGATTTCATAAATAATCACTTTCGTATTAGTACTTACAGCGTGGCGCAGTTGAAGGTGGACCACCTCCTCTTTGAATTTTTATGCAATATTTCGACAAATGAAATATAGAAACCGCTACAGTAATAGACAGTTTTATGTAGTAACTGATTGTTAGCATTCTTCTTCTGATGATGATGATGACGTTTGGTTTGTAGGGCGCTCAACTGCGCGGTTATCAGCGCCCATACAAATTCCCAACCTTTGCTCAGTCCAGTCTCGCCACTTTCCAGGAATGATGATGAAATGATGAGGACAACCCAAAGACCTAGTCATATCTAAGCAGGCGAAAATCCCTGACCCCACCTGGAATCGAACCCGGAACGCCGTGCTCGGGAATCGAGAACGCGACCGCGAGACCACGAGCTGCGGACTAGCATTCTTCTGTCAGCATTTCGCATTATTTCATCAGTAAAGTTAGACGTTTGTCTTTGCGGTGTGCAAAATGACTTTCTCGATAGAAGACTGAATTTAAATAGTGAAGCAAACGTGAAAACAGGTTCCATTAAGGAGAGACGGAAGGAAATTTTTATCACTATTCTGCCAATGATATTTTACCCTTAGAATAGTTACACTTTTCAAAATAAGTATCAGCGATAAAACAATGAAAACTTTACTGCGTATATATAACATATAGGCCTCGATTTACAAGTAAACTGAATGTAATATATCGTATGATTTTGAAGGAAAAAAATTTATCTTTCACCAGAAAAAAATATAACTTCTTTTTGTACATTACTTATTATAAAACAGCTTCTGATTGTTTGGTAGTTCTCAATTTGCTTGTAATAACTTATTACCTTTAGCAGTACAAATTGACCAAATTTCATGTTTCTAACTCCATTAGTTTATCAAATAATGGTACCTAAAAGTAAAAAAAAACGTAATTTTGAGAAAAATCCATTTAAACTACAATATTGCAATCCTAGTATAGTTATTGATGAGAATTACTTGCAACTAATATTTTTCTGCACCATACCGAGCATCATGTGAATCATACTGATCTTCTTTTCATACCTTGGTCCCTCTTCTTTTCTGTCTGGCTTCTTTTGTGCATTTTAAATTAGCAATATCTGCTTTGCGGATTCTCTCTTTATCTACACTCCTGGATATGGAAAAAAGAACACATTGACACCGGTGTGTCAGACCCACCATACTTGCTCCGGACACTGCGAGATGACTGTACAAGCAATGATCACACGCACGGCACAGCGGACACACCAGGAACCGCGGTGTTGGCCGTCGAATGGCGCTAGCTGCGCAGTATTTGTGCACCGCCGCCGTCAGTGTCAGCCAGTTTGCCGTGGCATACGGAGCTCCATCGCAGTCTTTAACACTGGTAGCATGCCGCGACAGCGTGGACGTGAACCGTATGTGCAGTTGACGGACTTTGAGCGAGGGCGTATAGTGGGCATGCTGGAGGCCGGGTGGACGTACCGCCGAATTGCTCAACACGTGGGGCGTGAGGTCTCCACAGTACATCGATGTTGTCGCCAGTGGTCGGCGGAAGGTGCACGTGCCCGTCGACCTGGGACCGGACCGCAGCGACGCACGGATGCACGCCAAGACCGTAGGATCCTACGCAGTGCCGTAGGGGACCGCACCGCCACTTCCCAGCAAATTAGGGACACTGTTGCTCCTGGGGTATCGGCGAGGACCATTCGCAACCGTCTCCATGAAGCTGGGCTACGGTCCCGCACACCGTTAGGCCGTCTTCCGCTCACGCCCCAACATCGTGCAGCCCGCCTCCAGTGGTGACGCGACAGGCGTGAATGGAGGGACGAATGGAGACGTGTCGTCTTCAGCGATGAGAGTCGCTTCTGCCTTGGTGTCAATGATGGTCGTATGCGTGTTTGGCGCCGTGCAGGTGAGCGCCACAATCAGGACTGCATACGACCGAGGCACACAGGGCCAACACCCGGCATCATGGTGTGGGGAGCGATCTCCTACACTGGCCGTACACCACTGGTGATCGTCGAGGGGACACTGAATAGTGCACGGTACATCCAAACCGTCAGCGAATCCATCGTTCTACCATTCCTAGACCGGCAAGGGAACTTGCTGTTCCAACAGGACAATGCACGTCCGCATGTATCCCGTGCCACCCAACGTGCTCTAGAAGGTGTAAGTCAACTACCCTGGCCAGCAAGATCTCCGGATCTGTCCCCCATTGAGCATGTTTGGGACTGGATGAAGCGTCGTCTCACGCGGTCTGCACGTCCAGCACGAACGCTGGTCCAACTGAGGCGCCAGGTGGAAATGGCATGGCAAGCCGTTCCACAGGACTACATCCAGCATCTCTACGATCGTCTCCATGGGAGAATAGCAGCCTGCATTGCTGCGAAAGGTGGATATACACTGTACTAGTGCCGACATTGTGCATGCTCTGTTGCCTGTGTCTATGTGCCTGTGGTTCTGTCAGTGTGATCATGTGATGTATCTGACCCCAGGAATGTGTCAATAAAGTTTCCCCTTCCTGGGACAATGAATTCACGGTGTTCTTATTTCAATTTCCAGGAGTGTATTTGCACCGAAGACTTTGCCGTATTTCCACTAGATTTTATTCTCAATAATTCCAAAGCATCCAGTTTCCTAATTACACCACCAATGGAGCATAAAATAGCATCATAACCACCAAATTTGAGGGGTGTATGCTGAACAGATACAGTTTTCGGTAACCGGTTCCTAATGACAGAATTCACACATTAATTTCTAATTTGGGTTTTCCCATGAAGACATGAAATAATACACAAGGAGTAAAAGAATGCTGTGCAATATCTCTGCATGGCGCAAAAAGGAAGGCGTGGCATTTAAATGCCAGATTGCACAGAGCGTCAGGAAAACTACCATGTCTCACGAAAAAATTGTCGTATTTATGTAAAACAAAAACTGTTTCACTCAGCAAAGACCAGGCATTTCAAATATGCTAATATCTAAAAATCGAATTTTTGGGGTCACGTATCCGAATAGAGTACAACAAGCAGAAAGAGCAATACAGATCTGTATTAAAACTGATGTATCTACGTATCTGTGAAAAATGTACGACGGCGAAGAAGTCCTTCGGTTCCCACACCAGAAGTTATTGCAGACAGTCGCCGAAGAATAATTCAGAGGCCAAGAAGTCTGCACGATCAGACAGACATTACACTACTGGCCAATAAAATTGCTACACCAAGAAGAAATGCAGATGATAAACGGGTATTCATTGGACAAATATAGTACACGAGAAATAACATGTGATTACATTTTCACGCAATTTGGGTGCATAGATCCTGAGAAATCAGTACCCAGAACAACCACCTCTGGCCGTAATAAAGGCCTTGATACGCCTGGTCTTTGAGTCAAACAGAGCTTGGATATCGTGTACAGGTACAGCTGTCCATGCAGCTTCAACACGATACCACAGTTCATCAAGTGTAGTGTCTGGCGTATTGTGACGAGCCAGTTGCTTGGCCACCATTGACCAACGTTTTCAATTGGTGAGAAATCTGGAGAATGTGCTGGCCAGGGCAGCAGTCGAACATTTTCTGTAACCAGAAAGGCCCGTACAGGACCTGCAACGTACGGTCGTGCATTATCCTGCTGAAATGTAGGGTTTCGGAGGGATCGAATGAAGGGTAGAGCCACGGGTCGTATCACATCTGAAATGTTAAGTTCAATGTTCAAAGTGCCGTCAATGCGAACAAGAGGTGACCGAGACGTGTGACCAATGGCACCCCATACCTTTACGCCGAGTGATATGCCAGTATGGCAATGACGAATACACGCTTCCAATGTGCGTTCACCGTGATGTCGCCAAACACGGATGCGACATCATGATGCTGTAAACAGAACCTGGGTTATCAGAAAAAATGACGTTTTGCGATTCGTACACCCAGGTTCGTCGTTGAGTACACTATCGCAGGCGCTCCTGTCAGTGATGCAGCGCCAGGCGTAACCGCAGCCATGGTCTCCGAGCTGACAGTCCATGCTGGGGCAAACGTCGTCGAACTGTTCGTCCAGATGGTTGTTGTCTTGCATCCGTCCCCATCTGTTGACTCAGGGATCGAGACGTGGCTGCACGATCCGTTACAGCAATGCGGATAAGATGCCTGTCATCTCGACTGCAAGGTATACAAGGCCGTTGGGATCCAGCACGGCATTCCGCTTTACCCTCCTGAACCCACCGATTCCATATTCTGCTGACAGTCATTGGATCTCGACCAACGCGAGGAACAATGTCGCGATACGATAGACCGCAATCCATCCTTTATCAAAGTCGGAAGAGTGATGGTACGCATTTCTCCTCCTTACACGAGGCATCACAACAAAGTTTCACCTGGCAACTCCGGTCAACTGTTGTTTGTGTATGAGAAATCGGTTGGAAACTTTCCTCATGTCAGCACGTTGTAGGTGTCGCCACCGGCGCCAAACTTGTGTGAATGCTCTGAAAAGCTAATCATTTGCATTTCACTGCATACTCTTGATGTCGGTTAAATTTCTCGTCTGTAGCACGTCACCTTCGTGGTGTGGAAATTTTAATGTCCAGTAGTGTATATGTAGGAAGAGTTGGCAGCGGATATTAAAATGTCTCAATTTGAAGCCAAATCGTGTGACGACTACGCAGGATTTACAGGAGATTACAGTCAGAGACGGGTAGATTACTGCAAGTGATTCTTGAATAACATCAACGATGGTTTGCTAGAACATTTTCTTTACATCATGAGTGATGGAGCATTGTTTCATATTTCCCGTCATGTGAATTCACAGAACACGAGATACGGGGAAAAGGATGGCATTGACACTCCAAGATGAAAAAATCGGCGTTTCGTGTGGTGTAACAGAAAAATGCATGATTGGACGGATAGAAAAAAATCGACGTTTCGTGTGGTGTAACAGAAAAATGATGGACTGATTGGACTGATATTTTCGACATTACTCTCAACGCTGCTACATATATGGAAATTTCTGATACATTTCGTATTCAACTCACTGAACATGAAAGACAATACTGCTTTTCCAAAAACTTGGGACAACATGCCACACATCTAAGGTATCCTTGGAACGAGTCCACTATGTCTTCACACAGGAAAAAACGGTCAGCAAATATTTATGACCATCACAAGTGATTTTTTCCTGTGAGGACACTTGAAGTGCAAGATCTGTGAAACAAATCCACCATCAATATAAGAAATGAAAGACAACATCAGCAGTGAAGTTGCTGCCATCGATATCCGAATTTTACGACTGTACTTAAATATCCTTCGACGTGCACGGCTGTGTACTGATGTTGCAGGGTGTCTTTTTTAACATATGCTAAAATGAATTTTCCTCCCATTCCCCATTGCAAATAAAAGGTGAGTGCCTTTCAGATCTTCGTTTCTGTAATTTCACTGCATTTTATTTCTACTTACACGGGATGCTTTTATCTGCGCCACCACATACTCGAATATATGCAACTGTAAAAGTAAAAGTAAGATAATTGGTAAATCCTAGAATTAACCGGTGAAACCTAAGATTTACCATCGTGGTGTGGTAAAGTCCGAATTTTTTCATTATATGCAGAGATTTCGAATTTTTACCAAAAGCCATGGGTAAACTGGGTAACTGGGTAACTGGGTAACTGGTAATAAAAGTTGGAACGAAGACTCCTGCCTGCGTCGTGCAGGTTCAGACAGGTTTAATTGTTGCCAATTTTGTGTTCACATAAGTTTCTTTGTTAGCAATTAAGAGTTCTCAGTCCGCTCACCGCTGCGTAGTTTCAGTCAGTGTCGAGCACCGTGCGTACGTTCACCTTTGCGACTCGTTTAAGTGTTGTTTCCTCTGCGGCGTTGCATCACAATAAGTGATGTTATGCGTAACAGACTTTACGAACTTTTAAGTGAATCAGTGAATAAGAAGAAAGACATTTTATGTAACTACTGAGCAATATAATATTCTGTTAAGTGAATTGAAAAATGCAAAAATCGTTTCCAATAAAAAATCTGTTCACTACAGATGTTTGAAGCGACATGATGTTCTCAACATCGGAAGTGAAGAGAAACTCATAGAACTGGTGTCTGCTGGAAAAGAAGAAATTTGTTATTAAGTTCATTTTGATGAACTATTTAACGTACTACATGACACCCGTATTGCCATAGGCCATGTCGGCCGAACACGGATGATTGTGGAATTGAATCGTAAGTACAAGAATGTGACTCTTGAATCAATCGTTATTTAGTTGAGATTATATGAACCATGTCAGAAAAATCAAAAAAAGACACTGTAAAGGTTTTTTTAGTGAAACATATCATACATAGTGAAATGAATTCACGATGCCAAATTCACTTAAACGACCTGCAGGCAAAACCAGACAATAAGTCGAAGTTCATACTTGTATACCAAGTTCATTTGACAAAGTTTGCTATCCTCTGCACAGTAACTACGAAAAGGGGTGATGAAGTAGCATATCATCTTTTCGACATTTTTACCACCTTTGGTGCCTCAAGTATCCTTCATTCTGATAATGGTAGAGAATTTTGTAACCAAGTCATTCAAAGTTTCTGTTGGTTGTGGAGCGGCCGAGGCACAGTCATTCTCAGGCGTCAGCGAAAAGAGCAAATCAAGGTATCGAAAATATGTTATCATCTTGGATGGAAACAAATAAAACTTCAAAATGGTCTGAAGGGCTGAGGTTTGTGCAAGCAATGAAAAATAGGCCTTATCATGTAGGGACCAGACGTTCACCGTATGAAGCCATGTTTGGGGTTGCAACAAAAATGGGCATTGCGACCTCAGAGACGCTGACCACTTCCAACAGTGTTTTAAAGTGAAACGGATCCGAGAAGCTGCCAAAGAAGATCTTCAATTGCAGGCAAAGAAAATGAAAGCAGCTTCATGTAATGAAATTCCAAAACCTTCAGTTGGACAGAATGTGAGAATTAAAGTACCGGATGTAGACAGGGTAAAAATTGATGCAAAATCTATAACAGCAGTAGTGGTAAATATTCGGGATGACGAGTTTTATCAACATGATGCCAAAGCTGGTAAATTGAAATCATTGTACACTAGGAAGCGATTTACATTGTGCAAGGAAAATTTTATCAACGTCAAATAAGTAGCAAGAGAAGAAATTAGTCTATGGGATGTGGTTGCCAAACAACCTTTTGTTGGAGGACAAGAGTTCAAAATGTGCAGTTGCTTAAAAAAGTGTTAAGCTAAAAACTGCTTGTGTAAATCGTTTTCCATATAGTGCCACAATAGTTAGGCTTGTTGCAACAAAAATTAACGTTCACAAGGTAACATTTATACAGGATTTTTCGCTAATATTGAATATTGCTCATTACAATAACATTGGGATGCAAGATTGTCAAAATTACATAAATTTACAATAAAAACAAGTTATTTCAATAAATTGCTAAGCTGTTATTTTATAATGAATACGGTTTTACCAATTAGTATTGCTACATCCTCAGATTTACCAACGTCTCTTGGTAAAAGTTCGAAATGTATGCATATAATGAGAAATTTCGGACTTTTACCACACTGTGATGGTAAGTCTTAGATTTCACCAATTAATTCTAGGATTTACCAATCATCTTACTGATATTTACCTATATTTATATATACTTTTCAGCATATAATTTGAGCAAGTAACAATAGGCTTTTTCCACTCCTTAGAAAACGTACTTTGAAATCAGGAACATAGACACGGAAAGCTCACGCAATGGCACTATAGTTCAATTCTTTTAACTTGGTGGCTCGCACATGCCCGCCCAGACGCGGGAGATTGCTGCGTTGCCAGTTGCACACGACACATGTGCCAAGAGAAGCAGCGCCATAGTATAGTATAGTTCGTAAACTAACGTTAGGGGGGGAGCGCGCACTTGATGAAGTAAAGCCACCAGGGCCGCATTAACCCTTTCGCTGCTACAGAGACGTGCTCCCCCATTGCGCGCTGTGCGCGATTTTGTCATCACTGCACTGCTCGCCTGTGCAGACACATGAAGTTCCGACTGCTTTGACACACTTATCATACGATTTCACAAAAACTATTTGGCCCAAAAATTTGATTTTTACACATCTTCTTGACTGATACCTTCCCCCCATAAATGACTTAATTTTGTTTCGATGTTCAACGCAGTTATTATGCAGCATTAAATGTAGTAATCCATTGCACGAAATTTTGAAGAGTTTGCAGAGGTAAAAGTCCATAGCGTATACCTTCCGTATGGAAGATTTTAGTTGCCACAATGTTGAGAATGAAATGGGGACAACATACCTAAATTTCATATAAAATTTACTGTATAACAATATCTCATTTAATTTAAGTACCACATAGGTGTCGTAAGTAATATTCAGAAATATTCCATGTTTCGCGACTGTAACAAAAGGTTTGTTTACACCGGGCGCGTTTGGCTTGATTTTAAAGCGCTTCAATCAATCAAAAGGAAGTAGACAAAATACATTAAACAAAACTGTGGACTTACAAAAACATTACGACTTGAATATACCGTCTATCAGTGAAATGCTCTGAGCTATGTCAAATATAATTTTTGTGTGTGGCACACTCAAGCAGCATTTATTTGCTATAACACTGATCAGCCGACAAAAACGTTGAATATTGTGTTAAAAAACACAAAACTACGAAAGGTGACTTGGCAACGGAGGAGACAAAATACTGTCCACTAAAGATGCTTCAAAAGAGAAAACCGCGTCTGGTCTAAATAAGACGCTTATTACAGTTGCAGAAGAGGAAGATATTTCAAAACCATTGGTAAAACTGCGACTGTGGAACAAAAACAAGAAAGAGGACATGAGTACCATTGTGTATGCGCCATACCTTTCATTGACTGAAGTGCTTTAAAATAAAGCCAAACGCGCCCGGTGTAAATGAAACTTTTATTACAGTCGCGAAAGACGGAATATTTCTCAATATTACATACGACACCTTTTTTTTTGTCATCAGTCTACTGACTGGTTTGATGCGGCCCGCCATGAATTCCTTTCCTGTGCTAACCTCTTCATCTCAGAGTAGCGCTTGCAACTTACGTCCTCAATTATTTGCTTGACGTATTCCAATCTCTGTCTTCCTCTACAGTTTTTGCCCTCTACAACTCCCTCTAGTACCATGGAAGCCATTCCCTCATGTCTTAGCAGATGTCCTATCATCCTGTCCCTTCTCCTTATCAGTGTATTCCACATATTACTTTCCTCTCCGATTCCGCGTAAAACCTCCTCACTCCTTATCAGTCCACCTAATTATCAACATTCCTCTACAGCACCACATCTCAAATGCTTCGATTCTCTTCTGTTCCGGTTTTCCCACAGTCCATGTTTCACTACCATACGATGCTGTACTCCAGACGTACATCCTCAGAAATTTCTTCCTCAAATTATGGCCTGTATTTGATATTAGTAGACTTCTCTTGGCCAGAAATCCCTTTTTTGCCATAGCGAGTCTGCTTTTGATGTCCTCCTTCCTCCGTCCGTCATTGGTTATTTTACTGCCTAGGTAGCAGAATTCCTTAACTTCATTGACTTCGTGACCATTAATCCTGATGTTAAGTTTCTCGCTGTTCTCATTTCTACTACTTCTCATTACATTCGTCTTTCTCCGATTTACTCTCAAACCATACTGTGTACTCATTAGACTGTTCATTCCGTTCAGCAGATCATTTAATTCTTCTTCACTTTCACTCAGGATAGCAATGTCATCAGCGAATCGTATCATTGATATCCTTTCACCTTGTATTTTAACTCCACTCCTGAACCTTTCTTTTATTTCTATCATTGCTTTCTCGATGTACAGATTGAAAAGTAGGGGCGAAAGGCTACAGCCTTGTCTTACACCCTTCTTAATACGAGCACTTCGTTCTAGATCGTCCACTCTTATTATTCCCTCTTGGTTGTTGTACATATTGTATATGACCCGTCTCTCCCTATAGCTTACCCCTACTTTTCTCAGAATCTCGAACAGCTTGCACCATTTTACGAGGGTCGGTCAAAAAGTAATGCCTCCCATTTTTTTTCTACTTAAAGAAATTAAGTTAAGTGAAAAATTTGAATTTGGCGCCATTCCTCAAACCTTCTTCTGCAATCCACTGCAGTAGTAACTTTCTGTGTCAACAGGTGGCAGCACAGCAGAAGTTTGTAAGATGGCCGACATCGATGTTCGTTTGAGACAGCGTTGTGTGATTGAATTCTTGAATGCAGAAGGTGAAACGCCCATACACATTCATGAAAGACTGAAGAAGGCGTATGGTGTTGTGACAGTGGATGTCAGCACTGTTAGACGATGGGTTCGTCGTTGTAAGGAAGCTGAAGGGCAAACACCGTTGACTGACGAAAAGCGGAGCGGCAGGCCGGTGAGTGCAGTGACTCCACACAACATTCAGCAAGTTGATGACATCATTCGTGGTGACCGTCGGGTGACTGCAGATGAAGTGTGTCGCATTATTTCTCTTAGTAAAGGCAGTGTGATCACGATTATTAAACAATTGGGGTACTCAAAAGTTTGTGCACGGTGGGTTCCAAGAATGTTAACCGATCAGAATAAAGAGGCAAGGAAAACAATAGCCTCCCAACACTTGCAGCGCTTCCGTTTGGAGGGAGATGAGTTTCTGAAAAAAATTGTGACCGGGGACGAAACATGGGTGCATTCTTTTGAACCCGAATCAAAGAGGCAGTCAATGGAGTGGCGTCACACAAGCTCGCCGAGGAAGAAAAAATTCAAAACTGTGCGATCGGCAGGGAAAGTTATGGCAACAGTTTTCTGGGATACAGAGGGTGTGATTCTGGTTGATTTTTTGGAGCAGGGATGCACAATAAATTCTGTTCAATACGTCACAACCCTCAACAAACTTAAAGCACGTCTTCAGCGAGTTCGCCCAACAAAATCAATGGCAGATGTTCTTCTTTTGCATGACAATGCAAGACCACACACCAGTCGTCACACCTCTGACGAGATTGTCAAAATTGGATGGGAAGTTTTGCCTCATCCCCCATACAGCCCTGACCTGGCACCATCAGACTTCCATCTGTTCGGGCCACTAAAAGAAGCTCATCGTGGGATTCATTTTGAAGATGAGGAGGCCGTCAAAACATCCGTGCGTCAATGGCTTAGGAAGCAGAGCTGTGATATTTACCGTGCTGGGATACATGCCCTTGTTCAAAGATGGACCAAAACTGTAGAGATGAGCGGAGATTACATTGAAAAATGACAAAATGATCCTCAATGTTGTGGTTTTCAACCTATGTAATTGCATTTAAATTTCCTGACAATTAAACGTAGAAAAAAAAATAGGAGGCATTACTTTTTGACTGACCCTCGTATATTGTCGAACGCTTTTTCCGGGTCGACAAATCCTATGAAGGTGTCTTGATTTTTCTTTAGCCTTGCTTCCATTATTAGCCGTAACGTCAGAATTGCCTCTCTCGTCCCTTTACTTTTCCTAAAGCCAAACTGATCGTCACCTAGCGCATTCTCAATTTTCTTTTCCATTCTTCTGTATATTATTCTTGTAAGCAGCTTCGATGCATGAGCTGTTAAGCTGATTGTGCGATAATTCTCGCACTTTTCAGCTCTTGCCGTCTTCGGAATTGTGTGGATGATGCTTTTCCGAAAGTCAGATGGTATATCGCCAGACTCATATATTCTACACACCAACGTGAATAGTCGTTTAGTTGCCACTTCCTCCAATGACTTTAGAAATTCTGATGGAGTGTTATCTATCCCTTCTGCCTTATTTGACCTTAACTCCTCCAAGGCTCTTTTAAATTCCGATTCTAATACTGGATCCCCTATCTCTTCAAAATCGACTCCTGTATCTCCTTCCATCACATCAGACAAATCTTCACCCTCATAGAGGCTTTCAATGTATTCTTTCCACCTATCTGCTCTCTCCTCTGCATTTAACAGTGGAATTCCCGTTGCACTCTTAATGTTACCACCGTTGCTTTTAATGTCACCAAAGGGTGTTTTGACTTTCCTGTATGCTGAGTCTGTCCTTTCGACAATCATATCTTTTTCGATGTCTTCACATTTTTCCCGCAGCCATTTCGTCTTAGCTTCCCTGCACTTCCAATTTATTTCATTCCTCAGCGACTTGTATTTCTTTATTCCTGATTTTCCCGGAACATGTTTGTACTTCCTCATTTCATCAATCAACTGAAGTATTTCTTCTGTTACACATGGTTTCTTCGCAGCTACCTTCTTTGTACCTATGTTTTCCTTCCCAACTTTTGTGATGGCCCTTTTTAGAGATGTCCATTCTCTTCAACTGTACTGCCTACTGCGCTATTACTTATTGCTGTATCTATAGCGTTAGAGAACTTCAAACGTATCTCGTCGTTCCTTAGGACTTCCATATCCCACTTGTTTGCGTATTGATTCTTCCTGACTAATGTCTTGAACTTCAGCCTACTCTTCATCACTACTATATTGTGATCTGAGTCTATATCTGCTCTTGGGTAAGCCTTACAATCCAGTATCTGATTTCGGAATCTCTGCCTGTCCATGATGTAATCTAATTGAAATCTTCCCGTATGTCCCGGCCTTTTCCAAGTATACCTCTTCCTCTTGTGATTCTTGAACAGGGTATTCGCTATTACTAGCTGAAACTTGTTACAGAACTCAGTCTTTCTCCTCTTTCATTCCTTGTCCCATGCCCATATTCTCCTGTAACCTTTTCTTCTACTCCTTCCCGTACAACTGCATTCCAGTCACCCATGACTATAAGATTTTCGTCCCCCTTTACATACTGCATTATCCTTTCAATATCCTCATACACTTTCTCTATCTATTCATCTTCAGCTTGCGACGTCGGCATGTATACCTGAACTATCGTTGTCGGTGTTGGTCTGCTGTCGATTCTGATAAGAACAACCCAGTCACTGAACTGTTCACAGTAACACACCCTCTGCCCTACCTTCCTATTCATAACGAATACTACACCTGTTATACCATTTTCTGCTGCTGTTGATATTACCCGATACTCATCTGACCAGGAATCCTTGTCTTCCTTCCACTTCACTTCACTGACCCCTACTATATCTAGATTGAGCCTTTGCGTTTCCCTTTTCAGATTTTCTAGTTTCCCTACCACGTTCAAGCTTCTGAAATTTCACGCCCCGACTCGTAGAACGTTATCCTTTCGTAGATTATTCAATCTTTTTCTCATGGTAACCTCCCCCTTGGCAGTCCCCTCCCGTAGATCCGAATGGGGGACTATTCCGGAATCTTTTGCCAATGGAGAGATCATCATGACACTTCTTCAATTACAGGCCAAATGTCCTGTGGATACACCTTACGTGTCTTTAATGCAGTGGTTTCCATTGCCTTCTGCATCCTCATGTCGTTGATCATTGCTGATTCTTCCGCCTTTAGGGGCAATTTCCCACCCTAGGACAAGAGAGTGCCCTGAACCTCTATCCGCTCCTCCGCTCTCTTTGACAAGGCCGTTGGCAGAATGATGCCGACTTCTTGTGCCGGAGGTCTTCGGCCGCCAATGCTGATTATTAATCAAAATTTACGCAGTGGCGGGGATCTAACACGGGACCGAAGACGTTTTTGATTATGAATCAAAGACGCTACCCCTAGACCAGGTGACCCCCACTACGACATCTATGTGATACTTAAATTAAATGAGATATTGTTATACAGTTAATTTTATATGAAATTTAGGTATCTTGTCCACATTTCATTCTCAACATTGTGGCAGCTAAAATCGACCATACGGAAAGTATACGCTATGGACTTTTACCTCTGCAAACTCTTCAAAATTTCGTGCAATGGATTACTACATTTAATGCTGCATAATAACTGCGTTGAACATCGAAACAAAATTAAGTCACTTATGGGGGGAAGGTATCAGTCAAGAAGATGTGTAAAAATCAAATTTTTGGGCCAAATAGTTTTTGTGAAATCGAATGATAAGTGTGTCAAAGCAGTCGGAACTTCATGTGTCTGCACAGGCGAGCAGTGCAGTGATGACAAAATCGCGCACAGCGCGCAATGGGTGAGCACGTCTATGTAGCAGCGAAAGTGTTAATGAAGAGACGAAGCACTATAAACTTCAAAGAGTTACATTCAAACGAATAAAATTCGTGAAGTAAGACACTTCGATATTGTTTTTAAATAAAGAAAATATTAATCCCAACACAAGGATTGAACCCACGACCATTCTCTTAGCAGCCCAACAGCTTATCCGTTACGCTAACGCTACTCCACAGGAAGTAAAACTCCTAACGAATCTAAAAGTTCACGCAAAATACTGACAAACACTGTATGACTATGAATTACTCACTCTTCGTCGAAGTACAATAGGAAATAAACAATTACCACTGTTCCTTATTGCGAAAAAGCGGTTCGTGAGATTGATACAAACACCTTTCCTTGCTGCCGCCTGAATTAGGAGGCTTATTGCTTGTTTGGCTTAATTAATTAATAGAATATGAAGCAATTGTTATAAATAATGCTTTTTCCAAACCTATAAAAGAAAGTCTGCTATCAAGACATTGCTTTTGTTGTATTATTTTATTTATGACTGAACGTTTCTAAAACTGAAGACACTCGTCCATGCTCTGCACTGCAGTCGAGATCTGGCAACGTCGTTCTCTGTTCATTGGCTGACTGTGTTTTGTGACGTCAGATGCGCAGAACGAACCTAAACTCGGCCGCCGTCATACATGACGCGCACTTTAGCACAATAGCCGCTTACGTATGGATAATTACTCACCGTGTAAGCCTTCAGAAAGATGCGTGTAGTTCCAGTATAGGCTGCCATGAACTTTTTCACTTCAAATTATTAGTTGTGAAACGTTACATTATGTAGACTCAAAAGGTGGAAATGGTAAGCTTCTATTAGTAACCATGGTTTGGTGAAAACTGAATTTATCTTTGAGTTGCCACTTTTTACCCACCAAGACAACCCTCGCCCTTCCTATGCGTCCTGAGGTGTCGCCGTACAGTGTCAATATTGGCACTTAAGCAAAAATGTTTGACAACCACTGCTGTAGATTTGTGGTTAGAAATAAGGAACGTCTTCCCATGTGGATGGAGGAACTGGCACTGGTGCAGTTTCACTGTGGGGAACAGGTCTAATTACTGAGGGTGTCCACCTCGATAGCTGAGTGGTCAGCACGACAGAAAGCCATCATAAGGGACCTGGGTTCGATTCCAGGCTGGGTCGGAGATTTTCACTGTTCAGGGACTGGGTGTTGTGTTACCTTCATAATCATCATCTTATCCCTATCGATGTGCAGATTGCCGAAATGGCATCAACTAAAAAGACTTGTACCAGCCGATTAGTCTGTAAAGCGAGGGCCCTAGCCACACGACATTTCTCATTTCATTGCCGAGGGCCACTCGATATTATTTTCATTCTTCAATGAAATGCCGTTTTAACTGATCAAACAGAAGAAGCAATCATCTACGTGGTTTTTGAGGCCGTCGCCAAATTATTGGTATGTAAAATAGTAAGAGCTCTGTTTTACCTTTCAACCACTGTGTGAGTTCAGAATTAGTTCTAGTGCACCTTACGTCAAGTGCACCTTTATCCTGACCTGGCAGTTGGCATTTGACCTGTGAACTAAAGGACTTCTCAAGTACACAGGATATTGGCATCTTAAAAGACATATACACAGCGCAAATTAATTCCAGTTTTGTAAGAAAATATCACATTTGACCAGAGAAGGTCAAATGTAGTATCGATTGGGTAGTAGGTCGCGGCTCAACAGCGGTCGCTGATTCAGGGTGTTATCGGCAATGTGTTAATGTAACTTAAGATCGAGAGATGTATGGATGGCTCTCAAGAGTAGAGACGTGTTGTGACTGTGTGCGCTGAATATACACTTACTCGCTACGGGCTGTAATGGTTTTTTTCATTTGCAAGATACTATGACGTTTGCTAATGTAAAAGGAATGTCAACAGAAGTTCGAAATAATTAAAGTAATGAAAGTTGTTTTGTTACTAATGCAATGCGGGTATTCATAAGTGATGAGTGAGCCAATGTATAGCACTCACATCCATTGGTTATGTGAAGTTAATTGTTAATGTATAAGTAGTTCGTTGAGTGTCTTAATTTTGAGCATTATTAATTTTCAAAGAGTCAAACTACAAATTTTAAAGTTAGTGCCGCATTGCTACTTACCTCAGGTCAATACTAGTTCCCAGATCCAGTCATTTTTGATTAACTATTTTTCTCAGCAAGTTATTGTCTCAGTCATATTCGATTTAATTGAAATGTATGCTGTGCAACACTTGCACGATAGCTGTTTGCTAACTATACAATTTAAATACTAACAGACAGCAGTGCGAAGAGCATTACCATTTCGCAGATAAAAGTAAGAAATTTTACTATTTCAGGGAAAGCATTCATTAAGCACAGGGACCATTATTATAAAATTGATCAAGGTTTGTTTTATTATCAGGACCAATTTCCAATCAACAGTGTTGATTTATTTACAGTGTAAGTTCTACGCATACAAATCACATTTCATTGTAAATGGAAAGCACAATTATAAAAACAGTTCCTGAAGAACAAAACAAATGTGGTACATTAAACTTTCGGTAATATATTTACAAAAGTATAATCTTATTAGCTGAGATTGATTCACATTACAGCAAAGGCATATGTTACATTTAAAGAACAAATTAAAATTAAGAACAAAAAGTCACTGCTCTTATTTTTTCCACACTACTTTTGAAAGAAGTGCTGTTCAACATTATACAGTATATCATACTGCTTGTAACTTTAAATGTGGACAAAATTTGCCAAAAGGAGCCTTGATCGCTTAAATATTGTATTAAAACTGGTGACCGGTTTTGCTCTCTCGCACTTAGATCATCATCCGTCCTTGCACTCCATAATGGTGACAAGAGCCGGGCTGGCTGAGCAGGCCGCTCAAGAGAGCTGTAATCGATTGCTGTCGATTATATCTCCCTAGAGCTGGCTGCTCAACCAGCCCAGCTCTAGTTCGCATCATGAAGTACAAGATCTGAAGATAATCTAAGTACAATAGATCGAAACTGCTCAGCAGTTTAAGAACAATATTTATGCGATCAAATCAGTCTTTAGCAAATTTTGTTGTAATACCAGAAAATATTTAAGTCTTGACATGTTGCACACGTTCTGATCCTTTATTTTATGGCACATTACGGTACGGAATTAAGATTAACACATTCTTTGTCTGTACGGAAACCACAATTGAGTAAGTGTTATTTAGTGGATCAAGAAAGAGTGATTGGTCACAGACTGCTGGCATTGTACACACGCAATTTTTAATTCTAACATATTGACTGAACCAGAATGATATGGGGACAGAAAGATAAAAACACACAAAAACTAAAATCTTTATATACATTTCAAACTAATGACTGAACACAATTTGGCTTTTATGATGGATGAAACCCTACATGAATTTACGCCGAAGGGAGCTTTAAAACGACCTACAATCAAACAAGTGTATCAGTGGGTAAAATAGTTGTGGCCTAGAGTGGGAGAAGACATTATCGTTAAATATTTCAAAAAGTGTGGCATAAGTAACGCTATCGATGGCAGTGAAGACCAGCTTATACATGAAGAGGACAACGATGACGACGAAGAGGAAGAAGGAGAAAAAGAAAGTTGATATTTTCAATGATTTTAAAGATCAGTTCGATTTGTAAACGAAGAATTTTTTTTAGTCTGACTTTGCAATCTAATAATAAAAATGGTATAAACGTTATTCTTTTTAAAAAATTGCTTGCAAACTAAGATGCATCACATAATCCGTAACATCTTATAATCCGTAAAATATAGTATCTATGTTTCATTTTTTGCAGTGCTCCGGGAATTTAACTTCAGAAATATTCCGGGATTTTCCTTTGTAAAAGAGCAATTGAAAATAGTTTTAATTGTTTCTGCTTTTGCTCTACAACCCTCGACTTAAGTTACTGTGTAATACATGACTGTCTGGACACTAACGTTGATAAATTTATGACGGTGAAGAGTGTGGTAGAAAATAATTGTAGACAGACACGATGGGTTGAATACAGGGTGCAGCTGTTATGCAAGTATGTAGACGTTTGCACAGAATGCACTACTGTGGATAGATACATCAAACCCGACTAAAAATCAAAACAATAATGTCAATCACAAATCTTCTATGTATGACATCATCTTTCCGTTGGTCTGTAACGCAGGAAATGCATATCCTCCTATTTCCATCTATTGTACTATAAATTAGTTTTCCTTATTTTTGTTACCTGAATATATGACATTTCTGTGTCTTTGCATACTGTAATTGTTTTACTATTTGTGTATATATATCTATGCATTTATGTCGATGTATAATTGGTTAGTTTCGTAAATATTATTTGTATTTTACGCTGGGTCTTGCCTAGGGAAGACTGGTATCGAACGGTTACGTCGATAGGTCGTGTGAAGAATCAGTGTGTAGGATCTTTGGTAGTGTTAACTCTGTCGCGTGGAGCGCGGGCAGAGAGAGTCTGGCTGGAGTAGCGAGTGGAGCAGGTGTGTTGTGTGACGCTCCCGCGATTTGCCGCGCTTTCGGGGTTTGGCAGCGTGTAATTGCGCTCGACTTGCGATGATAGTTCTGACATGGTGTCGCGGACGGGAAGCATTAGTTGGCGCACATCAAGAGCCCGTTTCGCCTGGTGACCGTGTCGAGAAGAAGGCGCGCCAACATCCAGCTTCTGCAACAGCGACGGCCGACAATGAGTGACTGTCGCCACCTCCTCGATCGACGGCTTCAAACCTTCAATCAACCAACAAGGAAGACTGGAAGCACGTAAAGTTTGAGAACTGTATGGCAGACCTCAGCTTTTCAAACTGTACCATTTTCGTAACTATAATTACAGCAACTTAGCATGAACCTTTGTTGCTCATTGTCCCAATTGCATTGCCAAGCAGGGTCCCTTCCTTTTCTGGAATAAACCCGAGTGTCGTTGAAATTCAAACGCCAGCATTAAAGTAATATAGCTAATTCTATTTCACTGCTTTAATTTCAAAGTTCAGTTAAAGTATTCATAGCTGGCTACAATATTCAGATTACACAAGCACAAATTAAGAGTGCGAGTTTTGTTACCATATTTTAGCTTATCTGTGACTGCAGCTCAGCTTGGTACGTACTAAATTTTACTATTGTTAATTGTTCAGAATCATTTAATTCAAGTTCAAAGTTAAATCTCTTATTTCTAAATTGCGTAGATTCAAGTAGCTTTTGAAATGATTGTTGAGGTAGTCCAAGACTAACCGTATTTTACTGAATTTCGATGTGCTTCAGAAAGAAAGCTCACTATTAACTTCAGTCACTAAATTAACTTTCGATTTTCCGGTTTTATTAATTCTTTTGCTAAATTAAGTCGGAGTGTAGCGAAGTTTATTACTTCTGACAAACTTTCAGTTTTCACGCTACACGTGTCAACCTTCATTTGCCACGCTTCTAGTGCTAATTATATATGTAATAACCTTTCTTTTTTCAGTTAATATAGTAATTGTCCTTATGACTGGCGACCGTAATTTCCCCCAAATCTCAAATATCTAATTACCGCTAGTTAATTGTTAACGTAACAGCCGCACATTTACTTTCTTTATTAACTTTACCCCTTTTCAAAATTAATTTCCACCAGTTTCATTTGCATTTTTCCTTTCATTTAGATGTAACCCTTTCCTCCCTCTTTACTGACAGATTAACTTCGGTGACGATTGCTTTTCCCAAATTTCCATTAGGTACACGCGGTTTCATTTTTCACTGTCATTAAGGTCGGTAAGTGAGGGGGAGATTACACGTGACGACCTGGTGACAGGACAATCTTCAATTTTGAGGTTGTTCTGGACACGAATTTTGCATTGTGCAAATCTCGTAACAAAGTACTGGTTACGAAATGGTCGTTACGTCAGCGAGAATAAGTAGTGGGAGTAATCCTAATTATATTTGAGGTTTGGCATTTATATTGAAAATTATTAAAAGGAGTGATGGCAACAATTGCCAAAATTTGGTAGACTTGGATAAGGAACAATCGGTCGAACAGTGGGAAACGCGCACCGCGGTACCCATTGTTCTTGGCAGGCGGTTAGCATGAAAGACGCGACCGCTGAAACGCAACAAAGAGCAGAAATGGAATTCCACACTTTAGAAAATGTTTCGGAATCGGAAGTGAAAATCAAATGTGAATCCCTTGATGACGAATGCGAGGGGAGAATTAAAAAGGAAGCCGCTACGGAAGTAAAACCGGTAGTTTCAGGGAATTTAACTGATTTATTGAATGTTTTGATTAACGAAATCAAGAGTCAATCGGCAGAATTTTAGGCTCTGTCTGCCAAGCAAGAAGATCAGGCTCCCAAGCAAGAAGCTCAGGTTGCCAAGCAAGAAGCTCAGGCTGTCAAGCAAGAGGCTCAGGCTGCCAAGCAAGAAGCTCAGTCTAAAAAAATTGAACGGATGCTAGAAAATCAGAACAAAGCTATTAACGTTGTTAACAACAATGTTGGAGTTGTTAACACAAAAGTTGATAAAATCAAAGAAGATATTGTTGTAATTAATACCGAAATCGGTAATCTTAAACAGGAAATGATAGGCGTTCAGGCGGAAATTGCGAGCATAAATACTCGTTTTGATTCCGAAATTAGCAGAATCGAGAAAAGTGTAGGAGAAGCAGTTGCTCTGATCATCGAGAATAAGGTGACGGAACAAATTCAATTAGTGAAAAAAGAGGATCAAAAGAAGGTGGAAACTTTAAAGGCTTTAGTATCCGAAGTAGATACAAAAGTGACGAAGCAGGCTAATACCTGCGAAGAGAAAAAAAGGGAAGTAGAAACGCTTGCGACAACCACTTGCCAAGTAATTACGAGAGTGTCGGAATTAGAAAAGAAACTTGACGAAAGACAGAGCTATGTGCCAATCTGTGCACATAGTTCGGAATTGTTGACGAAAGAGGAGCGGTTCGACCCCTTGAAAAAAGGCGGTATACACGCGACGGATTTCATTAAGAATTGTGAAAGAGTTTTACCCAGATCATGGACTAATGAGAGAAAAATTAATGCGGTTATTGGTGTGCTGGCTGGTGATGCCAAGCGTTGGGGCTTAAACCTCAACATTACGAACCTAACTTTTGACGAGTTTAAAAATTTGTTTCTGGCTGAATACTGGTCAGAGCAAAAACAGCAAAGTGTCTGGCGCGAATTTTTCGTATCGAGGCCTTTCGATGCGAATTCGCGCGGTTCGATGAAGGAGTTTTGTGAGGGCTGGATCCGCAAGTTGGAATATTTGCGTGATCGCCACACGGAATCCGAAATAGTCTGGGAACTCTACAAGAAGCTTCCAGATGATACAAAACGCTACGTAGGAAGCAATTACAGGACAATAAATGATTTCCTGGAAAGAGTGGAGGACGAGGACAATTGGCGCAATAATCGCGACAGTGGTAGAGGCCGTGGTAACAACAACGTGTACCACAGCAACCACAACAACGATAACCATGGGAATATTGCATACCGCAACCATGGCAGCAATAACAATAATGGTTCGGACCGTAATAACAATCTGTACAATGCAAATAATAACAGGAATGACGGAAACCAGTATCATACTAGCGTGATACGGACTTCGCAGAATAGTAATAACGCCAGAGAGTGTGATCAGCTGCCTCAGCAGCATCCGGGGAGCGTATCTGCTGGGACGAGACAGGGAAACCATTAGCCGCGCCGGTGAGGGGCCGACAGGGCGTGGAGAAATTTTGGAGGCCCAATAACAGAAGAAAACCCAGGTGTCGTCGTTATGAAAATTCCGTATGGAATAATCAACGGTGGGAGAGTGTGCCAGTGTTAAGAGAAAAGAGTGCGCCCACAAGTAGTAGATCAGCTGTAGACACGGCAGTAGAAGATACATTCACTGTCAGTGAGAACAATTTAAGTAGTGTTCCGGAAATCGATTATAAAGTGGCAGCTGTAATACCCACAGCGGAACTGGAGATTGAGTTTAAGAATGATTCGCAAGTGTTGAGAGAAGATCAGATGTCGGATAAAACGTCCGTCATCGAGCGAGGGGATGCAGAGAGGGATGAGGTCTGGTTAAGGCAGTTCGGTCGCTTATACGACGAACTAAGAGATTATAGGGGTCTGTATGGGAGAAGCGTTTATGGGGAGCGCGGGAAGGATTTGCCGCGTCTCGTCCCGCAGGAAGATAGTGTTTGTGAAATGATAGAAAGTTCTGGCCCTAACCGGCAGGCTTTACTAGAAATAGTTGATGTTAATGGGGAGCACGAGCAAGATACGTCGTGTTTCGTCACGCAAGAGTTGGATGTTGAAGTAGTAACGGAGAGTTCTGGCCCTAACCGGCAGACTTTACCGAAGGTTATAGTGGTAGAAGTAGCCGACCCATCCGACGCAAACCTCCAGTTTAAACATTGCGAAAGTATTGAGGAGAAAGATTACGAGAATTATAGTGATAGCCGGACACGATTGGTAGAAAAGCACGTAGATTACAGCGTGTATGAGGTTAGAGCTGACGTTATACGATCAGACGGTAGCAATGTGGGTTGCGCAGATCCAGAGGAAGTAATTGCAGATACTACTGGGCACATTCCTCCAGGTAGATTGGCAGATGAGATCAATCTGACCAAAGTGGAATCAACGAAGGTGACAATTAGAGAATTGATAGCAAAGCAACACTCACTAGTTGACGAGTTACAGGAAAAGGTTTCGTTATTGGAGGCGAAGCTACAGACTAAGCCTCAGGATAAACGTGTTGAAATTAAAACTGTATTTGAACAGAGGCTGAAAAAGCCGCCAGATAAGCCGGATTTAGGATCAAAGCCGGATGGTTTTTTTTGGAATGACCTGGATATAGACGAGGATTTACTGTGGGAAAATAAAGAAACAGTCGAGGACAAGTGTAGACAGGTAGTAGTGTCTGTTAATATGCACGACCTACAACTAAACGTGTTGATTGACACCGGTGCAGAATTGAGTGCTGTATCTGGGAAAATATTTGAGTTACTGAAAGGCAGACCCGGCATCGTAGTTATGGCAGTAACAGGAGTGAAAATTATCGGTGCTACTGGGAAGGCCAGTAAACCGGTCACAAAACAGATTTTTGTCAACTTCGAGATATGTGGGGCACGATTTGAACAAGAGTTTGTCGTTGTGCCAGACTTAACTACGGAAGTAATTATCGGGTTAGATTGGCTATTAAAGTATCGTGCAGTGATTAATTGCGAAAGCAAAACTTTGACATGTATGTCACTAGATAAAACAATGGTAGCTGGTTTTGACGAGGCAGGAGACGGTGTGCATAGGCAATACCAGCCTATACACATTGTTAACTGGCCGGATGACATTGACGTAGGAATGAATTTGAACTGCCGTAACGTGAGGAATCTCGGCATTGACAAAAGTGTAGAAAGTGAATTGGAAGAGATAATCAAATTCCCTCCACAGATTGACATTAGTATTGGTGTGAAAAAAGATCGTTTGCGAGAAGTAATTAAGCTAAAAGCCGATGCTCGCATACGTCGTCATGACGCTAAAGCGCGTTTTGCTAAGTTTGCAATCGGAGACTTAGTACTTGTAGAAGCTCATGAGAAATCTAGCGAGATAGACCATGAAATCTCTAAATTTAAGTTTGTTTATAATGGACCATATAAAGTCATTGGTATACCTCACACAAATGCATATTGCTTAGAGTATCCAAGCTCTGGAAAGCTATTAGGTACACGGAACATTGTAGACTTGAAATTGTACCAACCTAGGATCGATTAATACCACACAATGGGTAATTTGTACAGTATGTAAAATAGAGTGTAAGATTTAACGATTTGCTAGATTGCCATGTTTTTGACTGACCAAGGTCATTAAAGAAGTTGTAATTAATAAGTAATTAATTTTGATTAATCAATTAAATTTTTAATAACTTTAATCATGATCTAATCAACTGAAAAATCCAAGCTGCTAGTTTAAGTTTTCAGCTGAGTCACAATAGATTAAGGAATGTAAATATGATTTTGTAAATAGCTGTAAGATTTCATGAATGTGTGTTTTACTAGTCATTGCCGATGTACTTAGACGCTGTTTTAAGTTTCAGGCTAGTACATGCGTGTGATGATGGACAGTGTTGAGTTATCCACTGTGATAGTATTGAGGGACTCCTTGAGATTACTCGGGAGTGAGTTTTTCCTAAAGAATTCAGTGAAACGGACGTTCTGGAAATGCCGTTACACAGGCGAGTGAGATCAAGCGTGCCGCACAGGCGGGCGCAACAATAGTGGCGAGGCGGAGCCGCTGTCGGCTCTTGTGCCGCTGTCGGCTCTTGTGCCGCTGTCGGCATTCTTTGTACTCGCGAGTACAGAAGGCGGAGTTGTTTTTCTTCCCGGACAGCTGATGTGAAAGAATTTTGCTGTCAATATTTATGTTTTTGTCGATCTGCTGTATGTTATTTCTTGTTTAGCGTGGACTTTCATGGCGAGGGTATTAATTATGAAAAGATTATATAAAAGTGTATTCCACGTAATTAATTATTAATTTGCGTATTTTGATATACCTGTTTTTATGACCATGTACTCTGATTAATTTTGTAAATAGTATTCCATTTCTTGATAGTATTACGAATTTTGATGATTTTGGAATAGCTAAACCATTTTCTATATTTTCTATGAATTATAATATGGTGTCAACCTGTTTTATTTTGTACAAGATGACAGAGTGGAATAAGATTAGAAGTGTCTCCACTCAATTATTATGGTCTAAAAATTGATTTATGGTTAATTAGACGAATGCTAAATTTTGTTGATGTTTTGAGCATATGCATTTCCGCTGTTTATTTTTTGGGACATTATCTGAGTCTGGTTACGATACACGAACATCCTCAGACAATGTGGGGCACGTGTAACGCCGGAAATGCATATCCTCCTATTTCCATCTATTGTACTATAAATTAGTTTTCCTTATTTTTGTTACCTGAATATATGACATTTCTGTGTCTTTGCATACTGTAATTGTTTTACTATTTGTATATATATATATATATATATATATATATATATATATATATATATATATATACACTCCTGGAAATGGAAAAAAGAACACATTGACACCGGTGTGTCAGACCCACCATACTTGCTCCGGACACTGCGAGAGGGCTGTACAAGCAATGATCACACGCACGGCACAGCGGACACACCAGGAACCGCGGTGTTGGCCGTCGAATGGCGCTAGCTGCGCAGCATTTGTGCACCGCCGCCGTCAGTGTCAGCCAGTTTGCCGTGGCATACGGAGCTCCATCGCAGTCTTTAACGCTGGTAGCATGCCGCGACAGCGTGGACGTGAACCGTATGTGCAGTTGACGGACTTTGAGCGAGGGCGTATAGTGGGCATGCGGAAGGCCGGGTGGACGTACCGCCGAATTGCTCAACACGTGGGGCGTGAGGTCTCCACAGTACATCGATGTTGTCGCCAGTGGTCGGCGGAAGGTGCACGTGCCCGTCGACCTGGGACCGGACCGCAGCGACGCACAGATGCACGCCAAGACCGTAGGATCCTACGCAGTGCCGTAGGGGACCGCACCGCCACTTCCCAGCAAATTAGGGACGCTCTTGCTCCTGGGGTATCGGCGAGGACCATTCGCAACCGTCTCCATGAAGCTGGGCTACGGTCCCTCACACCGTTAGGCCGTCTTCCGCTCACGCCCCAACATCGTGCAGCCCACCTCCAGTGGTGTCGCGACAGGCGTGAATGGAGGGACGAATGGAGACGTGTCGTCTTCAGCGATGAGAGTCGCTTCTGCCTTGGTGCCAATGATGGTCGTTTGCGTGTTTGGCGCCGTGCAGGTGAGCGCCACAATCAGGACTGCATACGACCGAGGCACACAGGGCCAACACCCGGCATCATGGTGTGGGGAGCGATCTCCTACACTGGCCGTACACCACTGGTGATCGTCGTGGGGACACTGAATAGTGCACGGTACATCCAAACCGTCATCGAACCCATCGTTCTACCATTCCTAGACTGGCAAGGGAACTTGCTGTTCCAACAGGACAATGCACGTCCGCATGTATCCCGTGCCACCCAACGTGCTCTAGAAGGTGTAAGTCAACTACCCTGGCCAGCAAGATCTCCAGATCTGTCCTCCATTGAGCATGTTTGGGACTGGATGAAGCGTCGTCTCACGCGGTCTGCACGTCCAGCACGAACGCTGGTCCAACTGAGGCGCCAGGTGGAAATGGCATGGCAAGCCGTTCCACAGGACTACATCCAACATCTCTACGATCGTCTCCATGGGAGAATAGCAGCCTGCATTGCTGCGAAAGGTGGATATACACTGTACTAGTGCCGACATTGTGCATGCTCTGTTGCCTGTGTCTATGTGCCTGTGGTTCTGTCAGTGTGATCATGTGATGTATCTGACCCCAGGAATGTGTCAATAAAGTTTCCCCTTCCTGGGACAATGAATTCACGGTGTTCTTATTTCAATTTCCAGGAGTGTATATATATATATATATATATATGCAATTATTTCGATGTATAATTGGTTTGTTTCATAAATATTATTTGTCTTTTACGCTGGGTCTTGCCTAGGGAAGACTGCTATCGAACGATTACGTCGATAGATCGTGTGAAGAATCAAAGTGTGTAAGATCTTTGGTAGTGTTAACTCTGTCGCGTGGAGCGCGGGCAGAGAGAGTCTGGCTGGAGTAGCGAATGGAGCAGGTGTGTTGTGTGACGCTCCCGCGATTTGCCGCGCTTTCGGGGTTTGGTAGCGTGTAATTGCGCTCGACTTGCGATGATAGTTCTGACATGGTGTCGCGGACGGGAAGCATTAGTTGGCGCACATCAAGAGCCCGTTTCGCCTGGTGACCGTGTCGAGAAGAAGGCGCGCCAACATCCAGCTTCTGCAACAGCGACGGCCGACAATGAGTGACTGTCGCCACCTCCTCGATCGACGGCTTCAAACCTTCAATCAACCAACAAGGAAGACTGGAAGCACGTAAAGTTTGAGAACTGTATGGCAGACCTCAGCTTTTCAAACTGTACCATTTTCGTAACTATAATTACAGCAACTTAGCATGAACCTTTGTTGCTCATTGTCCCAATTGCATTGCCAAGCAGGGTCCCTTCCTTTTCTGGAATGAACCCGAGTGTCGTTGAAATTCAAACGCCAGCATTAAAGTAATATAGCTAATTCTATTTCACTGCTTTAATTTCAAAGTTCAGTTTAAGTATTCATAGCTGGCTACAATATTCAGATTACACAAGCACAAATTAAGAGTGCGAGTTTTGTTACCATATTTTAGCTTACCTGTGACTGCAGCTCAGCTTGGTACATACTAAATTTTACTATTGTTAATTGTTCAGAATCATTTAATTCAAGTTCAAAGTTAAATCTCTTATTTCTAAATTGCGCAGATTCAAGTAGCTTTTGAAATGATTGTTGAGGTAGTCCAAGACTAACCGTATTTTACTGAATTTCGATGTGCTTCAGAAAGAAAGCTCACTATTAACTTCAGTCACTAAATTAACTTTCGATTTTCCGGTTTTATTAATTCTTTTGCTAAATTAAGTCGGAGTGTAGCGAAGTTTATTACTTCTGACAAACTTTCAGTTTTCACACTACACGTGTCAACCTTCAGTTGCCACACTTCTAGTGCTAATTATATGTGTAATAACCTTTCTTTTTTCAGTTAATATAGTAATTGTCCTTAGGACTGGCGACCGTAATTTCCCCCAAATCTCAAATATCTAATTCCGCTAGTTAATTGTTAACGTAACAGCCGCACATTTACTTTCTTTATTAACTTTACCCCTATTCAAAATTAATTTCCACCAGTTTCATTTGCATTTTTCCTTTCATTTAGATGTAACCCTTTCCTCCCTCTTTACTGACAAATTAACTTCGGTGACGATTGCTTTTCCCAAATTTCCATTAGGTACACGCGGTTTCATTTTTCACTGTCATTGAGGTCGATAAGTGGGGGGGGGGGGGAGGTTACAGGTCCTCTTTAAATTTGTTCTTAGCAGAAGGGAAAAAATCATGTGTCTCATTAACAGACAGAATGAAAATCGCTTTTAGGACACGGAGCCCTTATAAATGTGAAATGCTTTGCCACCGTTCTTTGTGATACACTGACGGAAAAAAATCACAATATCAAGAATGTAATGAAATTTCGGGAGTACATTTGTCTAGGTAACATATTTAAGTGATTAACATTCAAGATCGCAAGAAAACCAGCCATTACAAATTTAAATGCTGGTACATTAATGGCCAGTGTAACCGACAGAACGTTGAATGCAGGCATGCATGCATACGTGCGTGCATTGCGTCGTACAGGTACCGTATGTCACTTTGTGGGATGTTGCGCTTGGTCGGTCAATAGAGAGTCGGTTAATACTGGTTGTGAATGACACTGGATTTTGTTCGATGATGTCCCATATATGTTCGACTGGAGACAGATCTGGTGATCCAGCAGGTCAAGGTAACATGTGGGACGTATGGGATTACAGCAGCGGTATGTACACGAGCGTTATCCTGTTGGAAAACACTCCGTGGAATGTTGTTCATGAATAGAAGCACAGCAGGTCAAATCACAAGATCGGCGTAAAAATTTGCAGTCAGGACGCATGGGATACACACGAGAGTGTTCCTGCTGTCATATAAAATTTCATCACAGACCATAAGTCCAGTGTGTGTATGCAGACAGGTTGATTGCAGGCCCTCAATTGGCCTCTTCTAACCAACACACGGCCGTCGTTGGTACCGAGGCACAATCAACACACCTCCACACTGCCCTCAAACGAGCTTTCGTTGGACACCACTATCGATGCAAATGGCTGGGGTTTGCAGTCAGTGGAATGTACGCTAGAGGGCGTCTGGCTGGGAGCTGTCCTTGAAGTAACCGATATGTAACAGTTCTTTGTGTCACTGTGGTGCCATCTGCTGCTGAAATTACTGCTGCATATGTGGGCGATGCGCCAGAGCCATACCTCGAATGCAATTGTCTTCCTTCCCGGCAGCGCCCGTAGGTTCTCGTGACCGTCGCTGCCTGCAGTCATACACAGTGGCTACATAACTGCAAAGTTCTTATGCAGTATCACGGAGGGAACGTGCAGCTCCTCGTATCCCCATTACACGACTTGAATCAAACTCAGTGAGACGCTGATAATGCCGTCTGTGTCGCCCTTAAGCCATCTTCACTAAGATGAACTCGCTGCGTCCAATCTCAAAGGTTGAAACTTCCCCTTAGAATGAAAAGAATGGCTATGCTGGTAAAACTTTTACGTTACTTGATTTTTCAAATTATAGAATGAAACTAAACGTGCTGAGACTTTCTCTTTACTTCATTTCTAAACTGACACAAAATATTTTAGCGTAACGCAATCTGACTTTCAATAATTCCTATAAAAAGATAGCCCTGACTAACAATAACCTATGCACTTCATGAATCACTTACCTCAGAAAAATCTTCCTTACTCGAACTACTGCAATACAGCGAGGGCCAATGCTGCCACTAAAAAAAGATTCTAACTACTGAAGGCATTAACTACTGATAGGCATATAGTTAGCAAATGAAAGATTTTTACACAGAACAAACAATTTAATTACATTAATAGTGTTCAAAAGTCATTATATAGATATATGACATCCAATTTTGCAAATTTCACATTCCTGAAGGTAACACGTCCGGGTCGGCCGCTCGTATTAACATCTGAGAAATCTGGCATCTCTCTCCCCACATCCACTGTTGCTGGCGGGTCACCTCCAACTGCCCAACGCTATTGGCTGTTCACATCCAACTGCCCAAGACTACACTGACGAATAACTTCCAACAACCAGTCCAACCAGCCACAGACTGCACACAGCGCAGTCAGCGATTTTAATAGAGAGCGCTATGTGGCGTTACCAACATAAAAACCTAACTAGCCTACTTACAAGATAAGTAACGCCCACAACCTATACAGCGTATATTTAAATCAAACCTTATTTACCTCCTCATAATGGCGCTACTAGCGCCACTATTACGTGAGTGGCACGAAATTTGAATAGACATCATTTTTCAGAGGTAGAAACACGCCGACCAGCTTTCGTTTATGTCGCGCATCTCCTTTTTTGATCTTTCTGTGTTTACTGGACATTACCTACTAGCTGAGAGAACGCTCGAGCTCGAGACGGTCGTCCTCTTTCAACTCCTTACTACGCACGGCTGACGTCTGAGTCACCCCCTTCCGCCCCCCCCCCCGCCCCCCCCCCCGCCCCCCTAGCCACTCCGCCAAGTCTCCTTTATATCACATCACACGAATCATTACCGCGTCGGGCGTTTCTCGCAGCAAGTGGTGACCCGGATTAAAAGGTCATCTGCGCCTGTGGACTCGAGATGGTGTTTTGCGCCGGATGCTTAAGCAGTTTAGGTAATCCGCAGCGAGCAGCTCGCCCAATCCGGAAGGGAGGCCTACGCGGGCGCGGCGCGGCGTGGCATTTAATCTGGGCGCGCCTAATCCTGTTTGGTGGGAGCGCAAGACACGTTGCCATGGCGGCACACGTGATTACGGCGGCGTCTCGGCGCTGATTGCGCACCCGGCCGACTACGCCCTCCGCTGGTCGAGAAAACCATCGCGGCTACAATTTCGGATCCTGCTACCTCATGTGGTTACCCTCCCGACCTACTTTCGAAAAGCCCTCATCACCATCATTATGAATCATCTTCCCTTCTTAGCTTCCGGGTACATGCGGCAGTGTAGTCATTGAAGAGGGTGTTTTAAATTTTTCCAAAATGTACAGACTGGAGTACCGTAGCTTGGTAATTACGATATCCTACCAAGTTCTGACAATCTGTAATCTACGACATTGAGCGGATTTGTGAGAAACGAGGTTCACTGACAGTGATCTGAATCGCGTTACGTATTGTTGCTATACGATCTTCAACAAAAGTAAAGAAGGAACAATTTTTTTCATTACTTTATTTTACTTTCCATCTTTCCGCAGAATATACTGTGGTCCGTACAGACATGTTGCCCCAAGATTTCTTATCTGCTCTGGTACCCACGACGCCACTCTTGCGCCGGCCGCTGTGGCCGAGCGGTTCTAGGCGTTTCAATCCGGAACCTCGCTGCTGCTACGGTCGCAGGTTCGAATCCTGGCTCGGGTATGGTGTGTGTGGTGTCCTTAAGTTAGTTATGTTTTGTAGTTCTAAGTCTAGCGGACTGGTGAGCTCAGATGTTAAGTCCCACAGTGCTTAGAGCCATTATTATTATTATAGCCACTCTTGCTATTGGTCAGATGTACCTAACAGATACAAGAGTGCCACATTTCCAAGACACTCTCCTTCTCTTGCAATGGCGAGAGAAGGAAATGTTTTCCTGACTGGTTGGAGGGCACATAGCGACCCGGGGAAATGAACTTCCTGATACGACTGTGTATCCTGCAACAGCATACTCACTGTTCATTCTCCATGCGGGCAGTGACACGTGACACTGAATGCTGCGCGGTAGCGCATAAAGAGCCGATCAGTGAAATCTACAGGACAATCGTGGCTTACCTCCTTCCGACCACGATGAACTGGACCTTGGATGGAGAGTCACGGAGTGAGCAGAATTAACATCGGATGTGCTACAGGGAACTGTTTTAGGGCCATTTCCGTTTATGATACATATTAATGATCTTGAAGACAATATTCATGGACCATTACCGTTTATGATACATATTAATGACCTTGAAGACAATATTAATGATAACCTACTATTTATCTATAATAATCTATAGTATAGTATGGGTACAGGTTATACTTCAAAATAGGACTAAACTATTAATTGGATCGCTTTACTGACCCCCCTATTGAGAAGATATAGTTGCTGAACAGTTCAATAGAAACCTGAGTCTCATTTCAAATAGTTTACCCCACTCACACAATTATGGTGGAAGGAGACTTTAATCTACCCTCGACATAATGGAAAAATTATAAGTTTAAAGCCGGCGGCAGGCATAAAATCTCATCCGAAACTGTACTGAATGCTTTCTCAGAAAATTATTTTGAACAATTAGTTGCTGAGCCTACTCGAAGCGTAAATGGTTGCGAAAGCATACTTGACCTCATTGCAACCAATAATCCTACACAAACAGGGAGTATCATGACGAATACAGGGATCAACGACCACAAGGCAGTTGCTGCTAGGCTGAATACCGAAACACCCACAACCATAAAAAAACGCAATGTACACTTATTTAAAACAGCTGATAAAAATGCTCTTAATGCCTTTTTAAGAAACAGTCTTTACTCCTTCCGATCTGATCACGTAAGCGTAGAAAAGATGTGGAATGATTTCAAAGAGATATTATGGACGGAAATTGAGAGATATATACCACACAAATAAGTGATGGTACTGATCCCTAATGGTACACAAAACGGGTCAGATCGCTGTTGCAGAAGCAACGAAAAAAGCATGCCAAATTTAAAAGAAAGGCAAATACCCAAAATTGGCAAAGTTTTGCAGAAGTTCGAAATATAGCGCGTGCTTCAATGCGAGATGCTTTTAATAATTTCCACAACGAAACTCTGTCTTTGAATCTGGCAGAAACCCAAAGAGATTCTGGTCACATATAAAGCACACCAGTTGCAAGACGCAATCAATACCTTCACTGCGCGATAACAACGGTGAACTCACTGATGACAGTGCCACTAAGGCAGAGTTATTAAACACGGTTTTCCGAAATTCCCTCACCAAAGAAGACGAAGTAAATATTCCCGAATTCCAATCAAGAACAACTGCGAAGATGAGAAACATAGAAGTAGATATCCTCGGTGTAGCAAAGCAGCTCAAATCACTTAATTAAGAGAAGGCCTCCGTTCCGCATTGTATACTAGTCAGGTACCTTTCAGAGTATGCTGATGCAATAGCTCCTTATTTAGCAATGGGAATGAAATGAAATGAGCGTTTGGCGTCATTGGCCGGGAGGCCCCTTAGGGCGCAGTTCCGGCGGCCTTGGTTCAGGTCTTACTACATTCGACGTCACATTGGGCAGCCTGCGCGTCGGATGGGGATGAAATGATGTTGAAGACAACACAACACCCAGTCCCTGAGCGGAGAAAATCCCCGACCCAACCGGGAATCGGACCCGGCCCTCTTAGGACAGCAGTACGTCACGCTGACCATTCAGCTATCGGGGCGGACATTTAGCAGTTATATACAACCGCTCGCTCACAGTAAGTTCCCATATCACTAACTTCGATTTGCAGTAGGGTTTTGGAACGTATACTGTATTCGAATATTATGAATTACTTCGAAGAAAACGATTTATTGACATATAGTCAGCACGGATTCAGGAAACATCGTTCTTGGGAAACACAACTAGCTCTTTATACTCATAAAGTAATGAGTGCTATCGGCAGGGGATGTTAAATTGATTCCTAATTTTTAGATTTCCAGAAGGCTTTCGGCATCGGTCCTCAAAAGCGTCTTCTAACAAAACTATGTGCCTATGGAATATCGCCTCTGTTGTGTGGCGGAATTCATGATTTCCGGTCAGAAAGGTCACAGTTCATAGTAATAGACGGAAAGTCATAGAGTAAAACAGAAGTAATATCCGGTAGTCCCCAACGAAGTGTTATAGGCCCTCTGTTGTTCCTGATCTATATTAATGGCATAGGAGACAATATGAGTAGCCACCTTAGATTGTTTGCAGATGATTCTGTCATTTTCTGTCTTGTAAAGTCATCAGATGACCAAGTCGAATTGCAAAATGATTTAGATAAGATATCTGTGTGGTGCGAAAAGAGGCAATTCACCCTGAATAAAGAAGAGTGTGAAGTTCTTGACATGTGTACTAAAAAAAAAAACACGAAATTTTGATTATGCGGTAAGCCACACAAATCTGAAGGCTGTAAATTCAACTAAATAATTAGGGATTACAATTACAAATAAGCAAAATAGAAACGATCACGTAGATAATGTTGTGGCAGAGCAAATAAAAGGCTGCGATTCACTGGTAGAACGCTTAGAAGGTGCAACAGATGTACTAAGCGGACTGCTTACACTACACTTGTCCGCCCTATTCTGGAGTATTGCTGTGCGGTGTCAGATTCGTATCAGGTGGAACTGACGGATGACACTGAAAAAGTTCAAAGAAGGGCGGCTCGTTATGTTTTATCGCGAAATAGGAGAGATAGTGCCACAGACATGATAAGTGAATTGGAGTGGCAATCATTAAAAGAAAGGAGATTTCAATCACCAGTTTTCCCCTCCGATTGAGAAAACATTTTGTTGGCACCCACCTACATAGGGAGAAATGATCACGATAAAATAAGAGAAGTCAGGGCTCGCACAGAAAAATTTAGGTGCTCCTTCTCCCGCGTGACGTTCGAGAGTGGAACGGTAGAGACGCAGCTTAAAGGTGGTTCATTGAACCCTCTACCAGACACTTAATTGTGAATAGCAGAATAATCACGTAGACGTAGATGTAGATTTATGTATAACGATGTACGCCTGAAAGAGTCTGCGCAAATATTGTATCAGGCCTTGTTAAGATTTCTAAGTAGGGCATAGGTTAGCCAGTTGTTTTAAAATTGTGCATTTCACAAAAGGAAAAATTAGCGGATTTTTATCAGTACTCATGTGGATGACTTCATAGTTTTCGTTAGTTCAAGTCAATTTCCACTTACAGCTATCTTGTACAAATCATTTTGCTGTTGGTTTGATCATCTTACAACTTCACAAGACGGTAAATGACAGCCCATAATCAACGAACAGTGTAAGAGTGCTGCTCAGATTGTCTACTAAATAGTTTACAGAGATCAGGAACGGCAGACGACTTATAACACATCTTTGGGGATCGCCAGACTTTACTTCCGTTTTGCTCGGTGCTCGATGACTTTGTCAGTTACTATGAACTCTGAGCTTTATGACAGGAAATCACAAATCCAGTCGCACAGCTGGGACGATACTTGGTACGCACGCAGTTTGTTTAGAAGTCGCTGGTGAGGTACGGAGTCGGTAGACTCTATCTAAAAATTTGCAACCAATCTTACGTCCTCTGTCGACGGAACTAGTTACTTCGTCAGAATAAATAGCTATTTGCATTCCAGAGGAAAGATATTTTATGGATCCGTTTTGGCTACTTGTGAAAAAACCACTCTCTGCGATATTATTCCAAAACCGTGCTGCAAATTTGTATCGATCTGTAATTTAGCGAAATACACCTATTTCCTTCGTCGAGTGTTGGTGTGACTGGTGCAACTTCCCAGTCTGTATATACGAATCTTGCGACGAGGATGCTGTTGTATGTGATTTCTAAATATGGACCTGTTGTATCAGCGTACTCAGGAACGATTCTAACTGGTACAGAATTTTGATCGGAAGTCTCACCTTTACTAAGTGATTTAAGTTGCTTTGCTACACCAACGATATCTACGTCTAAGTTACTCATGATATCAGTTGTTCTTAATTTGAGCTCTGCCATACTTACTTCGTCTTCTTTGGTGAAGGAATTTGGGGAAACCGTGTTTAGGAAACTCCGCTTTAGTGGCGCTCTCATCGGCAATATTACCATTGGTATCGCGCAGTGAAGGTACAGATTTTGTCTTGCTCCTGATATACGAGGGGCTACCGATAAGTAATGCAACACACTTTTCCCTGGAAAATTTCTGTTGGAAAAACATGGAAATTTTTGTGCGACATCTGGAATATTCCAGTCGCAGCCCCTATAGTTTCATGAAGTCTCATGAAGTTCGGGAAAGTGGAGGCGTTTTAGGTAGTCTTCATAATGACGTCTGTAATGGAGGTGCGTTCGGTGCAAAGAGCTGTCATCAGGTTTCTTTTGATGGAAAACTCGAGCATCACGGATATTCATTGTCGCTTACAGAATTTCTGTGGAGACCTCTCAGCGAATAAAAGTACTGTGAATCATTGGGTGACGCGTCTGTTGTCACCGTAACGAGGTCGCGCATACCTATCGGATCTCCCACATGACGGCCAGTCGCGCACAGCTGTGGCTGCTGCTATACTGGAAGGTATGGACTCTCTCATTCGAGCTGATCAACGAATCACAATCAGACACGTTGCTGCTCAACAGGATGTCTCTGCTGGTGCAGCGGATACACTCGTCCATAGTGAAACTTTTTGTCGAACTTCATCACAGGCGGTGAAACATGGTTTCATCACTTCGAACCGGAAACAAAACGGTACTCCATTGATTGGCGAACACCACCTCACTCTCGAAGCAAAAGTTCAAAGCCACACCGTCAGCCAGTAAAGTCAAAGTAGGTCTCCTGGAATTTTGAATGGGTTAGGTCTATTCTGTTCATGTTTCCCTCACGGTGCAATTATAAACTCTCAAGTGTCTTGTGCTGCCCTCAAAAAACTGAAGAAACGACTTCAGTGTGCTCGTAGGCACAAGAATGCAAACGAACTTCTCCTTCTCCATGACATCACAAGACCTCACACAAGTCTGTGCACCCAAGAGGAGCTCACAAAACTTCATAGGACTGTTCTTCCTCATCCATCCTAAAGCCCGTATGTCGGGGCCTTCCGATTTCCAGCTATTAGGCCCAATGAATGATGCACTCCACGGGAAGCAGTAAGTCGGTGACGCGGAGGTTATTTCTGCATAAAGATGTTGGCCTCAACGTCAACCTGTGCAGTAGTACTTTGCGGGCATACAGGCCCTGTTAGTAAGGTGGCGTAAGAGCGTCACATTGAAGGGAGACTATACTACTGGTTGAAAATACCGCTTCCGTTGTAAATTTCTTTTATTACCAGAACCCTGTTGTGGGCTCATAGGTAGCAAACCGCGCCTAGTACACGTCCACCGTGGCGCTCAGGGGCCACAGCACAGTTGCGACACTGACGATGGTCTTATGATAACCCGAAACCGGTCGAGATAATAAAAAGTATTTACAACTAAAGCGGTATTTTCAACCTCTAGTATATGCTCAGTTGCCGATGTTGTCCAACAGCATTGTTTGTTGAAAAATAGTGATTTGTAGCGAAAAGAGTGGGGAATAATGCAGTGTATTGGTATCCTGAATAATACTAACCTGCTTTCAGAAAAAAAAGTGTTGCTTTACTTACTGAACGCTGCTCGTACATCACACAGAATCAGAATGTCCCTGAATTTTCTGCCAGGTTTCGAGACAGACTTTCTCTATGGAAACTATTAATAGTATCCCGCATTAAATTTAGTTATAAACTACGGACTTCTGTATAATTTCGCAAGTCTTGGGTATTCTGCGTTCTTTTAAAGTTGGCATGTTTTTCTCGTTGCTTTTGCCACAGTCTTTTGACCCTTTTTAGCTGCCATGGGGAATCAGTAGCGTCTCTTATTATTTTGTTTGGTACATGTCTCTCAATTGCCGTCGAGTCTATTCCTTTGGATTTAAACTTCATCTGGTCCGCTTACATAGTCATACAGGAAATAGTGCAGGATTTGTCTCAGGAAGGCGTCAAGCGAATTTTCCTCTAATTCCTTAAATAGATATATTATGGGTTTATTTTCTATGAATTTGGATGTTATGGTATTCAGTTTTGCTTCAACGACCTTATGGTCACTAATCGCTGTATCCGTCATGACGCTCCCTATTCGCTCATCATTTGTGCTAAGAGATGAAGTAACTTTTCACAACCATTTTCACTTTTGATAGGCTCCAAAACCAATTGCTCAGAATAATTTTCGGAGACAGCATTCAGTGCGAATTCGGAAGACGTTTTATGCCTACCACCGACTTTAAACATGTATTTCCGCTAACATCTCGACTGTGGATTGAAGTCACCACAAACTACACTCCTGGAAATTGAAATAAGAACACCGTGAATTCATTGTCCCAGGAAGGGGAAACTTTATTGACACATTCCTGGGGTCAGATACATCACATGATCACACTGACAGAACCACAGGCACATAGACACAGGCAACAGAGCATGCACAATGTCGGCACTAGTACAGTGTATATCCACCTTTCGCAGCAATGCAGGCTGCTATTCTCCCATGGAGACGATCGTAGAGATGCTGGATGTAGTCCTGTGGAAAGGCTTGCCATGCCATTTCCACCTGGCGCCTCAGTTGGACCAGCGTTCGTGCTGGACGTGCAGACCACGTGAGACGACGCTTCATCCAGTCCCAAACATGCTCAATGGGGGACAGATCCGGAGATCTTGCTGGCCAGGGTAGTTGACTTACACCTTCTAGAGCACGTTGGGTGGCACGGGATACATGCGGAAGTGCATTGTCCTGTTGGAACAGCAAGTTCCCTTGCCGGTCTAGGAATGGTAGAACGATGGGTTCGATGACGGTTTGGATGTACCGTGCACTATTCAGTGTCCGCTCGACGATCACCAGTGGTGTACGGCCAGTGTAGGAGATCGCTCCCCACACCATGATGCCGGGTGTTGGCCCTGTGTGCCTAGGTCGTATGCAGTCCTGATTGTGGCGCTCACCTGCACGGCGCCAAACACGCATACGACCATCATTGGCACCAAGGCAGAAGCGACTCTCATCGCTGAAGACGACACGTCTCCATTCGTCCCTCCATTCACGCCTGTCGCGACACCACTGGAGGCGGGCTGCACGATGTTGGGGCGTGAGCGGAAGACGGCCTAACGGTGTGCGGGACCGTAGCCCAGCTTCATGGAGACGGTTGCGAATGGTCCTCGCCGATACCCCAGGAGCAACAGTGTCGCTAATTTGCTGGGAAGTGGCGGTGCGGTCCCCTACGGCACTGCGTAGGATCCTACGGTCTTGGCGTGCATCCTTGCGTCGCTGCGGTCCGGTCCCAGGTCGACGGGCACGTGCACCTTCCGCCGACCACTGGCGACAACATCGATGTACTGTGGAGACCTCACGCCCCACGTGTTGAGCAATTCGGCGGTACGTCCACCCGGCCTCCCGCATGCCCACTATACGCCCTCGCTCAAAGTCCGTCAGCTGCACATACGGTTCACGTCCACGCTGTCGCGGCATGCTACCAGTGTTAAAGACTGCGATGGAGCTCCGTATGCCACGGCAAACTGGCTGACACTGACGGCGGCGGTGCACAAATGCTGCGCAGCTAGCGCCATTCGACGGCCAACACCGCGGTTCCTGGTGTGTCCGCTGTGCCGTGCTTGTGATCATTGCTTGTACAGCCCTTTCGCAGTGTCCGGAGCAAGTATGATGGGTCTGACACACCGGTGTCAATGTGTTCTTTTTTCCATTTCCAGGAGTGTATATAAGTTGAAAGGGGTTGCAATTTGAAATGATATTCAGATACCTTTTAACTGCCTTCAAACTGTATAATCTGGGTGGGGGTGGGGGTGGGGTGAAAGGGTTATTAAATTACTTCGATTGTCGAATACCTCCTCTAAATTCGGTACCTCACAGAAAGTATCTACCTCACTTTCACTATAAGTAAACTACTTGCGACAACAATAAATACTCCACCACATGCTGCATTTAGTGTATTTGTTGTGAACAGGGTTAGATCCTTTGTCAAAATTTCGCCAGTCCTCTCCACATAGCACCCGCTACCCGTGTAGGTTAGGGCGTGCGTCGAGGAATCTGTGGCCTGCACGTTCACTCAACCGTTTGAGCCACGGATTCAGACCCACCACTCAGCTCTGTACGAAAGGTCCACAGTTGGTCCTGTCGTCGATGCTACGGATGGTGAGCTTTACCTTTATGTCGGAAGCAAGATTGGCAGTCTTTACCACTTCAGCTATCCGCCCGAAACTAGAGAGAATCTCTTCTGATCCACAGCGAAACACACAGTTAGTACTGACAACAGCCCTTACCCCCAGTTGGCTGCACTCTATACCCTGTATGGCATTCAGAAACATCCGTTGTACATCTGGAATGACTTCTCCCAGTTTGTACGCAGAGTGGTCACTGGTTTCCCTTCCCTCCTTGCAGCCATATGCCTAATGCGTCCCTTTATATGCCTAACGTTAGAGCTACCAACTACAAGCAATCCTACCCGAAATCTCCATCTACGTCTACATCCAGATGGATACTCTGCAAATAACTTTTAAGAGCCTGGCAGAGGTTTCATCGAACCATCTCCACAATTCCCTATTATTCCAATCTCGTATAGCTCGCGAAAAGAACGAACACCTCTTATTTTATAATGGTAATCATTTCGTCCTGTATAGATCGGCGACAATAAAATATTTTTGCATTCCGAGGAAGAAGTTTGTGATTGGAATTTCGTGAGAAGATTCCGCTACAACGAAAAACGCCTTTGTTTTAAAAATGTCAATCCCAAATTCTGTATCATTTCAGTGACACTCTCTCTCATATTTCGCGATAATACAAAACGTGCTGCCCTTCTCTGAACTTTTTCCGTGTGGTGCGTCAATCCTATCTGCTAAGGATCCCACACCGCGCAGCAGTATTCAAAAACAGGACGGGCGTGCGTAGTGTAGACAGCCTCCTTAGTAGATATGTCACTCGTACGTTTCCTGTGTGTCCTGCCAATAAAACGCTGTCTTCGGTTAGCCTCCAGCTCTTATACAGAACACTTAAGTTCGGCCAATGACAAGGACTTCCAATCAATAGGCGACTGGCTTCTTCTGCCTTTCAGACTCTTGAAGTAATACGTCTGCCATCCCTGGACTAGAGGCTTCAGTTTGCAAGATAAATTCGAGATCGAAATCAAGAACAGCTAGGACACGATCCATAACCAAGGCTATCTTCCAGGCATCGAACATTGACTGCTGGCTGTCATTCCATTGAAAGTTTACTATTTTTCAGAATAAACGATCCAGGGGATAGTTTGTTAGCCAAAATTAGAGATAAATTTCTACAAATCCAGCCACATCTTTCTCGTCTGAAGGCTTAGGTAACTAATAGATAGCCTTAGTGTGATCATGATCAGTCCTGATTCCATCAACCAACACGATGTGTCCCAAAAGGATATCTCCCGGCGGGCAAAATTTACTTGGAAGATTCTGTATAAATGGCACAAGACCTGATGTAAACCATCAAGATGGTAAACGAAAGTCTTACTGTACATTACAAAATCATCTAGATAAATATGAATACACTTAAATTTGAGATCACCTAGCACAGAATCCAGAAAACACAACACACCCTTCCAGATGGCCATCCCAATTGGGACATGATTATATTCAGTAGAAATGTCAGGGAGAAGCTTTGACTCTTCAGCCAGTGGTACCTGATGATAGGCCTGATAAAATCGGGAGTGGTAAAATACACTCGGAAACCAGATAAATAAGTTATCGAAGTCATGTAATGCAACCGAATCTAATACCAAAATTTTAATGAGAGGCGTTCGGTAGCATTTACGGCCGGATCCACACTATCCGCCAAAAGCTGATCTATAATCTTAAGTAGCCTTTTGTTCCAAGAGGATACAATTGACAGGTGGATGGGGGGGGGGGACAGGGAGTTGATCGGTGACCTGAATTTTGTACCAAATTTTAGATGTGACCCCTAATTTTTCACTAAGAACATCGGAAAATTCCCTAACTACATCAAGCATTTGCCGAGCAGCATTAGAATGGTAAACTTTTTCTTTAACATTGTACGTCCCTTCCGTGTTGTTAGGGCTAAACAGCAAATTCCTTTTGTTAGGTTTAAAACTAAAAAGTAATTCTCTATTTGTGTAATCTAATGCATCCTGTTTTCGTTATAAAAAAATCATAACCAAGAAACATATTCATCGACAGAGTCTTGACAATAGTAAAACTCATCAACCCTGTAAGTTCGCAAATCACTAAATTAACACTGATTTCGCCTAATGTTAGCAACAACTTGCCTTTGAGCACACATCACTGTTTGGTTACTCTTTGTAAAGGAGGAAGCTGACAAATGTGAAGATGCTGAGACCACTGATAATAGAGCAAAAGATGTTACGATCCAAGTCAAGTAAAGTGCATATTGGCTCATAACGTAAGGTGGTACAAACGAATGGTAAACTTGAGACAGAAACGGACTTTACGTTATTATTTCTTACCGTGAGCCGCTATCCAATGGTGTCAGACATGTTTTGTTTGTCTCAGGATAGTAAAAAGTTAATGGTTAATAAAGTAAGCTACAGTTCTCGTTTAAAAATTCTTTTATTTGAATATTGGAATTCCTCCTGTTAGCCGCCACCAGTATTGACTTATTATCAGGGGGTGTGTTCCTATCTGCAAAAGTTTCCAACACACATTCATGAATGCTGCTCCTTTCGTTGCTAAATCGAGCATTTTGTATATTCACCATAACTTTATGTAACTCGACAAAGGATTCTGCCATATAAGTGAAGGTGATCGGTCCTCTGCAGGCAGTAGTACTATTTAATGCCTCCAGTTCAGTAACCCTAAGGCAAAGAGCGGACATAGTTACCTGAACATCCTCAGTACATCGAATGACTGGCTCAAAGAACACAATAGAAATGTTGACTGGCCAACTCATTTTCAATTCTACTTGATAAATATTTCTCTAGGAATTTTTATGGAAGTCGGCCAACGGCTTTCCTTTATCAAGGACCTCAGCCATAGTTTCGCTCGATTTATCAAGGGTTAACGGATAAATAGTATCGTATAGAACTGAATGGATATTTTCCCGAACTATTGACTGATTTTACAAACGAACTATTAACCACAAAAGATAATTTATCACTGCTCTGGACTGTTGGCAAGATTGGATTGTTAAACAATTTCTATCTTTCCTCACAATTCCTAACTGAGGTTCTAAATTCCTCACCGTGAACAGTTGCGTTAAGAAGAGAACTACCTTCTTTATCCCTCCACGAGTTACCTGGCCAACTCAGGAAACTGGCATGAAGTTTTAAGTGAACGACTTTAGTGCGCAACTCTTCCATAAGAGGAACTCGTTTGGAATCGGTGTTCACTACACTGTTATCCAGAAATAGGCTACACAAGTGTTCAAATGTGCCTGAATCCTAAAGTACTGCGAAAGCGAAGGTACAGCTCCCTGCAATAACTCATACATGTATATGCCTGCGCTCCATACAGCATGCTGCTGCACTCAGCACAGGTGTGACCTATCTGGCCAGTGTCACTCGCCGTAATGTGCAGACAGCAGTTCACTACACTGCATAAGCATTAACTCAGCTGCGCTGCCTTCTGCGAGTAGTCCACGTATTGCGATATCATACAGGTTTTTGTTTCAAGTAGGACGTACCCTGCACAGCTTGCCTGTCCGTAGCTAATTCTACATTTATAGCCACCTGAACGTAACCAAACAAGCAGTACACTATGGAAAACTAAGTTAACGGTCCCTACCAAATATCTTTAATTCATTTGTAACATCAGCACACTAAAAGAACCATGCTGTGCTACTGCTGACAGTGGTAAGGTGCTGAACATTAAAAAGGTTATCATTGTCAACACACTGTTTCTTGTCACAAAGACGAAATTAAGCAAAAACTGTGACAAGCATTAATTATTTGCAACTGAGGCCAAATTTAACATAAACAGTGACAAACAATTAAGCTTAAGGGATAAGTTACCAAAACTTTAAATTACTTTCTTTTAAATATTTCAGAGAATCCGCATGGCCAGCTTATTACAAAGAAAACTTTTGAACTTCATAAACATTAGAAAATCGTCGCTAGAGGCACTCAGCTAGAGGCACTGTTTTGGCATCTTGAAAATCAATATTACAGTTATCTTAATACGAATAACAGTTTTACACATTCAAAGAAACTTTCGAAATTGCAGATTGTATGACTTATATATTACCTTTAAAATAAGAATGGGTACATTGTCAAATCAACAAACTTAAGCAATTATTCACCAGAGCAACCGGAGACAAATTCAAGACAAACAAGGGGGCGAACTCACAAGGGTTAATCAACACACACTAAGTGGTCTGAGCTGAGCTCGGCCCATGACCCAAAAAGTTGCTCGACTCAGTACAGATTAGTTTATTCCTGTACCAGACCTAGGAGAATAGATGTTTGTGTATTTGGCCTCGCCCACCAACCACGGCAGCAAGAAACAGACCTAGAAGAACTCCAAAGTACGACATGCTACCGCAAAGACGGGGGGAAGTGGTGACCCTCCAGTATATGTACCCATGCTTCCCATAGTAAACATACGCCAACCAAAAGTTACGTGCGAGTTTCCAAAGTAATGAGTTCAGGCTCTGATACAGACTCCTTCAGTGACATTCAACCCACAATAGGCCACTAGCACTTAAAATCACGCCCGGAGCGCCGCAACGTTGCCGGCTACCGAGATGCCGGAGAAGCCAAAGCTGCGTGACGAAATCCAAAGAAGTGCATCGAGCGAGCGTGCGTGGTTCAGAATAAGAATATGGAACAAAAAGTGGCGATATGATCAAAACCTAATGGAACAAGCAGAAGTGTGTGAAGGTGGGAAAGGGATTTATGTACGAACATTAGCAGAATTGAAAGAAACTATAGAAACAACGAAACAATAGAAAGAGAGCTGCCATAGATGGCATTAACCGACTGTTATTAAAATATGATTGGACTGTTGTAAACTAAGATTTTTGCATTTTTTAAACATATGCTGGGAGAAAGCAAAGATACCGGAAATTTCATCAGCAGCAGTTGTCTGCTCAGTATTTAAGAAAGAAGACCGAAATCACAGTAACAATTACAATGCAATAAGTGCTTTAACAACTGGGTACTAAGTAAACGGAACGAATTTTACTCTAAGTTTAATATCCACAGGCGAAACAATTTTAACTGTAGTCGAGAGTGGATTTAGATTTGGACGAACACCAATGAGTAATACATTAACTTTGAACATATTGGCGATTAAAAGAAACAAATTTAATACTAAGAAGTATATAGCTCATGTCGAATACGTCAAAGCATTTGACAGATTGTACAGGACAAAATTCTGATCAGTATCGCAAGTGAATGGAATTAAGTAGCACTGGCTCACAGAAAGCTTATATGTTGTAACTAAATTTGTAATAAAAACGTGAAACAGTGAGAATGGCATTACTACTAACCAGTAGACAAGAAAAGTTGCAGTTTTTTTCCCCCAATTCTACTCAGTTTTTATATAAATGATAATAAATGATATTTATATATTAAACCAAATTGGCCAAAAATATAATTTTAAGGTATCTGTAGAAAAGATAAAAGCAATAGCATTCTGAAGAAAACATCAGGTGCGATTAAAATGAGTGATACAGAACAAAATAATCTAGCTGGTAATTCATTTTAACTTCCTGGGACTCTACATTTCTTTTGATCGTGATAGAGGTTTATGGATAAGAACAGTAAAATCTGAAGATTTATATGGAACAATGAAAAGAATATTAAATAAAAAAATCTACTAAAGATACGCAACGGATATTCTAAAAAAAGTACTAGTTGTTCCACTTCTATTTTAACGATCCGAGGATGGATAGCAAACACTGAAGACATAAATCGAACAGAGACTTCAGAAAATGATATCTCTCTGGTCACTTAAAGGATGTAAACTAGTAGACAGATTGAGAATTAAATCTCTTAGAAATGAGCTCCAAATACAGGGAATAGCAGAAAAAATCGACACATGCAGACAGAAATGGAAGGAACATGTAAACAGAATGCGACAAGCAGATATCCTAAAAGAGTTTTTCAATGTATACGCAAAGGGGTAGGGCACATAAGTCGGTGCAGGAAACGATAAGGCAAAGAAGTTGAAGCTGGAACAGGTTCCTCGAATCTTTTTCACGAACGTCGATGTTGATGAAATGATAATGGTGATCGTAATCATGATGATAGTATTTTACATTAAGACTTAAGGGTAGTGTCTCATTAGTAACGTGCTTGTATCTTGTGGCAAGTGTTCTAAGACTTTGTTACTTGTTTGCAGAAAGACAAATCTATAAGCCCGACTGATGTTATTTACTTTTCACACAGTTTAATTCCCGTCCTGTACGTTTATTTCACTTCTTCTATTATGTCTTAATGTAGAAAGAATAGCAGTTTATCGCAGTTATTTTAATTCTTAAATGCTCCCTACCATGGACCCCTATTATATTACGTAGACGGATAGTTGACGACAAATGGAAGTTTGAGTCTGGCAGGGAGTCGTGAACCAATAGCCAAATGCTAAGGTGACCGCTCGCGATAAGCGAAAAATCAGGATTTGAGTTCCTGTCTAGCACAAGTTTTCATTGTCATCAGTCCATTGCACAGCTGATGGTTAGTATGCTTCAGGAAATAGAGGAATGCAGAAAGAAATGGCATGAACATATTCGAAGAATGCCAGATGAACGACTACACAAATTAATATACACCTCGAGTTAAAAGAGTGTTGAATGTGCGAAGAAGAAATGGAGGGATCAATTGTAGTTTATTTGAAACTGGAACATGCAATGGTACCTGATCCAAAGCTGGATACGTTTATTATTAGAAGACATAAAATGCGAATATAGATTTCTACAAGAGCTCATCCTTCTAGAATTTCCACTTCACTTTTGACTTCAATAATCCTAATGAACGATGAGGCTCAGTCACTACGCCAAACAACTAGCATTGCCAAAGACCGTGTGTCCCTTAACCGTTATGGCAAGCGTCTGTATGGACCCTTTCGAAAGGACACAGCTAGAAGTCGCCAGTCTTTGAGCAAACACAGCTTGTTCTTCTGCTTTGACTCACGTGTCTTTGAAATATTGAGCATCTCATTACATGTAACATTGTCTTTCTGTTATCTCATAGCTACTTTGAAGTTTCCCCTTACATAATCTTTATTCCCATTTGCAAGTATTCCTTTTAAAGGTACACGAATCGAAATCCGTGTTTACTCATGTACTAAAATGGAACACCTGCAGACGTCCTTTCGAAGGGGACGCAGGTGTTCCTTTTTGTTAGATAAGTGAACGGCCAAAGTTCTTGAAACCTGCAATCAGAAGGACGGATATCCAAAAGAATTTTTAGGTTTCTTCTCTACATTACTAGATGTAGCAAACTAGCAACCTGAGTGACGTTATAGGCGTCTGCTTTGTTAGGCCGTGCCATATTTCTGCTAAACGATCGACGTTTCGACTCCTCCAGTGAGATCTTCTTTAGAGTATGTGATGTCCACTCTTGATTGATTGTGCCCCAGTTCAGTTTTGCAGTCCAGGATCTTGTGGTGACCACCGTTGGCTGATTGTGTTCAATCGACAGTGGACACAAGAAGATCCTGAAGAAGACCCCAGCAGTGGAGACGAATCGTTGGAGACGAATCGTCGATCGTTTAGAAGAAATATGACACGGCCTAATAAATCACAAGATTTTAACTCCAGTGGGAACGGCCATGAAAGCGTGGAAACTTGCATAGAATAATGCCGTTTGACGTTTTTGTCTTTTGTATAACTCTTTTATCCACCGTATTTCCGTTAATAACTTATTTTCTTTAATATGTTAATTAATGTGCGGAATAAATTACAACAAATGGTTTTCCTATTTATATTACTGTTCTGGAAGTAACTTAAAGATTTTTCTAATGGATGTGGCAAGTGAGAAACACATACCGTACTGATGTCGGACGACAGACGGAAGAGATTGCTCTCGTGCGTCGATCGCCATCCCCTCAACGTTGCTCATCAAAGGCACCAAACTGCATTCATCGCTCTACGGACTGGAGGGGAAAAGGGCTAAGTGAACGTGTGTTAGCGATAGGGAACGTGTCCCACAAGTGGCATGTCCACCTAAATGCTTCGTGGAAGTGCTTTCACGTTAATTGGCTGCCTATCACATCGCCCATCAGACGCTGGTCTCTTTGTTGGTTTGGTTCTACACAAACGCCTGAATTAGGTGCACTAGAGTTTAGAGAGGTAAATCTGCCGTGATAATCGCGATATCCAGCTCAAAGTAAAGAGATAAGGTGGATTAACTTAGGATCTTGTTTTCATAGTTGAAGAATTCAAGAACTGACTTGGAAAATCTGTTTTGGTTTGCAGTCTATTCATCTATCCGGGTTTTTCTTACAAAAAATTAGTGATTGAGTGTTTTTCATTTTAAACTGTATCTTACAAGTTACCTGTTAACAGTATTATTATACATCGTACAATACGTCTATTTCGGCAGTACTGCATTGTCAGATACACCTCCGAATATTACAGTTGGTAAATTTCACTTACTTTTGAGATGTTTCCGAATGGAGTTAATTGTACATATATACCAACGTCCAGCTTGGCGAGTCGTTCGTATTATAGCACTGATGAAACCTTTTGCCAATTGTTGCTGTTTTATGATAGTAAAATAAAGTCACGTAGTAATATGACAGCTAGTTAACATTTATCAATGATGCCATAAGCTATTCAGCGGTATTGTTTGAGTTGCAAATAGTTTATTTTTTGTACTATTGTTTGATTACTTATTTTCTACTCGCTCTCGTGTTCCAGAACGTCGATAAATGTTTTAAGTAATATTTATATTTGAAGTCCGTTGATTCATTTAATATGTGTTGCGGATGATTTTTGATGTATGTATAAATTTCCAGGTGTTCCAGCATGTTCATGGCGAGTCCTTTTTCTATTATGTGTAACAATTAAAGTGCGATTCCGATTTTGTCGACTTTATGTTTTTGGTTCTTTAAATGCACGAGGAGACTCGATTGACTGTTATCAATAACTCTAGTATGCTTTCTATATCTGCTGTCAAAATTTTACCCTGTTTGTCCAATGAAAGATTTGTTATAATTGTCACATGTAATTTTGTATGCGCCAGGATATTTGGTTCTTCCACAACGGAGTTTCGTGTTTGGGCTGTTGGTGGTTCCGAACACAAGTTTTATGGTATAGTTTTGTAGTACGTTGTTCATTTTGTTTGACTGGTTTACCATGTGGACCGCTGGTAAGTATGTGAATTGTTGTTTGCTTAGTGTGTCTGTTGTTAGTGCTACGTTAATTTGGATAGGATGATTTGTGGGTTCTGTATTAACTTTGTATAAATTTTGTATTATGTTTGGGTTAAAATTATAGTCATTTATGTCTGTATTGCTGTTTGTTCTAATGGCAGATTTGCTATTCATTGCACTGTGATGAGAACATGAGTATACTCCCAATACAGTAATGTAAATCTCATGTGTACTTTTCTGGATGGTAGTTACGGCTTTGAAGTAAGTAGAGTGTTGACAGGAAATATTTCTAATGGTGCTGTAGTGCATTACCTTATCTGATGCTAGGTCGATTACGAGCAGGTCAGGAGCAACTTGTGCTGTGCGTGTTAGACGTCTGAAGTGGCCGAGCGGTTCTAGGCGCTACAGTCTGGAACCGCGCGACCGCTACGGTCGCAGGTTCGAATACTGCCTCGGGCATGGATGTGTGTGATGTCCTTGGGTTAGTTAAGTTTAAGTAGTTCTAAGTTCTATGGGACTGATGACCTCAGAAGTTAAGTCCCATAGTGCTCAGAGCCATTTGACACATTTTTTTCTTTTCTTTTTTTTTTTTTTTTTTTGTTAAACGTCTGGGTTGCTGAGTAGCAAGTATTGTGTGCACGAAAGCAGAGCGGCCCATTTTGTACCTGCGGAGTGATCTACCATCTGAGATTGGTAGTCATTGCACTCAGAGCCTAAATTCTAAGCGACATTCAGTAGAACTGTTGCGGCTCCGCTGTTACTTAGCGTTGTTCGAAATTTTCTCTAGATGTGTAAACTAACGTGACCTGATACCAAAACGAAAACAGTTTTTAAAATGTTATAATTACAATAATTTTTAACTAAAACAGGCAACGACAATATTTAACCGAACTGATTCTAAAATGAAGCAACATATTACTCACTTTGCTCCGATAAACATCATAAACGGGTTTCAGCTAAGTATGGCAACTTGTTTAAGCTTGTAATTAACTTTACAAGTGAGCACACTAAATAAACGACCAACTCACTGATATTTACAGTCTACGGCTGTCAACCTTAACCATCAGCCAGACCAGCCCCAAAAGACAACACATCTATACAGAACTAACTACAACAAGGATCATCTGGTTCCCTCATCCCCCAAAACCAACATGCATCATAAGGAAAGGAATACAATACAAATTAACTTACCACTATTATACAATCATGGAACCTCGATTCACTGGTTATAAAATGTTACAGTGAAAATATTACATTCTCTTACACCAACGCTTTGTCGCGCAGTACTGCAGTGCACATGACAAAATTCTTCATGACATCACAATGCCTCATTACAATCACAACATACGCAACGTGTAGGCCACAGCACTCTAAGCTAAATGCCCAGCTACAGCCAATGCTTACAACTGACACACGTGGCGCACGAAAGCACACACCAATTTGTGCTCTGCACTGTCTTGCTGTAACCATCCTCTCCACCATTCCTCCCGTTTTCGAAATGGCTCTCCACCACTCCACCCGTGTTTGCCTTGACCGTCATTCACTTCCTAAGAACTCTATTCCAGTTTAGCCGTGTGCCGTTGGTAGGTTGGCATCATGTAATACGGATAATGGCGTCTCGTTTTCTTCTTTGTTTACTGGCGCCACTACTTTGCTAGCGTTGTCTGTCCGCGAGTGGCAGCAGCAGCGTTTATCGCTATCTAGTACCATGTTACTGTCTTTGGAAGGTCGTCAAGTGTTTTCCGGGTCAGGTGTGTCTGTAGCTCGGTTGGGACAGAGCTGGAGGGAGGTCCGGCAGCGCGAAGACATGCCAGGACTGCTGGAGGCACGCTGACATTGCCGGATCGAGGGGCTGTAATTGCGAGGGCCACAACCTTGTTGTCCACTGGACCCAGGACGTTTGAGTTGAGTGAACATTAACCCAGTACTGAAACCTCCACTATTTTGAGATCACGCCGTTTGTTCATGTGTTGCTGCTCGCAGGGTCGCTGAGACGAAGAAAAACGATTGAGGTGTTTGGAGTTGGCGAAATTAATAAGCCATCCTCCACTTCTTATTATTAATCATTAAATTCCTTGTGTTTATACATGAAGTTCAACCAGCGGTATTTCTCTGCCTAGTGGCCGCTAACGCCCCAGTTACCTGCCCTGGAGGTTAGCGTATTTTCGCGGCAGTGTACTTTTCCTCGCCTTGCTGCTGATGTCCAGTGAGGCGTGTAGTTCGACAGACTCCTTGATTGTGGTTTGGATATTTTGTTCTTTTGGACTACCTTGGTTGTAGTGGTTCCTTCTGCTTCTGGATGTTCCAAACACCGGATTCTGAAGATGCAGTGCTGTCTGCTGGTTCCGCCTTGCCTGGGTTATTCCATCGTTGTGTTGGTTACCAGAAGTTAGGTAGATTTTGCAAGAGTGTTGGTCTGCTGCCTTTAAACTGTCACTAGTTTGAGTTGCCATCCGGTTAAGTGAATAAAACTCTTGGCTGCCTGTCTCGTCGGTTACGAATTTGAGCGACTTCTCCCAGGCCGATACTTGGAGCATTGTCTGAGGCCCACTTGTCTCTTAATAGTGATATTTTGAAGATATTTTTAAAAATTTTTTGCTATCTCTTGGAGAATTTAACTGTTCTTAAGAATTTTCTGTCCAGGCCTTCAGCCGCCAAATAATTTGAATTTCTGGTCAATAAGGCCTTCAGCCGGGAGTGCAACATGTTTAAGAATTTTTTTTTATACATTGTGTCTTAATAGTCAAATTTGATAATTGTTTCTTATTGTCAACTTCATTTGCAATTGGTTCCAAATAAAGTGTACGTGATAAAAATAAAAAGAACTGAGCAGCCAAAGGTAACTGAGTTAGGTCCGTCCACAACAAATCCTGCCTTTCCTAAATTCCATGTTTCACCAGTCTCACTCTACCACCTTCAGTTTCACGACCTTCGCACGGAACTTTGCGATGGTACCTTTGTGTACACTGATGGCTCTCGGACTGACCACGGTGTCGGGTGTGCCCTCGTCATTGGCACCGAAGTTTTTCGGTGACGGCTTGCGGAACACTGATCAATATCTACAGCAGAGAGCTCTTCGGCCCGTATCAGGCCACGCAGTACATCCGGCGATACAGACTTTTAAATTGCATTATCTGCTCCGACTCTCTGAGCGAGCTCCAAAGCCTCCGTGTGCTGTACATCGTCCACCCCTTGGTGCAACGGGTCCAGGAAAGCTGTCACTTGCTCAATCTTGATGGAGCCACCGTGATGCGGGTTCCTGGTCATGTCGTTCTGACAGGAAACGATGCTGCTGAGGCTGCTGACAAAGCAACAGTCCTCGTACCTCAGCCCGCTAGTTCTTACATTCCCTACGATGATCTCTGTGGTGCCGTGCCAGCAGGTGGTGTCACTTTGTCTTCACCACTGGTCCTCCCTTCGTTGGAACAAGCTCTGGGTTATGAAGCCTCTCCCAGCGGCTTGGACGACCCCCTCTCGGCCCTCTCGCCGTGAGGATATGATTTCAGCTAGGTTGCATATCCGGCACTGTCTCTTTAGCCATCGCCATTTGTTAAATGGTGCTCCCCCACTAGTTTGTGCTCATTGCCCTCAACCTTTCACGGTCCGCCATTTCCTAACGGAATGATCATTTTCTAACTACTTACGTTCTCGTTTGCTTTTTCCATCTGAGTTATAGGCCATTTTAGCGAACGACGCGCGGACTGTCGACGCCGTTTTACTTTTTGTCCGTCGTAGCAATACAGCGAAGGACATTTAATTTTTAGTTGAGGACCTCCGCTTCTCTACGGTTTATTTTTAAGACCTATCTCCACTTTTAGTTGTCTGCTCTTCCGTCGATTGGGATTAACGTGTAGTCATTTTTAACTCCTCTCCTTGTCTTCGTGTTTCATAGTTCTGACATCGATGCGTAGGACCGTAGTTGTTTTTACGCCCTAAAGGAAAACAAAAGCAAAACCCCTCTTCCATATTGACTGTGAGTCGCTGGCTTCTCACAGACACCAACAAGAAGTTACTATCCGCTACCCAGCTCCACTCTGTCTGCGTACAGCTGGCCACCCCAAACACTTGACTGTTGCTTCACCACGCTGCTCGGTTCCTCAGCGCTTTCCTGTACAGTCTGTTGAAGTCAATAACTGTCGAGGGGCTCGTTTCAGTCAACGGCTGACACCTTCTGTCACTCCTTGGCCAGTCACGCCTAATATGAAGGCCAGCAATGGTGACTTGCCATCCAGACCTGGTATTGAACCTGTTGCTTGGCTGCCAGACAGCGGACGTTGGCAGTGGCACAAGCTGAAGCGAACAGCTGCGCACCGTCCCACTGACTTGCGTCTCCACCAGGCGTCGCCCGCAGCAGCTCCTTGAGTCAGCCCCGCCAGCACACCATACCATGCACCGGCGTCGTACCACAACTTGTCAGTGGCAGTCCACAGCGGCCTTGACTAATCTGCCCCAAACTGATGTTGCCACTGGCATTCCAAACAGCAGACTCTTTTCCGCTGTGTATCACCGTCTCAGGAAAGTTCGGAGCGGCACGGCATTTGCCCTCTCACTGAAGCATCCACCATCTGGTTGGAAAGGAGCGCCAGACACTCCGAGCTGCAAGGCCAGCAGGAAGATAACAAGCGTGCCGGGAAATGTCACTTTCGTGTCACAGCATATAAAATGTTTCAAGGGAAGGCAAACCGAAGACCATTCTTTACTGGAAGAACACTTGCAATATGCAACCGATATACCAAATGTAAGTCTGCAGGATTTCGTGGCCGTTGTCGCTGAGGTTAAAATTTTTATTTTTTTATTTTACACGTCTAGTTCCGCAGGACCAAATTGAGGAGCAAATCTCCAAGGTCAAGGAACGTGTCAGTACATGAAGTTACAACATAAAAGTAATAAAAGATAAAATAAAATGTTTATAAACCCAAAAAGACAAGCCACAAGTTTAAGTAAGCTAAATTAACAATGTAACATAGGACTCAGCTTAATTTTTCAAGGAACTCCTCGACAAAATAGAAGGATAACCCGCGAGGAAACTCTTCAGTTTCGATTTGAAGGCGCGTGGATTACTGCTAACATATTTGAATTCTTGTGGTAGCTTATTGAAAATGGATGCAGCAGTATACTGCACACCTTTGTGCACAAGAGCCAAGGAAGTGCGATCCTAATACAGATTGGATTTCTGCCTGGTATTAACTGAGTGAAAGTTGCTAATTCTTGGGAATAAGCTCATATTGTTAATAAGAAACGACAGTAGTATATATATATATATATATATATATATATATATATATATTTATTTATTTATTTATTTATTTATTTATTTATTTATTGAGAGGCAGAATACCGATACTAGTGAACAGGATTTAACGTGAAACTTAATAAAATGATTTCACTTGGTTAGACTGAAATAACTGGAAAGGTCAAACGTCTTTATTAATTCTGAAACTGCTAAATGACTACTCAATGTTCTTAAGCTGCTGAGTGAAACTGAACATACTGTCACTTTGCTTGTCTTTATCAATACAACACTGACCTACAGAATTTGCCCTGACAAACAGAACTCAAACTTTTCCTATTCATTAATTACTCACAATATTCAAGGATAACGCGATATGACTGCTCAAAAATGATAAACTGGCTTCAAATAATTAATACAGAAGAATGGCCCTGAATAAGAAGAAATCCTAACAATAATCGATAAATTTCATAAGTCATTTACCTTACAGAAATCTTCTTTACCCGAACTACAGCAATGCCGCAAGCACCAATACTGCAAGCTAAATAAAAGATTCTAACTAGTGAAGGGTCTAACTACTAATAGGGATGTGGTTACGAAATGAAAGATTTTGTTTCAGAGCAAACAATGTATTTACCTTAAGAATGTGACAACCAGTTCAAAAATTATAGAATCGTGCATGACATCCAGTTCCAAATATTATACACTCCTGGAAATGGAAAAAAGAACACATTGACACCGGTGTGTCAGACCCACCATACTTGCTCTGGACACTGCGAGAGGGCTGTACAAGCAATGATCACACGCACGGCACAGCGGACACACCAGGAACCGCGGTGTTGGCCGTCGAATGGCGCTAGCTGCGCAGCATTTGCGCACCGCCGCCGTCAGTGTCAGCCAGTTTGCCGTGGCATACGGAGCTCCATCGCAGTCTTTAACACTGGTAGCATGCCGCGACAGCGTGGACGTGAACCGTATGTGCAGTTGACGGACTTTGAGCGAGGGCGTATAGTGGGCATGCGGGAGGCCGGGTGGACGTACCGCCGAATTGCTCAACACGTGGGGCGTGAGGTCTCCACAGTACATCGATGTTGTCGCCAGTGGTCGGCGGAAGGTGCACATGCCCGTCGACCTGGGACCGGACCGCAGCGACGCACGGATGCACGCCAAGACCGTAGGATCCTACGCAGTGCCGTAGGGGACCGCACCGCCACTTCCCAGCAAATTAGGGACACTGTTGCTCCTGGGGTATCGGCGAGGACCATTCGCAACCGTCTCCATGAAGCTGGGCTACGGTCCCGCACACCGTTAGGCCGTCTTCCGCTCACGCCCCAACATCGTGCAGCCCGCCTCCAGTGGTGTCGCGACAGGCGTGAATGGAGGGACGAATGGAGACGTGTCGTCTTCAGCGATGAGAGTCGCTTCTGCCTTGGTGCCAATGATGGTCGTATGCGTGTTTGGCGCCGTGCAGGTGAGCGCCACAATCAGGACTGCATACGACCTAGGCACACAGGGCCAACACCCGGCATCATGGTGTGGGGAGCAATCTCCTACACTGGCCGTACACCACTGGTGATCGTCGAGGGGACACTGAATAGTGCGCGGTACATCCAAACCGTCATCGAACCCATCGTTCTACCATTCCTAGACCGGCAAGGGAACTTGCTGTTCCAACAGGACAATGCACGTCCGCATGTATCTCGTGCCACCCAACGTGCTCTAGAAGGTGTAAGTCAACTACCCTGGCCAGCAAGATCTCCGGATCTGTCCCCCATTGAGCATGTTTGGGACTGGATGAAGCGTCGTCTCACGCGGTCTGCACGTCCAGCAGGAACGCTGGTCCAACTGAGGCGCCAGGTGGAAATGGCATGGCAAGCCGTTCCACAGGACTACATCCAGCATCTCTACGATCGTCTCCATGGGAGAATAGCAGCCTGCATTGCTGCGAAATGTGGATATACACTGTACTAGTGCCGACATTGTGCATGCTCTGTTGCCTGTGTCTATGTGTGTGTGGTTCTGTCAGTGTGATCATGTGATGTATCTGACCCCAGGAATGTGTCAATAAAGTTTCCCCTTCCTGGGACAATGAATTCACGGTGTTCTTATTTCAATTTCCAGGAGTGTATAATGATCGACAAATAACCTTTCCATGACGGACACACGTCCAGATCATCCGCACGCGCTAACACTTCAAACCTCTAACGTCCATCAATGCTAACTACTCACATCTATTTGCTGGCTGTTCACCTCCAGCTGCTGAGTCCGACCAGCCACGGAGTCCCTTACAGAGTGCGCACAGTGCTGTCAGAATTATTAATGCAGAGTGTTACATAGCGCTGCCAACATACAAACACATATACAGCCTACTTACAAACAGAACTGCCGGTTTCTGAGCCAAAAATATCGTTTGAGAATGGGAAGAATTACCCAAAAATATAATACCAAACGACATAAGCAAATTAAAATAAGCAAAGTAGACTAATTTTCGTGTCGAACGATCATTTATTTCGAATAGCGGCAGCCTTAAGTCTTTGAACAAGATCCTGAATGTGAGCTTTCTACGGCAGCCTACTATCTGAGCACCTAGAAATTTGAACTGTTCAGATTCACTAATCGTGTGCCCATTCCGTGAAATGAAAACGTCGAGTTTATTGACATGTGTGCTAGAAACTGTAAAAACTGGGAGTTACTATGATTTAGCGTTAGTTTATTTTCTACAAGCCATGAACTTATGTCATGAACTGCACTATTTGAAACAGAGTCAATGTTGCACACAACATTCTTTACTACCCAGTTAGTGTCATCAGCAAACAGAAGTATTTTAGAATTATATTTATTACTACAGGGCAGATCATTTATACAAATGTAGTTGTTTATTAGGCCGCGTCATATTTCTTATAAACGATCGACGTTTCGACCCCTATGCTGGGATCTCCGTCAGGAGAGTGTCTGCTATTGATTGGACGCTGTCGGAGACCACTGTCGCCCTCTCTTATGAAAGGGAGTTTTTCCGGCCTGTACTTTTCACATGGGAGTATTGGGTAAAATTCGTATGGCTGCCGTCGGTGGGCCATCGTCACTAGTGAATTTTTCCTACTATAATGCCGAAGAAGGGAGTTATTGGCTAAATGTCTTGTGGCTACCGGAGGCGGGTTTTTGGCTCGGAAACGATTTTTCCCGCACTTACGCCGGAGAAGAGTTATTTGTTGAAGTTCTTCTTGCTGGTACTAGTGGGTCATCATTTTCGACAAGACGAAACACGCAGAGTGAGAGAGGCTGAATGTTGTCCAAAATATTATTGTCCGCAGAGGTGGCGTTAAGGAAGTTGTTTTCATTGCTCGCTCACCGCGGCGTTCTATTCCCTTCCTTGATGGCGGGGAGCCAAGATACCGGAAGCCTACAACCGTCTTCTCTATTGCCGTTACGCGCGTTCTTAGAAGTTTCAATGACTTCTCTCACTTTTCCTCTATAAATGTTGGTTTCCTTAGCCAGCACACGTACGTTATTGAAAGAGGAGATTTCTCGTGGTGTTGCGCTACCGCCAATTTCACAATTTTGTATTAGCCCGTGTGGTATTCGTGTTCCTTAATTTGTGCTTTAACACTCTTTCCAGTCTCGCCTATATACACTTTGCTGTAGCCACGCGTCATAGACTCCCGCAGTGCGGAGGCAATCCTTGAACAGATCCCTGCACAGGAGAAAGGTCAAAACGTCGAGCTTTTAAAAGAAACATGAAGCGGCCTACCAACCCATAAGACTTTAATTTCAGATCTACTGACGAAACTGTCTCCACAACGCTTGTTCATTCTCTTCGTGAGTGTTGCTTCATGGTGTAGGATGCTTCAAAGACAGGACTAAAGGAGGACTTGCAAAAGATCCAGCTATCACGAAGTTAGGGCAAAAGTGTCGTGGATGAGAGAAGTTGTAGGGGGAATCGTAATAATTGCGGCTTTCATATAGAATCATTTTTCTACGAAATATCAGTCACTGCCTTTATTCTCTGAATACCAAAATATTTTGTTGAAATCGGTAGAGGGTAATTACCTTCCTAATAAAATAGGAGAATTCAGAGCTCGCACTGACAGTTTTAGGTTTTCATTTTTCCCACGATCTATTGTAGGGTGTAGTGAACAATAAATTGATAGGGGTTCGATGAATCCTCTGTCCAGCACATAACTGTGAATTGCAGAATAATCATGTAGATGTAGCTGCATGAAAACGCTGTCCTGCCCTATGGATTTGCACAAATTTCCTCCCATCCAGACGAACGAGTTTCCGATACAATTTGTTCTGCACAAATGTAGGGGAAGGCGGGGCAAGATGGGGAAGCTAACTTTAAACCCTTATAAAATGGGCAAAATACGAGAATAAAAGGGACAAAAATAAACAAATTCAAGTAGGTCTGATTATCAGTTGTTTACTTAACCATTGAATTACAATAGCATGCAATGAAACCTTCAAACTTGTTACATTTAGTTAGAAATATCTCGATTTGAATCACAAACTTCCAATTCCCTGTCTTGCCCCATATGCGGGGTAAGATGGGGAACTAGCATGAATCCATCTCAAAAGCTTAAATAAGGACTGGAATAACAAAGCATGTGACGATAAGGTTTCGAAACATGGTTCTGCGAATTGTAGAATCAGGTATTACGTTTTATTTAGGCCTCTTACTTTCACATAGTACACAAGTGTGGACAGCCTCGTCATCATCACTTTCTATCCCTGCACAAGTGTCGAGGGCCCAGCGTCCGCAGCTAATACACCGTATCCAGCCTCCTTCAGAGAAGTCATAGCAGTATAAACATTCTTCACTCTCTTCCTCGTTGTCATTCGACCTCAGTTAATTACCCTTGAGCATGAAGGGGTGGTTAAGACGTCAGTACTTTCGTCACTTTTTCGTTGTCATTATGTCCTTTTGGTGGTATCGTGTACATGCAGCACATTTGGGGACTCGTTTTCGTTTAATTTATTCAGATAGTTCACGCCTATAAGGAGATTCAGTTAAAACAACGGGTCTTCCACGCCTGTTAGATGGTAAACACACTAGTGATTGGTCCTAACCTTTTCACAACTGTATAGCCAGGATCAGCACGTTTCTTTGCCACATGTCGTTCAGTCGTTGTCTGTGGCACGTTTAACTGTCGAGCAACCGTGAAAGAACCCATATGACCTTCTATAACAGCATTTACAGCGCCTTCCATTGACTTCAATGACCAATCTTGCCTAGACGTTTGTCGCCGATACTTGCGAACCATCTGAAATAAAACACGTGGAACATACTATTGAGTCAGATCATTCCTGGTAATCTATATTATATAGTAAATATCATATTTCCAACACTCAGTCGTTAAAGCACAGCAAGAATACTGACTTTGCACGTTTTGTGTATTTTTATCCACCATATAGCCTAAGGCATACTTTGTAATTAATTAGGAAGCGTTGTAATAACGAATAGCATTCTATTTACAGTTGTATTCAACGTATAATGTACGTGTTCAAAACCCGCAGCGAGGTAAACACACGAGACGATAAGAACGTAACAGTTGCTCCACCCTGTCATGTCCCCTACCATGCTGTCAGATTGTGCTACGCCTACATGAACACTATTTAGTGAACATTGACTACTGACACAGCAGTTTACTGTTAATAAGACGTACTATTCAGTGTTATATATACAGTCTGGACAAATTTTCACGAAAAACATGTTTTAGGACCTCAAAGGCGTAAAACATTGCAAATCAGTATAACAATTGCACGTACCTTGCAAAGCTCACAGAAACCACCGCGAAACTAAGGTTCAGCAATGTCAACACACTGGGACCTGTGTATTGATGATGTTGATGTAGCTATCCACAGATAGCAGCTCTCTAACTGTAGCTTTTAGCCCTTCCCCGCCTACCCCACCTCCTCGTCTTGCCCCGCCTTCTCCTACGTGGAATAATCCTTTTACTTCTGGGAGACTTCAGTAACATTTGAATGCACTGTTTAAGTGCCACCTGCCAATGAGTGCAGCAGAAATTCCGGCTGATACAGAATCGAGACGACGTACTCGCTGTGTGCAGTATAGGCGCAATGCAGGCGCTGCAGTCGAGCTACAGACGTTGGCACAGGTTAATCCTGGGACCCTCAACCCCCCCCCCCCCCCCCCCGTCACCCCTGCCAGGCGCCCTCTGCTAACGAGCTGCGCAGGGCGGAGCCACGGTCGTAAGAAGCGGAAGTCGCCCTCGGCAGTAACGTTGCTCCCCCATAATCACATCTTGTTTTTATGGCGCCTCCTAACTGGTTCCCATTACCAGGACCTTGATAAGGCACCGTCTACAAGTCATTACTTACACATAAAACTCCGAATTTCTGAAGAGTTTTTAGACGGAGCGTGCGGCGATGAAAGCCCACACTAAAAATGAATCCTTCGCGCGTTAGCGGCGACTGTTGTAGGGATCAAGTGAAGAATCGTTCACGAAAACTGTGGAGATGCAATAGCCATTACTTGCTTTAAACTCTGCTATCTCTCACATTCGGTATTGAAGCAACATCATGAATAATCAGAGCATCACAAATCCTTCTGGAAACTTCTGTTTCACGGCACTTAGCAAAAGGCTCTGTATACTAATTGATAAATTTATTATACTGAAATTGTAAATCCAATAATGAAACAAATAACTTATTTTCCGTTTTGAGTTTATGCCAGATATTTCTTATAAAATACTTCACCTACATATACACAAACACACACATGTGCACACGCAGTAGCGCAAAGACACACATGTACACAGATGATCTGTGGGTGAAGTAAGCAACACATTGAACCAAGGTGTCCGCGGGACTGCTACGGTCGCAGGTTCGAATCCTGCCTCGGGCATGGGTGTGTGTGATGTCCTTAGGTTAGTTAGGTTTAAGTAGTTCTAAGTTCTAGGGGACTTCTGACCTAAGATGTTGAGTCCCATAGTGCTCAGAGCCATTTGAACCATTTTTGAAACAAGGTGTGCCAGACCACACTCGAATACGTGTGTGCACTTGTGCGATGCGGCTGACTCGGTTTTGCTCGGTCTTTCTCTGAAGTACTCGGCACAGCGCCACAATCATTTGTGATCACGGTGCTGCATGTTTCAGTCCGTACGGTTTTCCTCTGTTCGGCAGAATCGTGGTGCCATGCGCTCTTTACTCTTACTATTCGTTCATGGTGTAAACAAAGTCCACAGATCCAGCGGCTATTAGCACAAAAAGGAACAGACTGGCGACCTATCTAACAAGTCGTTAAATGGCTCTGAGCACTATGGGACTTAACGTCTGAGGTCATCAGTCCGCTAGAACTTAGAACTATTTACTCCTAACTAACCTAAGGACATCACACACATCCATGCCCTCGGCAGGATTCGAACCTGCGACCGAAGTGGTCACGCGGTTCGAGACTGCAGCGCCTAACAAGTCGTTAAAATGAGTGGAAATGACAGTAAATTTTCGACTTAAAACTCGCTGTTGTTGAATTTTTAAAGGTTAAAGGAAAGAAAGTACAAAATTAGAACATCTGAAATGGATCGTAGACCTTACACTTTAAGTGAACTTGACTTCACACTGTGTACAATAAGACATTGCAGTGTGAGAAACATTTATTTCTTATTTGATGGGTAAGGGTTTAAAAAGAAAATCGCGTTTTTTGTAAGGTACTATTTCTGGCAAAAACTCTGTCCAAAACTCTGTTCAAGAAAATGCGGGTTTCAAAGAATTCATTGTGGCCTTGAAAGAATTACAAGAAAATTTTTCTAAACGTTTTGTGGAGACTGCCAAGCTTACATCTGTTTTCGTCACTGTTTGCGTAGCAGTTGAAAGCGCCCCTATGTTTGTGCAGATGGAATGGGTTGATCTGCAGCCCAGTTCCAGTTGAAAGGCAAATAATTTTACTTTAAAACGGTCCAGGAGATCTATGTCGTTCCTTCAGGAAGAGTTTCCACTTCTCCACAATGAAGTTGCAAACGTGACAAAATATTTTAACCAATATATTTTTTTTTTAAGGCCGGCCGGCGTGGCCGAGCGGTTCTAGGTCTACAGTCTGGAACCGCGCGACCGCTGCGGTCGCAGGTTCGAATCCTGCCTCGGGCATGGATGTGTGTGATGTCCTTAGGTTACTTAGGTTTAAGTAGTTCTAAGTTCTAGGGGACTGATGACCTCAGCAGTTAAGTCCCATAGTGCTCAGAGCCATTTGAACCATTTTGTTTTTTGTTTTCAAGGCTTTTCGTGATTATGAACCTTAATAAGTCACGATTATATGGCAACGTAAGTGTGAAAATCTGTGAAACTTCTTTGTCTGTATGTCGACAATTAATATCAATTAATAATGGCGTTATGTCGACACCGCGCCGAAAACTATTAAATAACGCTAAAAATTTGTTTTGTTTGTCACCTATGCAGCTGAGAAATATCAAACATAAAACCAGTTCACATGCCGTGCGACTGTATGTCCATGTAAATTCAGCGCCCTCACAGTTTTCTCTTCTTCCCCCTCCTAACCTCAGACAGTGTGGCATGGCGGTGGGTGAGGTATGTTGCGTGAGAGTGCAAAGGCACTCGTAGCTGGGCACGGCTCTTGCATCTAATTCTCGGCCGTCCTTGTAGTAAACGGAACAGAAGCACTAGGTCATACTCAGGAAGTATTCATCATAAGATAGGAACTCGGGCTGACGATATGGAAATCTATGTTGGTGACCTGCCTTGGAATATCCCTGGTATATGATCGTGTAGTACTCGGTCGCACACAGGAAGTGGCAGGCACTCTGGAGCCAATAGTTTAGGCCTAGGCCCCTCTGACCGTCTTCTACGGACTTGTCAAGTCCATGATGAGATGACGTTTGGTTCGTGGGGCGCTCAACTGCACGGTTACCAGCGCCCGTATCTTTAGACAGTCCAATCTCGCCACCTTCACAGATGATGATGAAATGATGAGGACAACACAAATACCTAGTCCCCGGGAGAAAATCGAACCCTGGACCCCGTGGCCCAGAGCTAGCCACTAGACCACGGGCTGTGGACGTCAGGTTAAAGATGACAGACTTCGCATCCTCTAACGGAAAGCCTGAAATAACTTTGTAGGTGATCGTGAAGCCACTGTTTTTAAGTAGTTTGTAAATTACAAGTAATCCAGAATACTGAAATCGTGTAAGATAGGTAGCTGTCAACGTTTAATTTTTCAAGTGTCATCGCCCTACTTGAAGCTGCCTAAAAGCGCGTTGCACAGAACAAGGCAGACCAACAGTCTATTGTGTCTATGTATATGACATAAATCGTTTGCTTTGTGAGACGATCATTTCATTCAATAATCGTTAGCTGTTACACAGGGTGGACCGTACATCCTTTGGTGTCCTCAAAATCAGGCACTTTCTCAGTTCAAATAGCTGACGACCTGTAGAAAATGTAGCTAGACTTATGTGGTAGAAAAGAGGAAGGCCTCCAAATGTGGATACGAAGAATGCAAGGAAGTAGAAAGTAGAGCATGAATCTAAGGCATTTCCACAAATGGTTATTCGTCAGGACAATACTGGACGTGGACATGGTGTGTCTGACAAGAGAGGTGGATTAAAAATTCCGGGCTGCAAAGAAAGTCCTTTAATTGGCCGTGAGAAGTTAATATGCATTTGTGCTTCGACACAAAAAAGGAAATTTCACCTAAAATAAGAACTGAACAGATTAAAAGTTAAATTTTTATGCAAGTTTTTCATATGTCAGAAAAGTAAATATGTAATTATTAATGAGTTAGCTCCTAAGTCAACTCATATTAGCAGTCACCACCTACACCTACTAGTAAACATACATTTCTAACTCTTCATTTTGCGTAACTTCACAAATCCATGTTCTCCAAAAACATTGTTCTTTCTGTTTCATAGTATTCTTTTTTGTTGTAATATTTATTTAACTGATTTGTCTTGAGGTAACATACTGCCATCTGTCGATCGCTAATAACACTCTGTCACCTCTGTTTCCACTACACGTTACCCTTCTGTCAACACAGTGAGTCACAAAAGTGTCCCTTCCAGTTTTGCTTAGCCATCGCGAATCAGAACCTAGTGTCAATGGAGTTTACTAATGGCAAAAGTACATGAAATAGGAAATTACTTAAATTGTTTTGAACTGTTTGTGTGGGAATAACATAGCTTGTTATGAAGTTTGAAGAAAAAAAAACAGATAACACAAATGTTGTTGAAATATCCTTTTCCCTCCTCGCATTCGAAAAAAAATCGAGGTGTAACGTTATTCCGCAGGATCCGTTTCGACCAGGTGGAATAATTAAAACACAGGAAAAAAAGAAAATGTTATTTGTGCATACCAAGAGTGTAACATAATATTTTCTGAGATATCAAAAATTAGCGGTTTCAAGTGTTACAGACGTTCTGGAAGAAGAAAACACTTGCTCAACTGGACGTAACCTGCGCTCAGACGGTAATAAGCACCAAGCACGTGAATCTGAGCAACATGTGTCCCTTTACGCCCCGCAGGAGACAAAACATTCGCGAGTAACTGGCATACAGTCAAAGATGTCAGCGTAAGGACTGTCACGAAGGAAGGCGTTGTGAAAATCATTTGCAGCAGGGAACCAAATTACTTGAGTACTATATGTGGAACTGAGTAGAGCCTTTCACTGTGTCGGACCTGCGCATTGTGTTCAGGTATGAATCGTGGTTCCGTAGTTACCCGAACGACCAATATTGAGGAGTATGGCGGCAACCTGGTTCAAAAAATGGTTCAAATGGCTCTGAGCACTATGGGACTTAACTTCTGAGGTCATCAGTCCCCTACAGCTTAGAACTAATTAAACCTAACTAACCTAAGAACATCACACACACACCATGCCCGAGGCAGGATTCGAACCTGCGACCGTAGCGGTCGCGTGGTTCCGACTGTAGCGCCTAGAACCACTCGGCTGCGGCGACCTGGGGCGAAGTCCCATTCTTACAATGTTTTGGAGAAGGACAGCATTGTTACGCGTGATGTAAAGATGCGCGTAATCTTCGGGTACGATTTCTCTTCTAAGGTTTTGGTAGAAGAACAACATTGTTACTCCTGGTGTAAAAGTGCGCAGAAACACCGGGTTTGATTTCAGGACATGTCTGGTAGTGACTGAGAGAATTGGGACGACACAACGATACGTCACAACACGTGACGTCTTCTAATGTTACCTCTCATGCGACAGTATCGTGGTGCCATATTTCAACTGGACAATCCTCAGCTCATCCACAAGTGGTGTGTCTCTATGAACTGTCTTCATGACGAGGAGGTGCTTCAGTGGCCAGCAGATCTGTCGCTGCTAGAACGTGTGTGGAACGAGTTCAAGCGTCAACTCCACCCCAGTGTCAATTTACAGGATACCGAGCACCAGTTACAACAGTTGCGAACACGCTTGACTCCAGAGAGGACGGAACGCCATTGTGACAGTCTTCCTAAGCGAATTAGTGCATGCGTCCAGGCCATGGTGGTTGTAACGTCATGCTGAGAAGTAGGCACACACTGCCGAGGTCTTCGTAAATGTGACTCGATTTTATAACTAATGATATAACATCACATACCCTCTAGCCTAATGGTGTTCCGAAACGATAGGCTAAACACAGTTGATGGTGGTGATGTGTTCGTTGCTATTAGAAGTAGTTTATCTTATAGCGAAAGTGAAGCAGATAGTTCGTGTGGGTCAGTAACGGACAGAGGTCATTCTTGGCAACCGGAATAAAATATAATTGGATACTTTTACGTATCTCCCAAGTCAGATGATACATTTGCTGAAACTTTCAAAGAAAACTTCATTTTAATATAACACGTACCCGACTCATACAATTACAGATGGTGGTGACTTAAATTTACCCTCGACATGTTGGCCAGAATACATGTCTAAATCCGTAGTTACGAATAAAACGTTATCCGAAATTGTGCTAAACGCTTTCTCTGAATATTAGTTCGAGCAGTTAGTTCATGAGCCCACGCTAATGGTAAACGGTTGTGAAAACACACTCTTGGCAAAAAATAATCCTCAGCTAATAACGAGTATCAAAATGGATACAGGCATTAGTGAACACCGGGTTGTCGTAGACAGATTGAATATTATAAACCTAAAATGCTCCAAAAGTAAACGAAAAATATAGCTATTCAAAATAGTAGATCAAAATTCACTAGACGCCTTTCTGAGAGACAATCTCCACTCCTTCAAAATTAACAATGTAACGGACGACCAGATGTGGCTGAAATTCAAAGAAATAGTATCCCAGCACTTGAGAGATTTATGCCAAATAAATTAACAACGACGGAGCTGACCCCTCTCCCCACCCTTGATACACAAAATGGGTCAGAATAACGTTGCAGAAACAACGAAAAAAAGCATGCAAATTTAAATGAACGCGAAATTTCAAGATTGTCGATCTTTTTCAGAAGCTCGAAATTTGGTGCGGACTTCATTGCGAGATGCTTACGGTAGTTTCCAGAACAAAGCCTTGTCTCGAAACCTGGCCGAAAATCCAAATAGATTCTGGTCGTATGTGAAGTATGTTAGCGGCAAAAAACAATCAACGACTTCCCTGTTCGATAGCAATGGAAATACTATCGACTACAGTGCTGGCAAAGCAGAGTTACTAAACTTAGCCTTCCGAAACTTCTTCAAGAAGGAAGACGAAGTAAATATTCCAGAGTTCGAATCAAGGACATCTGCCAACATGATTAACTTAGAAGTAGTTATTTTCGGAGTAGGGAAGCAACTTAAATCACTTAATCTACATCTACATCTACATCTATACTCCGCGAGCCACCTTACAGTGTGTGGCGGAGGGTACTTATTGTACCACTATCTGATCCCCCCTTCCCTGTTCCATTCACGAATTGTGCGTGGGAAGAACGACTGCTTGTAAGTCTCCGTATTTGCTCTAATTTCTCGGATCTTTTCGTTGTGATCATTACGCGAGATATATGTGGGCAGTAGTAATATGTTGCCCATCTCTTCCCGGAATGTGCTCTCTCGTAATTTCGATAATAAACCTCTCCGTATTGCGTAACGCCTTTCTTGAAGTGTCCGCCACTGGAGCTTGTTCAGCATCTCCGTAACGCTCTCGCGCTGACTAAATGTCCCCATGACGAATCGCGCTGCTTTTCGCTGGATCATGTCTATCTCTTCTATTAATCCAACCTGGTAAGGGTCCCATACTGATGAGCAATACTCAAGAATCGGACGAACAAGCGTTTTGTAAGCTACTTCTTTCGTCGATGAGTCACATTTTCTTAGAATTCTTCCTATGAATCTCAACCTGGCGCCTGCTTTTCCCACTATTTGTTTTATGTGATCATTCCACTTCAGATCGCTCCGGATAGTAACTCCTAAGTATTTTACGGTCGTTACCGCTTCCAATGATTTACCACCTATGGCATAATCGTACTGGAATGGATTTCTGCCCCTATGTATGCGCATTATATTACATTTATCTACGTTTAGGGAAAGCTGCCAGCTGTCGCACCATGCATTAATCCTCTGCAGGTCTTCCTGGAGTACGTACGAGTCTTCTGATGTTGCTACTTTCTTGTAGACAACCGTGTCATCTGCAAATAGCCTCACGGAGCTACCGATGTTGTCAACTAAGTCATTTATGTATATTGTAAACAATAAAGGTCCTATCACGCTTCCTTGCGGTACTCCCGAAATTACCTCTACATCTGCAGATTTTGAACCGTTAAGAATGACATGTTGTGTTCTTTCTTCTAGGAAATCCTGAATCCAATCACAAACCTGGTCCGATATTCCGTAAGCTCGTATTTTTTTCATTAAACGTAAGTGCGGAACCGTATCAAATGCCTTCCTGAAGTCCAGGAATACGGCATCAATCTGCTCGCCAGTGTCTACGGCACTGTGAATTTCTTGGGCAAATAGGGCGAGCTGAGTTTCACATGATCTCTGTTTGCGGAATCCATGTTGGTTATGATGAAGGAGATTTGTATTATCTAAGAACGTCATAATACGAGAACACAAAACATGTTCCATTATTCTACAACAGATTGACGTAAGCGAAATAGGCCTATAATTATTCGCATCTGATTTATGACCCTTCTTGAAAATGGGAACGACCTGCGCTTTCTTCCAGTCGCTAGGTACTTTACGTTCTTCCAGCGATCTACGATAAATTGCTGATAGAAAGGGGGCAAGTTCTTTAGCATAATCACTGTAGAATCTTAAGGGTATCTCGTCTGGTCCGGATGCTTTTCCGCTACTAAGTGATAGCAGTTGTTTTTCAATTCCGATATCATTTATTTCAATATTTTCCATTTTGGCGTCCGTGCGACGGCTGAAGTCAGGGACCGTGTTACGATTTTCCGCAGTGAAACAGTTTCGGAACACTGAATTCAGTATTTCTGCCTTTCTTCGGTCGTCCTCTGTTTCGGTGCCATCGTGGTCAACGAGTGACTGAATAGGGGATTTAGATCCGCTTACCGATTTTACATATGACCAAAACTTTTTAGGGTTCTTGTTTAGATTGTTTGCCAATGTTTTATGTTCGAATTCGTTGAATGCTTCTCTCATTGCTCTCTTTACGCTCTTTTTCGCTTCGTTCAGCTTTTCCTTATCAGCTATGATTCGACTACTCTTAAACCTATGATGAAGCTTTCTTTGTTTCCGTAGTACCTTTCGTACATGATTGTTATACCACGGTGGATCTTTCCCCTCGCTTTGGACCTTAGTCGGTACGAACTTATCTAAGGCGTACTGGACGATGTTTCTGAATTTTTTCCATTTTTGTTCCACATCCTCTTCCTCAGAAATGAACGTTTGATGGTGGTCACTCAGATATTCTGCGATTTGTGCCCTATCACTCTTGTTAAGCAAATATATTTTCCTTCCTTTCTTGGCATTTCTTATTACACTTGTAGTCATTGATGCAACCACTGACTTATGATCACTGATACCCTCTTCTACATTCATGGAGTCGAAAAGTTCCGGTCTATTTGTTGCTATGAGGTCTAAAACGTTAGCTTCACGAGTTGGTTCTCTAACTATCTGCTCGAAGTAATTCTCGGACAAGGCAGTCAGGATAATGTCACAAGAGTCTCTGTCCCTGGCTCCAGTTCTGATTGTGTGACTATCCCATTCTATACCTGGTAGATTGAAGTCTCCCCCTATTACAATAGTATGATCACGAAACTTCTTCACGACGTTCTGCAGGTTCTCTCTGAGGCGCTCAACTACTACGGTTGCTGATGCAGGTGGTCTATAGAAGCATCCGACTATCATATCTGACCCACCTTTGATACTTAGCTTAACCCAGATTATTTCACATTCGCATTCGGTAATAACTTCACTGGATATTATTGAATTCTTTACTGCTATAAATACTCCTCCACCATTGGCGTTTATCCTATCCTTGCGGTATATATTCCATTCTGTGTCTAGGATTTCGTTACTGTTCACTTCCGGTTTTAACCAACTTTCCGTTCCTAATACTATATGCGCACTATTTCCTTCAATAAGAGATACTAATTCAGGAACCTTGCCCTGGATACTCCTGCAGTTTACCAATATTACGTTAACTTTTCCTGTTTTTGGTCTCTGAGGACGGACGTTCTTTATCAACGATGATAATGTCCTCTCTGGTAAGCCGTCAGGTATTTTATCGTTTCGCCCAAGGGGGGGTCCCTCTAACCTAAAAAACCCCCGTGTGCACGCCACACGTACTCTGCTACCCTAGTAGCTGCTTCCGGTGTGTAGTGCACGCCTGACCTGTCTAGGGGGGCCCTACAGTTCTCCACCCAATAACGGAGGTCGATGAATTTGCAACCATTATAGTCGCAGAGTCGTCTGAGCCTCTGGTTTAGACCCTCCACAAGGCTCCAAACCAGAGGACCGCGATCGACTCTGGGCACTATGCTGCAGATATTAAGCTCAGCTTGCACTCCGCGTGCGATGCTGGTTGTCTTCACCAAATCAGCCAGCCGCCGGAAGGAACCAAGGATGGCCTCAGAACCCAAGTAAGTCTTCTGCTCCAGACTGTATAACAATTAGGTTCCTTTCAGAATATGCTGATGCAATAGCTCCATACTTAGCTATCTTATACAACCGTTCGCTCGACGAAAGATCCGTACCCAAAGACTGGAAAGTTGCACAGGTCACACCTATATTCAAGAAAGGTAGCAGTAGCAATCCACTACATTACAATCCTATATCATTAAAGTCGATATGCAGCATGATTTGGAACACACATCGAACGTTATGAATTACCTCAAAGATAATGGTCTATTGACACACAGTCAACACGGATTTAGAAATCTTCAGTCTTGTAAAATGGAAATGCCGTCGGGCTAGGGCCTCCCGTCGGGTAGACGTTTCGCATGGTGCAAGTCTTTCGAGGTGACGCCACTTCGGCGACTGGCAGGTCGATTGGGATGAAATGATGATGCTTAGGACAACACAACACCCAGTCCCTGAGTGGAGAAAATCTCCGACCCAGCCAGGAATCAAACCCGGGCCGTGAGGCATGACATTCCGTCGCGCTGATCACTCAGCTACCAGGGACGGACATCAGTCTTGTGAAACACAACTAGCGTTTCACTTATAAGAAGTGTTGACGACTATCGACAACGGATTTCAAATTGATTCAGTATTTCTAGATTTCCAGAAGGCTTTTGACACACAAGGGGATTGTGATGATATTACATGCTTATGGAATATCGTCTTCCTTATGCGACTGGCTTTCTGATTTCCTGTTAGACAGGTCACAGTTCGTAGTAACCGACGGAAAGTCATCGAGTAAAACGGAAGTGATTTCTGGTGTTCTCAAAGGTGCTGTTACAGGCCCTCTCCTGTTACTTATCTACGAAAACAGGAGACAATCTGCGCAGCCGTCTTAGATTGTTTCCAGATGATGCTGTCGTTTGTAGACTAGTAAAGTCATCAGAAGAACCAAACCAATTTCAAAATTATTTAGAAAAGATATCAGAATGGTGCTAAACTGACCCCAAGTAATGAATAATGTGATGTCATCCACATGAGTGTTAAAAGGAATCCGTTAAACTTTAGTTACACTGTAAATCAGTCTAATTTAAGGGCCGTAAATTCAATTACATACATAGGAATTACAGTTACGAACAACTTAAATTGGAGAGAACACGTAGAAAGCGTTGTGTGGAAGGAAAACTAAAGAAATGCGATTTATTGGCAGGACACTTAGAAAATGTAACTAAATCACTACGGGGATGTCCGTCTTTTTTTGTAGTACTGTTTTGCGGTCTGGGATCCTTACTAGATAGCATTAACGGAGTACATCGAAAACGTTCAACGAAGGGCATCACGTTTTGTTTCACCGCGAAATAGGTGAGAGGATTTTGGAGGGTACCATTAAAACACATGAAAACACAGGCTGTAAAATTTCACGAAATTTCAATCGTCAACTTTCTCCGCGCGCTGTTCGAGAGTGGAATAATAGAGAATCATTGTGAAGGTGTTTAGACGAATCCTCTGCCAGACGCTTATAATAAGTGTGATTTGCAGAGTATCCATGTAGATGTAAATATAGATTTTCTAAGTATGTTTTCAAGCGAACCGTGGTCACCGGTGGCTCGTCGAACAGTAACAACGTATTTATGCTTAACTCGATTTGCTTACCATAATCATTTGTGTTTCTATTACCTTGGCAACAAATGAAAAGCATTTACTCTGCAGCCGCAGAAGAATATGGTTTCTCGTAGGAGTATGTGTACAAATGCAACCGTGGTGTTGGTCGGTTACTCTCCATGAGGGAGCAGCTCAGCAACCATCAGTGCGCTGCTCTCCCATTGCGTTCATCGATCCTGTATGCGAGGTGCATATAGGCCAGATCTTCATGGTAGACCTGGCGATACTAGTACAAAACACTGCTGGAAAAACAGTACGAATACTGAAGAGAGCAGTACTGAACGCATGCTTGAAGTGTAAAGAGCAAAATGGGCAACACTACTGTTGTGAAAAGGAAGTAACGTGAGTGTCTGGGTCTAGTCTGTTTCCGAACAAAGGACATATCGTCGACATTTGCAGTACCTTACAAGTAATGTCAGTGCAATACAGGCGTAAAGAGTAACGGTAATGGAATACCAAACGAAATAGGATTGGTCTGCAACGATCTACCGGAGATCATGGACCATTTACACCAAAATATTCAGGCAGTATCCATGAGTAGACTCCTAAACTTTAACGGTAAAGCGAACCCACGTCATAACATTACAATCAACAAATCAGTCAGTTAGAAAAAGATCCGAATGCTGCGTTCATAATCCTCCATAAAAATGTGGAAGGATCTACAGCCAATACGGTACTAATAAAAAATATGGAATATTGGAATCCTGGACAATAGCCCGTACCAAATATACAGTTGAATACTTACAGATTATCCAGCACGTCCAGCGGGTATGGAATGAACTTTACCACCCCTTGAACGTGTGTCCTGTAACAAAAGGGGCCCTAATAGAACATTTTTAGAATGGGAAATCGAATCTTGATGTGTTTGCGGTTCTATTCATACATCAATCACATTTGCACATGTAATTCTTCGAAAAATATATAGCTCTGAAAACGAATGAAATCGTGAGGAATTCAACATAAAACCCCCTACGTCTGTATCTCATGTTGTGGCATCGGTATAAGAGTGTGCTGGATAATCTGTAAGTATTCATGCTTCCAGAATGAAATTTTCACTCTGCAGCGGAGTGAGCGCTGATATGACTCCTCCTGGCAGATTAAAACTGTATGCCGGACCGAGACTCTGCACCTTTGCCTTTCGCGGGCAAGTGCTCTGCCATCTCAGCTACCAAAGCACAACTCACGACCCGTCCCTACAGCTCTACTTCCGCCAGTACCTCATATCCTGCCTTCCAAACTTCACAGAAGCTCTCCTGTGAACCTTAAAAGACTACCACTTCTGGAAGAAAGTGCTTCCGGAAGTGCTAGTCTTGCGAGGTGAATTCTGTGTAGTTTGGAAGGTAGGAGACGCGGTACTGGCGGAAATGAAGCTGTGAGGACGGGTCGTGAGTTGTGCTTTGGAGGCTGAGATGGCAGAGCACTTGCGCGCGAAAGGCAAAGGTCCCGAGTGCAAATAACGGTCCGGCACACAGTCTTAATCTGCCAGGAAGTTTCTAGTATTCATGCTGTTCGTATGCTATGACCTATTGTCAAGGGTCCCTCAATTCGGTATTTTTTGCTGTTATTGTAGATTCTTCCGCCCTTTTAAGGAGAATGATGTACGCATCATTCGGATCCTTTTCGAAATGGCTATCGGCATTTGGATTGTAAAGACGCTATATCAGTGAAGGTTGGATCTGCCTTCTTTAATGAATCGAAGTACTGCATGTTTAGTGATTATTATTAGTAATGGTTTTTTGATAGTAATGTTATAACGTGAGTCCGTTGGATCATATGGATAGTCATTCAGATGTTTTGTGATACCTGACGATGTATCTATAGGCGACAAAACAGTTCCTGCCCCATTAAAGGTTATCATGCAGCAGAATGCAGCGTTCTTTTCTCAGGACGTATTACCCCAGATGCGGATGCTCAGAGTATAGAGTTGTTTGTAATACATCTTTATAAAATTGTACTTATTAATGGCCCATTAGTCGTTGCGAACAAATGCTATGAGTTAAACACAATTGTAGGAATATCTTCCTATTACCATCCTATAGCTCTTCCTACCGCATTGAGCGTATGACCTGCACAGCTAGAGCGGAAGACTTTTAGCCGACAATATAATGTTTCTTCCTTGATTATTGACCCAGTGAAGAACCTCCAACAGTTAAGGAGCTCAAGGTCTCATACAGATCCGTTCCAGCATTCGGTGGCATCAGTGGCCTGGAGGGGAGAGAGGGATACCGTGGTCGGACTCAGCCCTATTTAGCTCTTGTGATCTATTGCCCTTAAGGGGAGGTTTGCTATCTTTGGCCCGAAAAAAACGTGTTCTTTGAGAATTTTTTTCTCTAGATGTGTTATAGATATCAATGTCAAATTTGGTCAAACTGTTATATGATATTTCCTGAACCAACCGGAATTTTTTCGACCGGAAATGTCGAAGAGGAAAGGCGGAAGTGCCGTCGGAACAAACCAAAATTTCGATGTAGACCTCCACGAGCGGTATGTCACTCAGCCGGCTCGTCTGAAATCAAAATTGAGTTGACGTGAGCGAATTATATAAGATTCCTTCGGAGCTGTGCCTCATTTAAGTTTCTTGGACCATAGAAAACAAAATGGCGGCCATTTGAAAAAATAATGTCTTTTCAAAATGTATCAAATGGCTCTGTGCATTATGGGACTTAACAGCTAAGGTCATCAGTCCCCTAGAACTGAGAACTACTTAAACCTAACTAACCTAAGGACAGCACACAACACCCAGTCATCACGAGGTAGAGAAAATCCCTGACCCTGCCGGGAATCGAACCCGGGAACCCAGGCGTGGGAAGCGAGAACGCTACCGCACGATAGGGTCTTTTCATTGATTGTTCGAATTCGTCGCCCAACTAAAAATATTTATAGTTGATGGATCGGAATGAAAGTGGTACACCTCCTAGACAATTTAGTTAGCTTCCTTCGGAAACTACATGTAAAGTTTCGACTACATATAAATGCAATATTATGCAATTTACGTTCAATCTGCTATTCCGGGTCCATAAAATAGTCCTTCCTCTTCCTCAAAGAGGGCGCTCTGCTCGATCTGGGCAATCCTGCGGTGCTCCAGAGCCGCTCGTACGGCCGGTGACAAGCGGTTTCCGGCCGTTTGAATCCGGTGGTCGTCCGAATGCTTGGCGAACTCCGTGGAATCGAGTCTCAGGGTGACGTCCATCCTTGTCATGGTCTTCAGAATTGGTGAATACCCTTCGTTGAAGCTGCTCACTGCCAGGAAAGTCGCAATCTCCACAGAGTTCGCACCAGAATGCCAATGCTTGGGGGCTAACTTACAAACACACGCGTTCAAACTTTCATTTGAATTTTGTGTGTTTCCTTCCAAGCACCGGTACAATAATTCGTCCTCTGAAAGAAAAAAAATTGGTGCGTGAAAAAGGCCGATTTCAGGCAGGTGCATTTTTTTGTTCAACCGCGAATAGCAAACATTTCCGTCCCGTATTCGGAAAAACCGTTTCAACAGAGGATTCTAAATACTTTTATGGATCCAAAAATGCAATTTTTAAAAAATCGATTTTTTGAACCAAAAATAGTAGGACCTCTCCTTAACTCGAAAATAAGTGTCTCATCGCCGGGAAATACGGCTATCTAATTCTTCGGCAGTCATCTCGTCCGAGCATCACGGAGACCGCAACTTTTCGTTTACAGGTTGCAACATAAAGGAAGAAGCATTCCTCTGTAACAGCCGAAGCTGCAAGTGGACCCATCCAACAAGCCGAGTTACATGCAGATCAGCCGCAATCGCAGTTATGGAGTTGGACGCTTTTAAGTAACGCTGTTGTCTTCAGGCTATCATAAAGCAAGCAGCGTAGCGTTATGCCGAGGTGGTGTGAGGTATTGCTACGCGGTGTAACACGGCACGGTAATAACACAACTGGACGTGTGACAGGAGCCTGCCCCTGCGACGAGCCACGCGGCTGGAGTGAGTGTAAATACCTCAGGCTCAGCAGGCAAAATTATTGAGTGTCCTACATTTTAGCGGCGCAGTCCTCTGATTAGCCAGTGATAGAATGTACGGGCAGCGCGCACCGGCCTTCACTAACACCCACAGTTCTAGATATCACTCAGATCGCTACCAAAAGTTGTATAGAGTATCAACCGAAACTTCGATTTAGCTCGTACTATGCGCTGTTGTCCAGCAGAACGGGCGTAAACGCTAATTAAAAGTAACACCAGCACTACGGAACACAGGAAAAGCATAACATTGAGTGACGAATACGAATAGCTTCCGCGGGGAAATTGGTAGAGTGTTAGACTGCTGTATCAAGGGTCCTGGGTTTATACAGGGTGTTACAAAAAGGTACGGCCAAACTTTCAGGATACATTCCTCACACACAAATAAAGAAAAGATGTTATGTGGACATGTGCCCGGAAACGCTTAATTTCCATGTTAGAACTCATTTTAGTTTCGTCAGTATGTACTGTACTTCCTCGATTCACCGCCAGTTGGCCCAATTGAAGGAAGGTAATGCTGACTTCGGTGCTTGTGTTGACATGCGACTCATTGTTCTACAGTACTAGCATCAAGCACATCAGTACGTAGCATCAACAGGTTAGTGTTCATCAAGAACGTTGTTTTGCAGTCAGTGAAATGTTTACAAATGCGGAGTTGGCACATGCCCATTTGATGTATGGATTAGCACGAGGCAATAGCCGCGGCGCGGTACGTTTGTATCGAGACAGATTTCCAGAACGAAGGTGTCCCGACAGGAAGACGTTCGAAGCAATTGATCGGCGTCTTAGGGAGCACGGAATATTCCAGCCTATGATTCGCGACTGGGGAAGACCTAGAACGACGAGGACACCTGCAATGGACGAGGCAATTCTTCGTGCAGTTAACGATAACCCTAATGCCAGCGTCAGAGAAGTCGCTGCTGTACAAGGTAACGTTGACCACGTCACTGTATGGAGAGTGCTACGGGAGAACCAGTTGTTTACGTACCATGTACAGCGTGTGCAGGTACAATCAGCAGCTGATTGGCCTCCACGGATACACTTCTGCGAATGGTTCATCCAACAATGTGTCAATCCTCATTTCAGTGCAAATGTTCTCTTTACGGATGAGGCTTCATTCCAACGTGATCAAATTGTAAATTTCACAATCAACATGTGTGGGCTGACGAGAATCCGCACCTAATTGTGCAATCACGTCTTCAACACAGATTTTCTGTGAACGTTTGGGCAGGGATTGTTGGTGATGTCTTGATTGGGCCCCATGTTCTTCCACCTACGCTCAATGGAGCACGTTGGAAATGAGCGTTTGGCGTCATTGGCCGGGAGGCCCCTCGCGGGGCAGGTCCGGCCGCCTTGGCGCAGGTCTTATTACATTCGGCGCCACATTGGGCGACCTGCACGCCGGATGGGGATGAAATGATGATGAACACAACACAACACCCAGTCCCTGAGCGGAGAAAATCTCCGACCCAGCCGGGAATCGAACCCGGGCCCGGAGGACGGCAATCCGTCACGCTGACCACTCAGCTACTGGGGCGGACAATGGAGCACGTTATCATGTTTTCATACGGGTGCTGCTAGAACATGTGCCTTTACAAGTACGACACAACATGTGGTTCATTCACAATGGAGCTCCTGCACATTTCAGTCGAAGTGTTCGTACGCTTCTCATCAACAGATTCGGTGACCGATGGATTGCTAGACGCGGACCAATTCCATAGCCTCCGCGCTCTCCTGACCTCAACCCTCTTGTCTTTCATTTATTGGGACATTTTAAAGCTCTTGTCTACGCAATCCCGGTTCCAAGTGTAGAGACTCTTCGTGCTCGTATTGTGGACGGCTGTGATACAATACGCCATTCTCCAGGACTGCATCAGCGCATCAGGGATTCCATGCGACGGAGGGTGGATACATGTATCCTCGCTAACGGAGGACATTTTGAACATTTCCTGTAACAAAGTGTTTGAAGTCACGCTGGTACGTTCTGTTGCTGTGTGTTTCCATTCCATGATTAATGTGATTTGAAGAGAAGTAATAAAATGAGCTCTAACGTGGAAAGTAAGCGTTTCCGGACACATGTCCACATAACATATTTTCTTTCTTTGTGTGTAAGGAATGTTTCCTGAAAGTTTGGCCCTACCTTTTTGTAACACCCTGTATACCAATTATGAAAAATGTTTACTATATTATGCGTGAAACTGTTACATAGTACTATTAATAGTTCCACACACGTGATGCAAATATTTTTTTATTCTGCTGTTCAGATTGTTTTGTGTTTATTCTGTGAGGCTGCAAATGCACTGGCTGCTTCATCACGAGTGATGTCTGTCCTGCCGCACATATCCGACTGAACACTGCACCTATCTATACAAATGTGCTCTATAGGTTTGCTACTTTCAACTAACGAAGCGAAATCAGGCTGTCAAAAGAACATTACTACAAATTTAGAAAAGCCGTTATACATGTCAGGAAAATATTCTCGCATATAACAGTTTCACGCGAAAACAGTTAAAACAAAGTATCATGAGAGGAATTTTAAGGCGGGATCTTTGGTACTACGACCATAAGCTTTACCAAATCACCATACGAAACTATCGCTCACAGATACGCATTTTCTGCGCTCTGTGGTTCTGCTGTCACTTTTAATTGTCGTTTACGCATGTTCTGCTGGACCACAACACACAGCGCGAAATAAATCGGTATTTTGGTTGATATTCTATTATATCTACAGACAACGTTTGGTACCGATCTGAGTGTATGGGTGTCTGAGTGTCTGGATGTTTGGGTGTTAGCAGTGCCGTCTGTTAAATGAGAGCTGCAAGTGAGCTTGAAGTTTCCGGCCTTTAAATGGAAACACCTGGAGCGAGGGTGCAGAGTCACCGCCACTGCCTGACACACGAGCCAGCCAGCCAGCCAGCCGCCAAGGGTCCTCAGTCGTCAGAACTTGACGGTCAATAGTGAAATGCTGCCACAGCTCCTCTTGATCTTCTTGCTCAAGTATTTTGATACTCATCTAGTTTAACTTCGGACAGATTTACTAATGAAATGTTCAGGACAGCACTTTCCAGGAGGAGTCGGACAACATATTACTTCCCCCCACATACATCTCGCAAATTGACCACGAGGAGAAAATTCGAGAAATTAGAGCCAACACAGAGGATAACCGACAATCATTCTTCCCACGCACTATTCGCGAGTGGAACAGGGTTGGATGGATCAGATAATTCTACCGAATGTACCCTCCGCCAGACAGCATTAGGTGGCTTGTGGAGTATGATGTAGATGCAGATAAATTAATCTATAAAGTATGAACCAGCGGCATCTATTCTTCATTGCTAAACAATATCATATCCACTACTGCATATCCATTCCCTGTTTAAATTTAGTTTATTATCTGCTGTTGAAAATGTAGAGGTAAAATACGTGGTTGGGATCGTGATACATATTGCCAGAGCATTTGATAATTTATGGTGGCACGTTGTGTTCCCACGTCTGACAGAAATGAATGGTCCTAGTCCCAGAAGCGTAGTTTTAAGGTCTACTGTCGTGACAAGGTAGTTCAGTGGGAAACGAGGACAAAGTTACAAGAATTATTGCGAAAGGATGACCGCAGCATTTAGTGTGTGGCCCCATTTTATTGGGAATGTCACATTCGAAACGCTATCAAAAATACGTCAAGAGAATTGATTAGTTAATACTGTCTTAGTATTACGAAGAAAGATGAAAGTAATGAGAAGTAGCAGAAATGAGAACAGTGAGAAACTTAACGTCGGGATTGGTGATCACGAAGTAAATAAAGATTTCTACTACCGGGGCAGCAAAATAACCAATGACGGACACAGCAAGCAGGACATCAAAAGGTGGCTAGCAGTGGCAAAAAGGCCATACCTGACCTAGAGAAATATGTTAGTATCAAAGGTAGGCCTTAATTTGAGAAAGAATTTGAGGCTATACGTTTGGGGCACAGCATTGTATTTCAGTGAAACATGGACTGTGGGAAAACCGGAACAGAAGAGAATCGAAGCATTTGTGAAATGACGCTACAGACGAATGTTCAAAATTAGGTTGACTGATAGGTAAGGCATGAGGACGTGACAAGGAGGAGGGACAGAACGATAGGGTATCTGTTAAGACATCAGGGAAGGACTTCCATGGTGCAAGATGTAGCAGTTCAGGGATAAAACTGTAGGGGAAGACAGAGTTTGGTATACATCCAACGTAGGTTGAAAGCGTTACTCTGAGATGGAGAAGTTGGCACAGAAGAAGAATTGGTGACAGGTTGCATCAAGCCCGTCACAAGACTGATGACTCAAAAAAGAAGTTATGTTGATGACAACATGCGACCCATGACTCCAGAGACAAGGTAGAGAGCCAAGCATCAGGTGTATCCTCTTTGATCCAGACATGGATTTCACACCAAAATTTACAGTAGCTCAACATAAAAGGACATATATTGCACTTATAGGCAAGCCGATGGGAAATCACACTTTAGACTGTGTCTTCATGGGAAGACATGAAACGTGAAAATATCTGGATTTCATTCTTCACGAATGATGGAATTTAGTAGCTCATATTACACATATTTGTCCGAGAGCTATAACAGAAATGCAGAACATTCCGACACTGTTAACGAACGAATAATGATTATCAGGAACTGAGTATATCAATATCCCATTTTCACATCAATGTTCCCCTCCGCCGCAAGTAAAGAAGGGAAGAGTGAAGATTAGAGTTCAAAGTCTCATCGACAACGCGGGCATTAGATATGGAACCCAAGCTCGGATCACAATAGGATAGGGAAGGAAATCGGCAGAACCCTTTTCAAAGGAACCGTCACAGCATTTGTCTGGAGCGATTTAGGATAATCACAGGAAATCTAAATCTAAGTGGACGGACAGAGGTTTGAACCGTCGTCCTCGCGTATGTGAGCCCAGTGTGCTATCCACTGCGTCACCTCGCTCGTTTCGCGACAAGTGTTTGGGACTCTGAATTATGGAGTGGACATGCTGCAGTCAAATCAGGCCGCATGCAGAGAGGAGTACTGCTCAGGCTGGAAGCATTCCCAGTGTTTTCAGATTGTTCCCCTTAGACATGAAAGTATAGAGTATGGTATCCAGGAGCTTCTCATTGGTTACGAGAGGTAAACTAGCAAAAAGCAAGACCTGTTTTGCCAGAAAACCAATGACAAGAAACAATTAAAGGAATAGATGCTTTCTGAATGCAACATGACTGAGACGAGGAAAGTACGGTGAGTGAACGAGTTTTTACCAAGCAGCTAAGTTATGTAAACCCCTCTTAAGAGATGACACGTATTTGAACGGAGATGATCCATAGACAGTGTATATACACTACTGGCCATTAAAATTGCTACACCACGAAGATGACGTGCTACAGACGCGAAATTTAACCGACAGGAAGAATATGCTGTGATATGCAAATGATTAACTTTTCAGAGCATTCACACAAGGTTGGCGCCGGCGCTGACACCTACAACGTACAGACATGAAGAACATTTCCAACCGATTTCTCATACACAAACAGCAGTTGACCGACGTTGCCTGGTGAAATGTTGTTGTGATGCCTCGTGTAAGGAGGAGAAATGCGTATCATCACGTTTCCGACTTTGATAAAGGTCTGTTTGTAGCCTATCGCGATTGCGGTTTATCGTATGGCGACATTGCTGCTCGCGTTGGTGGAGATCCAATGACTGTTGGCAGAATGTGGAATCGGTGGGTTAAGGAGGGTAATACGAAACGCCGTGCTGGATCCCAACGGCGCCGTATCTCTAGCAGTCGAGATGACGGACATCTTTTCCGCACGGCTGTAGCGGATCGTGCAACCACGTCTCAATCCCTGAGTCAACAGACGGGGACGTTTGCAAGATAACAACCATCTGTACCAACAGTTATGCGACGTTTGCAGCAGCATGGACTATCAGCTCGGAGACCATGGCTGCGGTTTCCCCTGACGCTGCATCACAGACAGGAGCTCCTGCGATGGTGTACTCAACGACGAACCTGGGTGCACGAATGGCAAAACTTCATTTTTTCAGATGAATCTATATTCTGTTTACAGCATCATGATGGTCGCATCCGTGTTTGGCGACATCGCGGTGAACGTACATTGGAAGCGCGTATTCAGCATCGGCATACGGGCGTATCGCCCGACGTGATGGTACAGGGTGCCATTGGTTACACGTCTCGGTCACCTCTTGTTCGCACTGAAGGCTCTTTGAACAGTGGACGTTACATTTCAGATGTGTTACGGCCCGTGGCTCTATCCTTTATTCGATCCGTGCAAAACCTTACATTTCAGCAGGATACTGCACGACCGCATGTTGCATGTCCTGTGCGGGCCTTTCTGGTTACAGAAAATGTTCGACTGCTGCCCGGGCCAGCACATTCTCTAGATCTCTCTCCAATTGAAAACGCCTGATCAATGGTGGCCGAGCAACTAACTCGTCACAATACGCCAGTCACTACTCTTGATGAAATGTGGTATCGTGTTGAAGCTATATGGGCAGCTGTACCTGTACACGCCATCCAAGCTCTGTTTGACTCAATGCGCAGGCGTATCAAGGCCGTTATTACGCCCAGAGGTGGTTGTTCTGGGTACTGATTTCTCAGGATCTATGCACTCAAATTGCATGAAAATGTAATCACATGTCAGTTCTAGTAAAGTATATTTGTCCAATGAATACCCGTTTATCATCTGCATTTCTTCTTGGTGTAGCAATTTTAATGGGCAGTGGTGTATATTAAATAATAAGATTTGGCAACAGACGTGCTGAAACTGCTCGAACTGTCGGTGGGAATTAGCGCATGTCGTCACGTCATATGTGAGATCAGCACTAAAGACTCCATTTCTGTGAAACAAAAAAGTAGGCACAAAATGTTTAGTTTTTTCTCGATAATCTAAAGCAGTCGAAGCCGTGTAGTTCATTTCTCCAGTGACGCAGTCTCGGATTAGCAGGAACCACCTTAACGGATTTGATCGTCTCAAATAAAATGTCAGCCATTAGTTTCCATAATATTCATGGTCTGCTTAGGCCTTTTTGCTCCACTTATACCTCGGAATCAACATAAGCGCTGTCACTGCGCAGTGATGCAACATGTAGTGAATTTACACGTAATGGCTGTCTCCTAACAAATCTCAATTCTGGTTTCCGTGACAAACAAGTCGCACTGGCTCCTAGGTTAATAAAATATTTTAAATTCTTTACGGTAGTCTTTACTAACTATTCAGTAACAAACAAATGTTAGTTGTTTTAATGTAATACGTTTGTTTCTTCGAAATGATAATATTTGGTATGAATATAATCTAGCATTCCTGTTCCCAGTAGTTCGAGGCATTTGATTTCGATGGATGTTCTTGATACGCGTCAAACCAAAATTACAATTTCATATGGACTTTTCTCTAAATATTAAATTCCAGGTTCTATATATTTTTCCTGTGTTATAATGTCCTAATATGATTTTAATATCAGTTAAAAATGGCTCTGAGCACTATGCGACTTAACTTCTGAGGTCATCAGTCGCCTAGAACTTAAAACTACTTAAACCTAACTAACCTAAGGAGATCATACACATCCATGCCCAAGGCAGGATTCGAACCTGCGATCGTAGCGGTCGCGCGGTTCCAGACTGTAGCGCCTAGAACCGATCGGCCACCCCGGCAGTCAGTATCAGTTATTTTAAGATTTAAATGTGCTTTGGATTTTCTATTTGCGACGCAGTTTACTCATTTAATATTTAGATTTCATCTAAACTCAACACTTTCCAAATATATTGCACTGCATTGTGTTTACCCCTACCTCTAAACTTTCCAATGAACTATAAACTATTAAATTTAAATATGCAACGTTTTAAGCTAATTGTTTGTTCAGCTTAAGTATTAATTTGTATTCTGTAATGGTTTGGTTTGCTTCTCTTTTTTACACATGAGGTCATCGTCGAACTGAAGCACATATTAGCCACAAAAATTGCTCTCATTACTGTTCGTCACACCCTTCCTTTCCTTTACCAATCCGCGACAGTCTAAAGAGAACACCATGAAATTATGTAAATGTAAATGTCGAAGATAGTATTCTGATGTGCATATCTTCATCTGCAGGTATTATCTGCCGTCATTTGTGTGTATTCTGTTGAAGTGCCCGGGACGAGCTAACCAATATTGTGCTCTCGGTTGTACAACTCAATTAAGTATAGTAGTATCCGATACATGGTTTAAAACTTTGTAACAAGAACACCTGACTGTTACTAAAACAGCCGTATGGTGTCCTAATTCAGTATTGTATTATCCGATACACAGTCTAAAACTTTATTGTAGGGAAATCTGAACGGTGTTTGAACTGCCGTATAGTGTCCTTACGTACCAGATACAAAAGAGAAAGTAGGAGCTGACGAAGGTGGTAGGGGAGTATCAGTCCAGTGTTTGGACACGAGAGCGGAACGGCGGGATGGGTTCAGGTGCTGCGGAAGACTAGCAACGCTGGCTCCTGAGGCGTGATGGAGCGTCGCATCGCGCCACGTCCGGCGGCTGAAGCCGCAGTGCGGGAGCAGTTGCGCCAGTGTTTACGGGCGCCCGTGGAGACGGCGAAAACCACACGCTGTGTTGGCGAAACTGTGCCTTCACGCGCGCACGCACGGGTAAACATATCGCGCGAGGAGCGAACACAGCGACGCGGAGGTGTGGCGAAAGTGTACGAAGCTGGGGGGACAGAGAGGAACAGATGGAGGGAGGGAGAGAGAACGAGTGGATGTTTGTGCCGGCACACCGAGGGCGGACACAAACAATGGAAGGCTGGAGACGGCGGCGGCGGCGTCAGCGTCGGCACCGGGGAAAGACGCCTCCACCGGCCCCTCTCCAGCTGCTGTCATAAGCCGCAATCGGGATCCAGATTAACGGCGTAGGCTCCGACCGTTCCAGCGCGAGGGCAAGGAATTAGGGAGACACCAATAAAACAGCTCAGTTGGCGCCATCATCCCCGCGCTAATAGATTATTGCCGGCCTGCACCTCCAGTCTTCTAACAATAGGAAGTTGCGCACTTCGCGGCCTCCAGTGGAGCTGGGGGGATTTACCACTTCGTGTATCGGAAAGCTGCCCCCCCCCCCTTAACAGCTGCTGACGTCATACATTCATTCTCACATTTCCGGCAAAGCATTTAATTCCTTACATCAGTGATATATGGTGGAGATCCCCGACTTCCTTCACAAAATTAAGGCAGTGAAGGGTCCAGTAATGTATTGAAGTATAACCCCTCTATCAGATTCCTATTTCCCACCCGCTTTATTTCATAGATCGTGGGGCTTGTGGCGTACATACCGCTGCACTTTCGTAAACATAATGACATACAAGATCTGTTCATAAAGTAAACCATGAGATTTATTTTGTAAAGAGGCTGTACGTCGCACCACGATCGGCGGGCTTGGGAATGAAGTGGTCAGGAGTGGGGTGGGGACAATGTGGTTAGATTAGGTCGGAGCAGTGCTTGCATTAATATCGTTGACGGTGTGGAAGTTATCTCAGAAGAACATGTCATGACGCACAATCGAACAAACGCTCCAACAGTATGTGACCAACTTCTGCGACAAATTCGCCAAAAGCTACACAAATACCAATCATTTGTTGCGGCTAGTATACAGCGACTCTGCCTTATCGTCCCCGCAAGTTTCAAGGTGGCTGATGATTAAGTATGGACGGGAAGAAATGACCAACAGCTATCAGTCAGCCACACCGATGATAATGTGACTCTTGTGGTGCTTTGTTGAACTCTTCTGACAGTCGAATCAGCGTTGGTATAATTGCACAGACAGTACACCTTCAAAAAGCCACTGCGCACCGCCGTCATGACAAACTTACGTAAAGCGTGCACCAAGTTTTTTCCAAAAGTATTGACAGACATTCAGAACGGCGATTGTGTGTCATCTGTGTTTCACCTTTCGAAACGTGCTCGGATTTAGCATGACTTTTAGACAATTTTTAAATACTGGGGAGAAACAGGCATTCTCGTACGACTCGAAGGCAAAGTGCCGGAGTGGTCAATGGTACAACACAGCATCCCACGAATAAATAAAGTAAAGGACGAGGAAGTCAGGAGAGAAAACTATGCTCTTTGTCCTTTTCCACTGTAAGGAGGAGATCCATACGAAATTTGTATCTCTGGTACATCTCGCTGCATCCTACGTGGAAGTTCTCAAAAGACTGAATGAAATGGCCTCTCCGTGGACACGCCATCGCTACAATGCTCCCAGCCATACCGCACTCTGCGTCTGTGAGTTCTTGACTAAGCACTATTTAGTAACGCTATCCCATCCACCTTTTGGATTGGACTTGGCTCACACAGACTTCTTTTTCTTTCCGAGAACTGAGACAGCCCTCAAAGGACACCGTTTTGGTGGCACTGAGGCAATGCAAGCCGACCTGTCGACCAGTCTGAACGAGGTTCCCATCGACTTCTTTTAAGTCGCGTACTGTGTCTTCGAAAATCATTGGAAAAATGTTTAGGTTCTCTAGGGGAGTACTTCGAAAACTTCTAAACATCTGTAACGAGGTCTGGAACTTTTTTCCAAAGAAAATTTACAATATTTTGTGAAGGCACTCTGTGTCATTAGTACCTGGCGAGTTATCGATGCAGACCAGTCAGAGACAAGTATGCAGCCAGGGGCGGTCTCTCGCCGGTGGGCGTCTTGTGGCCAATCAAGAACAAGGCGACGCCTTCGCACGTGGCACTGTTACATGGTTAATCGCTTTGTGCCGGGGAGGGGGGGGGGCTCATCACGGTAGTATGAGCACACTCATGATACTACGGCTTTCGTGTTTACCACCGCATTCTGCTGAACAGAAACAACGATGACGAATGTTTCTAAGACACTCGGTTCTCTCTCACTAACTCTGATTGGTTTTTTGGTGCTTATGCGATCGATAACTCTTAGCTGCGAACTGGTTTTCGAAGTAGGTAACATCTATAAACAGTGTATAAATACTAGTCACGTTTTTGCGCCCGTTTTCAGGTGCAGGTTACTCTCAGGAGCCACTGTAGGGATTTTGATCCGGCTTTCACGAATAGATGAACTGATTTACGAGAATGGTTTTTGTGTACAATTTATTGGTTCAAATGGCTCTGAGCACTATGGGACGCAACTGCTGTGGTCATAAGTCCCCTATTTTTTTTCTTTATTGTAATTTGAACACCCCATACAAGGTGGGCTGGCAGCGGAAAAGTTTACTCCGCTCTTCAGCCATAAGCAGTACAATAAAAGAGAAAAGGAGACAGAAAAGTAACAGACTGGCGGTTTAAAAAACAGTAGATACAATAATTAAAAACATGAAGCCGTTCACACTCGACGAAACAAACAAGAAAACTGTCGGCACTGTGCACAAACACTGACGATTTAGACGACACATGTGAACGAAGGAGCGTGGACGGCGAAAAACACTGATGCACAAACACGACGGCAGAGACACTAAACCGAGGGCGATGATCTCCGGCGCGCGAATGTTCACTATGCGTGTGCGAGTCCGTAAGTCCCCTAGAACTTAGAACTACTTAAACCTAACTAACCTAAGGACAGCACACAACACCCAGCCATCACGAGGCAGAGAAAATCCCTGACCCCGCCGGGAATCGAACCCGGGAACCCGGGCGTGGGAAGCGAGAACGCTACCGCAGGACCACGAGATGCGGGCGTGTACAATTTATTAATACTTTGTACATATTATCAGAGTTACGACGAATTAAAGTTAACAAGTAGAAAAGATGCTAATGCCACCTAGCGAACAGCTGTCATAACTCGAGAGAGCGTCTGGTGCGACGACCTAGTGGCGGAGGTGGATGGAGCCCCAGAATAAAGGAAAGCTGTGGTAGAGAGTTTGGCTGGATATCGAAAAGTTGTAGGATCGAATCCCTAGTGGGTGATGTTTTTTTTCCACTCTGCGTCTTAACCTAGCATTCAGCTCTCTCTGATGTGGAGAGTCGCCGTAAACGAAACACGGCTAGGATTCCACGTTGCACTGTAACTGCCGTTTCCCCGGTTGGTCACGCACATCCAAGTTGCGTAAGTGCCTTCTGATTAATGGTAATAGTTTCAGAACCACTGTATAACAAGAAAACATGCGAGTTAAAAACCTGTGGTATTCAATTACTTACGCAGGGAGTAAAACGTAATATGGGGTGCAGATTTACGTCGATTATATAAAGAATGTTATGCAGCAGCACCGCGAATGTCTCAGCATTCAGACTTCTGGTTTCCTTAGATACGAACACGATCTTCTGCAAGATGGGGTGAAATATAACATTTGTTTGAACACTAAGATTATCTCCACTTGTGGGAAAGAATTTAGGTTTTTTTTCAAAAATCATAAAGGAATGAAAAAGATCTCCTTAAATGGGATTCAAAAATTTCTTGTGGATGAATACACAAGATTTGCAAATACTTCTCCAGATGCTTGAGTGGCGCAGATAGAAAAATGACAACAGTTTCAGACTGCCAATTTCTGCTTTCCTCAGGTTACCGGTCCCAAATAGAACTCTTAATTTACCGCAATTTCTTCAAACAGCGGAATTTGAGTAATTCAACTTTCAACTATCGTAATACATATGATCAATGTCACTGAGTCAGAGTTTAAATTGGTACACTCATACAGATGCTTGGGAGTAACACAGAGTAGGGAGAAGAAGTGGAATCATCGCATAGGACCATTCGCGGGTAAAAGCAGGTGGCAGATCTTTCATTTGTTGGCAGAAACTGTGGAAATACAGTCTGAAAACAGACTGCTTACAAATCATTCGTGCTACCCAACCTAGAATATTGCTCAGTTGTGTGGGGACGTACGAAATAGAACTAGCAGAGGATACTGAACGTACAGAGAGAAGGGTAGCACGAATAGTCACAGGTTTGCTTGACCCGCTGGAGAGCGTCACTGAAATGTTGAAAGACCTGAACCGACATTCTCTTGAAGGTGGACGGAGACTATGCTGGGAAAGTGCACTAACAAAGTTTCAGGAACCAGCTTTAAATGATGACTCTAGTAATGTACTACAACCCCCTGCTTAGCGGTACCGTTGGGATCTTCAGGAGAAGATTAGATTATTTACAGCACACACAGAGGCACTTTAACAGTCGTTATTCGTGTGCTATATACGCGAACAGAATGGTAATAATCCCTAATAACTGGTGCAGAGGAACTTACCGTCTAACATGCACTCCAGAGTGGTTCGCAGAATGTGGATGTAGGTGTAGAAGGTTCGTTTCGAGGGAGTTGAGAATTTTTCCAGATTGTGGCTTAATTAATCGTAATAATTTTCAGCCGTTACTTTGAATTTCAAAGCACGGCACAGAAATGGCGCTACGTCAGTCGTCAGTCTCCCACGCAGGCATCATTTCGCCCAGCTCCAGCACAGGGAAACAGGCTTTCGATAGCCGGCACAGCTTGTAATCGCCACCCTTGTCAGGTTGCCTGCGGGGTCCAATTTCTGCCGGTGGACGCCAATTGTGCTACGACGTTCGCGCTTGAAGAGAGGCGCTCTCACCACCCCAATCGGTCGCAGTTCTTTATAGGATCCACTTCGTCGTGAGAGCACTAATGCGGGTGTCTCAGTCATTTCCATGTCTGTGTGCATGCTTGCTGCACTTGGTAGCAACCATGGACGAGCAGTCCGTGTTAATCCTAGAATTACTCGGTACCTAGTGTTACACTCAGTAGAACGATCGCGGTAATATTGGTCGTGATTTGCTGGTGATGCTTCAGCTAGCATCTCTATCGATAGACATGACGAATTTATCCACGCGTCCGTGAGAAATTTGTTCGTGCTGCTCCTGCCAGGATTCCGTTCAGATATAGATCGCCGGCTTTATGGCCGAGCGGTTCTAGGCGCTTCAGTCCGGAACCGCCTGCTGCTACGGTCGCAGGTTCTAATTCTCCCTCGGGCATGGATATGTGTGATGTCCTTAGGTTAGATAGGTTTAAGTAGTTTTAAATCTAGGGGACTGATGGCCTCAGATGATAAGCCCATAGTGCTTAGAGCCATTTGATCCAGATGTAGATCTCTTGGCTTTTAACAGCATCCAGCGTTTTTATCAATTTGCACTCTCTCCCTAAAAATGGTCTAGATGAGATATTCACATTTCATTTCACATCTTCAATGATTCCCAGTATTTTGTCTTGAACTGCAGCAAGACGTTTTCGTACCATGTTGCTACTCATATGGTCTGTGTTTAATCGAAAACAGAATGTAACAGGCTACCTCACATTTCATATATTTTATTGCCAATTTATCTGAATTTTTACCAGATCTCTTTGTCTCCTGGTTGGTAGCGTTCCCCTGATACTACATGGCAAATGTTTTATTTAGCTTATAGAAGCACTTGCTAAACCAGACAGAGTCCTGTGCCACAAGAACAAGAGACTGGCAAGCAACAAAAGATTGGCAGGTGAAACTAAATTATTCTGTCTAATAGGAAATCGGCGGTAGACAGTTCAATTAAATACACTTCCCATTCGCAATCGCCATTCTACGATTATTTTATTTAAATCATCGCCACCGGGTCTGCACGGCATTCTAATGAGACAGTGTTTCAGTGTTCGTGCAGATTCACATTTTGATACGTTGTCTATCGAACAGTGTGCTAACAACTGACTCCGTGTGCGTCGATTAATATCACCAAACAAGATTCGTATCATCTGAGTCGTACTACCGGCATCGTGAGGACCCTGTACACTTATCAGCCAGAACATTATGACCACCGGCCCACTATCGATAGTTGGCGATAGTAGCCTGACATGGCGAAGAATTACAGCTAGTCAGACACACGTAGGGTGCATGTAGTATCAGTGAGGGTGCAGTCTGTATGTAGAATGACAAGGCGTGCAATCTGAGTTTGACAAAGAGCAGACTATGATGACACGGAGGCTTGGTACGAGCAGTTCGGAAAATACAGGACTCGTGGGGTGTTCGAGGATTGTCCTGGCGAACTGTGGAGGAACTAACATCAAACTATAATGCTGGTCAGGGAACAAGTGTGTCTGCATAAAAAGCGCACTGAATACTCCTAATGACGGGTCTCCGCAGCCGAACGATGCATGTGCCGATGTTAACACCACGACATCGGCAACTACGACTGAAATACGCACGTGCCCATCGGCATTGGACATTGGGGCAGTCTCAGAGCGTTGCATGGTCTTATGAGTTCCGATACCTTCTTCATCATGCCAAAGGGGAGGGGGAGGGGGGGGCGCAAATCCATCGTATTCCAGGAGAACAGCTCCTTGACACCTGTACTGAGGGACGGGGACAAGCTGACGGTGGCTCCATTGGGCTCTAGGGGAACAGCCATGGGCCCAGTGGAACTTTTTCAAGGCACCATGACACACAAAGAATATCATACACTGGTGAAGACCCCTTCGTGACGATCGTGTTTCCCAACAGCAGCAGCATTCGAGGAACACAGTGGCGACTTGCAATTGATGTGATGTCCAATCCCCACCACGACCCAACCCGCGGGATTTCGATGGCTTGTGTATGCAGATAAGTTGCCCCGCCCACCAGTGACCTACCAAGGCCCGCTGCTTCCACGCCACGATGCGTAGTCGACCTTACCCGTGTCAAAGGTGGACATACCGCCTATTAGATAGGTGGTCATAATGTTCTGGCTGATCAGTGTAGAAGTCAATGAACGGTGGACCGTTCTGATCGGCCGTGCAGTTCCAACAGTCATAAGGTGAATTAGTATGTCTATAATATCAAAGACTCAGGTAAACCACAAACGATTCACACAACTTAAAAAAAGCTTTTGGTTCTAACATCTATCTTCTGAGTAGAATTTACATCAGGTATCAGTGATGAGAGATTTCACAGGGTAAAATGTTCACGTGGCATGTTTCGTACCATGTAGTCACTGGAGCTACGTACAGATAAACATAGTCTTCTTGGAAAAATTACAAGGATATCTTCGTGGAAGCAAATGTACCCACGAAGGTGTGAGTTTTTCTTGATCCCACAGTGTCGGTAAATCCTGGCTCATCCAGAATCCTATACTTCACTCATAAGGGAACCTTCCCATCGCACCCCCCTCAGATTTAGTTATAAGTTGGCACAGTGGATAGGCCTTGAAAAACTGAACACAGATCAATCAAGAAAACAGGAAGAAGTTGTGTGGAAGTATGAAAAAAATAAGCAAAATATACAAACTGAGTAGTCTATGTGCAATATATGCAACATCAAGGACAGTGTGAGATCAGGAGCGCCATACTCCCGTAGTTAGCGTGAGCAGCAGTGGAACGAGAGATCCTTGGTTCAAATGCCGGCACGGTAGCTCAGCGTGTTCGGTCAGAGGGTTAGCTGCCCTCTGTAATAAAAAAAAAACTGAGTTCACCGATCAACAACGAACGAAAACGGGTGTCTTACGACGTCCGCCCCGAGCCGATACAACGAACGAAAGAGAGCAAAATGAGATTAAAAAAAAAAAAAAAGAAAAAAAGTCCTTCTTTATTTTCGCAGTTATGATCTGTCCGTTCATTCTTTGACGTCTTTGTTCACTGTAATAAGTTTAGTGTCTGTGTTTTGCGACCGCACCGCAAAACCGTGCGATTAGTAGACGAAAGGACGTGCTTCTCCAATGGAAACCGAAAACATTTGATCGCAAGGTCATAAGTCAACCGATTCCTCCACAGGAAAACACGTCTGATATATTCTACACGACACTGGTGACGGCATGTGAGTCATATGACAGGAATATGTTGTCGACCCACCTAACTTGTACACTTGGCGAATAGGTAAAAAGATTCTTCTACCTTGCCCGATTTAGGTTTTCTTGTGGATGTGATAATCAATCCAAAAAAAGTGATGAAAACATAAGAGATTGTCACATAAACTGCAACAAATGACTGCGACAGTCACACAGTTTTCCCTGTGCTCTGTCAAAACATATGTTTTTAACGTTTTCAAATTTTTCCGTGTGTAGACCGTCAAATCCTGCATATGTCGAAGCAAATCTGAACATGTCCTGGAATTTTGGAGAACGAAGTTGATTGTGTGTGTGTGCCTGAACATTGATAATTGTCTGAAAATAAAAAATTAAAATTTTCACTCGGGGGAAGATCCGAACCAAGGACCTCTGATTCCACAACTGCTCACGCTAACCACAGAACCACGGCGCTACTGAGGTAGTTGTATGCCTAATGCTACATATCTTCATCATGGACTACTCAGTTTGTATATTTTGCTTATTTTTTTCATAGTTCCACACAACTTCTTCCTGTTTTCTCGATTGGTCTGTGTTCAGTTTTTCAAGGTCTATCCACTGTGCCAACTTATAACTAAATCTGAGGGGGGTGTGCGATGGGGAGGTTCCCTCGTCAGTACCTTGTACAGGTTACCACGGGTTACCATTGCTTCCTGCGGGACTGCGTCAGAATAAAAGAGAAAAGAGGTCAGCAACAACTAGGTTTAATTATTAAATTATTAAAATATTTGTTACTACTTCATGGTTGCGTCTACTAGATTATTTATAAAATTTAGGAATTAGCGCTGTGCTTTTGGGTGCTCAGCAGCGTCTTTGATTCCAGATTTATGCATAATATTTCGACGAGTTACCCAGTCGTCGTCCTCATGAGCTGAGAGAAATGTTGTTATTGGTAGACGCTGCTGGAGTCCAAGACAGGATATTTGGAGTAGAGGAGAGTACACATGACAATACAGCTCTTAACACCTGAAGACGGCTTCTGCATCGATGGTCGAAATACTTTGCATCAAATGAAAGCAATAATACATCTGAGCAGCTGAAAGTATATTATTAATCAATCACGCCAAAAAAAAAGACCGAGAGACACCATGCTGGAATATCCACCCTAACAAACCGAATTTCCTCTGCCAATGATCATCAATATCTAAAGTTGATACGGAAATTGCAGCTTTCGATAACAATAGAAACCTGAAATTTGGAGTGGGGTTTAATCGTTTGAAAATGGGTTTTTCGAAATTTCATCCCTAAGAGGGTTAAACAAGAGATGAAAGGCAGTTTGAAAATTGCAGGCTTTCAAAAACAAAATATGGTGATGTGGTGTGAAGGGTGGTGGCCGTCAACTACGTACCCTCAGTCTCAGTGATGAAATATTAAAAGTTTTGGCTGGTTTCGTTGTCAAGGGGCTGGGATACGTAGCTGCTGCATTAGAGGCCAAATACTGCTGAGTCTACAGTATACAATATACACATGAATCGAATGGTCGTAGGTTGCTATCACTCGGCAATTGCGAATTTGGAACGTAACAAAGACGCTTGTAAAAGAGAAATTGCAATTAAATAAGATCTGCTGGTACTTTCTTAACGACTTTAAATGATGAGTAAGACAGAAGAAGTACTTTTGAGAATGCGGTATATTTCTGTAAAACACTTATTGGTGTCGATGATCCAGTAATTAAATAAAATACAAGTTGAGTGACAGGGAAACAATAGATTCCTGCTTCACGTAATTAGTTATGACCAACAAGATAGCTTGTGAGATGATCACTTCCAAACGCATACTACGTCTTCAGTGCAGAGGCCACGGAAATCTCACAAGTACACAAGTCGGCACTACGAAATGTTTCTATCTCCCACTACCACGTGCAAACTGCTTCACTCCAAGTCTTTCCCACGACCGTACGTCCCTCGCGCCATACTGTCCCCACCTTCCCCCCATCCAGTGCGACTGTCCCGTGCTGTCTCCCGAACTCGCCCTCCCTTCACTTCGGTAGTCGCCCCCCTTAGTAACGAGCGCTGTGAGTGGCGATAGCGCTCCCATCATGTCTCCAAGCCAACGCACACTCACAAACATTTTGAAACACATACAAAATGCTGAATTTACATTTAAACAACCTGAAATTAAATAATATTCCTACGGATGGACCATAAACACGCTCTAACACACATTATTAAATACATAAACAAATGAAATAGACATATGGCAAAAGAATAGAAGAGAAGTAAGCCAGTAGCTTAATGTCTTTGTGCTTTCTAAGACACAGTTGAATAATTGACCAATTTCTTCATGAATAGTATATATTGGATATAAACAAAGACATAGATGAATAAATATATTTATAAGCATGCTGCTACCGTTTTTTCGTGTAACCCTGAAGTACTTATGGCCTGACGCCACTTTGACCTCCAACAACTCTTGTATTATTCACGTTACATGCCTGTAATTTATACCAATTTAGGTTTACACTAATAGCTTTCTAAAAACAAGTTGCTCGACAAAATCAGATGAACCGTTTAGATTTTGGAAATTCGTTGCTGGGTGTTACCTGTATAATTTATCATCAGATACTAAACTTTAAACTCATAAAGATATTGAAAATCTGATTACACCATCAGAATCATCGTGCAAATAATGGTAATATACTTGTTTCTTCTTCAGGTATCATGATTCCTCTGGCTACTATTAATTTCTATACGAACTGTGAAATGTCTGCCATTAAGGTTTCACAAAATCCAACATATTTGGCATTCCCGGCATGTATCCTTCATCGACACAGCGTCACCATGGAATTCCCAGTCATGTGGCCGAGGGATCACGTGCTCCGGCAGTTGTGTGGGCGTCGGCGAGCCGCGGCGCGCCGAGAGGCCCCAGCGCAGCCACGCTAACTCCGAACTTAGAATATTTCCAGGGCGCCAATAGTCGCCCGTTACCTCACAAAATGTGTTGCTATTAAAGCAATTTGGAAGCTGTAACTACGAAGATAGGTCTTTGGTTTCTTGGTCAGATATAAGAAAACTATATCTATCAGCATTTTCGGAAATTCAGCCACCAAGGTGGTAAAATAGTGAGTGAAAATTTTTTTGAGAATTGATCATTACATATTACGACTAGACATTTTTAAAGCCACATCTATGAAAATGAGTACTTGATTTCTCAGTTGGAAATTAAAACATATGTTTTTCAGTGTTTTGTAAATTCATCCCCAAAGTAGGCGAAATACGGAAATATTTCGTTATGAAAGCATGTTTGAAGGTAAATTATGAACATTTGAATTTGGCTCATCAGTTAAAAATAAAATAAAATAAAAAATTACTTGTTTCGATACAGGGACGAAAATTTTTGAGAAAACATATCCTTATATTTAAAAAAAATGTTTACAACTAAATCCATGATTACAGTTATTTCACTTCTCGATATGATGTAAATAAATCTGAGTTATGGTATGAAAGTTTCTATAGAAATATCACCGCAGAAACGCAAAATGCATGAATAACCAAAACCTTGGACTCCAGGTACCAGAATCGCTTTTTCGTGAGAAGAACATTCGGAAAATACCATGTTTCTATGGCCTTAATTTGTGTGAAAACCTTAGAAGATGTTACAGTTCCCGAAAAACATAAAAATTCTATTAGAGAAAAACAAAAACAGTCTGTGTAAACCACACATTCCACGCCAGTAAAGCAGCAGGTGCTAATGCATGTGTGTGTGTGTGTGTGTGTGTGTGTGTGTGTGTGTGTTTGCGTATCATCAGTATTCTGACTGGCTTAATGCGGTCTACTACGAACTCCTCTCCTGTTCCAAACTCTCCGTCTCAGACTACAACTAACGGGGAACGTCCTCAATTATTTCTTGAATATACTCTAGTCTGTCTCTTCCTCTAGAATTTCTACACTCTACAGCTCCACCAAATACAACGGAAGTTGTACCTTAAGGTCTTCACTTAGGTCTTCTCATCCTATCCAGTGTTTTCGACCTGTTCTTCTTCTCGCCGATTTTACAGAGAACTAACTTATTTCTTATTGCTCCACCAAATTTTCAACATCGTTCTACAGCAAAACGCTTCGATTCGATTCTTTCCGGTTTTATTACAGTCCATGGTTAACTTCCATACAATACTGCGCTCCAAACGTACAAAGGCATGCTGAAATGTAATGGCTACGAATTTTTTACGCGAAAAATCTTAAAGGATTTTAAATAGAACTAATTTTATAAACAATCTACATCTTTATTATTCATGTTTACATATTTATTTCTCAAGTAGTCATCCAACGAGGGACCAGTTAGTCAATCCGTCACGGCAGGATGTTTGACTTTGTTGACGGAGAGAAAACACCGCTACTTGCAGTGCTTCGTCACTATCCAGTGAAGCTTTCTAAGGTGTTCTTTAAGTTTTTGAAACAGATGAAAATCGGATGGTGCCAGGCGGGACTATATGAAGGATGATAGAGGACAGTGAACCCAAGGCGTCCCATTGTTTCAGAAGTCGCAGCGCTCATGTGTGCTCTGGCATTGTCAAGCTGAAGGAAAAAGTTCTACAAGTATGGACGAACTCTTCGAATTCGTTCTTTCAGTTTTCTCGCTGTACCTTGCAAAATTTGTAGTGATGTCCTTAGGCATGAGTTCGAAATGCACAATACTTTGAGTATCCCGGAACACTCTGAGTATGACTTTTCCTGCTGATGGCACAGTCTTGACCTTTTTTGGAGTCGGTGATTCTCTGTGACGGAAAACCACTGATGATCACTTGTTTTCGGGGTCAAAATGGTAAAACCAGCTTATGTCACCTGTCATGCTCCAAACCCAATAGAAATTGTGAACAGGTGTCCAATCACGTCTGTTTCATGTGAGAAGTGAGCATTCGAGGCAACGATCGTGCTAATAGTTCTGCAGTGTTGTCCCATACACGTTCTTTGGATATGCCTCGCTTACCTGAAAGCTGTATCTGTGTTGTCCGCCGATTTTTTCTGACGACTTAAACAACTCTGTTCCGATAAGACTCGTCAGTACACAGCTTTCGTTTTTCTACGGATTGTAACTGGAGGCTCGTTTTCTGCGATTAGAAAGTCTCTGTTGCAGCGACAGAGATTCGTTTCAAGCCAACATGTCATGCGCTACAATTCGGAGACCTGTAGGGGCATATGGTTTCAATTTGCGTCACAGGAGAGGGAAAGTCGACCGCGTAATATGCATGACATGTAGTACCTCAACGAATGAAATTTCCAAGGCATTAACTTCTAGCACGCCCTCGTACATTCTCAGAAATTTCTTCCTCTAGTACTGTTTTGACCAGGATTTCCCTCTTAGCTGGTACTGGTCTGTGCTGGTCTTATTTTTTATAACTTTGTTGCTTCGTCTTTCATGTGCTATTTTGCTTCGTTTTTAGTAGTAAAATTTCTTCACTTGTTGCACTTACTGGTTATCAGTTTCTATGTTTATCTAATCCGTGGTACTCCTCATTACTTTTCAAAAAAATGTTCAAATTTGTGTGAAATCTTATGAACCTTAACTGCTAAGGTCATCAGTCCCTAAACTTACACACTACTTAATCTAAATTATCCTAAAGACAAACACACACACCCATGCCCGAGGGAGTACTCGAACCGCCGCCGAGATCAGCCGCACAGTCCATGACTGCAACGACTTAGACTGCTCAGCTAACGTTACTTTTCCTTTGGTTTAGTGTCAGTCCATAATGTTTCCTCATTAGACTGTTGAATGGATTCAACACATCATCAATTCTCCCTCACTTTCACCGAGGGCAGCAATGTCGTCAGCGAATCTCATCATCGCTATCCAGATTTTTGAATCCGAGTTAATGATGGAAAATAAACTTGGTAGTTGACATTGTTTTACGAAGCATTCCATGATTATCCGAAGCGAGATTCTGAAATAGAAAGCCGAAACAAGTAAACAAGTGGGACACGCAGACATATCAGAGTCTTTTCGTTTGTATATTCAGAGAGATCTCCCCCGTACAATCAGTCGCAGCGCAGGGTAACGAAGACTACAGCACAGCCTCAGCTGGCTCTCATTACAGTGCTGACACTGCGATCATTAGCTAATTAAATTTCCGAACAAAATTTTCTCGAATGCTAATTATCTGTTATATGCGCGCCATGATGCCTCCGGCTCTTTCAAATCGAGTTACGCTCATTGTCAACTTAGTCCGGATGGCAGCAGAAGTTGAGGGGGCGACGGTGGGGGGCGACGTGGGGGTGGTCGATAGGGCGCAGTGCGGAAGCGAAACTTCCTTTTTCAGCCCCGGCCGCTCTCGTTTTCCGCCTGCGAAGACGTCGCCGGGCCGGCTGGAAGAATGCAGGGCAAACATCTTGAGTCCGGCCGGGGAGCGTCCAGTTGTTTAGAATACAGGGGGCGGCTTCGTCGTGCACCCCGGTCACGGCCCGTCGCTAACGAGCCGGGTGGGCCGGCGCCGCCCACCGCCCGCCCAGGGCACGCCGCCCTTCCTCCAGTTTAGCCCTGTCTCATTTTTCTTCTTATTTTCCGTCCAGAGTTGTCAGGTGGTGCCCCGTAGGGACAGATGCACATACCGTCAACCCTTTGCCACAGTGCAACGCAAGAAGCCATCTCCAAACCTGCATTTCTATATCCACAGCTGCAGTACGCTGGCCCCATACTGTATTAGGCGGAGGTTCTACAACTAGATCTACAGAGTGTTTCACAATTACTGTTACACACTTCTAGAGGTTGTAGAGGGGACTTAGTAGATCAAACTTTATATAGGAACCCATCTCCGGAAACAGTTCGTTTTCTTGTTACAAGGAAAACAAAAATGTGCAGATTTCGCACCTATTTACTGTAATTTTAGAAAAGAAATTCGGTATGACGACCACTAAGTTAAGTGCACACAGTACTTTCGCATAAACTGTGTCCAACATCTGTTGTGTATGGCTAATCACTGCTGCCACTGCCATGATCCGTGCAACCAGGTCTTCCTCCGACTGGACTGAGGTCTCGTGAATAAGACTCTTCGAGTGGCCCGACAACAAAAAGTCCAAAGGTGTTAAATGTGGGGATCTTACTGGCCAAGCATGTGGTCCATCTCGACCGATCCACCTGTACCTTTAGCCTACAGTGAGATGGTTTCAGACACGAACTGCAAAATGTACTGGTACCACAATTCGTGCCGACTGTCCAGTCGCACATTTTCCGAAAACTCCGCCAGCACTTTTAGCAGGAATATCAAATACCTGGCATCTTGAGCTACCGAGGAAGTACTTTCGCCCAGTCACAAGACCAGCTCAGACATGGATGTCGAAGATATGCTGAAGTCCTCGTGTACAGGTGGTTTTGGGGTTTCGTTTATTCCAAAAGTGGCTATTTAGAGTGTTTAAAACACCTTCCTTGCTGAATGCACTTCGTCGGTGAACAAAATTCGCCTAGGAAACAGAGGGAAATCTGCACAGCGGTGTATAAACCAAGCACAGAAATTAACACGTGGCCTAAAATCCGCCGGGAGCGTGCGTGTACCATCTGAAGCTGACATGGGTGAAGTTGGTGTTCATGCAGAACACGCCAGACACGTGCAAGTCACGTGCAGTGGCTCTTCTACTCCTCAATGGGTTCTATTCAACTCGATGAAGTAATGCGACAATGTGCCTCCTTCTGGAAGCATCACAGTTTGCTCTACCGCTTGTGAATTTCCCACTTTCCCGTAGCAGTTGCTCTACTCTGGCATACATGGGATGACATGGAGTCACACGATTTGGAAAGTACTCATGGAATAGACAATGAGATTCTCTTTCATTACTGCAAATTTAACCGTAAAATTACAACATATCGGTGTACTCTACAAATGTTTCATCAGGCATTCTCTTACTGCAGTACTAGTCACCGTAATGTCAACCGACGCATCACCAGGAAGTATGAAAACAAGGCAGACGAAACAGAGGACAGGCCGGCCGGAGTGGCCGTGCGGTTCTAGGCGTTACAGTCTGGAGCCGAGTGACCGCTACGGTCGCAGGTTCGAATCCTACCTTGGGCATGGATGTGTGTGATGTCCTTAGGTTAGTTAGTTCTAAGTTCTAGGCGACTGATGACCTCAGACGTTAAGTCGCATAGTGCTCAGAGCCATTTGAACCATTTTGAAACAGAGGACATCACGTGACGTCGCGTCATCGTACCATTTATGAATATTGGCAACCTACTGTAACAGGCGAGCTGCATAAGAAACATCTAGCGCGCGACCAAGTAGTTTTTGTTTTCCTTGTAACATGGAAACGAACCGTTTCCGCACGTGGATTCAAATGTTAAACTTGATCCACTAAGTCCTACAACCTCTACAACTGTGTAACACAAATTATGAAACACCCTGTAAATCAACATGACTATTCTACATTTCACAGTGAAGTGCCTGGCAGAGGCTACTAAGTCCTTCTACAACCTCTACAACTGTGTAACACAAATTATGAAATACCCTGTAAACCAACATAACTACTCTACATTTCACAGTGAAGTGCCTGGCAGAGGGTTCGTCGAACCAGCTTCAAGCTAGTTCGCTAGCGTTCCACTCTCGAGCAGCGCGCGGGAAAAACGAACAATTAAGTCTTTCCGTGCCAGCTTTGATTTCTTTGATATCTCTCCTCCCCCCCCTCTCGCCCCCCCCCCTTCTGTGTTGGTGGGTATCAACAAAATATTTTCTCATTTCAGGAGATAGCTGGTGATCGAAATTTCATGAGAAGATCCGGCCACAACGAAAACTGCCTTTCTTTCTTTCTTTTTTTAATGGTTACCACCGCATTTGGTGTATCATATCCGTGGCATTCGCTTCCCTACTTCGCTATAACACAAAAACCAGCTGCCCTCCGTCAACCCTGTCTGATGTGGATACCACAATGCGCAGCAACACTCCAGAAGAGGGCAGCAAGCTTAGTGTAAGCTGTGTCTGTAATAGCCCTGCTTGATTTTCTAAGTGTCTGCGAATAAATCGCAGACTGCGGTATGCTTTCCCCACAATATTGTGTATATTATCGTACCAATTTCAGTTAATCGTAATTGTAATCCCTAAGTATTTAGTTGGAATTACAGCCTTTAGATTTGTGTGATACATCGTTTAACTTTTAGTAATCATGTGGATCTCTTCGTACCTTTTCATTATTTAGAGTGGTTTGCCACTTTTCGCACCATAGTGATATCTTGTCTAAATAATTTTACTATTATAAACGTAGGATTCCGCGGCCATTGTCAGATTCAATACAAATTTTCTGTGTTTGTGACCGCATTGTTAACTACCGACGTTTCGGTCCCTGTTGCAAGCGACCTTCTTCAGGTTGTTTCTGCTTACTGCTAAACGTCGGTAGTTTTATATTTAGTTACAATGCGGTCACAAACCCAGAATAATTTTCTTGAGTATTTTACTACTAGTTTTGATCATCTGATGACTTTACAAGACGGTAAATGACAGCATCATCTGCAAACATTCTAAGAGGGCTGCTCAGATCGTCTCCTAAATCGTTTATGTAAATCAGGATCAGAACTTCCTCAGGGAACCTCAGATGTTATTTCTGCTTTACTCGACGACCTTCCATCAATTATTACGAACTGTAACCTTACCAGCAGGAACTCAAGAGTCCAGTCGCACAATTGAGACTATACTCTATAGGCACACAATTTGATTAGAAGTCGATTGTGAGGAACGGTGTGGGAAGTCTTCTGCAAATCCTGAATGGTATACCATCTGGACTGGTGGTCTTGTCATTATTAGGTATAAGTGATTTAAGCTGATTATAAAGTGAATTAAGCTGCTTCGCTATAACGGGGATATCTCCTTCTAAGTTGCTCCTATTTGGTGGTTGCTCTTGATTTATTATTTCTCCCCTTTCTTGTGCCGGTGGAAAATATTGTGTTGGAACAACAGCTGTTTGTAAGCCTCCAAATGAGCTTCAATATCTCTAGTTTCACTGCCATGGTCCTCTCGTTCCTCTCGTCTCGTGACATAAATGAAGGAGGAAGTAATATGTTGCCTCATTGCTCTCAGGACGTACGCTTTCTGAATTTTGATAGTAAACCACACCATGATGCATGACTGAGCTGCTCTCCTTTGGCTCTTCTTTACTTCCTGCTTCAGTGCAACCCGCTAAGGGTTCCAAACTGACGAGTAGTTATCTAGTTTTGTAAGCTACCACCTTGGTGCATCTGGCTATACTTCCTTAAGGTCTTACAGTGAATCTCAGTCACAATATAACTGTCCCATAATGAGTGTCATGTGGACTGTAATGGAATACTATTACAAATGATCAGAACACTGTTGCAAAAGCAACGAAAAAAGCATGCCAAATTTAAAAGAACTTTATACTTCCAAGATTGACGATCTTTTGCAGAAGCTCGAAATTTAGCGCGGACTTCAATGCAAGATGCTTATAATTGTTTCCAAAACGAAACTATCTCTCGAAACCTGTCAGAAAATCCAAAGAAATTGTGATCGAATGTGAGGTATGTTAGTGCAAAAAAACAATCAATACCGCCAGCTGATGTGACCGAGCGGTTCTAGGTGCTTCAGTCCGGAACAGCACTACTGCTACGGTCGCAGGTTCAAATCTTGCCTCGGGCATGGATGTGAGTGATGTTCTTAGGTTAGTTAGTTTTAAGTAGTTCTAAGTCTAGGCGACTGATGACTTCAGATGTTAAGTCCCATAGTGCTCAGAGCCATTTGAACCATTTTGAACAATCAATGCAATCTCTGCGCGATAGCAACGGAGATACTATCGAAGGTAGTGCTGGCAGGGCAGAGTTCCTAAACACAGGCTTCCGAAATTCCTTCACCAAAGAAGACGAAGTGAATATTCCAAAATTCTAATCAAGAACAGCTGCCAGCATGAGTAACGTAGAAGTAGATACCCAGGGAGTAGTGAAGTAACTTAAATCACTTATACCACTTAGCTTCCTTTCAGAGTGTGCTGATACAATAGCTCCATACTTAAACACCATATACAATCGTTCGCTCGACGAATGCTCCGTACCCAAAGACTGGAAAGTAGCACAGGTCACACTAATATTCAAGAAAGGAAGTAGAAGTAACCCACTAATTTACAGAACCATATCATTAACGTCAGTACGTAGCAGGATTTTGGAACATATATTGTGTTCGAGCGTTATGAATTACTTCGAAGAAAACCGTCTATTGACACACAGTCCACACCGACATAGAAAACATCGTTCGTGTGAAACACAACTAGCTCTTTACTCGCACGAAGTGTTGTGTGCTACTGACAAGGGATTTCAAATTGGTCCCGTATTTCTGTATTTCCGGGAAGCTTTTGACACTGTACCACACAATTGCATTCTTATGGAGGTATCGTCTGAGTTATGTAACTGAATTCGTGTTTTCCTGTCAGAGAGGTCACATTTGTAGTAGATGACGGGAAGTCATCGAGTAAAACAGGAGTGATTTCGGCGTTTCCCAAGGCAGTGTTATAGGTCCTTTGCATTCCTTATGTATATAAAAGATTTGGGAGACAATCTGAGTAGCCGTGTTAGGCTGTTTGCAGATGACGCTGTCGTTTATCGACTAGTGAAGTCATCAGAAGATCAAAACAAATTGCAGAACGATTTGTAAAATATATATTTACGGTTCTAACATTGTCAATTGACCCAAAATATCGAAAAGTGTGAGGTCTTCCATATGAGTGGTAAAAGAAATCCGTTAAGCTTCGGTTACACGATATATCAGTCAAGTCCAAAGTCTGTAAATTCAAATAAATACCTAGGAATTACAATTACGAACGACTTATATCGGAAAGAACACAGAAAATGTTGTGGGGACGGGTAACCAAAGACTGTTTTTATTGACAGGACACTTAGAAAATGTAAGAGATGTACTAAATACACTGCCTACACTAGGTTTGTCCGTCCTCTTCTAGAATACTGCTACGCGGTGTGTAATCGTTACCAGATAGGATTGACGGAGCACATCGAAAAAAATGAGAGAAGGGCAACAAGTTTTGTATTATCGCGATAGAGGGGAGAAAGAATCACTGAAACGATACAGAATTTGTGGTGGACATCATAAAAAAGGAGTTTTTCGTTGCGGCGGAATCTTCTCACGAAATTTCAATCACAAACCTTGTCCTCCGAATGTGAAAATATTTTACTGCCGCCGACCTACGTAGGGAGAAAGGATCATCGTAATAAAATAAGGGAAATCGTAACTCACACGGAAAGGTATAGGTGTTCGTTTCTTTCGCGCGCTGTACGTGATTGGAATAATAAAGAATTTTTAAGCAGGTTCGATGAACCCTCTGCTTGGCACTGAAATGTGATTTGCAGAGTATCCCTGTAAATGTAGACGTAGACGAACAGAATGGAATTTATATAGTGTAAATGACTGAGTAATCAAGAGATGACCTAATCTCGTTATGTTATATTGAAGGGTAGTGTACTAGTGAAGAATGATTAATTCCATATTTGGGTTACTGAGATAAAAAGAACAAAAGGGGAATTTTCTGCCCGACTCAAAATAAATAAAACTGTTCACATGTATTAGAACTGTGCCTCTACTCAGATGTGCAAAAATCATGCTCAAGAAAATTAAATAAACATAATTCCTTCACTTCATGTGTAGGTCCCACACATATGTAGCACCAGTGTTGTTGAATAACAGATATGATTGCTGTGACAATGCACTCGGTCATTCGAAATACATTGACCTGCCCAACCCGTGAATCTTGCGGTAATACTGTAAACAAACCCACCCCAAACACTGTACACCAGCTGTCAGATCTGAATGCGGCACCTGCTGCAGTGTTCGACCAACTAGAACAAAGCTCATATATAATAGGTCCGCGCGCACCCGGCATAATGGCGGTTTCCAAATATGTTCACTTCACAATTTAAATTATTTATTACCTCAGAAATCATAATCTGCAGAACACAGCAAACGCAGTGAATGAAATGTGTGAGCACTATTTTACTAATTCATATGAAAATTTTATGAAGGATGTGAAGAAATACTACGTTTATATGTTAGTATTTTTGTGGCAATTCGCGGTAATCAGGTTCATCCAACACCATATTACAACTGGGACAGCATTTAATTTTAAATGGGAAACAAATAACTCACAAATTTTGCAATTCGGAACGTTATTCTACCTAGTACTCGGTTATAAAATATCCTCTATCCTTGCACCTCACCCACTTAAAATATTCCGTAATATTACTGACTAGTCTTCCACGAGTCACTTGAGAAAAAGGTTTTCTCAACAAAAAAAAATGGTTCTGAGCACTATGGTACTTATGTTCTGAGGTCATTAGTCCCCTAGAACTCAGAACTAGTGAAACCTAACTAACCAAAGAACATCACACACATCCATGCCCGAGGCAGGATTCGAACCTGCGACCGTAGCGGTCTCGCGGTTCCAGACTGCAGCGCCTAGAACCGCACCACCACTGAGGCCGGCGGTTTTCTCAGTGTCGTATCGCGTCATAATGTAAAATAAAAATAACTATACTGGGAGGAATAAACATTTCGGCCACGGCAACAGTGGCCTTACTCTAGTTATACTGATCGGTAGTCCCAGAAGGAGGTCACGGTAAGCGAGCCGAGACGTTGATTTCTTCCAGTATAGTTTTTTCCATATTATGACGCGGTACGATACTCAAAAAATTTGATGTCAATGATTCCGAGATAGTGTGCCATGACGACGTTTCGTATGGTGCTGGACGATTCTACGTTGAAAATAATGTCTCCAGATCTGTTCCAGCTGACTACCTTACTGCCGCAGCTGTCGTCGGTAGCTTGATGTTATCGGACTGCAGTTGCAATGTGTGCTCAGTGTGAAACATGCAGCACTAACGTATTTACGGATTAGATTTCTCTATACTATGCCCTTACTCTGTACCGCACGCGTAACAGTTTCATTTCCTTGTGTGAGTCGACAGGGAGCAAAGGGCAGCCTTCATAATGTTGAAATCAAATTTCATGTACACACGCATTGTTTCACCGGCGACCCACCGATTAGCACACGCGAGATATGTCGTAGTTCAGCACAATACACACTTCACAGTTCACTCAATATTAATCACTGTTTTTCTACAATTTGATATGGTGTACAAATTAAGTTAAATGTTTTATTCGTGTCCTCAAATACATGAAAACCAACCAGTCAGTTACGCAATCATGTCAACAACCACCGCCTCTTCTTGACTGGTACTTGAATCTCGGTTGTTCAGTTTAAATAAACGTTACATGCTCTCTTCAAAGACACATATTCAGTGAAATATTGTGTTCATACAGAAATATCTGAAATATTTGAATGTAATGACAATAATCATTAAATATAATGAATAAAAAAACGAGATAAAATATTTACATAGGCTTCCTATAACTATACTTCAAAGGTAGGCTTCAAAAGCAAGTAGGTTGCTTCCGGCAGTTGAATAGATGTCATTGCTTCGAGTGTTTGTTTGTCAACAGCAGAACCAAACAATAATGAGTTCTTCCGCCAACAAGTAAGCAGTAATTTAAATTTGTTTCTGTTGAATTTCAGCTGTTAATCCACACCCCAAGCATTTCTCTACAATTAAATAGGATTTTCTATATACAATAACGTCAACCGTAAACAGCCTGTTGGAACTTACGACAATATCTATAAGATCAGTAATATATCATGATCAGTTACTGCGCTACAACACACTCCTGCTGTACTCCTGAAACTGAAGAAAGTGCTCTCTTGTTGTAACAGAGATTCTTCAATCACAAAGCTCCTTTACCTTGTGTGGTGGACAATTCATCAACCCAAATTCCGCTTTAAGTCGTGCTCTGGCAGTTGTTAAACTACAGAGGGACAGAATAAACTCTTGTTTCATGTGTTGATGGCTAACATTTTTTGTTATCGATAATGTTTAACTAAAGAACAATCATACAATCAGCTTAACAGCTCATTCAGCCATATACTGGATAGCTGAAAAAAAGTTGAGGAACTTATAAATGATGGTCAGTTCAGCACCAGAGAGCCTTTTAAGACGTTCCGCTTAATGGAAGCAAAAGTTACGAAAAATCAAGAAGTGTTGCAGTGCACTGAAAATTAAGTTGTCTGATAAGAAATGATAACTTTCGCAGAGCAGGTGAGGAAAGGAATCTGTGGAAAATATTTATTTAATGAAGGGGCATATTGATTTAATGAATGGGCAAGATGGTAGGAAATGTGTTAAGATATCAGGGAATGATTTGCATGGTACGTACTAGAGGGAGTTGCAGATGTCAACTACTTTTGGTATCCGTGTCGGCGCAGCCCAGGCAACCGACATCTCTCGCTGCAAATGACGCCTAGAAAGAGACTCAATGTCCATTTATGAAAATACCGGCGGTTATCGAGGAAGTTACACAGTTGCATCCCCATAAGATTAGGGGACATTTAATAATCTAGGAGAAGGTAGAGTTTTACATTACATTCTCCATATTAATCACCCTAAAACACAAAATAACGTAGGTATTCATATAAAATGCGTGTGTGTATGTATCAGGACTGCTGTGGGGAGAACTGTTACATAAACAGGTTGCGTTCTCTCAAATTTCTCTGAGTATACTGGCACGGTCATATCTTGCAGAGCATAACCACGACAATTAAAAAATATTTCAGTGAATATGTAGAAGGGAAAATGTATCAAATAGGAAATCTTGGTGCGGATACGACCGACAAGGGGATCTCCCCTCATCCTCATCATCTATTTCGTCCAGATGTGTGTATATGCGGGGCGTTGGCCAGAAACGTAAGTGATGGAAGTGGGAGCTCCAAATGGCTAAGCGTTCACACACATACAAAAAAAAGAAAGGAAAAAATAATGCGTATTTGGTCAGGGCCTGCCGAGGCAGCGGGCATTTATGTTAACGTAGTAAGTAAGAAGCGATTGGCGTAATAGGAAGAATATACAACGGTAAACCGAAGATCATGCTTTCGAGTCCCCATTCTGAAACTTATTTTTATTTTCAATTTTTGTGTTACTTACACTGAAAATATTCCGAAATAGTGTTCCATGTGCTGTAGTTATTAATACTTTCATTAAAGGGAAGCAAAGGTAGGCAAACAGAAATCTTGGATTGCAAATAAATTACAATATACAGCGTCAACGAGGACTCCGCAAATAACTTTCCGAAAAGAGGGGCGAGTAAAACGTAAAGGATTTCATACTCCGTTGGGTTCATTTTGGCCTTCGAGCAGCCCTCGGCAGCTAATTCAATCCTATAATGTCTGTATGTCTGTTTTTATCATGGCATAAGGAATATGATGATAAAGCTACTCTTATCTGATCGAGTGAGAAAAAGAAATCGCACCCAGACAAGACTGTATCAAAATACATTCCGTTCTTCATCACCGGCTATCGGTGCCAACATTTGGCGAAATGATGGGCTACGTGTGGTTTCCTGCCTATCTGTGCGAAGAGAGAGGATCTTTTGTAATCGTAATCCAAGTCAGTTTTTCTATAGAAACGACCATGTAATTGTAAAAAAATGCGGCATTTATCACGAGTACAAGATGCGTGAAAATTATCGCGTTCCTGTTTGTACGATGAATATCGCCAAACACTGTGTAAATCATCAACTGTAAAAAAAAGAAACTATCCAATTTCACTCCCCGTGCGTCTTAAACACCTTCCTGAAAATTATTTGCAATCCCATATTTTCCTCTACCTTGCTTTTCATGTCTTCCATGAAAATATTCGTAAATACGATATAGGAAGCATAATTTCGGTTTATGTGCAATGTGAAAAACATAAAAAATTAAAATGAAAATAAGCTTCAGCATAGGGACTCGAAACCTCGAACCTCTTATTACCATTCTGCACGCTTTCTGCTGCTCCGACCGCTGCCTTGAAAGAATAACTCTTGCCTCGCCAGACCTTCGCCAAAAATTCTATTTATTCTTAATTCGTGGCCATCTTGAGCTCCTGCGACAGGCACTTTCATTTCTGGACAAGCCGTGCATAAACATAAATTTGGACGAAACGCGTGATGACCTATAGGCGCGGTGCTCTTGTGAGTCGAATACCAGAAGCAGAAAGTGGAACCTTTCAGGTTCAATATTCGTCTGTTGACGATGAAATCCAAGATGATATTTTTTTGTAAGTGCACAGCTTTCAGACCCTGCTACAATCACAATATTTCTTCCAAGTGCTTAGCTACCCCTCTTCTTCCAAAATCTTTTATATAAGAATTCTCAGAGTTTTGTTGGACGCTATTGAACAATCCAGGAGTTGTTTCAAGAAGTCATAGACACCTAGAAATCATATCAGGACATCGTCTTCAATTCCGATTAGTGTATCTTCGTGTACGAGATTATTCATGTGAGCTCGCGAGATGAAATCAAATAGGGACAGATAAGGTGAACAAATGGCCACTAAAAAGGACCTCACCTTCCTATCCATTTGTCAGGGAATGTCTGACACAAATGTTCAAGAACAATACGAGGTGCGACAATAAAGAAATGAGACTGATGTGAAAAAAATGTTGCTTACCCTTTTAGCCAAGTTGAGTGTTGTCTCCTTCAAAGTAGTTCCCCTCTGATTGCACACACTTTTTCCAGCGTTTCTGCCATTGATGGTAACATTTCTGGAACTCATCTTCTGTAATATCCTCCAAGACCCTCGTCACAGCTTTTTGGACATCTTGTGTTGTTTGAAAATGGTGTCTCTTGACCGCCGTTTTGACTCTTGAAAATAGAAAAAAGTCTCACGGAGCGATATCTGGAACTACTGAAATTTGTTTTGAGGTTAAAAATTGCCGTAGTGACATAGCAGTATGGGATGGCGCATTATCGTGATGCAGAATCCATTTCTCAGCAATGTTGGCACGGACACGAAGAACTCTTTTACGAAGTCTTTCTAAAATTTCGTTAATTGTTAGTCCAGGAGGCACCAACTCTTTATGAACAATTCCCTTGGAATCAAAGAAGCACACAAACAAGCATTTCACATCTGACTTTGACATGCGAACTTTTTTTGGTCTGGGTGATCCCTTTGAGCACCATTGCGAACTTTGGCGTTTTGTCTCTGGATCGTAATGAAAAAACCAACTTTCATCACCAGTGATAACACAGCTCAACAATTCTGGATTGATTTCCGTTTACTCTAAAAGATAGGCTGCCTCATTTTTCGTGTTTCTCGCTGTTGTGGTATGAGATTTTTGGGGAACATTTTTGCACAAATCTTTCTCATACCAAAATCTTCAGTTATTCTTAGACGAACCGTTGCTCGATTGATGTTCAGTTCTTCTGCAATCATTTTCACGGATAATCTTCGATCAGATCGTATGAGTTCACACACCCTGGCCAAGTTGCCATCCATCCGTGAGTTTCTTCATCTTCAGCATTCGTTCTGCCTTCACTTAACATTTTATGCCAACGAAAAACTTGAGCTCTTGACATAACCTCCCCTCCAAAAGCCTTCTGAAGCTTACCGTAAGTTGTCGTCGCGATCTCACCTGATTTAACGCAAAAAGAAATGGCATACCGTTGCGTAATATTATGCGGTTCCATTTCCGTGACATGAGACACAAACACGTGTTAACTTATTACAGCACAACTCACGGCTGAGCAGTTGCATCGATGTCCCACTTGGACTAGAAGCAGCTTATAGACCAAGGTCAAAGATATTGTGCCTACACAAACCTGCAGGGTTGCCACATCTTGCAAAGAAAATCAGTCTCATTACTTTATTGTCGCACCTCGTATGTACAAAGCGAACAAATGCTATCGTGTTAAATGGCATCACACTGCCCCGCTGTAAACTATTTGATGTAAACTGTCTGGCCGCAGCTACAAAATACGCTGGAGAGTGTGAAATGTGTTAGTGTAAAAATAATAAAAGAATGGCCAAGTGCGAGTAGCACTTGCTCTCTGAGGGTTCCTTAGAAACTTCATTATGCTTATAGACATTTCATACATCCTAGGAAACGAAAATATCCATGGTTTTTGCCTTTTATTGCCAGTAATACTGGCAAGACGTCTGTCCCGGAAATTCCAAGACTTTCGAGAACATTGTGATCACAAGTCCGAAGTCCGTAAACAAACGACAGAAGAAAAATATTTTTAGTGTGATGTAATTACAAACTAACAATTTTGAAATTTTTTTGTCCTGTGTTTGTAACGTGAAACGTTTCATGATTAGAAGTAAACAAAAGTGCTCTATATGTTTTACTGAGTGAGTCTGTGAGAGTCAAAATATCTGACATAAATGACCTTATCTTTTGACCACATACTCTTCGAAGCTTCAGTTATTTCATTACCCAGAGATTGTTACGTGACATAAAGTTCACCCAGAGAGGCCTACCTCTTCCTGACAAAACGGGTTCTAATAGACAAACACACAGATAGATGGATAAGAAAGTGTTCCTATAAGGGTTACGTTTTTACCGATTGAGATATGGAACACCAAAAGTTATCCCACAGGTGCAATGCTCGTGGAACATGATAGGTTTATGTGGATTAACACTCAAGTTAGTATTTCTTATAAACACAACTGAAAGTAAAATGAAAATTCTTGTACCCTGCTTGTGGATAGGTAGTAACTATTCTGCAGACCAACTGCTGCATTGTCTCAACGTAACTCGCCGCCATAAATGACTGGATATTGTGGCAAAGCTTGACTATAATCAAAGAAAAGGACCTGGTCTGTGTTATGTAACTTGGCAGGCGTAAATCGTATAAAATGGAATAAGAACTTCATATAACCAAATTCAGTTGCTGTACACATCGCCTCAACATGTAAACCATGCTTGGATTGTATAACTCCAGGGCTCAAAGTGGTGATGGCACGCAGGCATTTTGTTAGTGTATGTCCAGTTGTTGTACTGGGGGATAGGATGTGTTCGGCACTCGTTGACTTCTGATGTGCAAAATAAAGCTTCAGTACGTCAAACAAAACTAAAGAAGTTACGAATCTTTTCTGAAATTAGGTGCATTCTCCACAAAAGTAACTTGAGCTCATATTAAAAATAGAAAACAAATAATAATGAAATTAAAGAGAAGAAACTTTCAGAAGTTCGCAAAAGAGATTTAAACATTGATATTACTGGTTTGCCATTACTTACTGGAACGAAGGAAACAAATGTAAGATCTAGCGTTATATCTGCCTTGCTGATATTACTTGAGTAGAATTTAACACAAAATGAAAATAAATAAAGAAGGAAACATTATAATTACAGGTTACTAATATTAAAAGAGGTACTTCTTCGTAAAATTTCTGAGAAAAGGAAGTAACAAAAATAAAATGGACCATTTATTTCACACCAAAACTAAACAGAGATAAAGGTTATCGATAAAAATTACATCACTGACTTACTATTCAACTTTCTCTTCGGTTAAAAATGGTCGGCATTAATCCACAATCTAAATAGGAGCTGTGCTATACGTATTACATTATATCATAAGTAAGGAAATTCCTTAACCGGTAGGTGGGCTCAGTATTAATTAACTTTGAGTGACCAGTGGTATTTGGATTCGATATTTAATTAGTGAGACATCTAATTACCAGACTTGAGGTACACGACTTTCACTTCTTATTACGCTTTCACGAACGCAGGATTTTATCCTTATTACGTCTGTCAGTAAAACGTTAACTGCAGCGAATGTTATGCACTGGTTACTTAAATTCCAGCTAAGTACTTGCAACTTATAGACTATGTCTGTTGCTAACGATCAACAGTCAGTTCAGATACAATATTACGCTCACTTGTTTGTACTAAACTTAAATTAAATAAGAAAAAAAAAACCTTGACCTTGAACGCAGTGACATCAATGAGTAGAGAAAATGTATGAGTCATCATTCTTCTGGTTGGTTTAACGTAGACCGCCACGAATTCTTCTCCTCTGAGCAGCAGTTGCACCATTCATCCTCAATTATTTACTGATTGTATTACAATATCTGTCATCCTCCAGAGCTTTTTCCCTCTACAGCTCCCTCTAGTACCATGGAAGTTATTTCCTGATGTCTTAAAAGATGTACTATCATCCTATCTCTTCTTCTTGTCAGTGTTTTCCGTGGGTTCCTTTCCTCGCCGATTCAGCGGAAAAAAGCCTCATCCGTTACCTTAACTGTCCACGTAATTTTCAACATTCCGCTGTAGCACCTCGTCTCAATTGCTTCGCTTCTCTCCTAGTTTTCTTACAGTCCAGGCCTCACTACCACATAATGCAGTGCCCCAAACGTAATTCTCAGAATTTTCTTCCTCGAATTGAGACCAATGTTTGATACTAGCAGATTTCTCTTCGCCAGGAATGCCCTTCTTGCCAGTTATCGTCTGCTTTTTGTGTACTTCTTGATACGTCCAAGGCGGCAGAATTCCTTAAATATATTTACTATGTGTACACCAATTATGATGTTAAGTTTCTCGCTGTTTTCCTTTCTGCTACTTCTCATCACTTTCTTCTTTTCCGACTCATTTTCAATCCATATTCTACGTTCATGGGACGGTTCACTCCATTCAATATATCCTGTAATTCTTCTTCCTTTTCACTGAGGATAGCAACATCGTCAGCGAATCTTATCATTGATATCCCTTCGCCCTGAACTTTTTCCCACTCTTAAAACCATTTTTGCTTTCGTCATTGGTTCTTCGATGTATATATTGAACAGAAGGAGCAAAAGACTACACTCATGCCTTACACGCTTTTTTAATCCTGCATTTCGTTCTTGGTTCAAAAATGGTTCAAACGGCTCTAAGCACTATGGGACTTAACATCTGAGGTCATCAGTCCTCTAGACATAGAACTACTTAAACGTAACTAACCTAAGGACATCACACACATTCATGCCCGAGGCAGGATTCGAACCTGTGTCAGTAGCAACAGCGCGGTTCCTGACTGAAGCGCCTAGAACCGCTCGGTCACAAAGGCCGGCTCGTTCTTGATATTCCTGTTTTATTGTTCCTTTTGGTTCTCGTGTATATTGTATATTATCTGTCTTATCCTATAGTTTACCCCTGTTTTTCTCAGAATTTATAACTTCTTGCACCATTTGACAGCCGGCCGGAGTGGCCAAGCGGTTCTAGGCGCTTCAGTCTAGTACCGCGTGACCGTTACAGTCGCAGGTTCGAATCCTGCCTCGGGCGTGGATGTGTGTGATGTCCTTAGGTTAGTTAGGTTTAAGTATTTCAAAGTTCTAGGGGACTGATGACCTCAGATATTAAGTCCCATAGTGCTCAGAGACATTTGAACCATTTTTTTAACCATTTGACATTGTCGAACACTCTTTCCAGGTCGACAAATTCATTGCCAACCGCAACGTCAAAACTGCATCTCTGGTCCCTTTACCTTTCCTGTAGCCAAATCGTTCGTCATCTAATAGATCCGTAATTTTCTTTTCCATTCTTCTGTATATTATTCTTGTTAGCAACTTAGATGTACGATCTGTTAAGCTGATTGTGCGATAATTCTCGCACATGTCGGATCTTGCTATCTTGGTACTGTGTGGATGACATTTTTCCGAATGTCTGTTGGTATATTACCAGTCTCATACTTCCTGTACATTAACGTGAATAGTTGTTTTGTTGCCTCCTCTCCGAATGATTTTAGATATTACGATGGAATGTAAGTGATCCCTCCTGCTTTATTTAATAATAAGTCGTCCAAAACTCTTTTAAATTCTTTTTCTAATACTGGATCCCCTATCTCATCCCCATCCACTCCTGTTTCTACTTCTGTCACGTCATCAGACAAGTCTTTCCCACAATAAGCCTTCAGTGTACCTCCAACGTACTTCTTTTACCTATCCGTTCTCTACTCTGTGTTTAAAAGAGGAATTTTCATTATACACTTAATGCTACCGCTTTGGCTTTTAATATCATCTAAAGTAGTTTTGACTATATGCTGAATCAGTCCTTTCGACAGTCATTTCTTTTCAATTTCTTTAATTTTCCATGTAGCCGTTTTGCCTTAGCTACGCGGAACTTCCTATTTATTTCATTCATAAGTAACTCGCATTCCTCCCTGGACATTTTTGTTTGTTCGTCGATCAACTACTGTACTACTTCTGTTATCCATCGTTCCATCGTAGTTGTCTGCCTTGAACCTACACTTTTCTTTCCAACTTCGGTGACTGGTGTTTTTAGATGCCCATTCCTCTTCCACTGAACTGCCTACTGAGCCATTCATTATCATAGTATTTACGGCCTCAAAGAATTTCAAGCCTGTTTCTTCATTCTTTAGTACTTCTCTATTCTACATCTTTGCTCATTGAGTGTTCCTGACTAGTTTCTTAATGGTTAGCCTGCTCTTTACCATTACCAAATTGTGATCTGAGTCTACATCTGCTCTTGGGTAAGCCTTACGATCCAGTATCTGATTTCGGAATCTCTGTCTGACTATGATGTAAATTTCGCCGTGCCTTTTACACCCTACACCTTCTCCTCTTGTGATGTGAACAGAGTATTCGCTACTACTAACTGATATTTACTGAAGAGCTTAATTGGTCTTTCTTCCCTCTTCTTCCTAGTATCAAGTCCATATGCTCCTGTAACACTTTCTTCTACTCCTACCCGCACAACCATATTCCAATCCCTCATGAGTATTAGATTTTCATCTCCATTAACGTACTGAATTACCCGTTCAGCATGCTTATATACTTTCTACATCTCTCCATACTCTGCCTGCGACGTCAGCATGTAAACCTCAACCATTGTTGTCTGTGCTGGTTTGCTGTCGATTTCGATGAGAACAACCGTATCACTGAACTGTTCGCAGTAATGCTCTCTACCCTACTTTTTCATTGATATAGAATCTTACTCCAGTTATACCGTTTCCTGCTGCAGTTGATATTACACTATACTCATCTCACCAGAAGTCCTTGCCTTGTTTCCATTTCACTTCACTGATCCCCGCTATACGTAGATTGAGTATCTGAATTTCCATTTTCGGATTTTCCAGCTTCTCTACCACGCCCCAACGCGTAGAACGTTACCCTTTCGTTCGTTAAAAAATTTATTTCTTATGGTCACCTCCCACGTGGCAGTCGCCTTCTGGAGATCCGAATAGTGGACTAGTGCGGAATATTTTGCCAGTGGAGAGATCATCATCACAGTTTTTCAGTTACAGGCCACAGGTCCGGTGGATACACTTGATGTGTGTTTAATGTAGTGGTTTCCACTGCCTTCTGCAGCCTCGTGCCGTTAATCATTGCTGATTCTTCCGTCTTTCGCAAGGGAAAGAGAGCGCCCAGAACATCTATCCGCTCTTCATCCTTTTCGGCAAGGCCGTTCCCAGAACAAGGGTGATTTCTCATGCTGGAAGTCATCAGCCGCCATTGCTGGTGATTCTTATTCAATATTTAAGCAGTGGCTAGGTTACAACCGGCGCCGAATACGTTTTCATTACTAGCCAAACATACTACCCATTCTCGTATATTTTCTTTTCATTTTGATCGTTTTGTTCCTTCCATTTAGCCTGATCGGACGCCCTGTTCAAGCTGATTGTTGAATATTTACTCAGGTTTTTTTTCTGATTCAGATTGTGAATAATCGTTCGCTACCATAACATGGCCCGCATCTCGTGGTCGTGCGGTAGCGTTCTCGCTTCCCACGCCCGGGTTCCCGGGTTCGATTCCCGGCGGGGTCAGGGATTTTCTCTGCCTCGTGATGGCTGGGTGTTGTGTGCTGTCTTTAGGTTAGTTAGGTTTACGTAGTTCTAAGTTCTAGGGGACTTATGACCACAGCAGTTGAGTCCCATAGTGCTCAGAGCCAGCCAGCCACCATAACATACTTCTGGTAAAACAGTACAAGAAGTGTTGGTTACTGATAGTATTGTATATGGGTTCAAATGGCCCTGAGCACTATGCGACTGAGGTCATCAGTCTTCTAGAACTTAGAACTAATTAAACCTAACTAACCTAAGGACATCACACACATCCATGCCCGATGCAGGATTCGAACCTGTGACCGTAGCGGTCGCTCGGAGTATTGTATGATTAGGAACATTACAATAAGTTGCGATCCTGAGCTACGAGCGCATAGAAAACTTTTGTTCCAGGTGTAATTACGTAGGTATAGACCGTCACACTGCACCCAACAACAAACCTTAAATTACCGTCCTAGTGCCTTCTGAATATTACTCGAGAGGCTGCTGCATAACAGAATACGCATCGAGATACTTGGAAAGATTCCTGTTGAACAGGTGGAGTTTCGACAAAACCGAAGTTGCGTGGATCAGGTACTTTAATTAACAACTTGAAGGTAATGGATAAGACTCAAACTCATGTTCGTAAGTGTATCTGACAAATGTGTAAAACTTATTTTGATATCGAGATGTGTAAATCTCAGTCCAGGGTAACAGGACTACGTGAAACTTTGATTTTACACGCTAATATGTGGAACACACGCAACACGGTGCGAAATCCAGGTGAGAAAGTAATGCGTTTTGAATGAAATTTACGTACACTGTCTAAGTGGCCCTGAGTATTGCTAATCTTTATCCTTAGCCTCATAAATAATCACTGCATCAGAACTGTCATTGCAATTACTCAGCAAATGAATATAAAATTTAACCTATCTGACTATCCAATAAATTGACTTAACCTTTGATGGTAATTAAAGTTGTTGGCATAATAATGCGCAAGGAACGCTCGTCTGCTCTGGAACCTTTCACTGTTACGATAATGATGAGGCAGTCAAAAATCAAATTTCATGTGACGTACTTGCAATGTGCAATGCAAGATGGGATCTTACCAATTTTCACAAAATGCCTCTCAGCACAGAACTCGTTATGTGTAATGCGAGTGTACAGAGTCATGAAAGTGAAACGAAAATGGGGAAGTAATCTTAACGACTGATCAAAGAGAATAAATATGTCAAGTTCAACTTTTCTTCATTAACTCATGACAACAATACACCTTTTCCATAAAGTTCTCACACTTAGACAAGTTAGCAAAATATTTCTTAATAACTTTCCTGTGCACAAATACCTTCTCTTGTGCCGTTGGTGGGACGGAACGGAAATGGTTAAATTGTTGGTCGGTCCTTGGGCCGTCCTTAGTTTCGGTTGCCATCCGATTATTTAACTTCAACTCTTGGCTGCCTGTCTCACCTCGCCTTACGTTGGAGCTACGTTCTCAGGCCGACGCTTGGAACGCTTCTGAGCACCACTTGTTCTGTTTGTTTTAGGTTCTAATTTTCATGTTAGTTTGAAGTACTGTGTGAGGCCATCGGCCGTGTATTAATTCCGGTCATTCTAAATTTAACGTAAAGGCCTTCAGTCATGTTAAATTAAAATTTTGAAGAGTGACTTCATTACAATTTTTTTCCTTAAAATTTGTTCTATCTGAAATTGTTTGTAATACAGGCCCTAAACCGTTAGTTGTTATATGTGTTATGTGTGGTCTTTAGCCAAGGAATTACGTGAACCCCTATTAATAAGGCCTTTTGCCGTGTGTATTCTTTAAAGGAAAATTTTTTATAAGAAGGAAGGTGTTTATTCTAAATTCTTTGTCTGGCTTGTTGTCCAGGGTTTCAGCCGTTGTTTCAAATTTGTTTGTGGATTTCAGCCGTGCAATAAGTTACTATTTCTTTAATTACGCTTTCGGCCGATCTGTTGTAAGTTTAAAAGAAATTTCTTGGTTAGAAACATTATTTATTAATGTGTTTTAATTATAGTTGTCTTTAAGATGTGTAGTGTAGGCCTTCAGCAGCTAATTGTTTTCAATTGTATGTTTTTTTTTTAATTTTACCTTCTATTTTTAATTGCTTTCGCTTTCTATGCCAGGCCTTCAGCCGCTCTTGTTTTTGGTGTGGTTTTGGGCCTTCAGCCTAGAAAGCATTTCAAGTTTTCCTTAACTAGGCATTCAGCCGTATTTTCTAATTGTAATCTTTTAAAGCAATGTGTAAATATGTGGTTCTTAGAAAAATAAAGTGGTGTGTTAGATTGTGCAACTCACAGTAAATGTTTGCAGCCCCGTCCACAATCATAACCTTATCCTGTGCGCCCTCTGAGTACCTACCAACCAGGTTTCAGATTACTAACGTGACGTTATCTTGTTTCTAGAAGCACTCCAAATGCAGGTCGAGGCCACCTGCCTTTTCTGGAGAAAGCAGCCAGTAAGATTTCATTCAGAGGAACCTAATTTTGAACATCAGTAGAAATGCAGTACATGCCTACACAAATTTTGAATTATGTGAGATAATATTTTTCCTCCTTTTGTCTGCACAGGTGATACTCAGGATACGCTGGACGGTGAATCTCCAGCTCTGTCGACAATGCCAAGTATCCAGCAGCCCTGTGTGGCACGTGTTTCCCTGTAGTCTGCTCCACCGATTATATAGCATCCTTGCTTGCCATCTGTGTAAATGAAATCCGCTCTACCATCCATAATAATGCAGCCCAGCCCAAAGAACAATATGAACGTAAGTAGAAAAACTATAGACCCCTATACACATCTTTGCTTTAAAAAATCATGCATGATACTCGATTTCGTTCTTCCTCCAGTCTGCGCAGGGGATATGCGGGTGATAGACATGTTGCAGCCCCGTGGATGAGGATGCAGATGCCCATGATTGTGATGATGATGATGATGTTTCCACCTCTGAGGATTTATCCACAGCAGCCAGTACAGCAGCAACTGGTCATAGCACCAGCAGTCTGGCAAATGGCTCCACTCACAGCTGGTAGTGTAGCTTGAGTCATGGAAGCACCCACCACCACCAATAACGTAATAGCAGCAGCCATAGATGTACTCACTGCTTCACTGCTGACAATGATGCATCCCAGCCCATTAAATGACTTTGAATATAAACAGGAAAACTATAGATCTCTACATACACACTACTGGCCATTAAAATTGCTACACCACGAAGATGACGTGCTACAGACGCGAAATTTAACCGACAGAAAGAAGATGCTGTGATATGCAAATGATTAGCTTTTCAGAGCAATCACACAAGGTTGGCGATGGTGGCGACACCTACAACGTGCTGACATGAGGAACGTTTCCAACCGATTTCTCATACACAAACAGCAGTTGACCGGCGTTGTCTGGTGAAACGTTGTTGTGATGCCTCGTGTAAGGAGGAGAAATGCGTACCATGACGTTTCCGACTTTGATAAAGGTCGGATTGTAGCGTATCGCGATTGTGGTTTATGGTATCGCAACATTGCTGCTCTCGTTGGTCGAGATACAATGACTGTTAGCAGAATATGGAATCGGTGGGTTCAGGAGGGTAATACGGAACGCCGTGCTGGATCCCAACGGCTTCGTATGACTAGCAGTCGAGATGACAGGCATCTTATCCGCATGGCTGTAACGGATCGTGCAGCCACGTCTCGATCACTGAGTCAACAGATGGGGCCGTTTGGAAGACAACAACCATGTGCACGAACAGTTCGACGACCTTTGCAGCAGCATGGACTATCAACACGGAGACCATGGCTGCGGTTACCCTTGACGCTGCATCACAGGCAGGAGCGCCTGCGATGGTGTAGTCAGCGACGAACCTGGGTGTACGAATGGCAAAACGTCATTTTTACGGATGCATCCAGGTTATGTTTACAGCATCATGATGGTCGCATCCATGTTTGGCGACATCGCGATGAACGCGCACTGGAGACGTGTATTCGTGCATCGCCATACTGGCGTATCACCCGGATTGATGGTATGGGGTGCCATTGGTTACACGTCTCGGTCACCTCTTGTTCGCATTTACGTACTTTCAACAGTGGGCGTTACATTTCAGATGAGTTACTACCCGTGGCTCTACCCATCATTCGATCAGTGCGAAACCCTACATTTCAGCAGGATAATGCACGACCGCATGTTGCAGGTCCTGTACGGGCCTTTCTGGATACAGAAAATGTTCGACTGCTGCCCTGACCAGCACATTCTCCAGATCTCTCACCAATTGAAAACGTCTGGTCAATGGTGGCCGAGCAACTGACACATCACAATACGCCAGTCACTACTGTTGATGAACTGTGGTATCGTGCTGAAGCTGAATGGGCTGATGTACGTTTACACGCCATCCAAGCTCTGTTTGACGCAATGCCCAGGGGTATCAAGGCCATTATTACGGCCAGAGGTGGTTGTTCTGGGTACTGATTTCTCAGGGTCTATGCACGCAAATTGTGTGAAAATATAATCACTTGTCAATTCTAGTATAATATATTTGTCCAGTGCATACCCGTTTATCATCTGCATTTCTTCTTGGTGTAGTGTATCTTTGTTTGAAAAATCAGAATGATATTTAAAAATGCTCCTCTTTCTGTCCGTGCAGGTAAAGGGATGCAGCAGCTGGACCATTCACGATGTATCAGCAGCCAACCATGGCGTTTCGATCGCCAACCATGCAGCAGCAGCAGCCGGCAGCATCGAGATCTGCATGTCCGCGGCTGACCCCGAAGCAGCAGCATCAGCAGCATCCGACTTCATCTACATCTACGACGTCTCAGACCGTCCTGTGCACAGCATCACAACTTCATCTTGGTTGATGTGGGCTGGGCAGCGCTCTCCACACTCTGGCCTGTCTCACGCGCACCATCTCAGATGGACAAGACCCCTTGTCGAGTCTACCAGCTGCTGAAACCCTGCCTGTGCTATTAAGGATCACCAGGTGCTTATCTCTGAGGACGATGAGCAAGAATAGATGTCATTCAAATAACATGTACCGCCTATTGTTCTGCCCAAATGACCAAACATTGTGGTACACAGCATTTTTGCCATGGATGTCTCAGTTCGCTTATCCGGAGTGAGTACCTTGAAAGACACCCCATTGACTCCTCACTCAAATCAGAGCCCGGTACCTGTTGAAATGCCTAGCGAGGATGAAAAGTTCTTAAAGTTTAAGAACACCAACAACAGAAGAGATGTACCTTGATCATATACGCCGATTTCGAGCTCCTCGTAGCTCCCGTGGCACGTTGTGAAGGCCACCCCTCTGTCTTCCACAACACCATCACAGAATGGCACATACTATATGCAACTTCATATGAGGTTGTGCACGTACGACTATAGTTCAAATTCGAATCTTACTTCACTGATGATTCTGCGAGATAATTACTCACTGATCTAGAAAAACTTGCATGGAAAGTTGATTGCATATAAGGGAACAACGTACCCCTGACCAACTCTGAGGAGAATGGTACATTGTACAAGAAGGCGGCTGAGTGTCATATTTGTGGGCTGCCATTGTGTAGACGCACTCCCTAGAGACTACTGTCGTCTAGTGGGAATGTTCTACGATGTAGCTCACAATGCATATAATTTGAAGTTCCAACTGCTACAGAACATACCCGTCTTTTTCACAGTTTGATCAGGTACAATGCCCACTTTCTAGTTCAACACTTCAGTAACTCCATGTTGAAGGATGACCAGGTCAGACTATTTCCTGATACCACTGAGAAGTACATCTCATTCCCAGAGAGAATCACACCAAGAATAACACTCCATTTCCTGGACTTGCTTCGCTTCATGCACACGTCTCTTCAGAAGCTTGCTGAGACAATGCATCCCAGGGATATGCATATTATCAGAGCCACATATCACGATAATGTGAAATTTCAGCTTTTGACGAAGAAGGGGGTCTTTCCATACAAATATCTGGATTCGATGGAGAGACTCAATGAAACCACGTTGCCCTATAATCCTCCAGTAAATTTAGAGGCACTGCCATAACAAAGGTGAAGTATGAACATGAAGTGGAAGTTCGACAAAAGTTTTGAATCACTGATTTACGAGAATATGTCAGATTATACATGAATACTGATTTTTACCTGCTTATGGGCGACTTTGAGAAGTTCTTTAGTGTATGTTAGGGCACATACTTTCTGGATCCTGCTTTGTATCACATTGTGCCTAGGCTTTCGTGGAATGAAATGCTAAGAAGAACCCTTCTCACCATCAAAATTTTGACCAATAATGACGTATTGACCTTCTTCAAATGCAGGATTCCTGGAGGACTCAAGAAAAAGGTTACGTGTGTGGTTTCGGATGCTGGTGAAGGATATGTTCTGGAGGGAGAGGGGGAATGTCCCCACCAATGTACACGACGATCACAGTTACTTGCCTCTATGTAAGAATGTTACTCCTGCAAAACTGTTCCATCCTGAAGCTGTTGACAACTCTGGTGGGACAAACATCGCTACTTTATCCGTTACAGAAACTCCAGCAGCGTCTCCAGTTGAAATTTTTTAGCAGCACTCACAGAATCTCCTTTAAGCAGCGTCCCTGGTTGAATGATTACATTGGTTTGAAAAGCCAGAGGAGTGCTTTCGTGACATATCATTTCGAGAAAGACTTTTACAAATTCATAAATAATTAAATTTTCTGTAAACTATGAAGAATGTTAGAGAATGCGACGAAGTTCATTTACTTTACTAGTGGGATAGGAGATACGACGAAAGAGATTACGCTGCTGAGCCAAATTTCAAATGGGCCGCTATCTTCAATGAAGGACTGGTTGCTGTGGAGATGAGTAAGGTCTCAGTGCAGTTCACGAAACCTGTCTATCTCGGTATGTGTATTCTCAGCCTCTTTAAACGCAGCACGTACCACTTTCACTATGACTTTGCTAAGCCAAAAGTTTTCGACCCCTAGTTATTTTATATGAATACAGACAATTCCATCTACTGGCTGAAAGGCTGCGATCCATATGAAGTAATTAGGTTGAATCACCATGAATTTGACACGTCCGACTATGCAGCCAATCATGCTTTTGGAATAACATCTCACAACTTCCAAGTTATCACACCAATGAAAGATGAGGCGAATGGTTCACAGATTGTGGGGTTTGCGAGGTTCGTATCCAGGATATATACCTACCCATAGATGCAAGGGTCACCCAAAGGCGGGCTAAGGGATGTGCATCATGCAGTCTCAAAAGATGGTGCACCAGGTAATCTTTGTTTTGCGAGGCCATGGGTCACACGGTGAACTGTTAAAGAAAATAGAGCTGCCCTATCATAGCAACAAACAGTTCATCTATGGTTGCTCACACTATTCACTGGAGTGATTGAGTGAGGGGTGTGTGTAAACAGCTGGTGTGTATGTGTGGAATAATGTGAAGAGCCGTTTGCCATAGTTTTTGTGTGTTTGAGAGAGAGTACGAACGGTTTATGTGTGTGTGCTGGCGTAGGCTGTCGCCAGTACACCAGTCTGCAAAGACGAAGAAAACATCGATTAGTAGGAGCTGGATCAAGAGCTCCAATCATGAGAGAGGCCAGAGACACAGTGACAAGGAATGCGCCGACAACGCCCTCTCAACAGCAATTATTTAGGCCGCTGCCACTGACCGAGAGCCTGACTGGCTCACATTCCAGTTTGGCATCTGTCATTCACTCGCAGAGTGGGTATAGTTCATCGTAGGTTATGGCAGCACACAGCAACCAAAAAAGAGCCTATAGAGCGACTAGTAGTGAGACTGATGTTTGTAACAGCGAGATTACCGATAATGTCTGCAAGAGGACTATTTCTGATGAGCTTGTACCGCAGAACAGGGCTTCTATTCTATTTAAGTAAATGTTCATGTAAATAAAGAACCGTGTTAATCCACGTGTGCATTTCTGTTGTAGAAGGAGGATACTGGCCACCCATAACAACATCCTCTAGTTTGCCTCTGTGCTGTACAAGACTCTACAGTATGCTTGTACATAAAATATATTGTATGTATTTTTATATGCGTATGTGTATAAGATTCTATTCTCACCTGCTGCTACTAGTCCCCATTTCCCAAGTATATAGAATATAACTAATTATTTAAGTATTGTAAAGCACTATATAATTATTTTAAATATAAATAAATGATTAAATGTAAATGTATATACTGAAGGAAAATCTAAATATTAAATGAGATCAATCAAAAAGCAGATCTAAATGTTCTAGAAAAGTGTATACAGAAAGCATTGGAAGCACAGTGTGTAAGTTCTTGCACCTATTAGACGTAGATCATGAAAAAAAAATACTTTATGAGAAATGTATATGGATAAATATATCAAAAATTGAATATTATTGTATATAAGGAAAAACTACTTTGTAAAAAATATGCAGTGTGTGTAACAAATAATTCTGCAAGGAAAAGTTGTTAATAAACAAAAAATTATTGTAAATAAAAAACACACTGTGTGTATCTTGAAGAAACAAATAGTCACTTGAATAAAACATTTTAATAAACAAGTGACTGTCGAAAAGTATTGAGTAAGAACTATTATGATAAACTGTAAGTTCCTTTTTATATCATTGTTATTACTTCCAGACCTTTTCACTACAGAGTATAATTGGCTAGGCTCATGCAGTAATTGAGCTACATATAGGAAATTATTGCTGTTGGCTATAATAAAGTTGCTCCTCTCCCCAATGATGCTCAGATGACGAACAAAGAAACACACACACAGCTGAGCTAGTTATGAAAGATGATGAGAAGGATGAAGAGGTGGTACATGGTCCTCATTGGTCCAGGGGGAAGGGGAGGGGAGGAGGAGAAGGAGTTTACACCAATTTTATGCCACCTGACGAGTATTTAATTACGGCATGACCTTGATTATAAGTCATTCAACGGCCCAGGTGATTCCGCTGGTTGACGTTGATCAATTCCCAGGGGTTCCCCAGGGAAGAGGCATTGGGTGGTGGCCTTGAATATAAGTCGCCCAACGTGACGTCAGATGTGTAACATGACACCAGATGAGATAAGATCGTTATCTTGGCTTGAACACTCGCTGATATCCTACTGCTGTTCCTCTAATCACCCGCAAAGTAGCTACCCGTACAGGCGAGGCCGCTGCTAACGACAGATCACTTGTTATGTGGAACTTGTCTGGGTGTCAAACAATGCTGTTGCACCTACGGATGTACAGTCACACTCTGTCCTCCCAACACTATACTGTTTATGTGAACTATTAGGAGCAGTGCCTACGTTTATTCATACATTCACTTTGCTGTTTCTCGGTCGGATGTCAGCATCTCACACTCTACAAAGAAGTCCTAACTTTCTGTTGCCATTTCGCTTTGTAAGATATTGTCTCAACAACCCTTATTTTTTGGCGAAGTTTGACTTCCCGCTCTTTCGCTCTACCATAACTGTTCTTCCAGGTCTCTTGTTACTAGGCACCATGCTCTCCATGGACATGACTTGTTGAAAACAAACTCTGTTGTATTCTGCCTTGTTCTCGTTGAGCTACCCATGTAATTTAACATATCAAATCAAAATCTAGGCAGACTGCTGGAAAAAAAGTTAGTACACTTGGAGAGACGACGTCGAGATTGATCCGATGACAGCATATGGCACCTGGGGGGGCAGTAGATGCGCTGATACTGGTTTCAGTGTCGCCTGCGTCTGGACGTCCATGCAGCACAGACGCCCACCCGGATCGTCGTGTTGTAAGGGCAGTAGCAGCAGACCGTACAGCTGTCACAGCATGGATAAGAGGACGTGTGAGCCCAGACGTATCAGCATGAATTGTTGCGAAGCGGTTTATAGCAATAATATAACAGACACGCAAACCTCTAACGAGTCTCCCACTCATGTCACAGCTTCGACGACCCATCCGCCTACAAGCAAATGACGGTCGTTTGCACGTACAATGTAGACATGGTGAGCGCTGTCTCGTAGAATGCAATCGTCCAATCCACACTGGCCCCACCCCAGCTACAGCTCTCGTTCACCTTTGGTATTTCTGGAAGGGACGCTAACCAGTTCTCTGTCAGTGCAGAATGTTGTTACACCCGACCTTTTGCTGTTCTTGAAGGAGGACGGCAGGAAAAAGCTCGCCCACACACTGCCCGTGAAACTCAATATGCTCAATAACACCTGCAGCAAGTTCCTTGGCCATAACAATCTCCGGACTTGTCTCAATCAAGCACGTGTGGGATATGATGGGATAAGAAGTGACTCGTGCGAATCGTTAACCAATAACTTTCGCAGGACTACGTGAACTCGTCGACCAGACGCGGCGTAACGTATCCTAGGACGGTATTCGCCATCTGTACGACCGACTGTATGTCAAAGTCCGCTCCTTCATTGGTGACTAATTTATTCAGATTTAATTTCCTTCTCACTTACAGTTTTACACAAGTTATGGGACAGTTGTAGATTAAAACTGAAGAAACTGCCAAAAAGGTGGGAATTTAAGGAGATGGGACCTGGATAAACTGACTAAACCAGAGGTTGTACAGAGTTTCAGGGAGAGCATAAGGGAACAACTGACAGGAAAGGGGGAAAGAAATACAGTAGAAGAGGACTGGGTAGCTTTGAGGAATGAAATAGTGAAGGCAGCACAGGATCAAGTAGGTAAAAAGACGAGGGCTAGTAGAAATCCTTGGGTGACAGAAGATATACTGAATTTAATTGATGAAAGGAGAAAATATAAAAATGCAGTAAATGAAGCAGGCAAAAAGGAATACAAACGTCTCAGAAATTAGATAGACAGGAAGTGCAAAGTGGCTAAGTAGGCATGGCTACAGGACAAATGTAAGGATATAGAGACTTACCTCACTAGGGGTAAGATAGATACTGCCTACAGGAAAATTAAAGAGATCTTTGGAGAAAAGACAATCACTTGCATAAATGTCAAGATCTCAGATGGAAACCCAGTTCCAAGCAAAGAAGGGAAAGCAGAAAGGTGGAAGGAGTATATAGAGGGACTATACAGGGGCGATGTTCTTGAGGACAATTTTATGGAAATGGAAGAGGATGTAGATGAAGATGAAATGGGAGGTACGATACTGCGTGAAGAGTTTGACAGATCACTGAAAGACCTAAGTCGAAACAAGGCCCCAGGAGTAGACAACATTCCATTAGAACTACTGATAGCCTTGGGTGAGCCAGTCCTGACAAAACTCTACCATCTGGTGAGTAAGATGTATGAGACAGGCGAAATAACCTCAGACTTCAAGAAGAATATAATTATTCCAATCCCAAAGAAAGCAGGTGTTGACAGATGTGAAAATTACCGAACTATCAGTTTAATAAGTAACGGCTGCAAAATACTAACACGCATTCTTTACAGACGAATGGAAAAACTGGTAGAAGCCGGCCTCGGGGAAGATCAGTTTGGATTCCGTAGAAATGTTGGAACACTTGAGGCAATACTGACCCTGCGACTTAACTTAGAAGAAAGATTAAGGCAAACCTACGGTTCTAGCATTTGTAGACTTAGAGAAAGCTTTTGACAATGTTGACTGGGATATTCTCTTTCAAATTCTGAAGGTGGGAGGGGTAAAATACAGGGAGCAAAAGGCTATTTACTATTTGTACAGAAACCAGATGGCAGTTATAAGAGTCGAGGGACATGAAAGGGAAGCAGTGGTTGAGAAGGGAGTGAGACAGGGTTGTAGCCTCTCCCCGATGTTATTCAATTTGTATATTGAGCAAGCAGTAAAGGAAACAAAAGAAAAGTTCCTAGTAGGTATTAAAATCCACGGAGAAGAAATAAAAACCTTGAGGTTCGCCGATGACATTGTAATTCTGTCAGTGACAGCAAATGACTTGGAAGAGCAGTTGAACGGAATGGACCGTGTCTTGAAAGGAGGGTATAAGAGGAACATCAACAAAAGCAAAACGAGGATAATGGAATGTAGTCGAATTAGGTCGGGTGATGCTGAGGGAATTAGATTAGGAAATGAGACACTTAAAGTAGTAAGGGAGTTTTGCTATTTGGGGAGCAAAATAACTGATGATGGTCGAAGTAGAGAGGATATAAAATGTAGACTGGCAATGGCAAGGAAAGCGTTTCTGAAGAAGAGAAATTTGTTAACATCGTGTATAGAGTTAAGTGTCAGGAAGTCGTTTCTGAAAGTATTTGTATGGAGTGTAGCCATGTATGGAAGTGAAACATGGACGATAAATAGTTTGGACAAGAAGAGAATAGAAGCTTTCGAAATGTGGTGCTACAGAAGAATGCTGAAGATTAGATGGGTAGATCACATAACTAATGAGGAGGTATTGAATAGAATTAGGGAGAAGAGGAGTTTGTGGCACAACTTGACTAGAAGAAGTGATCGGTTGGTAGGACATGTTCTGAGGCATCAAGGGATCACCAATTTAGTACTGGAGGGCAGCGTGAATGGGAAAAATCATAGAGGGAGACCAAGAGATGAATACACTAAGCAGATTCAGAAGGATGTAGGCCGCAGTAGGTACTGGGAGATGAAGAAGCTTGCACAGGATAGAGTTGCATCAAACCAGTCTCAGGACTGAAGACCACAACAACCACATGGGACAGTTCACTTAAACGGGCGATTAACACAGATCTCAGCGATCTACGTCACTAGCTTCTCTGATTTTGGCTACTGATGAACAGTAGGCTGCTATTCTCCACAATCATTCAGCCAGCTCATTGAATGACTCCTCAAAGAGAGTTCAAGCCATCATAAAGGTGTAGAGTTGACACATCTCATATTAATGTCTACTAATAGGCGTCCGCATACTTTTGAGCGAGAAACAGACCAAACCGAGTTTAGTTATTGGGAACCACAGCAGACAGTGAGCACCAAACACCGATAATCACGAGAAAGTAGTGTCCTTTATCCTAGTGGCGCCAGTGAAATCCGACCGCTGACACCAAATTCGCGGGAACGGCCCCGGCAAACAGCAGTGCCACCCGTCTCTCCCAGTGGCGCGGCGGCACGGAAAGCCGCCCACCGAAACGAAAGCCGCGCCAGTGTCATTAGCCGCGCTGCATCATTTAGCTGCAGCAGTCATCAAAGGATTTCCGACTAGATTTGGAACACGGCCGGCGGCGCGGCGGTGGTACGCCACTGACCGACCCTCAGCCCCCCCCCCCGCCCCCTCGACCTGCCACCCCGTCCCTCCGACCCACCCCCGCACGCCCTCGCGCGCCGTGTCGCGGTGCCGCAGAATTAGCGGTCGGCGCGTGCGCCCGCCTACAAATTACACTCAAAACCCATCAGCGGGCCCGCCGCAAGGGATTTGCCCGCTAAACGCCTAATGCGCGATCAAACTAACATCTTCGACCGAGCGCGTAAACTGCAGCCGCGCTATCCGTCCCACGGTCGCGACCTGCGACCAGGAGCCGCGCCCGAGACGGCAGAGAGCGCTGTCCGCGCTGCCGCACTGTGGTCCCGTTGCAGCACTGCAGCGCGGCTGCAGGTGATTTTCCGATTACGCACGGCTGCTCGTTCCCCATCGCTGAGCACGTATGAGTGGTCTTACCGTGATCAGAATGGGAGGATTTTTAAGATTCCTGATTCCATATGCGATGGTGTGTTAATTGTGGACGAGCGTGGAGAATACTGAGGTCTATGGACCTGGTACATGAAACATGTATGATAAGAAACAGTATGACAATGTGCAAGAGATGAAAAAAGTCATGGGATACGTCAGTTAGCCTTCTGCAGCCGAGCAGTGTGTCAGCAGTGCGCAAGTAGCAGCATTACTGCATTTACTAGGCAGTCTTGTATTTTAATAACTGTTTAAATTTTGTGTCGAATTGTTTGTGCTCTCAGTGGATTAGTTCAGTCGCTCTTTGCACAACAGTATTTAGCATGGATAGGGACTGCGACTGCTGTGTTCGGAGGCGGGCTGAGTTGGCATCCCTTCGCTCCCAGTTTCAGGCAGTGTTGGCTTCGGTCACACAGCTTGAGACTGTTGCCAATGGGCATCACTGTGGGTGTCTGGCCGGGGGTTTGTCGGGGACGGCCAGCTCGTCCAACGGATCCCCCGATCAGAGTACAGCTGTGGCTGCCCGGGATACTGCCCACATTGAGGTTGACCCCTCACCCGTGGTACAAGGAATCAGAGATCATAAGGCCGTTGCAGCATCCCTGAATATGGAAGTAAATACCAATATAAAAAAGGGAGGAAGGTTTATCTGTTTAGCAAGAGTAATAGGAGGCAGATTTCAGGCTACCTAACAGATCAAAACGAAAATTTCTGTTCCGACACTGACAATTTTGAGTGTTTATGGAAAAAGTGCAAGGCAGTCGTAAAATGCTTTTTAGACAGGTACGTGCCAAGTAAAACTGTGAGGGACCGGAAAAACCCACCGTGGTTCAACAACAAAGTTAGGAAACTACTGCGAAAGCAAAGAGAGCTTAACTGCAAATTTAAACGCAGCCAAAACCTCTCAGACAAACAGAAGCTAAACGATGTCAAAGTTAGCGTAAGGAGGGCTATGCGTGAGGCGTTCTGTGAATTCGAAAGTAAAATTCTATGTACCGATTTGAGAGAAATTCCTAGGAAGTTCTGGTCTTACGTTAAATCAGTACGTGGATCGAAACAGCATATCCAGACACTCTGGGATGATAATGGCATTGAAACAGAGGATGCCACGCGTAAAGCTGAAATACTAAACACCTTTTTCGAAAGGTGTTTCACAGAGGAAGATCGCACTGTAGTTCCTACTCTAAATCCTCGCACGAACGAGAAAATGGCTGACATCGAAATAAGTGTCCAAGAAATAAAAAAACAACTGAAATCACTCAACAGAGGAAAGTCCACTGGACCTGACGGGATACCAATTCCATTCTACACAGAGTACGCGAAAGAACTTGCCCCCCTTCTAACAGCCGTGTACCGCAAGTCTCTAGAGGAACGGAAGGTTCCAAATGATTGTAAAAGAGCACAGGTAGTTCCAGTTTTCAAGAAGGGTCGTCGAGCAGATGCGCAAAACTATAGACCTATTTCTCTGACATCAATCTGTTGTAGAACTTTAGAACATGTTTTTTGCTCACGTAACATGTCATTTCTGAAAACCCAGAATCTACTCTGTAGGAATCAACATGGATTCCGGAAACAGCGGTCGTGTGAGACCCAACTCGCTTCATTTGTTCATGAGACCCAGAAATTATTAGATACAGGCTCCCAGGTAGATGCCATTTTCCTTGACTTCCGGAAGGCGTTCGATACAGTTCCGCACTGTCGCCTGATGAACAAAGTAAGAGACTACGGAATATCAGACCAGCTGTGTGGCTGGATTGAAGAGTTTTTAGCAAACAGAACACAGCATGTTGTTCTCAATGGAGAGACGTCTACAGACGTTAAAGTAACCTCTGGCGTGCCACAGGGGAGTGTTATGGGACTATTGCTTTTCATAACATATATAAATTACCTAGTAGATAGTGTCGGAAGTTCCATGCGGCTTTGCGCGGATGATGCTGTAGTATACAGAGAAGTTGCAGCATTGGAAAATTTCAGCGAAATGCAGGAAGATCTGCAGCGTATAGGAACTTGGTGCGGGGGGTGGCAACTGACCCTTAACATAGACAAAGGTAATGTATTGCGAATACATAGAAAGAAGGATCCTTTATTGTATGATTATATGATAGTGGAACAAACACTGGTAGCAGTTACTTCTGTAAAATATGTGGGACTATGCCCACGGAACGATTTGAAGTGGAATGATCACATAAAATTAATTGTTGGTAAGGCGGGTGTCAGGTTGAGATTCATTGGGAGAGTCCTTAGAAAATGTAGTCCATCAACAAAGGAGGTGGCTTACAAAACACTCGTTCGACCTATACCTGAGTATTACTCATCAGTGTGGGATCCGTACCAGGTCGGGTTGACAGAGGAGATAGAGGAGATCCAAAGAAGACTGGAGCGTTTCGTCACAGGCTTAATTGGTAAGCGTGATAGCGTTACGGAGAGGTTTAGCAAACTCAAGTGGCAGACTCTGCAAGAGAGGCGCTCTGCATCGCGGTGTAGCTTGCTGTCCAGGTTTCGAGAGGGTGCGTTTCTGGATGAGGTATCGAATATAATGTTTCCCCCTACTTATAACTCCCGAGGAGGTCACGAATGTAAAATTAGAGAGATTCGAGCGCGCACGGAGGCTTTCCGGCATTCATTCTACCCGCGAGCCATACGCGACTGGAACAAGAAAGGGAGGTAATGACAGTGGCACGTAAGGTGCCCTCCGCCACACACCGTTGGGTAGCTTTCGGAGTATAAATGTAGATGTAGATGTAGAATATAGTGTCGGACCCCCTTTAGCCTGGCGTAGTGCAGCAACTCGACGCGGATTGGACTCAACATGTTGTTGACAGTCCTCAACAGAAATATTGAGCCATGCTGCCTCTGTAGCCGCCCATAATTGCGAAAGTGTGGTGAGTGTAGGATTTTGTGCACACACTGACCTCCCGATTATGTCCCATAAATGTTCTATGGGATTCATGGAGGGCGATGTTGTTGGCCGCATCATTCTTTCGAAATATCCAGAAAATTCGTCAAATCAATCACGAACAATTTGGGTCCAGTGACATGGCACATTGTCACCCACAAGGATTCCATCGGTGTTTGGGAACATGAAGTCCATCAATGGCTGCAAATGGTCTCCAAATAGCCGAACATAACTATTTCCAGTCAGTTATCGGTTTGCGTGGGCCAAAGGACCCAGTTTGTTCCACGTAAACACAGTCCGTACTATTATGGACTCACCACCAACATGCGCAATGCCTTGTTGATATCTTGGGTTCTTGGCCATCTGGGATCTGCGCTGTACTCGAACCTTAACCTCAGCTCTTTCCAATAGAAATTTGGACTCAGCAGGCTACTGTTTTCTCGTCGTCTAGCGTCCACCCGATATTAACACGAACCAGGGAGAGAGACTGCAGGTGAGACAGCAAGGTGAGACTGCAAGAGAGACAGCATAGGCACTCACGTCAGTCGTCTGCTGCCATAGCCCATTAACGCAAAATTCCACCGCACTGTCCTGAAAGATACGTGGCACATTGATTTCTGCTATTACTTGACGCAGTGTTGCTTGTCTGTTAGTACTGACATCTCTGAGTAAACGCACTACTCTGGTTAAAGCCTTCGGCCACTGAGTTGTCCGTGGTGAGAGGTAATGCCTCAGATTTGGTGTTCTCGGCACGTTCTTGACACTGTGTACCACGGAATGTTGAATTCCCTAACGATTTGCGAAATGAAATCTCCCCTGAATATAGCACCTACTACAATTCCGAATTCAAAGCTCTTAAATAACGCCATGCGGCCTTAATCTCGTTTGAAACTATTCAGATGAATCACCAGAGTACAAATGACTTCCCCTTTTATACCTTGTGTATGCGATGCTACCGGAATCTGTATAAGTGATTATCACTATATCATGACTTCCGTCAATGTCACCTCCGTGTATGTTAACCGAGAGCTGTCAAAATGTGAAGACCACAGCCTTCAGTATAATGTTTTAGCTGCTGCATTTGTCCTACATACAAAGCAGAAACAGACCTCTGAGTAAGAGCCATGCAGAGATTCAGACTGCCTGACAGAAAGTAACAACACGAGGGTCGTAGAGTCAGCGCCGAGGACACCCGTCTCCAGCAGCTGTCTTGTTGTTCGGTTAAGACTTCTGTTTATACACTCCTGGAAATGGAAAAAAGAACACATTGACACCGGTGTGTCAGACCCACCATACTTGCTCCGGACACTGCGAGAGGGCTGTACAAGCAATGATCACACGCACGGCACAGCGGACACACCAGGAACCGCGGTGTTGGCCGTCGAATGGCGCTAGCTGCGCAGCATTTGTGCACCGCCGCCGTCAGCGTCAGCCAGTTTGCCGTGGCATACGGAGCTCCATCGCAGTCTTTAACACTGGTAGCATGCCGCGACAGCGTGGACGTGAACCGTATGTGCAGTTGACGGACTTTGAGCGAGGGCGTATAGCGGGCATGCGGGAGGCCGGGTGGACGTACCGCCGAATTGCTCAACACGTGGGGCGTGAGGTCTCCACAGTACATCGATGTTGTCGCCAGTGGTCGGCGGAAGGTGCACGTGCCCGTCGACCTGGGACCGGACCGCAGCGACGCACGGATGCACGCCAAGACCGTAGGATCCTACGCAGTGCCGTAGGGGACCGCACCGCCACTTCCCAGCAAATTAGGGACACTGTTGCTCCTGGGGTATCGGCGAGGACCATTCGCAACCGTCTCCATGAAGCTGGGCTACGGTCCCGCACACCGTTAGGCCGTATTCCGCTCACGCCCCAACATCGTGCAGCCCGCCTCCAGTGGTGTCGCGACAGGCGTGAATGGAGGGACGAATGGAGACGTGTCGTCTTCAGCGATGAGAGTCGCTTCTGCCTTGGTGCCAATGATGGTCGTATGCGTGTTTGGCGCCGTGCAGGTGAGCGCCACAATCAGGACTGCATACGACCGAGGCACACAGGGCCAACACCCGGCATCATGGTGTGGGGAGCGATCTCCTACACTGGCCGTACACCACTGGTGATCGTCGAGGGGACACTGAATAGTGCACGGTATATCCAAACCGTCATCGAACCCATCGTTCTACCATTCCTAGACCGGCAAGGGAACTTGCTGTTCCAACAGGACAATGCACGTCCGCATGTATTCCGTGCCACCCAACGTGCTCTAGAAGGTGTAAGTCAACTACCCTGGCCAGCAAGATCTCCGGATCTGTCCCCCATTGAGCATGTTTGGGACTGGATGAAGCGTCGTCTCACGCGGTCTGCACGTCCAGCACGAACGCTGGTCCAACTGAGGCGCCTGTTCCACAGGACTACATCCAGCATCTCTACGATCGTCTCCATGGGAGAATAGCAGCCTGCATTGCTGCAAAAGGTGGATATACACTGTACTAGTGCCGACATTGTGCATGCTCTGTTGCCTGTGTCTATGTGCCTGTGGTTCTGTCAGTGTGATCATGTGATGTATCTGACCCCAGGAATGTGTCAATAAAGTTTCCCCTTCCTGGGACAATGAATTCACGGTGTTCTTATTTTAATTTCCAGGAGTGTATATTCGATCAAGTAGTATAAGCCTCAAATAATAAAACATGGCCTGTTGGTATTTTTGTGATCTTTCCAAGATGTTTTATATCGAGATCATAATACTCTCTTAGATAAACTCAAGTGCAATGGAACTGATGGTTTAAAGCACATCTGGTGGGAATCACACTGAACAAAAGGAATTCAAATAGTTGTGCTAAGTAATTCAGACAATGTTGGAAGGGTGAAAAACTTCAGTCCCGGGAGAAGTCACGAACGGAGTAGATAGGATTCAATTTTGGGTCCACTCCTATTTCTTACGAAAGAAATGAAAACCGAACACCCGCAAAACGGTACCATGGAAATTTGCAGTCAGGAAAATTTGAGAAGAACGTTCCGTTCCACCAAGGGCCGCGGACGGAGCAGACAGAGAAGGACGCCGGGACTCGAACCCCGCGCACGTGTCCCCCCCCCCCCCCCCCACCACCGGCCGATCCAGGCGCATCGGGTGATTCCGCGGGCGCGTGATTGGCCGGCCGCGGGAAGTGGAGAGCGGTCCAGCAGAGATATAAGCCTGCGACACACAATATTCCGAGCTCAGCGGAAGAAGCCACCCCTCCACAAAGGGATGGCCCACCACCGCAAATACAGCTCCCGGAACACTTGCTAGCTCAAATTCGACATAAGAACAGAGTAGCAAAAGAGTGGAAGATCACCAGAAATCAGGCCACCAGGAGGCTGCTCAATCGTCTACAGAGAGAACTGAAGGTAGCGCTCAATGAGCACAGAAACCAGCAATGGCAAAACCGCCTCACAGCTCTCAAAGTAGACGACCACACACTATGGCAAGCGACAAAACAGTTTACAAAACGACGCGCTAGGATGCCGCCACTGCATGGCGAACGGGGACTGGTCTACAACCATGCTGGAAAGGCCAACGCCCTCGCCGACTCCTTCGAGAAGCAGTTCCAAGCGGCAGAACCCCAGGATGACGAGCATGAAAGAGTGGTCCGTCGTCAACTGGCTGTCTTCCTCAATGCCGAGGAGGACCCAGAGGACGAACCCATACTTTTTGCCCCCGAGGACGTGGCAAGAGTAATCAGGTCTCTCCCTACAAAAAAGGCGCCAGGGCACGACAGTGTCACAAATCTGTTAGTCAAAAAACTCCCACCCACAGCGATCACACACCTCGCGAACGTCCTCAACGAGATTACTCGATCCCGTGTTTTCCCAGCTTGCTGGAAACATGCGGAGGTGGTCGCGATACACAAACCAGGGAAAGACCCTCTATTCCCGCAGCACTACAGGCCGATTAGCCTCTTGCCAACTCTCAGCAAGATCTATGAGCGCCTCCTGCTAAGACCCATACAAGAACATATTACCAGAGAGCAAATTCTGCCGGATTTCCAATTTGGGTTCCGACAGAACCACTCTGCCCCACAACAGGTCATGAGAATGGTTGAAGCAGCAACAGAGAGCTTCAACCACAGAGGCTACTGCGGGATAGTGCTACTGGACGTAGCCAAAGCCTTTGATTCAGTATGGCATAGAGGGCTACTCTACAAGTTGTACACACAAGGGTTTCCCGGGAGCATAGTTCAGCTGATCAAGAGCTACCTCACGAATAGGACTTTTTCCGTCAAAGTAGAAACTGCCACCTCCACCAGAAGGCGTATTCGTGCTGGGGTGCCACAGGGATCGGTCCTGGGGCCCGTATTGTACAGTTTGTACACTGCGGACATACCAACGGCCCCCCTGGTGCACACCGCACAGTACGCTGACGATACAGCCTTCTACACGAGAAACGCGAACAAGGACCTGGTCATCCGTAGGCTACAAAAGGTTTTAGATAACACAGAAACTTGGGCCCGTCGCTGGCGCATCACCATTAACTCTGAGAAGACGCAGGCAATGCTGATTATCCGCAGGCTCGGAAGGCGCGATCCTCCTCAACGTCCCCCCCTCCACCTTCACCTAAATGGAACCCAACTCCCCTGGCGCAGAACCGCCAAGTACCTTGGCCTAACCTTGGACTCTCGTCTTACGTGGAAACCCCACATAGACGAGGTCCACAGGAAGGCCTGCGCCAGAATGTCCATCCTATATCCTATCCTGAACTCAACAAGCTCCCTTCCCTGCCCACTAGCATTAAATGTGTATCAGGCCCTGATCCGGCCAGTAATGGAGTATGCGTGCCCTGTCTGGGGATACGCGGCAAAGCAGCACCTGGACAAACTCCAGAGGCTGCAGAACCGCGCCCTCAGAAGGGCACTGCGCTTACCTCTTGGATTCCCTACAGACGACTTGCACGCCGCAGCCGAAATCCCACTCCTGAGAGAGCGTTTCCAGGATCTGGCAAGGGCCTTCTATGAGGGTTCTTCCAGATCCAGAAACGCACTCATCCACTCCCTAGGTCAGTATGACATGTCCCGCGATAAGCACAAGCGCCCTATGACGATCTTCGACGACTAAGTCGAAGAGAAAATCCCTACACCAAATCCATCATACTGTTCCTTCCCATATAACAACAAACTTCTCGCCCACCTCAGGCAAGTACCAGACACACTCACAACAATCATCACAAATCACAGACACCAAAAACTACAGAAAAATCACACACACACTTTCACAGGGGAGTAAAAGCTTAAAGGCTACAGACTCCCCCTCACACTTCCCCAAAGAGGGGAAAGCAAAAGATGAGAGCAGGCAGGCAATATTCCGAGCTATGAAGAGCTCTTCGAGCTGTTGAAAGCAGAAATCGGGGGAGGCAGTTTCCAGGTAAAATCTGCTGGTAGAGACAAAATTAAAATCACACTACACACACTTGAAAACTACACTACAGTCAAGACACATTTAAATAACAAAAACATACCCCACTACACGTTCCCCACAGCAAAAACACGAAACAAAAACATAGTAATAAGAGACCTCCCAAGACGAGTGTCCCCGCAGGCAATCAAAACAGACTTGACTGCCCAGGGGTACGTCGTCAAGGCAGTCCAGCAGATGGAAAACACCAACAGCAAGTGGCCACTATACCAGGCCACACTCCCGGACATCCCCCAGAACAAAAGGGAGATAAAAATGGTCTTGGCTGTGCCTGTCACCACTGAGCCACTGCGCCTTAAATACAAGACGGTGGAGTGCTTCAGGTGTCAGGACCCAAATCACATTGCCGCCTACTGCACCATGCCAGTAAGATGCAGGAAGTGCGCCGAGGCCCATGACACAAGAACATGCACACTACTACACACGGACCCACAAATAAGGTGCGAGCTGTGTGGCAAAAACCACACAGCGGGTTACCAAGGTTGTGAGGTCCACAAACGACACACACAGCAGGCAAAGGGCGCAAAGACCGCCCCCCGCACACGCAAACAAAACACCATAAACCCATCCAGACACACAAGAAAACAAAACATGACAACATACACGGACAAGGCTTGGGTATAACCAAGGCCGGACACACCGAGGGCGACTTATGCGGAAGTGGTTGCTCCTCTGAGGAACCATGAAAGCGTGGCCCAATCACCACAACACCAGACACTATCACAAGAACAACACCGGGAATCACACAGCAACAATGACCAGGTCCACCATGAAAGAGAAAGCCCTAGGGAACCCCACACACACTCCCATGCCCCCTCCCCCCCCCCCATGGATCAGTTGTTAGGCGTAATGGTGCAGACCATGAACCTCGTCACGGAAATGATGAAGGAATTCAGGAAAGCCCAGAAGCAGAACACACAGATCCTCGTCGCCCTTCAGGCAACAGTCCAGCAGTCGCTTCCTTCTGCGACGTCCTCAGTAGTATCAAAACCCCATCATGAATAGACGATCGAATATCCAAGGCCTGACAATGTGCGTCTTTAACGTAGACCGCATTGTTAATCAAGAGGTCGAGCTCAGAGAACTCATGAAGGAGTTCTCCATCGACATATGCATGATGGGGGAAACCCACCTAAAACCGGAAATAAAAGCGACAGTTCCTAACTACGTTAGCTACCGTAAAGACAGGCCAACCCAAGGCGGAGGAGTGGCCATATACGTAAAAAGAGGGATCCCCACCACCAGGTATTATTACCAGCTACCAGCAAAATCGAAGCATTGGCGGTGGAAGTAACCACTGCCACTGTACCCCTAACAATTGTTGCAGTCTACCGACCTCCATATGACCAGATAGATGAGGGAGACATAGCTGCTCTAGGGCAAATTGAAGGCAAACTCATAATAGGGGGAGACTTCAATGCCAAATACCCTGATTGGAATTCTAGAGGCGCCAAACTGCAACAACTAGCGCGCACCCACTTCGAAACATGGGGTCCAGTCGAGCCCACACATTTTCCAAAAAATGGAGGCAGGCCCGACGTGTTAGACATAGCTCTCACCAGGAGGATCGCAGGGTTTGTCGCCGCAAGGACAATCAACAGAATGTCCTCCGACCACAACCCAGTGATTCTGGAGGTCGATGTGGGAGAATGGGTGGCACTCCCAGGGTACTAGATGTCGTACAAACGTACAGACTGGGAGCGATACCAAGAAACTGTCGCCTCTGATATCGCTCGCCGATTCTACTGCCGAAACAGTAGAAAAAGCGCTACAAGACCTAACAGGCACCATCTTGCAGGCAGCGGAAGAAGCCACCCCTCCACAAAGGGAGGGGTGGAATACTTGCTAGCTCAAATTCGACATAAGAACAGAGTGGCAAAAGAGTTGAAGATCACCAGAAATCAGGCCACCAGGAGGCTGCTCAATCGTCTACAGAGAGAACTAAAGGTAGCGCTCAATGAGCACAGAAACCAGCAATGGCAAAACCACCTCACAGCTCTCAAAGTAGACGATTGTACACTATGGCAAGCAACCAAACAGTTTACAAAAAGACGCGCTAGGATGCCGCCACTGCACGGCGAGCGGGGACTGGTCTACAGCCATGCTGGGAAGGCCAACGCCCTCGCCGACTCCTTCGAGAAGCAGTTCCAAGCGGCAGAACCCCAGGATGAAGAGCATGAAGAGGTAGTCAGTCGTCAACTGACTGTCTTCCTCAATGCCGAGGAGGACCCAGAGGACGAACCCATACTTTTTGCCCCCAAGGACGTGGCAAGAGTAATTAGGTCCCTCCCTATAAAAAAGGCGCCAGGGCACGACAGTGTCACTAATCAGTTAGTCAAAAATCTCCCACCCACAGCAATCACACACCTCGCGAACGTCCTCAACGAGATTACTCGATCCCGTGAGTTTCCAGCTTGCTGGAAACATGCGGAAGTGGTCGCGATACACAAACCAGGGAAAGACCCTCTATTCCCACAGCACTACAGGCCGATTAGCCTCTTGCCAACCCTCAGCAAGATCTATGAGCGCCTCCTGCTAAGACCCATACTAGAACATATTACCAGAGAGCAAATTCTGCGGGATTTCCAATTTGGGTTCCGGCAGAACCACTCTGCCCCACAACAAGTCATGAGAATGGTTGAAGCAGCCACAGAGGGCTTCAACCACAGAGGCTACTGCGGGGTAGTGCTACTAGACGTAACCAAAGCCTTTGATTCAGTATGACATAGAGGGCTACTCTACAAGTTTTACGCATAAGGGTTTCCTGGGAGCATAGTTCAGATGATCAAGAGCTATCTCACGAATAGGACTTTCTCCGTCAAAGTAGAAACTGCCACCTCCACCAAAAGGCGTATTCGTACTGGGGTGCCACAGGGATCGGTCCTGGGGCCCATATTGTACAGTTTGTACACTGCGGACACTCCAACGGCCCCCCTGGTGCACGCTGCGCAGTACGCGAACGACACAGCCTTCTACACGAGAAATGCGAACAAGGACCTGGTCATCCGTAGGCTACAAAGGGTTTTAGACGACACTGAAACCTGGGCCCGTCGCTGGCGCATCAACATCAACGCTGAGAAGACGCAGGCAATGCTGATTACCCGCAGGCTCGGAAGGCGCGAACCTCCTCAACGTCCCTCCCTCCACCTTCACCTAAATGGAACCCAACTCCCCCGGCGCAGAACCGCCAAGTACCTTGGCGTAACCTTGGACTCTCGTCTCACGTGGAAACTCCACATAGACGAGGTCCACAGGAAGGTCTGCGCCAGAATGTCCATCCTATACCCAATCCTGAACTCAACCAACTCCCTTCCATGCCCAGTAGCAGTGAACGTGTACCTGGCCCTGATCCGGCCAGTCATGGAATATGCATGCCATGTCTGAGGATACGCGGCGAAGCAGCACCTGGGCAAACTCCAGAGGCTGCAGAACCGTACCCTCAGGAGGGCATTGCATTTACCCCTTGGATTCCCCATAGATGATCTGCACGCAGCAGCTGAAATCCCACTCCTGAGAGAGCGTTTCCAAGATCTGGCAAGGGCTTTCTATGAAGGTTCTTCCAGATCAGGAAACGCCCTCATCCACTCCCTAGGTCGGTAAGACATGTCCCGCGATAAGCACAAGCGCCCTATGACGATCTTCGACGAGTAAGTCGAAGAGAAAATCCCAATCCCTAATCCTGTTCCTTCCTATATAACACCAACCATCTCGCCTACCTCAGGCAAGTACCAGACACAGACAGAACAATCATCACATAATCACAGATACCAAAAAACTATAGAAAAAATCACATGCACACGTTCACAGGGGAGTACAAGCCGAAAGGCTACAAACTCCCACCTCACACTTCCCCAAAGAGGGGAAAGTACGAGATGAGAGCAGCAGCAATATTGCGACACACGCGACGCGCACTCCGCTGCTCGACTCGCTGCGGCTCACATCGTTAACGTCGCTCGCGCATGCCAACGCCACTAGCCCAACGCCATGCCGAGAAGTAGGAATGGAGGAAGAGGCAAGATTTCTGGAGCTGTGGAGCTCCTGCTAAACGCAGTAGGGAGCAACGGTTGCGGCAACAAAAGGAAGAAGCGGAAGCCTGTGGCACAATTACAGTGCTATAAGTGTCAAAAGCTTGGACACGTAGCCAAGGAATGCGACGGTGTGGTTGCGTGTGTTAAGTGCGGGAAACCGCACGACACACGCAACTGCACCAAACCAAGAGGTACTGCAGCGCTGTGCGTAAACTGCGGTGGCTCGCACGCCGCAAACGCGCGCAGCTGCAGTTACCTGAAGACGTGGAAGGAGCGGAGGTTGGCCACCACACACGATGAGGTGGCCCAAGAAGAAGAAATGGTGGTCACCCCGCCCCCCTGCCTTTGTAGGGAAAGCGGGCTGCGCCACCAAGACGACGTGGACGCCTTCCGCCAAGCACTGCGGGAAGCCAACGAGGACGCAATCACCGCGTTCAAATCCGCCATGGCGGAGGAGAGAGCGGCCCTGAGAGCGGAACTCGAGGAGACGCGCCAGAAGGTGACTCAACTAAGGGTCGCCTTGTACCTCGCGTCCCGCATGAAGACGGACGTGGCACCGACCCCCACCTGTACGGGGACAGACGCGGCAACACAAACGACCGCCTCCCTGGCCGACGCGGCAACGCAGGTTGTTAGGGAGATGGTCATACAGTCAGGGAAAACCACCGACAACAAGGAGACGGCCCCCTTGGAAGCAGTCGTCACTCCTGTCCCTACGGAAACGCAGACGACACAGGAAGTGCCGATGGAGACCGAGGGAGAAGAAGAAGACGAGCCGTTCGAGTGCCTCCCCCTCCCCAACAAGAACTGTGTGAGGGAGGTGCTCACCAAGATCGCCTATTCCCTGCGAGACGGTAGCTACCCCCATCATGATCATCCTTACCCTTTCACGGTAGATAACTTCCCTCCCCTTCCTCACAAACCTTGTCCTTTCCACTGGGGGTGCGAACCCTTGAACCAGAAGCTGCAAGGGAGGGAACTCGTCAGGCGTGGAGATCTGGAGCTCATAAACAAGCACCCGATCTTCACGGACGAGGACTGGAAATACATGACTGAGCAAGCAGTCAAGTACATCCAGACACAGACGCCGCCAGTGGACTACTCCCGCCTGAAGAAAATAGAATTCGGGCAGCCAGGAAGCAGTAAGAAGAAGAAGAAGAACAAGAAGCCGCCGGAATCAGCCGGCAGATAAGCTCCTGCATCCACAGAAACCAGAGGACAGAACAACACGCGAAGAAAAACATTCCAAACCGAGAGGCCTTCAGGAGGAACAGCTCAAACAGCTTAAACTCCGCTACCTCGGGCCAAGGCAGGCCCGTCAATATAGTAAGTGAGTGAGTGAGTATTCCGACACTTCACCTGAAGATGATGGAGACGCATTCCATCGAAACGTTTCTACGAGACAACGATGCTGCTCGGCTGACAACCCGTGAAGACTTCATATATGAAATTCGCCGAGAAAGCCTGCACTCGCACATGGAAAGTTCCATTCAAAAATAATCGCATATACATCTACATGGAACTGTGCAAATAAAATTTTAGTGCCTGGCAGAGGGTTCATCGAACCACATGTACAATTCTCTATTATTCCAATCTTGTATAAGTGTAGGAAGAACGAACACGTATATCTTCCCATACGAGCTCTGATTTCCCTTATTTTATCGTAGTGATAGTGTCTACCTATCTACGTCGGTGTCAACAAAATATTTTCGCATTCGGAGGAGAAAGTTGGTGATTGGAATTTCGTGAGAAGATTCCGTGGCAACGAAAAACGCCTTTCCTTTAATGATGTCCAACCCAGCTCCTCTATCATATCAGTGACACTCTCTCCCATATTTCGCGATAATACAAAACGTGCTGCCATTTTTTGAACTTTTTCGATGTACTCCGCCGGGCCTATCTGGTAAGGACCCCACACCGCGCAACCGTATTCTAAAAGAGACTCCTTAGTAGATATGTTACATTTTCTAAGTGTCCCGAAAATAAAACACAGTCTTTGGTTTGCCTTCCCCACAACGTTTTCTATGTGTTCCTTCCAAGTTAAGTTGTTTGTAATTGTAATTCCTAGGTATTTAGTTGCATTTACGGCCTTTATATTTGACTGCTCTATCGTGTAACCGAAGTTTAAAGAATTCTTTTTAGCACTTGTGTGGATGACCTCACACTTTTCGTTATTTAGGGTCAACTGCCAATTTTTAAACCATTCAGATATCTTTTCTAAATCGTTTTGCAATTTGTTTTGATCTTCTGATGACTTTATTAGTCAATAAACGACAGCGTCATCTACAAACAACCTAAAACCTCTGCTGAGATTGTGTCCCAAATCATTTATATAGATAAATAGATAAGGAACAGCAAAGAGCCTATAACACTGCATTGGGGAACGCCAGAAATCACTTCTGTTTTACTCGATGACTTTCCGTCAGTTACTATGAACTGTGATCTCTCTGACAGGAAATCACAAAGAAAGCCACATAACTGAGACGATACTCCATAAGCACACAATTTCACTCAAAGCCGCTTGTGTTAAAAGCCTTCCGGAAACCCAGAAATACGGAATCGATCTGAAATCCCTTCTCAATAGCACTCAACACTTCATGTAAATAAAGAGCTCGTTGTGTTTCTGTTGTGTACATAGTTCCGCGTAGTCAGCGCGTACACAACTTTCCCACGATAAGACCATGAGACATATTGCTGACACTCGCCTACTTCGTTAGAGCGACGAGTCAAATAATCTGATGGTGTGTGTACCGAAGGTCTTACAGTACGCACACCACAGTTTCACAAGAACGATGTTTTCTAAACCCGTGTTGACTGCGTGCCAGTAGACTGTTTCCTTTGAGGTAATTCATAATGTTCGAACACAATATATGTTCCAGAATCCTGCTGCATATCGACGTTAATGATAAAGTGTGGATTACTCCTACTACCTTTTTTGAATATTGGTGTGACCTGAGTAACTTTCCAGTCTTCCGGTACGGATCTTTCGTCGAGCGAACGGTTGTATATGATTGTTAAGTATGGAGCTAATGCATCAGCATACTCTGAAAGGAATCTCATTGGTATACAGTCTGGACCAGAAGACTTGCTTTTATTAAGTGATTTAAGTTGCTTCACTTCTCCGAGGATATTTACTTCTACGTTACTCATATTGGCAGCTGTTCTTGATTCGAATTCTGGAATATTTACTTCTTCTTTTGTGAAGGCATGTCGGAAGGCTGCTTTGGCAGCACTGCCTTCGATATTATTTCTATTGTTATCGTGCAGAGAAGGCATTGATTGTTTATTGCCGCTAACATACTTCACATACGACCAGAATCTCTTTGGATTTTCTGCTAGGTTTAGAGACAAAGTTTCGTTGTGGAAGCTGTTATAAGCATCTCGCAGTGAAGTCCGCGCTAAATTTCGAGCTTCTGCAAAAGACCGTCAATCTTAGATATTTTGCGTCTGTTTAAATTTGGAATGTTTTTTTCGTTGTTTCTGCAAGTGTGTTCTGACCCGTTATGTGTACCAAGGAGGATCAGCTCCGTCGTTTGTTAATTAATTTGGCATTGATCTTTTAATTGCTGCTGATACTATTTCTTTGAATTCAAGTCACATCTGGTCTACACTTACCTTTTTAATTTGAAAGGAATGAAGATTGTCTCTCAGAAAGGCGTCAAGCGAATTTTTATCTACTTTTTGAAATAGGTATACTTTTTATTTATTTTTGGAGGATTTGGGGGGTTACAATATTCAGTCTCGCTACGACAAGCCTGTTTCACTAATTCTTTTACCCGTTTTGATGCTCGTTGTTAACTCAGGTGTATTTGTTGCTAAGAGGTCAAGTGTGTTTTCACAACCGCTTACTATTCATGTGAGCTCATGAACTAACTCCTCTAGATAATTTTCGGAACATGCGCTTAGCACAATTTCGGATGATGTATTATGCGTACCTCCGGAGTTAAACATGTATTTTCACCAACATATCGAAGGTAAATTAAAGTCAGCGCCAACTATAATCGTATGAGTCGGGTACATTTTTGATATCAAACTCAAGTTTTCTTTCAACCTTTCAGCAACTGTATCATCTGAATTGGGAGATCGGTAGAGGTATCCAGTTATTATTTTATTCCGCTTGCCAACAATGACCTCTGCCCATACTAACTCTCAGGAACTAACTAAGTGAATTTCGCGACAAAATAAACTACTTCTAACAGCAACAAACACGCCACCAGCCGTATTTAGCCTACCCTTTCCGAATGCCGTTAGGTTTTTCGCAAAAATTTCGGCTGAGCTTATATCCGGCTTTAGCCAGCTTTCAATGCCTATAACGATTTGAGGGTCAGTGCTTTCTATTAGCGCTTGGAGCTCTGGTACTTTCTCAACACAGCTACAATTTACAACTGTTATACCGATGGTTCCCGTATGTACGTTCTTCCTGTGTTCGGCCTGAAGCCTTTGTGACCGAAGTCCTTCTTGTGTTTTAGCCACGCGAAGTAGCCGTGCGGTCTGAAGCGTCTTGTCGCCGTCCGAGCTGCTCCCCCCGTCGGAGGTTCGAGTCCTCCCTCGGACATGGGTGTGTATGTTGTTCATAGTGTAAGTTAATTTCATTAAGTAGTGTGTAGGCTTAGGGGCCGATGACCTCAGCGGTTTGGTTCCATAAGACCTTACCACAAATTTCCAATTTCTTGTGTTTTCCCGAGACCCTCTAACCTGAAAAAACGGCCAGTCAACGCCACATAGCCCCTCCTACCCGTGTAGCCGCCTCCTGCGTATTGTGCACAACTGACCTATTTAGCAGAACCCGAAACCTAACCACCCTTTGGCACAAGTCAAGGAATCTGTAGCCTACACAGTCGCAGAACCGTCTGAGCCTTTGATTCGGAGCCTCCACTTGGCTCTGTACCAGAGGTCCGCAATGGCTCCTGTCGACTATGCTGCAAATGGTCAGCTTTGCTTTCATGTTGCAAGCAAGACTGGCAGCGTTTACCAGTTCTGTTAGCCGCTCGATACCAAAGAGAATCTCTTCTGACCCAAAGTGACACATATCATTGGTACCGACGTGAGAAACCACCTGCAGTTGGCTGTATCCTGCGCATCCCGTTCCATATATGTAATGACTCCACCCGGTATGCACACATAGTGTACATTGGTTTTCTTTCCCTTCTTAACAGCCATGTCCCTACGGGGCCCCATAACGCGCCTAACGTTGGAGCTCTGAACTATCAATAATCCCACCCTCTCTGAATGTCCGAAACTTACAGGTTCAGAGGTTTCGTCTGAAACAGGACAGGCGACAGCATCTGGCTCAGCGACAGTGTCAGCCACAGACAGCACCTGGAACCTGTTTGTCAGACAAACCGGGGAGACTTAACGTGTGGCCGCCTGGGAAGTCTTTCGCAGCCTGCTGTGCCCTGGGGCGACCTCCCATTTGACCACAACTGAGCAGTGAATGGGCTGGCCACCTGTGAGGGCCGACCGGAGGGCTCGAACGAGCTGGAAGTCCGTTTCATGCCTCGCCCACAACAGTGGTGCCCATCCACTGCAGCCTTAAGCTGTGTAAACGAAGCCAGCACAGTGTCACCAACTCGGCTCGCATCCACACACAACAGTCGCAAACCCTGTCCATACTAAAGACTGTGGAAAACTAAACGGACTATCGGCACGTGCTACGCAACTCTACTGTAGACCCTGACGAAAACACTGGAACTCTGTCAAATAAATTAGATTAATACGCAGAGATTCAAAAATCCAACTACCGAAGCACTCAGGTGAAACTAAATAATTCGTCCCTGATAAGGAACTTGTTATATGTCACAAAGTTGGTTTACTTTCCGACGCAAACGAAAACGCGAGCACTGTGGCTATTAGATATTAGATTAACACGCAGAAACTCAGGAAACTTAACTATTAAAGCACACAGATAATATTATAAAATTTGCTCTTCCTTAGGAACTCGTAAAAGTCACAATATCGGTTACTTCGCTGTTGGTGCTTGTGTCTCGTATGTGGCGTTCACCCGCGCACGTCATACAGGTACCCTTGAAGGAGCTAGGCATTTTAAATGCTTTGTCAATATACATGTATTCGCCAGTGACTACACCTTCTCAGTATACTTCACAGTCACAAACGAAAAAAATAATTAGCTCGGGCATGTATAACGTAAGTTTACAAGTAATTTCACTATGGCTCTCGTCGTCGTGTAACAACGTTCATGGGTCACATGTGTCATGGACGACGCGTTCTGCATATCTTATAGAAAAGATTCACCCTTGTATCATAATACTCTGCTGTTACTGTAAGGGGTCTAATATAATGTAACATCGACTATGATGTCTTACAAGGGCGAAAGGAAATCAATTTAGAAACTAGGAAAAACCAGTTTAGCTGCGTCAGTGCTTGCCTACGAGCTATACATTCCACCTGAACAAATGAACTGTTAACGGAGGCTGCTGAAATTTCCAACGCTTTTTGATGGTAATCAGTAACAGACATATTTCTCCAGAAAATACACTCCTGGAAATTGAAATAAGAGCACCGTGAATTCATTATCCCAGGAAGGGGAAACTTTATTGACACATTCCTGGGGTCAGATACATCACATGATCACATTGACAGAACCACAGGCACATAGACACAGGCAACAGAGCATGCACAATGTCGGCACTAGTACAGTGTATATCCACCTTTCGCAGCAATGCAGGCTGCTATTCTCCCATGGAGACGATCGTAGAGATGCTGGATGTAGTCCTGTGGAACGGCTTGCCATGCCAATTCCACCTGGCGCCTCAGTTGGACCAGCGTTCGTGCTGGACGTGCAGACTGCGTGAGACGACGCTTCACCCAGTCCCAAACATGCTCAATGGGGGACAGATCCGGAGATCTTGCTGGCCAGGGTAGTTGACTTACACCTTCTAGAGCACGTTGGGTGGCACGGGATACATGCGGACGTGCATTGTCCTGTTGGAACAGCAAGTTCCCTAGCCGGTCTAGGAATGGTAGAACGATGGGTTCGATGACGGTCTGGATGTACCGTGCACTATTCAGTGTCCCCTCGACGATCACCAGTGGTGTACGGCCAGTGTAGGAGATCGCTCCCCACACCATGATGCCGGGTGTTGGCCCTGTGTGCTTCGGTCGTATGCAGTCCTGATTGTGGCGCTCACCTGCACGGCGCCAAACACGCATACGACCATCATTGGCACCAAGGCAGAAGCGACTCTCATCGCTGAAGACGACACGTCTCCACTCGTCCCTCCATTCACGCCTGTCGCGACACCACTGGAGGCGGGCTGCACGATGTTGGGGCGTGAGCGGAAGACGGCCTAACGGTGTGCGGGACCGTAGCCCAGCTTCATGGAGACGGTTGCGAATGGTCCTCGCCGATACCCCAGGAGCAACAGTGTCCCTAATTTGCTGGGAAGTGGCGGTGCGGTCCCCTACGGCACTGCGTAGGATCCTACGGTCTTGGCGTGCATCCGTGCGTCGCTGCGGTCCGGTCCCAGGTCGACGGGCACGTGCACCTTCCGCCGACCACTGGCGACAACATCGATGTACTGTGGAGACCTCACGCCCCACGTGTTGAGCAATTCGGCAGTACGTCCACCCGGCCTCCCGCATGCCCACTATACGCCCTCGCTCAAAGTCCGTCAACTGCACATACGGTTCACGTCCACGCTGTCGCGGCATGCTACCAGTGTTAAAGACTGCGATGGAGCTCCGTATGCCACGGCAAACTGGCTGACACTGACGGCGGCGGTGCACAAATGCTGCGCAGCTAGCGCCATTCGACGGCCAACACCGCGGTTCCTGGTGTGTCCGCTGTGCCGTGCGTGTGATCATTGCTTGTACAGCCCTCTCGCAGTGTCCGGAGCAAGTATGGTGGGTCTGACACACCGGTGTCAATGTGTTCTTTTTTCCATTTCCAGGAGTGTAGTTTCTGTAATTGACCACCAGTAAATGCAAGAGAGAGGGCAAGTAGACTTGAGAGATTTTCTAGTTTATCAAAGTTGATCGACTTTATCCATCATAATGACACACCCACATACGCGGCTCGCCTGTACGATATATATTCAAAAAATTCTTGAACTTTGTCCACAAAATTTTTCCACATTCCCCTTTACTTATTGTTCAAGGTCTCCTTCGAAATACTCTCTTTCACAATTGTTACAACGCTCCCAACGCCGTTTACACTTCTGGAAGCAAACTTGGTACGCCTCTTGCTGGATCGCTCGCAGCGCCGTCTGCAAATTTTCTTTTATCTCGTCTGTCGTTTCAAATTTTCGTCCTTTCAACGGGGTTTTCAACATTGAAAGTAAAAGTAAGTCTGCAGGGGCCATATCGTTCTCTTAAGGTTCATATATTTCTCATTTGCGTGATCCCAAATCTCTTAATAGATCGCGAGGCGAAGGTTTTTCTGGTCTTGATGGATTTTGCTGCAACACGACGCATTCCAAGATGCTGTATCAGGATTTCATGACATGATCCAACTGAAATGTTACATTCCTTTGCAATTTCACGGAAAGTCAGTCTTCGGTGGCCACGCACAATTTCGTTAACGTTCCTGACTTGAGCGTCGTCGATAAGTGTCGAAAGGCGTCCGGAACGACGGTCATTTTAACTTCCGTCCGGCCATTTTTAAACCGTGTAAACCATTTGTAACACCGAGTACGGCTTAAGTACTCATCACCGAAGTCTTTCTGCATTTGGTATGCCTCTGTAAAGGTTTTCTTGAGTTTCAAGCAAAATTTAATGCAGACGCGTTGCTTCTCTAACTCTGCCATCTCGAAATTCGCAAACTGTGCGATACAACATTGTACTCAGTATCGCTGATAGCAATAACTAACAGACGTACGACAATGAAACTTCCGGCAGTTACACATTGAACACAGGCCTGTGCACGGATGCCAACCGCACTTCGCACTTCGCTCTAACACACCATTGGCCCGAAATATCGAATGTTCCGGAATTTTTTGAACAGACCTCGTATTCTGAGATAGTCAACCGGCATGTTTCATCTACATCTACATCTACATCTACATTTATACTCCGCAAGCCACACAACGGTGTGTGGCGGAGGGCACTTTACGTGCCACTGTCATTACCTCCCTTTCCTGTTCCAGTCGCGTATGGTTCGCGCGAAGAACGACTGTCTGAAAGCCTCTGTGCGCGCTCTCATCTCTCTAATTTTACATTCGTGATCTCCTCGGGAGGTATAAGTAGGGGGAAGCAATATATTCGATACCTCATCCAGAAACGCACGCTCTCGAAACCTGGCGAGCAAGCTACACCGCGATGCAGAGCGCCTCTCTTGCAGAGTCTGCCACTTGAGTTTGTTAAACATCTCCGTAACGCTATCACGGTTACCAAATAATCCTGTGACGAAACGCGCCGCTCTTCTTTGGATCTTCTCTATCTCCTCCGTCAACCCGATCTGGTACGGATCCCACACTGATGTGCAATACTCAAGTATAGGTCGAACGAGTGTGTTGTAAGCCATCTCCTTTGTTGATGGACTACATTTTCTAAGGACTCTCCCAATGAATCTCAACCTGGTACCCGCCTTACCAACAATTAATTTTATATGATCATTCCACTTCAAATCGTTCCGCACGCATATTCCCAGATATTTTACAGAAGTAATTGCTACCAGTGTTTGTTCCGCTATCATATAATCATACAATAAAGGATCCTTCTTTCTATGTATTCTCAATACATTACATTTGTCTATGTTAAGGGTCAGTTGCCACTCCCTGCACCAAGTGCCTATCCGCTGCAGATCTTCCTGCATTTCGCTACAATTTTCTAATGCTGCAACTTCTCTGTATACTACAGCATCATCCGCGAAAAGCCACATGGAACTTCCGACACTATCTACTAGGTCATTTATATATATTGTGAAAAGCAATGGTCCCATAACACTCCCCTGTGGCACGCCAGAGGTTACTTTAACGTCTGTAGACGTCTCTCCGTTGATAACAACATGCTGTGTTCTGTTTGCTAAAAACTCTTCAATCCAGCCACACAGCTGGTCTGATATGCTGCAACTTCTCTGTATACTACAGCATCATCCGCGAAAAGCCGCATGGAACTTCCGACGCTATCTACTAGGTCATTTATAAATATTGTGAAAAGCAATGGTCCCATAACACTCCCCTGTGGCACGCCAGAGGTTACTTTAACGTCTGTAGACGTCTCTCCGTTGATAACAACATGCTGTGTTCTGTTTGCTAAAAACTCTTCAATCCAGCCACACAGCTGGTCTGATATTCCGTAGGCTCTTACTTTGTTTATCAGGCGACAGTGCGGAACTGTATCGAACGCCTTCCGAAAGTCAAGGAAAATGGCATCTACCTGGGAGCCTGTATCTAATATTTTCTGGGTCTCAGGAACAAATAAAGCGAGTTGGGTCTCACACGATCGCTGTTTCCGGAATCCATGTTGATTCCTACATAGTAGATTCTGAGTTTCCAAAAACGACATGATACTCGAGCAAAAAACATGTTCTAAAATTCTACAACAGATCGACGTCAGAGATATAGGTCTATAGTTTTGCGCATCTGCTCGACGACCCTTCTTGAAGACTGGGACTACCTGTGCTCTTTTCCAATCATTTGGAACCTTCCGTTCCTCTAGAGACTTGCGGTACACGGCTGTTAGAAGGGGGGCAAGTTCTTTCGCGTACTCTGTGTAGAATCGAATTGGTATCCCGTCAGGTCCAGTGGACTTTCCTCTGTTGAGTGATTCCAGTTGCTTTTCTATTCCTTTGACACTTATTTCGATGTCAGCCATTTTTTCTCCTTAGTCAGGAGAAAGTGGCGACCTGCCTGTTGATTCGTAATCGGCGAGTGCTCGCCAGCGTGAAAGCGAGAGAGGCCGAACCACGAGTCTAGCGAGTGACTGGAAACTGTTCCCACTCACTCGCCTTCGCCACTCGGATGCAGTGCTCTAATACTGTGAACCTATGTACCACGTCGCGTGGTAAAAGAGTATGGTGCACACTTTTCTGGATCTCTTGAACAATCACAGCGAAAACACTTTAGACTTTTGGAATGAATGAGAGATTATTGCAGAAGCCATGTTGCTAGTTCATGCGTAGTAGTAATTAAGTATGCCATGAATGGAAGTGAACACAGCACTAAATGTTAGCTCAAAGTATTGTTTCAGAGCTCCTACTGTAAAGGCTACGAGAACTGTCAATGTGAGGTATGGAGTCATTTTACCATTCCGTATAACTTTTAATTAAGAGTGCTTAGTTACCTGTGATGATTTTGTTGACTCGAACGTACTCCACTAACAGTACCGAAATTTTCGTAACCAAAACCATTCCAGCGGAAGATCTACGTGTTCAAAATTAAGCTGATCGTCACATAATCTGGAAAGTACGAGGGTCATCCCATAAGTCAGGTCTCCTACTTTTTTATAAGTACGTACACCTGTTTATTTCTACAATGGTTTACATCAGTTTACAGCTTGAACACTCAGCTATTTTTCGACATAATCACCGTTTCTGCCGATGTATTTTTGTACACCCTGTGGCAGTTTTTGTATGCCAATGTCATACCAGCTCGCCGCCAGCTCCGCGGCTTTGGCGAAGAAGGATGCCGCCACTGGCGTGATTGTTGCTTGGCCTCAGGAGTAAAGTGGTATGCCCAGGTTTCGTCACCCCTGACAACTGCGTCCAGAAAGTTGTTCTGTTCGGCTGCAAAGCGGTGAAGAAATACGCAGGAAGCATCAACTCGTTGCCGCATGTGGTCCTCAGTTAGCATCCGTGGCACCCATCTTGCGCACACCTTCCGGTAGTTCAATGTTTCCGTTACAATTCTGTGAGCAGTGCTTCGGGAAACCTCAGGAACCAACGTGCAGCAACCATCCAGGGTGATCCACCGATCTTCACGCATGCTTTGCTCAACCTTCAACACTGTCTCCTCAGAAATTGATGGTTGGCTCAAATGGCTCTGAGCACTATGCGACTTGACTTCTGAGGTCATCAGCTGCCTAGAACTTAGAACTAATTAAACATAACTAACCTAAGGACATGACACACATCCATGCCCGAGGCAGGATTCGAACCTGCGACCGTAGCCGTCGCTCGGCTCCAGACTGTAGCGCCTAGAACCACACGGCCACTCCGGCTGGTAGAAATTGATGGTCTCCCGCTCCTTTGTTCGTCGTAAATTTCGATCCGACCAGCTGCAAACTCTCTACACCACTTACGAACATTTTTGACATCCATGCACGGCTCACCATACAGTTCCGTCAATTGGCGATAGATTTTAATCGGCGCAGTGCCCTTTGCGTTCAAAAACCGAATAACTGCGCACAATTTACACTTGGCGGTAACATCCAACGTGAGCTCCATTCTCAACGGCTGCCAAGTCAGGACTGAGTGCCTCAACGCGGCGTGCGCATGTTTACACACAGCACGTGAAGCGTTCTTCATAACACTGTGACCAACTGCCACACAAACAGGGTTCTGTACTCATAAAAAAAATACTAGACCTTACTTTTGCGATTACCCTGGTATTTCCCTAAAAGAAACTAAATCCATTTTGTTTTGAGCAGGACCGCTATCGATTTTGAAAGATAGAGCCGAGACTCTTGGTAACGCCTGCCCCGGCGTCGCCTTATGCAGCGGCTGGGTCGTGCGATGAGGTTGTAAGGCGTTGCATTCGGTCCGGCTCATCGGAGGAGCTGCCCGCATATGAAACTCACATGGCTGGGTTGGCACAGTGTTACCTTGGACGGAAATTCGGTGGCCACATTTATAGTAGATATTCGCAAGGTCATTTACACGTCAAGAGAACATCGAGTTATTCTTGGAGCTTAAACTGAGCATTGGTTGTGCTAGCCAGCCTGGCTATTTCACGATAGAGATTACAAATGTGAGCGCGCTTGAATGAGCTGTCATGTGCATTGGTAATCTGGGTGATTGTCACCAGCATATTGCCTGTGGATTTTAATAATGACAAGCGGAGGAGTTTGCAAACGAATAAACTTAATACATTGATAGCTAACATTTGTCAGCTTTGGTATTAATACACGCCACCGATTAATCATGTTTAAAAGTCGCACGGTGTTCGACAGCGTTTTGTTCAAGTCTAAAGGGTGATCCATTGATTGTGACCGGACCAAATATTACACGAAATCAGTGTCAAACGAAAATAACTACAAAGAACGAAACTTGTCTAGCTTGAAGAGGGAAACCAGATAGTGCTATGGTTGGCCCGCCAGATGGCGCTGCCATAGATCAAACGGCTATCAATTGCGTTTTTTTAAATACGAACCCCCATTTTTAATTACATATTCGCGTAGTACGTAAAGAAATATGAATGTTTCAGTTGGACCACATTTTTCGCTTTGTGACAGATGGCGCTGTAACAGTCACAAACATACGGCTCACAATTTTAGACGAACAGTTGGTAACAGGTAGGTTTTTTAAATTAAAATACAGAACGTAGGTACGTTTGAACGTTTTATTTCGGTTGTTCCAATGTGATACATGTACCTTTGTCAACGTATTTCTGAGAACGCATGCTGTTACAGCGTGATTACCTGTAAGTACCACATTAATGCAATAAATGCTCAAAATTATGTCCGTCAACCTCAATGCTTTGGCAATACGTGTAACGACATTCCTCTCAACAGCAAGTAGTTCGCCTTCCGTAATATACGAACATGCACTGACAATGCGCTGACGCATGTTGTTAGGCGTTGCCGGTGGATCACGATAGCAAATACCCTAAAACGTTCCCCACAGAAAGAAATCCGGGGACGTCAGATCCGGTGAACGTGCGGGCCATGATATGGTGCTTCGACGACCAATCCACCTGTCATGAAATATGCTATTCAATACCGCTTCAACCGCACGTGAGCTATGTGCCGGACAGCCATCATGTAGGAAGTACATCGCCGTTCTGTCACGCAGTGAAACATCTTAGAGTAACATCGGTAGAACATTACGTAGGAAATCAGCATACATTGCACCATTTAGATTGCCATCGATAAAATGGGGGCCAATAATTTTTCCTCCCATAATGCCACACGATACATTAACCCGCCAAGGTCGCTGATGTTCCACTTACCGCAGCCATCGTGGATTTTCCGTTGCCCAATAGTGCATATTATGCCGGTTTACGTTACCACTGTTGGTGGCTAAATAGAACGCGTGCAAAAAATCTGTCATCGTCCCGTAATTTCTCTTGTGCCCAGTGGCAGAACAGTACACGACGTTCAAAGTCGTCGCCATGCAATTCCTGGTGCACAGAAATATGGAACGGGTGAAATCGATGTTGATGTATCATTCTAAACAACGACGTTTTTGAGATTCCCGATTCTCGCGCAGTTTGTCCGCTACTGGATGTGCGGATTAGCCGCGACAGCAGCTGAAACACCTACTTGGCCATCATCATTTGTTGCAAGTCGTGGTTGACCTTTCACATGTGGCTGAACACTTCCTGTTTCATTAAATAACGTAACTATCTGGCGAACGGTCCGGACACTTGGATGATGTCCAAGATACCGAGCAGCATACGTAGCACACGCCCGTTGGGCATTTCAATCCTAATAGCCATACATCAACACGATATCGACCCTTTTCGCAGTTGGTGAACGGTCCATTTTTACATGGGTAATGTATCACCAAGCAAATACCGTCCGCACTGGCGGAAAGTTACGTGATGCCACGTACTTATACGTGACTATTACAGCGCCATCTATTACAAAGCGAAAAGAAGTGGTCCAACTAAAACATTCATATTTCTTTACGTACTACACGAATATGTAATAAAAATGGGGATTCCTATTTAAAAATACACAGTTGATATCCGTTTGACCTATGGCAGCGCCATCTAGCGGGCCAACCATTGCGCCACCTGGTTTCCCCCTTCAAGCTAGATGAGTTTCGTTCTTTCGAATTTTTTTATGCTTATTTCGTGAGATATTTGGCCTGGTCACTATCAATGGACCACCCTGTATATTATGAGAGCTGAGTGGTGATGCCCGATTTTCGCATTTTGGTTTCGGATGAGTGACGCAAGTTTTGCGTACTAATGTTAATATTTTTTGTAAAAGAAAAGACGCATATTGGAGCAAGCCCCTTGCCTTGCTAAGTATTTCTCCTTTGAATTGTTTTAAAAGCAATTATAGTTTATGTCTCTGCTCTTGCTTAAGATTAGTCACCTCTTTCCATTAGAGCGAGAGAGAGAGAGAGAGAGAGAGAGAGAGAGAGAGAGAGAGATCTTGGCTTAAGTGCTTCAGGTCAAGCAAGTTACTTTTGAAATCGTATTGTGAGAAAATTGTTTTTTAATCTTTTAATGCTGAATCGTTGTCCAAGCATTGGTAAAATCTTGTTATTTAAGTCATAGTTAAGGATAGCATATTATTCAATGGGCCCCTTGATTTAAGATTTGTTCTAGTTCTCTTACCTCGGTCTCAGACCACATTACTCAAGAAAGCGGTCTTCCTTCCTAGGAGTGTAAAGCATGTAGTGGCTTGTTTCATTTTTAGACATGTGCTGTAATTGTCTCTCATGCGTGTTTTAGATTGCTGACGAGTGCGATTCCCTATGTATTATAATTAACCTGTTTGAGACAGCCCACTGCATTTTGAGAGGCCGGATCCAGCAGTTATTTTGAAACTGGTATGAGCAGTTGGAATCCACAATTTTTTTTTTTTTCGAATTTGTGGTAAGGTCTTATGGGACCAAACTGCTGAGGTCATCAGTCCCTAAGCTTACACACTACATAATCTAACTTCAACTAAATTACGCTAAAGACAACACACACACACCAATGCTCGAGGGAGGACTCGAACCTCCGCGAGTGGAGCCACGCGGACCGTGACAAGACGCCTCAAACCCTCGACTACCTTACAAATAAATTGTACTTAATTCAGTGGTAACATGGTACATATCTTAAAGGAAAATGACCGTTTTTCCTTGGTGGTCTTTGTTGTTATTTTTAATATTCTGAAGCTGGCTATTGTAATTAATGTTATTTGATAAATTTTTGTAAAAAATCCTACATGTTTTTTTCTCGGTGTGTGTATGTGAGTCTGGCTCCTTCCACTACCGAATTAAAGTTTCTACCTTCTGGTAGTTTTGAGATAGCTTATCATTAACTCCCGATTCAGCGGCACAACCAAAAATTTGCTTACAGACCAAGCATGAAGGCGCCGTTGGTAATGTTCGTCTACAAAAAAATCAAATTATTTATCAACGTATTTGCTTTTTGACGCTTTTATTGAACCCAAACGTCAGCAGCCTTTATGCGTGTTCGACCATTCATTGTCGAGGACGTAGTGAGGTGTTGTGCAACGCCATGCTCAGGTAGAAAATACTGGAGGTGGGGGGGGGGGGGGGAGGACGCGCATCCATCTGACAAAGAAAGAAGGAGGCTCTGCAGAGTTTACGCTTCCATTATGAGTTTTATAGTAAAAAATTTTACGACGATAATAAAGTCGAATTTTACGACGGTAATAAACACACAGTTGTGAATAAATAGAAAGATAGCTCAAGTAAATAATGTTCAGAATATAATGTCTCAGAAGCAAAAGTGTAAGCAAGCGGAAAACTGGAAAAGTTTTCAAAACCAAATTCAGAACTCAGCTACTTTTCGTATCACAAATACGAAAACCTAATCTCTTGTCGATACTCGATTTGTTACAGGAGATATTGAAGAAAAAATTGGAGCTATGCTAAAATTCTAGGCTAAATCCAGAAAGAAGACAAGGTAAAAGTACCCAGAATATAAACGAGTAGGCTAAAAGCTAGAGAGCTCCATAGTTAGTGACCATGTGAAGTTACAGCTTGTTATGACATGAACCTCAGAGGATATTTTGTAATATCGAGAAATATCTTTAAATACTTCTACTGTTATCTGATTTGCAGAGATAAGATTTCTTATTTAGATCCAGAATTTTATGGACTGTGTAGTTGAAATTTAAATGAGCGTCAGAAGCGATATGTGGAGATGAAAATGAGAATTTGTATATGTGTTGACAACGGTTGGACGGTCGGATAACCACGAACATCGCGCGACAAAAATTAGGTTCTACTACTGCAGAGATTTGTTAGTTTCTTTTCATTTATTTATTTATTATTTGGAATGATGTAGCAGACAAGCGAGTAACATTTAAAAATTTCGTGAGGTTACTAGGCTCTGCCGGCCGGAGTGGCCGAGCGGTTCCAGGCGCTTCAGTCTGGAATCGCGGGACCGCTACGGTCGCAGGTTCAAATCCTGCCTCGGGCTTGGATGTGTGTGATGTCCTTAGATTAGTTAGGTTTAAGTAGTTCTAAGTTCTAGGGGACTGATGACCTCAGATGTTAAGTCCGATAGTGCTCAGAGCCATTTGAACCATGGGTTCTGAACTGTATCCGCATGACGAACTTACAGTACAACCTCACGAATAATTTGCCACTGGTTTATCGGAACTGCTCCATAACAGCGAGCTCTGTATCATATCAGCCGCACGATGAAAAAATGGTTGACAAGATCGTTTATAAATGGATAGAGTATTCTCACGTGACGAGCTATATAAATTTGCTAGTTACGTGTAGAACTGTGATACACATTAAATATAAGGAGTATACTGGGGTACATTTGTATGTGGCACCCGAATATGATTTTATAAACGATGTATGTCTTTGGTAGGCTTTATATCGCACACCCAGAGGTACTGCTGGTGTGTGAGAACGAGAGCTCTGGGCTCACAGCTGTAGGTAGGTGTCTGTGAGGGATGACGATGGAGTAGACAGTTTTTGGGGTGTGCTGTGTGAAGCCATCAAGAGTTAGATTAATGTAGGTACGTCAGTATTGTTGAAAATGGAAGCAGAAGTCTTCAGGCAAATAAGGTAACTATGTTCGATTATTATAATTTCCGTTTTTGCCAGCGCGTTGGTATAGAGGTATTGGTGATAATTTGTAATTGTTGAGTAACCCCAGAATGTACGTGAACGGTTTTGATAAAAAGGCTAGTAACGTATTTCCGCTTTATAATGCTTTTAAGATTTATTAACAGAGCTATGTGTAAATTGATGATTTGCATTTATGTTGGATAAATGAAGTTAGATAATACTTGCTGTTTAAATATCATTGCTTGTGAAGCAATTGTGAATAATTTAACTTCAACTCTCAGATGTTTTTGAAAAGTTAAACTTAACTTACAATACAATTTCGCTAAAGAAACTGAGTATTAGTATGTTGATTAATCGGGTTTCTGCCGGTCTTTCGCGTCTCTCCTGCATGACATTTCAACTGCGTAACTCGCAGTCTTCTTCAGGTGCTGTCTGATAATGATTTCAATGTGGAACGAGACCGGCATTTATGCCGACGTTTTGCTAGGCGTTCCCTCTGCGGTCCGCGCCGCGTCTGGCGCTTTGTCCGTGGTGTGCGCCGACCAATAGCAACGGCTGTAGCGTTTTCTTCTAGCCGCGGCTGTTCCGAACGCTGTGCGCATACTTTGTAGTTATTATACGTTGTCAGTATAGCAGAATTAAGTTCTGAATGGCGTCCAAGCTGTGCTAGACGTTTTATCTTCCGATTGCCGTCATTTGTTTCCTTCTGTGAATTAGGACGTTCCGTTACCGTGATGTTCCGTCTTAAGCGTTCCGTCCGAAGTTCTTGTCCCCCAGGAGCGGCTGCAGTGTTACTTTCAGGCCGATTGTGTTCAAATAGTCGCTCGAGACTCGGAAGAAAGACCTCAGATATTGAGTGTGTTGTCCGAGGTATCACTTCACGTATGTCCTTTGTTACAGGTACTGGGCTGTTATCTGTAATTCCATCTTTATACTTGTGTCCCTTGGGGTCTGGATGTTGCCACGGTGCGTCTTCAGAAGATCGAATGCTGGGTTCCTAGCCGAGCTGAGATGGAAACCGATGTCCTTGTTAGTGAGATTCTTCACGACTTTAATCTCAATAGGTTCTTTGATCACGCTGTGTCAGTATTTCGAAGTTTGGTTGAGATTTTGGCATCATTATACATCACAGAATGTCTGCGTTCTAAACTATGCTCGGCAATCGCTGACTTGGTTGCCTGTCTCAGTCTGGTGTGCCTTTGGTGCCCTCTGCACCTGATTTCAACGTTCCTGGTCGTATGGCCGATGTATGTCATCCCACATTCACATGGTACGTGGTAAACGCCTGGTTCCTGTAGACGCAGGTCATCCTTGACACTCCCTAGCAGAGCACTAATCTTCGTGGGTGGATGGAACAAGCTTTTAATGTCATTTTTGAGGAGAATTCTTTCGATTTTCGCAGATACTGGCCCAGAAGCGTCGAACTTTCCTCCAATCATCTCATGTGGATCATGTAGTGTTACGTGGATGACACCTTTGTCATATGATCCACTGGAGGGAAGAGCTCGATGCTTTCTAAGACCACCCAAACTCACGCCACCGTTACATTAAATTCGACATGGAACTGGAGAGGGATGTACTACTTAAGAGGAAGGGAGATGGTACCTTCAGTCACTGTGTGTACCGCAAACCCACTCACACCGACTAGTACCTGCAAGCCATCAGTTGCCACCACCTAGCACAAAAAAAACGTTGCACTCAGAACACTGGTTGACCCGGCACGAGTTCTGTCAGATCCGGATAGTTTGTCGACGGAGATAGAATATCTACAATCTGTGTTCTACAAAAATGGATAGTCTTTTCGAGATGTTAAAAAATTACTGCGCCCTGTTTCCCCCACCAGAGGTTCCTGAAGTCATACAAGAAGAAAAGCAAAAGGTTCCACATTTGCTGTATGTTCGGCCGATATCTGCGAAAATGAGCAGAATTCTCCTCAAAAATAATATTAAAAGCGTGTTTCATCCACCTACCAACATTAAGGCTCTTCTAAGAAGTGTCAAGGATGACCTGCGTCTACAGAAACCAGGCCTTTACCACGCACCATGTGAATGTGGTATGGCATACATCGGCCAGACGACCAGTACTGTTGACATCACGTGCAAGGAGTACCAAAGGCACACCAGACTGAGACAGGCAACCAAGTTAGCGATTGTCGAGCATAGTTTAGAACTCAATCATTCTATGAAGTATAATGATGGCAAAATATTAACACAGACATCGAGATACTGGGACGGCGTCATCAAAGAATCTATTATGATTAAGGTCGCGGAGAATCTCATTGACGGGGGCACCAGTTTCCAGCTGCGCTCGGCTTGGAACCCAGCACTCGATCTTCTGAAGAAGCAACGTAGGCAACGTACAGTCCCTAAGGGACACAAGTATAAAAATGGAATTAGAGATAACAGCCCATTATATGTACCAAAGGACGTACATGAAATGATACCTCAATACCTCAGACAACAGACACAATATCTGAGGACGTTCTTCCGAGTCTCGAGCGACTATTTGAAAACAATCGGCCTGAAAGTAACACTGCAGCCGCTCCTGAGTGGCAAGAACTTCGGACGGGACGCATAACACGAAACACGACGGTAACAGAACGTCCTAATTCACAGAAGGGCTCAGATGATGACAATCGAAAGATGAAACGTCTAGCACAGCTTGGACGCAATTCAGAACTTAATTCTGCTATATTGACAACGGATAATAGCCACGAAGTACGTCCACAGCGTTCGGAGCAGCCGCAGCTGGAAGAAAACGCTACAGCCGTTGCTATTGGTCGGCGCACACCACGGACAGAGCGCCAGACACGGCGCGCTCCGCACAGGGAACGCCTAGCACAACGTAGGCATAAATGCCGGACTCGTTTAACACTGGAATCAGTACCAGACAGCACCTGAAGAAGATTGCGAGTCACGCAGTTGAAATATCGTCTAGGAGACACGCGAATAATCTGCAGAAACCTGATTAATGAAGATGATAACGCCTCGCCGGGATAGCCTGAAGAATTACATTAGTGTTAGATATTCACCATAATCAGTACCGCCTCCCAGTCCTGGTCACATATTTTTCAAAGATGTTAAATTTTCTTAAATGTTGTCGTCTATCAGCCAAATGAATTTCATGTGCATTTCAAATATTATGGCCAGCATTGCACACTGCTGAGCCCTTAGGTAGCATTTACTTTCTTTATGTGAGCGACCTGAATATATCGCATTCCACCGTTGCTGCTTTAGAGGTAAGACCATTTAATTTATTAATTATGTGCACAGGGACCAAAGTTACCAGTTATGAACGGGGCCAGATGATTCAGTGCCTAAGGGTCTGAATGTATTTCGCAGTGACTGTATTTCTTTATTGGTATTAGGAGTTGCATTGCCCAATCGATTCGTGTAAAGTTTTGCTAACAATAACACAGAGTAAGCACACCAGCTGCAGTAACAAAAAAAAATCGCGTTTGATGATGGCCTCCCGTCGGGTAGACCGCTCGCCTGGCGCAAGTCTTTCGATGTGACGCCACTTCTGCGACTTGCGCGTGGATGAGGATGAAATGATGATGATTAGGAGAACACAACACCCAGTCCCTCAGCGCAGAAAGTCTCCAACCCAGCCGGGAATCGAACCCGGGCCCTTTGGATTGACAGTCTGTCACGCTGACCACTCAGTTATAACACGCAATACGACAATTCTAGTTCATTACTTATTCCACCGATCAGATATTCAACGTAACCGCCAGGCTAATGTTTTTAAAGATCGTTACACTATAAAACCTTGTATGATTACCATGTGAACTGACTTTTAAATACTAACAATAAACAAAACTTTAAACAGGACTTTCGCCGGCGTAGCTAACATTCTCACCACCCAACTGAGGTAATGACGGTGATTCCGTTCATACGGTCGTCTTGCAGACATTACTGAACACAGAATACAATAATTGAGTACGCAGGGACAAATATTACTATTCAATACTTGACTATTGTAATAATGTCTTTTAGGACATCAGGAAACATCCAAAATATGACTTGTCTCATCGCTATATTACATGTATGTCGAAGAAGTTGAAGAAGTATATATTAAAGATTTTTTTTAAATATATCACTTATAATCCGTTCTTCTCAAACCCATCAAATGGGAAAGTAAGGGAAATTACGTGACGTAAAAACCCTAATTATTACCAAGTTTAGTTAAATAATACACATACCTAACGCAGAAGTTGTGGTTATTGGCTGTAAAACTAGATGCTCCTCAGTAGATGTTTTCCCGTGCTTACTGTACATACGTGAGACCTAATAAGTCTGTGGAGCCATCATTTGACTGCTCGCGCAGCTACGTGACATCATTCTGTTGTATTTAAATTTTATTTGTTATATTTACATATATTTGCGTGTCATGAATATATGGGAATAAACTAAATCTTTGTGAGCATCACATATTACGGCTAGTGGTTAATAGTTTGTTTTCCTATGGATCATAATCACGGTAAACGTCATAACGTTAAACGCTATACTGTGAAACATGTCAACAGAAAACACACACACAGACAGACACAAAAAGGGTTGATTTTCTTTGATCTGATTTGCGCAGGGAGACAAGACAGCAGTAGTCTTAGGCTGCTGTTACCAGCTACGAAACTGAACTTACTGTGCGGTTTCTCTCTCTGTTATTCTAATAACTCCAGTCAGTACCATAAAAGAGTAATATGAGACCCTATACTAATTCTTTATTAGACACAGTTTCTTCAATAATTAATGACCCGAACATTCTGTGTATTTGACCTCCACACTTAGGGGCTTCTTTCTCTATGTCCATCGTTTGCAAAGTGTTTCTTAAAGCTCCCATGACCAGGCATTAGTCGTACCGTGAGTTTAATCTGCCTTCTGTTCAAGCCTAGGACAGCATAACTTCTATTGAAACATGACTTCGACATCATCAACTTGCCATGTTTTTGTTTTTGAATCTTACAATTAACCCAAAACTTGCGTTCTGTAACTGGTCTAGCTATGTAGTTTTCGTTTTACAATCGAATTAGTAATGGTCAGGACAGTTTCTGCTCCAACAAATGGAGTGTTGCTTCTTTGCTGGCTATCTTTCAGCTTTGACCTCACTGCAAAAGCTGAAAGAGATTACTGAGCTGAGAGAATGTATGTTCCACCATCTTTGTAGTAGCTATGCAGATTTTCCTCCGTGCACACTCTGATAGCAAATATTTCTGCCTGGAGTGGCGTAGCTAGCACCCCTAGAGAGACTGCTGTCTCCAGTCAAGGCTGTACCGCGATTATGCCGGCGCATTGTCTTCCTCTGTTTTCGATCCCTTAGTGAACCAGACTGTGTCTCTTGAATGGTATCGTCCGTTGTACTTCCACTGCTCCCTAATTACAATTATTACATTGAAAACGTTTACTGAAGCAGTTGCAAGTTATTGTATAGCCGGAATACATTCCTCCTACCATTCCTGTACTTACTACATCCATCAGATGGGTGTGCTGCTCATACGACCGGTAATGTCTAACTCTTTACAGTTCTTTCCATCTTCGTAGACACTTTACCAGTCATCTTCTGTTCTGTTTTATTCCACCGTACTGTAGCCACATAACTTATCATATATCCTATTAATGTGGTGTATATCTTGTACATACTCCAAGGATTTGGATCCCAGTTTTTACGCCAGACCGTTGTTATGCTCATAAGAGTACCATTTGCCTTGGTAAATACATTATTTTTGTAAGAGGACCACGGTAGTTTCGCATCCAAGTTACCCCTAGTTTCTTCACTTCCCCCTATATTGGTAGAGTTTAATCGAGAAGCTTGAGATTTCAGTACATGTACATGATATGCTTCCTCGTTAACGTTCTTTCTTTTTTTTTTTTTTGTATTGACCGTTGTATCCTGTCTTCTTAATCGGTTCTGCACAGTGTTCAGTTAACATTGTACAACATTGACTACATCATCTGTGTATTCTTGACAAAAGCATCATATTCTACTGTTTAACTCTTCAATGAGTTCATTAATTACTAGGTTCCACAGAAGTGGAGATAAAACTTTGAGGACATACTCATGTGGTGTTGACCACCATTGCGTCATTCATCATGATGACCTCTACCTTTCTTCAACTCAATGGGGCCTTAATCCACCCGCATAATTATGGTGATGGCAGTTCTACACTTCTAAGCATAGATTTGAAGGTCGTATTGCTAAAAGGCTTCTCTACATCCAGCATGATGCAGAGAGCAATTTTCTGAAGGTTTAGAGCTATCTCCAGCTCCCCAACAAGTTAGTGAAGTGCTGTGTAACATGGTTTACCCGGCTGATACGCGTGTTGGTTTAATATAGGGGAACCTCAGTTAACCTGTTTTCTATACGGCGCACATTAACGAGTTTTTCTACTGGTTTTAGAAGAAAGGATCGATCGCATATCCTTAGCCTTGATATGATCAATTCTCTCTTGCATCGAAATGAAAAAAAAAAACCTCATTGTTCTCCAAGCATTATGAATGATTTCTGCTCCTAGCCTGTCCTTAGACAGTCTACATAAGATTCTAGTTAATCCCTCTCCTACTTGTGGAGCTGGCAAAATTACATCTCAACCATGTGACTGAAGTTTGATACTTTCTCACCATCCTCTGCTTTATTTTGAAACCAACACACTCTCTGGCAGAGTCACAGTTTTCCCTTTTGTTCCCTCCAAATCAGTAACTCGTAGGAAAAGAATCTTGTTTTTTGGTATCTGGCAGAGTGCATTGAGGGACGTGAGTTTTGAGGAGCACATCCAGCGTCTCTTGTGTTGTTCATGTATACCCGCCCTCCTTTTTCCTTAAGATCACAGGAGTTTGTACTTATAACAATGAATCATTTATAGTAGCTCCGATTTTATAAAAAATGGTAAAATGGAAATATACATGGTCCTGTAATTTATCAGCTAGGTAGATTTATTAGAAACTAAAGCTTCTGTTCAAAGATGTTTTTAACTAGTTTAAATGAAAGTGAGGAAAGATTGACTTAACAGTCTGCCAACAATGATGTCACTGGAGAGGTGTCACAAGCTTAGACAGAAGAATGGTGGGGACGGAGGTCAGCCACGTCATTTCGAGCAGAAGTAGTGCAACATCTTCCTTGTCAGATTTAGAGAAACGGCCGAAACTAAAAGAGCAGACGCCATAAATGTCATAACAGATTCTTCGATGGAATGTTTGATTGTCACGCAACTGGTTTGGAGAAAGATTCCAGCTTTTCGAAAAAACTATCCAGAGTGACATAGACCGCCCGACGCACATCCCAAAGCATTCACTACTTGCGTATAGATAAATTCCTATTTATTACGGCGTGTTGACGGGTCCATCTATTCACAACGGAATGAAAGACAATTTTTGTGCTTTACGCATTTCGACATTATTGCTTCGAGGACGTATTCAGAGGCCTGAAATGTGTGAATTTTTTGTTTATACTATTTAATTTCACTTACGAAGTTGTAAATACAGATTGCAAACATTTTTGGCACTTTTTGTTTTTCTGTTATGTACACACATCAAAAAAATTTTCCACCACCCAAGTTCCCAGAACTCCTGAAGATAGACGTTCTGTGGATACTGTATAACAGACACAGCCCCTTTGATTGTTCAGAGAGTTCACTAAACCCGCTCAAAGACGTAAACAAGCACGCATGATTAGTGCCTATTACACGGAGTGGGTCCGACAGCCGATCACTTCCAGTCATTCCACCAGGAAGCAGGTACGCGGCTCATTTTTTCTGTAGTTCAGCCATGCCTAGACTGTCAATACCGTGGTTTCTTTCGCGTCCGCATTGTTGCTTTGTGCCAGGAAGGGCTCTCAACAAGGGAAGTGTCCCGGCGTCTCGGAGTAAATCAAAGCGATGTTGTTCGGACATGGAGGAGATACAGAGAGACAGGACCTGTCGATGATAAGCCTCGCTCAGGCCGCCAAAGAGCTACTACAGCAGTGGATGACCGCTTCCTATGGATTATGACTCTGAGGAACGCTGTCAGCAACGCCATCGAGTTGAATAATGCTTTTCCTGCCGCCACGGGACGTCGTTTTACGACTCAAACTGGTCGCAATAAGCTGCATGATGCGCAACTTCATTCACGACGTCCATGGCGAGGTCCACCTTTGCAACCACGACACCATGCAGCGCGGTACAGATGGGCCCAACAACATGCCGAATCGACCGTTCAGTATTGGCATCACATCCTCTTCACCGATGAGGGTCGCATATGCCTTCAACCAGACTATCGTCGGAGACCTGTATGGAGGAAACCATTCTGAGGGATCTACGCCGAATCACCTTTGAGGAGTGGGACAATATGAACCAACAGTGGATGGTATGCCACGACGAATACATGCCTGTATCAATGAAAGAGGACATGCTACTGGGTATCAGAGGTACCGGTGTATACAGCAATCTGGACCATCACCTCTGAAGGTCTCGTTGTATGGTGGTACAACATGCAATGTGTGGTTTTCATGAGCAATAAAAAGGGCGGAATTAATGTTTATGTGGATCTGTATTCCAATTTTCTGTACAAGTTCCGGAACTCTCGGAAACGAGGTGATGCAAAACTTTTTTTTGATGTGTGTAGTAAAGCTCTTTTCGCAGATTTCGTGGATGGTGGTCTATATGTTTTCCTGTGCATTTGTTATATTTGTTCTTCGTCTACTTATTGTCATTTGAAATTTCGTTTCACTCTTCATATCACTAGAAGTTGAATATACACAGTGATGTTGTGTTTTAAATGCTCTTGCCAACTATCGAATGTTATTGTCAGCCACTGAATGAGTTTTCGTGATATCACTGACCTGTGTTGTGTGTGAACTGGTGTTCGTTTTGGTATTGTATATAATAATTTGAATATGTTCGCAATGTATGTAATTACAAATGTAAATTTTTAATCTTATCATTTACTTTATTAAGTTTAGGAAAGAGTCAGAACTGATGTGTGTCTGGTCGTTTATCACATATTTTTCTTGCATTGCTATAAACCATTTGTTGTGGCTGTTTATTCAGACTATTTTCAAATCTTGTTCCATGTTTGTGGCATGGTGGTTGTGGCGTTTTAAGTGCTGAGAAAATGTGGAATGGTTTGCTTCATATTTCCAAAAACTAATGTGTTCTTTCTATTGTGTATTATAATTCCTGCATCTTATGAATATGTATACTACATCACAACTTTAACAATCAAGTTTGTATATTCCTCATTCCTGAAATTTGTCCATCTTGATTGTTGGTTGCCTTACGTTTGTTTGGAGCTTTTGCACAGTTTTCTATGCTGTTTGGCATCTTGGATTCTTGGGTATGTTTGCCAATCTGTGTGTGAAATTATGTGCATAAGTCTTAGCGTACCATGTACTTATTTGCTGTATGGTGTTGTTATTGTGTATGTGTGTTGTGTGTATGAGTGGATTTAGAGTTTGTGAGTTTTCCTGCATTCTGGATATATTTGATGTGTTGTGTTTGTTTCATATTTTGATTTTTTGATTGAGTCTGTGCACTACGTATGTGTCATACCCGTTTTTCCTAACTGTTTGTGTGACTGTAGTCATTTCTGTTTCATAGTTTGTCTTATCCATTGTAACCATGTCTTTTCAATATAACACTTGTCTTAGTGTCGTAAGCTTCCGAGTGTGGGGTTGATTGGATGTGGAATATATTATTTTTTCTGCAGCTTTTGGGTTTCTAAAAATGTTACAAGATTGTCTGCCATTTTATTTTATTATTGCAGTGTTGCGAAAATTACTTTGATCTTCTTTTTCTTTTTCAAGTGTGAACATTATGTTCTGATGTGCTTAGCATCTTTTGGAACTGAATTTACTTACTTTTTTCATTTGCTCGCTACCAGGCAAATAACATCACCCACATATCTCAGTCATAGTACAATTTTAAGCCCTTCATCAGTGACTATCTTTTCAAATAACGGTTTTTTAAATGATAAATGTGTTGGTTAGTGTTCCTGATATTGGGGGACCTATGGGTAACTCAGCAGGTAACATTCATCTTGAAATAAGAAGTAGTTATATTCAGTAATCAGTCTGAGCACGCTTCTAATCTCTGTTATGACTCCTACAGTGAGGTTGGTGTAGGATGTGTGATTTGTACTATTATTCCTATTGTTCTTGGGCTGCAGATGGAAATGTACATGTTTTCTAAGCTGATTTAAGTAAGTGATGTTGTCTGTGAGACGTCTATGTGTCCTATTAGGTCTCTGTGTTTATCACTGTTGTGTGTTTATATATATATATATATATATATATATATATATATATATATATATATATATATATATATATATATACTCCTGGAAATTGAAATAAGAACACCGTGAATTCATTGTCCCAGGAAGGGGAAACTTTATTGACACATTCCTGGGGTCAGATACATCACATGATCACACTGACAGAACCACAGGCACATAGACACAGGCAACAGAGCATGCACAATGTCGGCACTAGTACAGTGTATATCCACCTTTCGCAGCAATGCAGGCTGCTATTCTCCCATGGAGACGATCGTAGAGATGCCGGATGTAGTCTTGTGGAACGGCTTGCCATGCCATTTCCACCTGGCGCCTCAATTGGACCAGCGTTCGTGCTGGACGTGCAGACCGCGTGAGACGACGCTTCATCCAGTCCCAAACATGCTCAATGGGGGAAGGATCCGGAGATCTTGCTGGCCAGGGTAGTTGACTTACACCTTCTAGAGCACGTTGGGTGGCACGGGATACATGCGGACGTGCATTGTCCTGTTGGAACAGCAAGTTCCCTTGCCGGTCTAGGAATGGTAGAACGATGGGTTCGATGACGGTTTGGATGTACCGTGCACTATTCAGTGTCCCCTCGACGATCACCAGTGGTGTACGGCCAGTGTAGGAGATCGCTCCCCACACTATGATGCCGGGTGTTGGCCCTGTGTGCCTCGGTCGTATGCAGTCCTGATTGTGGCGCTCACCTGCACGGCGCCAAACACGCATACGACCATCATTGGCACCAAGGCAGAAGCGACTCTCATCGCTGAAGACGACACGTCTCCATTCGTCCCTCCATTCACGCCTGTCGCGACGCCACTGGAGGCGGGCTGCACGATGTTGGGGCGTGAGCGGAAGACGGCCTAACGGTGTGCGGGACCGTAGCCCAGCTTCATGGAGACGGTTGCGAATGGCCCTCGCCGATACCCCAGGAGCAACAGTCTCCCTAATTTGCTGGGAAGTGGCGGTGCGGTCCCCTACGGCACTGCGTAGGATCCTACGGTCTTGGCGTGCATCCGTGCGTCGCTTCGGTCCGGTCCCAGGTCGACGGGCACGTGCACCTTCCGCCGACCACTGGCGACAACATCGATGTACTGTGGAGACCTCACGCCCCACGTGTTGAGCAATTCGGCGGTACGTCCACCCGGCTTCCCGCATGCCCACTATACGCCCTCGCTCAAAGTCCGTCAACTGCACATACGGTTCACGTCCACGCTGTCGCGGCATGCTACCAGTGTTAAAGACTGCGATGGAGCTCCGTATGCCACGGCAAACTGGCTGACACTGACGGCGGCGGTGCACAAATGCTGCGCAGCTAGCGCCATTCGACGGCCAACACCGCGGTTCCTGGTGTGTCCGCTGTGCCGTGCGTGTGATCATTGCTTGTACAGCCCTCTCGCAGTGTCCGGAGCAAGTATGGTGGGTCTGACACACCGGTGTCAATGTGTTCTTTTTTCCATTTCCCGATGAGGACAGCAGAAAATGTGTACCGCGACCGGGATTCGAACCCGGGATTTTCTGCTTACATGGCAGACGCTCTGTCCATCTAAGCCACCGAGGACACAGATGAATAGCGCGACTGCGACTTATCCCTTGCACGCTTCCCGTGAGACCCACATTCTAAAGTGCCCACAATCTACATACGTAATGTACCCCATCCACTCATTACTCTCGCACACTAAAGTGACGATTCCCGTAAGAGTTCAGGCAACCTGTGTGTATTCGCACAGACGAAGGTCAATGGCTGGGTAGCCTTTAACTATATATGTGAAGACAGTAACTGTTCTCGAAAGCATGCAAGGGGTAAGTCCCTGCTGTCGCGCTATTCATCTGTGTCCTCGGTGGCTCAGATGGATAGAGAGTCTACCACGTAAGCAGGAGTTCCGGGTTCAAGTCCCAGTCGGGGCACATATTTTCAGCTGTCCCCATCGAGGTGGATCAGCAACACCTGTCAGCCGCTGAGGGTATCAACTAATTATCATTGATTCTTGAGAAGCTGCACGGTCATTAATGGTATCTGTTCTTTCGAGAACAGTTACTATCTTCCTATATAAAGAAATATAGAGCGTAAAAAAACGCAGCATAAGCGTGATGAGTAAATTAATGAAATATAAATATAGAGCATACTAAAATAAACGCAGCATAAACATGATAAGTACAGCCACATTGAAACAGCCACCCTGAAAACAGTGAAACAGAAGTTAACAACGAAGAACTTGATAATAACGAGGGCAGACAAGACAATTGAGAAGCTACTAGATTTCTTTTTAACGTCCTACGTGATATCATTGTGCTAGCTGGACGGCTATAGCACTCTGGTTCACCTCTAATTTCATGCTGTCTTTATAACGACCCTGGTGTCGGTTTAGCTGTCGTCGTTCCTTCGCTTTTCCACTTCACATGTCGCCAACAGTCGACTGGTACAGCTTTGCAAGGGTTGAAACGTCCCTATAGATTTTCTGCGGCAATGACTAGTTCATATCGGACCTCACTGAACTCTCCTGACAGACTATTTGCTGCTGTTGCTTCTGTCCTGACAACACAATACTCAGAATTCTCCCCAACTATTACATTGGCGAATTCGTCTCTTGTGGTATCTAGTAATCAAGTACACATTATATAGGGGTGTCCAGATAATTTCGCTAATGTAGTGTACGTACAGTATCTTGAAATATATTGTAATTAACGGCTGTAGGAAATTAATTTTTAAGGGAGATTTTTAATCATTTTTTGTATTGTTTTTAGAACTGCGTCGTACTACTTTAGGAAACTTATGTGCGGGCACTACCTTTAAAATCCTACCAGCATGAAGATGAGAGGCACCCACATGCCTTGCTCATACTGTGCCATCAAGCAGTCAGGCCTCAAGATGAGTGGTCTGCCAAGCCAGTGGATTTATTTTTATTTATCGCAAAACATCAATGACTGATTATCAGCTCTAGTACTCACAATTAAGCTACAAATTATTCTCATGTTTGAATATTATGCAACGGAAACGGATAACGCACATCTGACTATTAGTAATTTACACAACTCTGACTGTTCACTACGCACTGACAATACCAGATTTTCTTTCTTTCCTAACGGCTTTGATCAACACGTGGCCATCGCACTGAATATGAATGGCGCACACATAAATTCTGGATATCATGACAACATACTATTCGAAAGAAAAGGCCACCAATCTTTTCCTTTTCACTATCTTTTTTATTCCGATAGATTCTATAACCTAAACACACGATTACATTTTCTACAACATTTGTACATGAGAAACTCCGCCCAGTGGGCATGGCTTTACATTGGTGATTCTCTATCTTATGGTTTCGTAGTTATCTAACAATACAGTGCACTTTCTGGATAGGATGGTGGATCTTTTGCTATATCTCACACTTCGACTCTCACACCCATCATCACGAAAATTTCCTCCAGACCGAGCGGTACAAAAAGGAACATGCATAACCCACTGCCTCTGAACCTATCTTGCTATTCTCCCATCCAAACCACACATACTTAAATTACATGAAATACACCACACTGGCAACATGGAATGCAACACAAGGAATAGTCACAACGTTATAATTACATCACTTTCAGCTTTCCCACTTTAATTAGTATTCATCCCAGTTTCACACGACACTGCCCCACTTCGTAACTTTTCTTTCCTACTATGAACTCTGGAGGATATATGCACGTCTTCCTGTGCAATGCAAGCCAAGTGGCGTTGCTGGATAGACGGCTGACTCACCTTACTTCACTCTCAGAGTATTATAGTTTAATCAAGCGTCACGCGGAAACATAACACGCAAAGTAATATTAAGAACATATTCATCACACACGCGAGTCCTCAACTGATACCATGGACGAGTACTTCTCCTTATCATTTGTCTCATACACAGATTGAGACTCACACAGTACTCACCACGTGGAAGTACTCGTCTCTAATTTCAAATCCTGCACACGCCATTTCTTCAATATTTCCAACTTATAGTACACACGCCAGTAATTCAGCTTAATTTAAGCACTCGGAAGTATTTCAACTTATTGCTACACGTGGTTTCATTGTGACTGTTGGTCACTTCCGAAGATTACTACGATCCCCTTAATATTACCTGCCTGACATTTAATTCTCCCCACAAAAGTTCCTGAAATAGAGAAATTATTATTCTAAACTACTCGTAAGTATTCCACATGCCCACCATTCTCTCCATTCTTCTGTCTTTACGGAGCACACCTAAGACAGGTCTTGCCAACACAAGATCCACCGCCAGAGTGCTGAAACATGGCCGTTCTTCACGTCATCTCGCACCTCTGTCGAGGTGGGGGAAGACCATGCTACCCATTGGTCAGCCACATTTGAGGCACTCAAAGCTCAGGTAAATTTCATCTCTTTGGTTCCACCAAAGGTGACCAAAGGACCGTCTCAAAGATGATCATAAATTGCACATTCACTATCTGCGGTTAGCAGACGACCATACATTCATCCATTTCGCAGATCTCACCAAATTGGATATAGGGATTTATTTTGTGGGAGTGCACATGTGATCAATTAAATAAATAAATTGTCCTTCCTTCCTACAGTGATATCCGGCTTCGGTGTATTAAGTGAAATTGAGTTATTACTACAAAAAAATGTTGTTCTGACAAGAATAACGAAGAATGTTGTACCTATTTTTAATATCGGGCGGTACTATACCCTTTCAAAGAAACTGGACTAGTGCATTCGGTTGCGTTGTTAGTGTGACGTACTGCCGACGTACAAACCATGATCGAAATGTGGGTATCGGGAGGGAGGGCAATGAGGATGACCGGATGCTGGAAGGCCGGAACGTGGCGTTTTTCGCTCGCGGCCTGTCTGCCCCCGGCCTGCCCCCCGCAGCCCCCCGCCCCCGGTCCTCTAACAAGTGCATTGTGGCGCACGCGCGGCCGGACTGGACGAGCGACGGGCCTAATCCCATTAGCGCTGCCGCCGCCACTGCCGGCGTTCCCATTGTGATCCCGCCGCGCTGACCTCACTGTGCGCCCGGCCGGCCAGAGCTAACTCGATAAAAATTATCTGCGGACGCTTACTGCTTTTTAATTTTCCCCCCTTCTCTCTATTTATTGTGCCAGAAGACCCGTTCGGAATTTAGATGCGCCCTCTGGAACGACTTTTCTGGCGTCAGAACGCGCCTCCGGCCGACGACGAGTTATCTGCTTTGGAGAAGAGTGGCATTCATTAGCCAATTTCCAGCAGGAGCTAAGGTACGGTGCCGACGGCCCAGAATATAAACTGAAGCTGTTGACGTTTGAAACTGTGGTCCATGTTGTGAAGTCTGAAATTCCGTAGAGAAATATTCCTTTATTTCTCGTTTTATAGCCCAATAGTAAGCGGACAGCCGGAGGACTGTGTGTCATTCCACTGTAGACTAACAGACACATGGAGATAGTCCCATTTTTGAAACTAAATGACGTGTAGTCCGTTTTTCGGCCTACGATTTTATCTGTCTATACCAGTAAAACATCAGAAAGTGGATGTCATACTGTCACAAGCAACGCCCCACGACCACACGAGTATCCCTCCAACCTGCCCGCCACCACTGGCAGTTATCATTTTTGGTATTCTATGAAACTGTTGTGAGCTCTCTTGTTATTCCGAACGTCATTCTTATTACCTGTAAACTGGGCTTTTTTTCAAACGGAAGTCTTCAGTAGGTCATATGTTACGCCACAGATTTTCAGAGTATAGGCAGTTTTACCTTTGGTTGTCAGTAGCATTGTGGTTGCCAGTATTGCATTCAGGTAGAACTAAGTGAGAAAATCGCTTATTGGTAACGCTGCTAAGCGGTCAGGAAATAGCCAGCAGAATATAGAGATGCAAAAGCAGAGGACGCAGCTTTTCGGAAATGTGGTTTTCTAAAGACTGGTTCGAGATCTGTGGAGATATTCAGGTAATGCGGTAGTTATATTGCAAGTATGTGCGTAATTTATCATGAATTTGAGAAAGTCAAATGTTTAGCACAACTTTTTCTCTATTGATTCGGGTCAATTAGGCTGATTATCGAGACATGATTAAAGAAAGTTATTTGCTCACATAGGCCGGACTGGAGTTACAGGTTCATCATTTCTTTACCGTTTTAATGGGGTATTACGTGTAAGAGTAACTGTTTTTTTTTTACAAGGAATGGATTTTATAAAGATTGTTGTAATTTTTAAGCACTCGGAGTTTGAAAATACAGTTTCTGAATGCCTATGTCTTCTACATAATTCAGTACGTTTAATTACTTCCATCATCTGCTCACGAGAATTTGTTTTGTAACTGTGTGTTGCCGAATTGCACTTAGCTGAACATAGTTGCCCAAAACATGCAGCATGTTGTGTTTCGTATAGGTGCTTTTATTTACATTGACTTAGGAAAGTTTTTTTTCTTTTTTTCCTTAGTTGGTTTGCCGCTGCGTTGCATTTTAACACTCTCCACTTTCTACCTGTGCCGAGTTTCTGTTGCCACAAGGTAAGTCATGAAAGTTTGTTAGGGACTGATTAACATCAGTGTTAGAACACAGTATGATCATTTACATTCAAGCACTGAGTTTTAAAATTACTATCAGCGGCAGTTCAGGTAAAGTTCAGCTCAGATTTCGTTTCTGATGCAGACATTCTTAGTCTTAGAGTGCAGTGTTACATTTGGTTTTGTTTCGTCTAATGTTTGTAATTTTACTTAGTTTGCGTACGTAAATTTACAGGACATTTTAAAACGATCGTTTTGGACAGTTATTCTTTCAACAAGTATATAATTTTATGTAGACTTTTTACTGTGTTAGTTGTCTGGCGTTCCCCAGGGTAGTGTTATAGGCCCTCTGCTGTTTCTCATATGTATAAACGATTTAGCAGACGGTCTGTGCAGCCGTCTTAGGTTGTTTGCAGATAATACTGTCGTTTATCGTCTACTAAAGGCATCAGAAGTTTGAAAAAGATTTAGAAAAAGTATGTGTATGGTGAGAAAATTGGCAATTGACCCTAAATAACAAAAAGTGTGAAGTCATCCACAGGAGTACTAAAAGGAATCCGTCAGACTTCGGTTACACGATAAATCAATCAAATCTAAATGCTGTAAGTTCAACTGAATACCTAGGAATTACAGTTACGAGCAACTTAGATTGGGAATAACACATAGAAAATTCTGTGGGGAAGATGAACCACAGACCGCGTTTTATTAGCAGAACACTTAGAAGATGAAACAGACCTATTAGGAAGATTGCTTACATCACGCTTGATCCTTCTCTTTTGGACTACTGCTGCGTGGTGTGGGGCATTTACCAGAGAGGGTTAACGGAGTACATCGAGAAAGATCAAAGAAGGGCAGCATGTTTTGTGTTATCGAGAAATAGGGGCTAGAGTATCACGGACATGATACAGGATTTGGCATGGACATCATTAAATCAAAGACGTTTCTCGTTGCGGTGGGATCTTCCCAAAAAATTTCGATCACCAACTTCATGCGCCAAATGTGAAACTATTTTGTCGACGCCGACCTACATAGGGAGAAACGATCATCATAATAAACTAGGGAAATCAGAGCTCTCACAGAAAGATATAGGTGCTCGTTTATTTCGCGGGTTCTTCGAGAATGGAATAGTATAGGATTAGTGTGAAGATGGTTCGATGAATCCTTTGCCAGGCACTTACGTGTTCATTTGCAGAGTATCCATGTAGATGCAGATGTCGTGTGTTGAAACTGCCAGACAGTTTGACGTCACACGTTCACTGCACTGCAAGGTACAGAATTTTACGGGACAGTTTCTTTAGCATACAGACTTATGTTTTACAATTAGTATTGGTAAAAGTTTATTGTAATGCAGTTATACAGTTACAATTAGATTTGGGGATTCATTTTATCAGACCGCGTTTACGTAAGCACACCACTTGTATTGTTCAGATTCATATTGCAACACAGTCATACATGAAAGTTACAGTTTAAGTTTACATACACAGCAACAACAACAAAAAACAATAAAACACAACAGTTAAAAATATATTCCTGACATCGAGGATGGGACGAAACGTGCTTCCACCTCATAGTGCTAGAATGACAAGCACTTCTCAAAAATCGACTGGCTGAAAATCTTAAAGCCAGCTTCTTCCGTGGATCAATTGCATTTCTTGCCATTCGGAGGACTAGCAACTGTCTTTCCTCCAGCTAATTATGTATGTCCATTCCACCTTAACAGTTCTCGACAAAGAGCAGACGCAGGGCATATATTCTACAATTTCATAGAACACCTCAATCGTTGATCTATAACGGTGTTTCTGCATTTGCTAAAATCTTCACGCGTTGCAACTTTCTTGATGCAACAGTACAGCTTGTGAGAAGCCTCATGTAATAACTGAAGCCAAATGAACAAAAAAGTATTCCCGTTGTGTCCCATAGACACTTTTTACAACAAGGTAGGGCAAAACCCGCTGCTTGGAGAACAAACACTAGTCTGAAATCAGCTGGCGATATAATATAGTGGTGTGTGGGTTATACGTATCTATTTGATAACATTATAATGGATTTTGGTGGAGTAGCAGAATGAGATGACTGCCTAGCGAATAATAACTTTATTAAGATTTCTGGACGTTTCGATGGCTGTAAAAACGATGGTGGATATTCTTTTCTATGGCAAGATAATACTGTCCGCAGTGGGGTTTATATTGTAGTCCTACGACAGAGTGTATAATGAATCAATATCAAACGGAACCTTTTCATAAACAATCTAAAATTACGATATCATCCAAATTCCGACGATATTTGAACTGGTTTTCCTTTTTAAACTAGGTAAACTAGTTTAGCGCACATTTACGAACGTATCTAGGTATTGCTCTCAAAACTTTCTGTGTTTATAGATTTTATTTATGTCTCGATATTTTTCACCGCTCTAAGATACACTCTGAAAATAGTTTTTACAAATTCGTCAGAACATCTAGTGCAACACAGATTACAGCATTCACTGTTAAATTTCACACTCATTCCTATATCAGGCACGACCTATGTTACAAATTAAACTTTTTATGTTGCAAATCGAAGCAATATAGTCATTACATTTTAACAAGAAATTCGAAAACTCAGTAATGACAAATGTCCAAAGTTTTGCTATTAACCTTCTGTCCTAAAAAACGTTAATTAAATAAACAATGTGAGAAAGTGGTCTCTAAATCAAATATAATACGTATTCTCAAACAGGATATGTTGTTAGAGTCTTTTTAGTAACATCTGTAATAAAAGGAGGGAAGGACTGTAGCCTCCTATATTACTGCTTACACGAGTCCGGTCGAGGCCGGCATGGTTGGTTAGTTTTATGGCAGTACCTATGAAGTTCGTTGTGAGACATGTATTAAAGTAGTGTCATGACAAATTCTTCAAAGTACCATTTCTGATATAAAGATGCGATGTTGTGGACAAAGAGACTGTATAGCATCGATCCTTAAATAAACATCACGATTAAATAGAAAAATGCAGACTCCAAGTTGACTTATTCACCAATCCTGGATATTTTACACTGGACTGCACGATAGCTCCACTAGACACTGAAGCCAATAACAACATAAGTAAACTTTAGTATGTTACGATACTTTTACTTTTGAACATTTATGTACGTAGTATGGAAACAGTATGATTTATTTAGTATTTCAACAAAAATTATTAGCTTACAAAAGAAAATAGCGTCATAGGTGGAGGTATCACTTTCCACTAAGTTGGACGTGACGTGTCATCGGTGTATCAGTTGTGGTGGAGGTTGCTTAAGGAAGGGCAACATGCTCAACATTTCCATTTCGTCGGTTTACAGACAGTCAGCTCACTGTAGATCGACCAGTACTTACGATTAATGCTACTGTGGGATTCAGAGCCTTATGTACGTAAATAAAGTGTGTTGATATAAAGTAAGTATGTCGTATTAGTCTTGTACATGAAGACTGGGCTCGCGCAGCAGCATTAGTTAGCTCTCAATCGGGGGAGGGGGAGAGGGAGTGAGAAGAAATTTTCATCAGAAAATCTGGCAGTCTTGCAGACATACGTTTAAAAAATATTCTATGAAACAAATGAGTAGGTACTCTTCTATAACTAGTTATCCTAATTAATTGTACGTTCTGTTAACGCGCTTGTAACAACAATAATTAGTTAAAGAGGGTCTATTTTCTTTCAAGAATACTCTTTTTCGTTTCCTAATTACATAAACATGTTGTAGCATAGTTGTGGCATCTTCAGTGGTACTTTTTCTTTTATTTTTGTCTGGAATGTATGCATGCAAATTTGGTGTACATTGACAACAAATTTTGTCCTTATTTAGATCAAATTTGCACTACACTTTTTTTTCCTTTTTGTGCGCCCTGTGACTGACAAGAGAAATCAGCCATATGTCTATACCAACACAGCACGTCATCTGCAACACAAAGACGACAGGGCAACATCTGAATTCGATTATTGTTTAGTATATAACCTCTATATATTCTGGTATAACACGACAAATACCCCTTTCTGACGCTTACCTTGCTCTAGTTGACCTGTTGATTATTATTTGCTTGTTTTGTTGTTATTATCTTTACGTTTAATCTGACGTGTGGACATCAGTAAAATTTGTGAGGTTTTGGTTCGCAAAACTGTTTGGTATTGTACTGTATTTATAGATAGTAAGGCGGATATACAGCAGTTCCGCAGCGCACTCATAATGTAAAAAAACAATGTAAAATACAAATGAAACAACAGCAAATTTTGATGTTAACTTATTCCTAACCTACACAAAATTTGTACGTATAGACTAGGGCGTGTTGAAAAGTAATGCCTTGGGACCTTTCGTGTGTTCTAAATGTTACATGCCATGCATATTACTCGGAGCTGCTGGAGGACTACGAATTGCAGCGTGTAACATGGCGGTATGTAAGGCAGCTTTGTCGATGTGTGAGAAACACTACGCTGTAATAGCGTTTATAATACCAAAACCATGAGCTTCGAATTGCGAATTGAATTCCATCTCACCTTCAGTATGACCAATGCCAGACCACACACGAACACAGCGGGATCTGCAACAATCCGATTGTCATGGATCAGCCTCCGTACAGTCCGGATTTGGCCCCATTTGATTTCCATGTTCCAAAAACTTAAAAAACAACTTCGAGGACTTCACTTTGACAGTGACGAAGCGGGATTGAAATTTCGTCTCCTAGTTCTGCAACGTTCGCAGGAGAGCTTCTGTAAAGTTTGGAAGGTAGGAGACGAGGTACTGGCAGAAATAAAGCTGTGAGGACGGGGCGTGAGTCGTGCTTGCGTAGCTCAGTTGGTAGAGCACTTGCCCGCGACAGGCAAAGGTCCAGAGTTCGAGTCTCGGTCCGGCACACAGTTGTAATCTGCCAGGAAGTTTCACATCAGCGCACACTCCTCTGCAGAGTGAAAATCTCATTCTGTAAATATCCCCCAGGCTGTGGCTAAGCCATGTCTCCGCAATATCCTTTCTTTCAGGAGTGCTAGTTCTGGAAGGTTCGCAGGAGAGCTTCTGTAAAGTTTGAAAGGTAGGAGACGAGGTATTGCCAGAAGCAAAGCTGTGAGGAAGGGGCGTGAGTCGTGCTTGGGTAGCTCAGTTGGTAAAGCTCTTGCCCGCGAAAGGCAAACGTCCCGAGTTCGAGTCTCTGTCCGGCACAGTGTTTTAATCTGACAGGAAGTTTCACGTCAGCGCACACTCCGCTGCAGAGTAAAAATCTCATTATAGAAGTGGGATTGTGACTCCGTCAACAATGTCAAACATTCTACAGTGAGTGTACAACAAACTATTCTCTCGTTGGGCGAAACGTGTTCGTCGCCAGGGTGACTGTGTTTAGAAATAACTTTGTAGGCATGAAGAACAAAGGTACAGAACGTTAATTTCTCGTAATTAACAAGCCTTAAGAGTTTTCACATACAAATTTCGGGGGCATTACTTTTGAGCAAGAAATTACTTTTCAGAAAGAGAAAAATAAAATGCCAACTTTAGTTCAAAATGGTTCAAATGGCACTGAGCACTATGGGACTTAACTGCTGAGGTCATCAGTCCCCTAGAACTTAGAACTACTTAAACCTAACTAGCTAAGGAAATCACACACATCCATGCTCGAGGCAGGATTCGAACCTGCGACCGTAGCGGTCGCGCGGTTCCAGACTGCAGCGCCTAGAACCGCTCGGTCACTACGGTCGGCTACCAACTTTAGTGCAGCATGGTTGTGGATTAAACAAAGCAAAGAAAAAAAGGGATGTTGCGAGAAGGCTACCCTCTTGAATTTATTACCTCTCACTAATGCTCTTCAGAAATGAACTGCCTAGTGGGGCGGCCTACACGAGGTCGCACACACTTCTAACAAGAAATTAGATTGGCAGACACGAAAATTTTCCTGAGCTTACGATAAGAGGCACCAGATAATGCGCGGAACAAAGTTTGGTCTCTACCTTGTAACCTGGATTTTATTGGAACGGCAGCCGCGGGGGCAATTAGCGCTCTCTTGATTCATTAATCACAACTTCTGTAATTACAATAGGCAAGCGAGTTTAGAGCTGTGCATTACAGGAAGCCGAGCCGGGCTTAAGTTGCGGCTACAATTGTTTAAGGGGGGAGAGACCGGGATAATGGCCAGTTGTAAGAAGGGTCGCAGACTGTGACTGCAGCGGTTGCAAGTTCATCCCGCCCGGATCCCCCGGTCCAAGTTATGGCACAGTCCGACGGCGAATAGGCGGCGTGCGTCGCGAAGGCTACAGACTGCTCCGAAGCCACAGCGCTGTGCAGCACACGTTAATGTTTTTGGTACTTAAACCCAGCACCAACAGGCAGCAGGCTTGGATCCTTGTGTCTGAACACAACACACTAAAAGATATTCACAGGATACAGACCGTGTCGTAGTTAACAGCGTAGACTGACATGGGATAATGTATTCAGTTCAATTCAACTCAATTTATTGACTGAATTTTAAACTTGTTACCTTGAAATTCTCAGTTGGTCGCACGTATTCGATATTCATGGTGTTATGCAATATTTTACAATGTATACAGGCTGTATCGTAATTAACGGCGTAAACGCATACCGTTGAAAGTTGTTGTTGTTGTTTTTGTTGTGGTCTTCTGTTTGGAGACTGGTTTGATGCACCTCCCCATACTAGTCTATCCTGTGCAATCCTCTTCATCTCCGAACAAATACTGCAGCCTACATCCTTCCGGATATGCTTACTGTATTCGTCTCATACATTTCTTCTACGATTTTTATCCCCCACGCTTCCCTCCAGTACTGAGTTGGTGATACCTCGATATCTCAGAATGTGTCCCATCAGCCGATCGCTTCTTCTAGTCAGACTGCTCCATACATTACTTCTCCACAGTTCTACTTAGTACCTTCTCATTTATGTGATATACCCATCTGATTTTCAGCATTCTTCTGCTGCACCACATTTCAAAAGCTTCTATTCTCTTCTTGTGAAAACTGTTTATCGTTAATGTTTCGTTCCGTACACGGCTATATTCCAGACAAATAACTTCAGAAAGTCTTCCTAACTTCTGTATTTGATGTTAACATATTTCTCTCCTTCGGAAAAACTTTTCTTGTTATTGCCAGTCTACATTTTACATCCTGTCTACTTCGTCCATTATCCGTTATTTTGCTGTCCAAATAGTAAAACTCGTCTACTATTTCAACTGTCTCGTCTCCTACTCTAGTTTCCTCTCAATCGCCTAATTTAATTCGACTACACACCATCATCCTTTCTTTGCTGTCGTTTATATTCATCTTCTATCCCCTTTTCAAGACATACTGTATTCCGTTAAATGGTTGTTGCATGTCCTTTGCTGTCCTTGGCAGAATTACAATGTTATAGGCAAACTTCAAATTTTTATTTCTTTGTCTTGGACTTTAATTCTTACACCAAATTTTACTTTGCTTTCTTTATTGCTTCCTCAACGTACAAGTTGAATAACATCAGGGATAGGCTACAACCCTTTCTCATTCCCTTCTCAGACACTGCTTCCCTTTCATTCGCATCAGTTCATATTACTGCCATCTGGTTCTTGTACATGTTGTAAATAGCCTTTCGCTCCCTGTAGTTTACCTTGCGAAAGCTTTCTCTAAGTCTGCAATTGCTATACACGTACGTTTGCCTTTCCTTAATGTATTTTCTATGAGAAGTAGTAGGGTCATTATTGCCTCGCGTGTTTCTACATTTCACCGGAGTCCAACGTGATCGTCCACGAGGTCGGTTTCTGCCTGTTTTTCACGTTCTTCCGCAAAGAATTCGTATCAGTATTTTGCAACTATGATCTATTAAACTGAAAGTATGGTAAGTTTTACACCTGCCAGCAACTGCTTTCTTTGGAATTCAAATTATGACATTCTTCTTAAAGTCTGGGCGTATTTTGCCTATCTCATACATCTTGCATACCAGATTCAAGAGTTTCATCATGGCTGGCTCTTCCAAGGCTAGCAGTAATTCTGGGATGTCGTTTATTTTCGGGGTGTTGTTTCAACTGGCGTTATTCCGTGCTCTGTCAAAGTCTTCTCGCAGTATCATGTCTCCCATTTCATGTCCATCTGCGTCCTCTTCCGTTCCTATAACATTGCCATCAAGTTCATCTCCCTTGTATAAACCCTTTATATACTCCTACGTTTTGGCTTTCCCTTCTTTGCTTAGGGCAGGTTTTCTGTCTGAGCTCTTGCTATTCATACAGCTCCTTCTCTTTACTCCAAAGGCCTTTTTAATTTTCCCTAGTAAAGTATGTTTCTGGATCCTTTCATTTGTCCTCTATTCATTCCTATTTAGCCATATTGCGCTTCCTGTCAATCCCATTTTTGACATTTATATTTCCTTTCGCTTGCTTCATTTGCAGCGTTTTCATATTTTCTCCTTCTATTAGTTAAATTCAGTATCTCCTGTGTTGTCCAAGGATTTCTGCTATTCCTTGTCTTTTTATCTATTTGATTCTCTGCTGCCTTCACTGTTTCATCTCTTAAAGCTATCCCAATTGTCTCCTACTGTACTCTTTACCCCTCTTCGTGTCAAACGTTGCCTAATGTACACTCTGAAACTTCCAACAACACCTGGTTTTTTTCAACGTATCCAGGTCCCATCTCCTTCATTTTGTACCTTTTCGCAATTTTTTCAGTATTAATCTACTGTTCATAACCAATAAATTTTGGTCAGAATCCACATTTGTCCCTGGAAATGTCTTGCAATTTAAAATCTGATTCCGAAATCTGTGTCTAACTATTACATAATCATTCTGAAACCTTTCGGTGTCTTCAGGTCTCTTACACGGATACAACCTTCTTACATGATTCCTAAACCAAGCGTTAGCGATGATTAAATTATGCTCCATGTAAAATTCTACAAGGCGACTGGTCATTTCATTCCTTTACCCCCCGGTCCATATTCAGCTGTTATTTTTCTTTCTGTTCCTTTTCATACTAATGAATTTCAGTCCCCCATCGCAATTAAATTTTTGTCTCCTTCAACCATCTCAATGATTTATTTTATCTCATAATATTTTCTTCAATCTCTTCATCTGCTGAGCTAGTTGGCGTATAAACTTTTACTACTATAGTAAGTGTTGGCGTTGTGTCTTCCTTGGCTACAATAATGCTTACACTATGCTGTTCATAGTAGCTTACTCGCATTCCCCTTTTCTATTCATTACTTAACATACTCGTGCATTAACCCTATTTGATTTTGTGTTTATCAGCTAGTATTCACCTGATAAGATGTCGTGTTCCTCCCGTCACCGAACTTCACTAATTCCCACTATATCTAACTTCAACCTACCCATTTCCATTTTTAAATTTTGTAACCTACCAGCCAGACTGAGGGATCTAACATTCCACACTACGACCCGTAGAACGCCGGTTTTGTTTCTCGTGGCTGCGCGGAGTGGCCGCGCGGTTTGAGGTGTCATGTCGCGGATTGCGCGGCCCCTCCTGCCGGAGGTTCGAGTCCTCCGTCGGGCATGGGTATGTGTGTTATCCTTCACATAAGTTAGTTTAATGAGTGTGTAAGTCTAGGGACCGATGACCTCTGCACTTTGGTCCCTTAAGAAATCACACAAATTGGAACCTTTTTTTTATTTCTCCTGATGACATCCTCCTGAGTAGTCCCCACCCAGAGATCCGAATGGGGAACTATTTTACCGCTGGATTGTTTTACTCAGCAGGACGCCATCATTATTTAACCATACTGTAGAGCTGCTGCCCCTCTTCAGGAACCACATGTTTGTCTGGACTCTTAGCAGATGCTACTCCGTTGTGGTTGCACCTACGCTACGGTTGTCTGTATCGCTGAGGCACTAGTAACGTCCATAGTTCATGGGGGTACAGCTGAAAGTCTTAGTAAACATAGGTCTGCAAACAAACTGTTTGGAGATGATTGAGGCTTTGTGATTACCTGCCACCACTGACTTGATTCTCTGTAGACATCATCCCAGTTAGGCGAAGTTAACAATACTGTATATCACTACGGAAAGTTATTAGAGATACTTCGGCAGAAATGCAGATGCTTTTAATGAAGTCTCACATGACTGTCCTCGAAGTTAAAGGAGGTTTCCAAAGTGTCGTCCTTGCATCACCGATGCGGGCCTGCACCCGTCGCTGCAAAGAGTTTCAAATCTTTTCAAACACGCCTAGATCGTTTTGAAATGCTTGACAAGCACTGACAGATCTCTGCTCCAATTGTTCAACATTGTTAACCAGACTGGTGTACAATACACCTTTTTGGCTTCTGCAAACACAGAAATTATTGTGGTTCAGATCCAGCGATGTTGGAGGCAACGGTACAGGAACTCTACGGCCTTTCCATATTTGGCCATATCGGCACTTCAGATAGCGTCCCATCACAGCAGCAAAATGCGCCAGTGTTCATCATCCGTGTACCATATCCTCTGGCGTTGCCCTAAGGGATCATCCTCAAGCAGTTGTGCAATATTATGCCATAGAAATCAAAAGTAATTCCGTCCACTGAGTGGCTTTGGTAGCACGAACGGTCGAATGAGATAGTCACGTAGGACACATGACCACACATTCAGTGAGGAACGTGGCTGATGTGGAGACTCATACAAGCATGCGGGTTGGAGCCTGGTGACATAACTAAACACACCATCACGAGTGAACCCTGCTTCATCTGTAAATAAAATGTTACTGTCAAAAGTAGAGCTGCTTACAGCTTATTCTTACACCAACTGACAGAATATTAGTCTGGGATCAAAGCCCGTCGCGCTACGACAGTGAATACGGATTCATTGCCCCCAGATGCGTTATTCTCATTACAGAAATTTGTGTGGCAAGTCTCCTTGTTGAAATTTTCGGACAGTATTCGAGTGTTTCCAGCGCCACATCTTCAAGCACAGGTGCAATTCATGCAAGACTAGCCGCTCCCGCAGCGTGTAAAAAGTTCCCAGTTTCTCGGAGGTTTTGATGCACCTTTGTAAACGTTAGACTCTCGATGTGCCTTCGAGCAGTGTACGATTCTTGGTACAGACGTGCAGCCACTCGTGTATTGCCGTTAGCACTAGCATACATAAAATGCATTTACACAGACACCATATCACTGTACTGTTCCATTTTACCACCAACACTCGTAGACCACAACTGACGCTCCGCAACCAACTGAAATGAGTGGCACTCTGACTGCGCTGTACATTCGTGTCCACTCTGTTTACAACTCACCAACCAGGACGATATACATTACTGGCCATTAAAATTGCTACACCAAGAAGAAATGCAGTTGATAAACGGGTATTCAAAATGGCTCTGAGCACTATGGGACTTAACATCTGAGGTCATCAGTCCCCTATAACTTAGAACTACTTAAACCTAACTAACCTAAGGACATCACACACACCCATGCCCGAGGCAAGATTCGAACCTGCGACCATAGCGGCTGAGCGGTTCCAGACTGTAGCGCCTAGAACCGCTTGGCCACCCCAGCCGGCAAACGGGTATTCATTGCAGAAATATATTATACTAGAACTGACATGTGATTACACTTTCACTCAATTTGGGTGCATAGATTCTGAGAAATCACTACCCAGAACAACCACCTCTGGCCGTAATAACGGCCTTCATATGCCTGGGCATTGAGTCCAACAGACCTTGGATTGCGTGTACAGACTGCCCATGGAGCTTAAACACGATACCACAGTTCATCAAGAGTAGTGACTGGCGTATTGTGACGGGCCAGCTGCTCGGTCACCATTGACCAGACGTTTTCAATTGGTGATAGATCTGGAGAATGTGCTGGCCAGGGCAGCAGTCGAACATTTTCAGTATCCAGAAAGGTCCGTACAGGATCTGCAACTTGCGGTAGTGCATTATCCTGCTGAAATGTAGGGTTTCGCAGGGATCGAATGAAGGGTAGAGCCACGGGTCGTAACACATCTGAAATGTAACGTCCACTGTTCAAAGTGCCGTCAATGCGAACAAGAGGTGACCGAGACATGTAACCAATTGCACGCCATACCATCACGCCGGCTAATACGCCAGTATGGCGATGACGAATACACGCTTCCAATGTGCGTTCACCGCGATGTCGCCAAACACGGATGCGACCATCATAATGCTGTAAACAGAACCTGGATTCATCGGAGAAAATGACGTTTTGCCATTCGTGCACCCAGGTTCGTCGTTGAGTACACCATCGCAGGCGTTTCTGTCTGTGACGCAGCGTCAAGGGTAACCGCAGTCATGGTCCCCGCGCTGATAGTCCATGCTGCTGCAAACGTCGTCGAACTGTTCGTGCAGATGGAGCGAGACGTGGCTGCACGATCCGTTAGAGGCATGCGGATAAGATGCCTGTCATCTCAACTGTTAGTGATTGGAGGCCGTTGGGGTCCAGCAAGGCGTTCCGTATTACCCTCGTGAACCCACCGATTCCATATTCTGCTGACAGTCATTGGATCTCGACCAACGCCAGCAGCAATGTCGTGATACGATAAACCGCAATTGCGATAGGCTACAATCCGACCTTTATCAAAGTCGGAAACGTGATGGTACGCATTTCTCCTCCTTACACGAGGCATCACAACAACGTTTCACCAGGCAACGCCGGTTAACTGCTACTTGTGTATGAGAAATCGGTTGGAAATTTTCCTCATGTCAGCACGTTGTAGGTGTCACCACCAGCACCAACCTTGTGTGAATGCCCCGCAAAGCTAATAATTTGCATATCACCGCATCTTCTTCCTGTCGGTTAAATTTCGCGTCTGTAGCACGTCATCTTCGTGGTGTAGCAATTTTAATGGCCAATAGTGTATGACACTGTAGTTTCGGACACTCGCACAAACATGGCGTGCACAAAATATCATTCTCCTTCAAATTTTAAACCTCCTGCATCCATCGCTGATACTCAGACATCAAACTGGACGATGAAAAAGTTAAAACACTAATCTCCTACACACACCAGAACGCCTCAGTGAGACGTAACTATTCCTGGCATGTTGATTTATACATACTTTTTGCTCTAATAAATATTATCTGTGTTACCTGAAATATGTAAATTAGTAATTATGTAAGCACTTCACACATATGCAGGGTGATCAATCCTTAACGCTACCGCTTTCGAGGCGCTGCGAGGCCGGCTGCTGTGCCTGCGATGCTGGTGACAGGAGGTCCGCAGTGAATGTAGCACGGTTTGTCGAGTTCATACGTAACATAAACACTGAAAAAAGAAAAGTGAATTACGTTTGTGAAGCAAGGATGACACGAGAACTGCTTCCCTTCGTTGGTCAAGCATTTATGACACCTGCTTACGAAATTGTTTATTATACTCTGAGAAAGGGCAGCAATTTCTTAACGAATGTACTTTAAGTTCATTTGATGTGTGTGGACTTGATTTGTACACTTTCTCTTTTAATGCTCCCCCTGTAACACATATCGATTAGAAGTAGGTTTATATTATGTAACTGTGTATCTACAATTGTGGCGTGTGCATTCTTTGTTATTTAAAGTCCTCGATTTGTGACAGGAAAGTTAGAGTTTTGTAATATATATATGAAAAAAGCAAAATGATTCGTTAAAATGATACATTATTATAATATGTTTATTTTCATATAAAGGAAATGTTTATTAAAAGCTGGTACACGCTTAGCGCACTTTTGTTTGTAATATGTAAAAGATGTAGGGAAGTCCCTCCGAAACGTAAGTGACATGGCGCAATGTAAAAGGTGGTTTTGGTGGTCGAACTTGGTGTGAACGGTACGCAGTATGCGGCTAGACGTACCACCGTACACTTCGACGGTGCCAAGAGAGGCAATTGGAAGCTGCTTTGTAAAGGATTTGCCTCGGATGTGGATCTGGCTGTTATTTGGTATTCTCGGCAAAAAGGAATGGCTCTAATATGGTGAAAATCCGACGCCAAGAAGAGATTTATAGAGCATTCGAACATCAAGAGCCGTGAGTACAGTTATCCGCCATGTCGCTTACCACCAATCTTCGCCATTCCTTCACTAACTTCATACATTCAGTAATGTATTAGGTATGGACCAGTGAATTTATGCGTCGTTTTAATAATAATAACAAAAACAAATTTGTGCCCAGAACCACATTCTATATTCACGAACCTATGCAGTGTCTTCACCTAAGGGCTACTAAAACCGTGTGTCCTGATTTAAATGAACAATTCTTGCATTCAAGTGTTTAAAAGTGATTTTTTTGTCAAATGTAAAAGGAGTAGAAAAAGTTGAAGTTGAAACCACAAATGTGAAGTTAGATAGGATTTTGCTACAGTATCCTTAATTTATTACAAAGTATAGTTTTATAGAAATACAGCGCAAGATTTTGTAAATATTATTGTATAAAATACCTGTTTCACAGGTTATAAAAAGCAAACTAGATAATCTCGTTATAAAAATAGCGTGATTTTGATTACTATCATGAGTGGTTGCATTTATGAAGGTAATTAAGCTCAGTGTTGAATTATATTGTCTTGCAAAGTAAATTATGAACAGCTCCAAGTGAAGTGAATGATTAGCTTTGTTTCAATAGTCTTTTCTACTGGAGTAATCATAGAGCCTGACTAGTGAAACTATACTAGTTTATGGACCCCCATCATATACTCCACTTATCTGAAAGAAAATTGAACTATTACTGCTGCTAAGGAAAACTGATAGATGTAGAGAAGTTTAAACAGTATATTTATGATATTAATTATCTTTATTTCTTTTTCTTTTCAAGTCAGTTAAGACAGAAGCCCCTTCATGTGGAAATTTAGTTCTGCACTTGGTACAGTAACATTTCAGTGCTGAGTGCACTGTGTCAGTTTGTATCCTGTGTGCTATACAAAGGGAATATTAATGAAAGTAACTTCAATAACCACTATTCAATTTTCTTAAACGCATATTTCCAAATTAATGTGCCTAACTGGGCTGCCAACCGTTCATTTTTTTTTCATTCACTTATGGTTTTACAACTTTCATTAACTCCCAAGGTTAAAGTACGTTTAGTTTTTCTGTTAATTTCACTGTATTCAAAATTATTGTCCAATACCTTTGTCCATTAGACATACGCGCAGTCAAAATTCGAAATCCTCTAAGAGGGTTAACATTAGCTTGTTTCACGTCAAGTTAGTGTTATACCCCCCCCCCCCCCCCCCGCCCTCCTCAGAGATAAAAAGTGCAGTGAGTTGAATTGGGGGGAACGAAGACGCCATATGTGTCTAGTGAAATCTCTTGAGATATGTTAAGAATTCCCTGTAATGAGAAGTTGACTGTATGTGCCGTCGCAGAGTCCCGTTGAAAGGTCATGAAAGCACGTTCTCACTCATTTAACTCGCAAAAAAATTCCCGCAAAAGCTTTTCCACATTTTTCTCAATGTTAATTGCTTCCTGGAAAAGATGAGGACTAGTATTCTCTCACCGCTAATAACGCATCACGTTGCTATTTTTTGATCATACAGGGCGGGCCTCGTGTATTACGGTAGGCTTCTCAGAACTCAGTTAACGATTATTTTGTGAACTAAAGCATCCACTTACGTGGAAAAATGATTGCCCAAAAACGAAGTTAGGCGAGCGTCGATTTCTCCATCTCACACCCTATTCAAAATCTATTCACAATACCACAACCTTTTTGTGGGGTCAGCTGGTTTATGTTCTTGCATTGCAGTGTTTTTATGGGGCTGTAACTTCAGTAACTCCCATTAGCTGAGAAAGGCATCGTACTGGTTTTCTAGGAGACGTTTCCAGAGCATGTCCAATATTAGCCAGAGTTTCGTCTGTGGGTACTGTGCTTGGTTATCTGTGTTTCTTGTTAAGAGCACTTCTCGTGTCGCGAAATTTGTTTATCAGTAGATGAACCGTACTCCGATTAACAACTACAACACCAGGAAATTTCTCTTAAATAATATCCTTGCTGCACACAACGATTCTGTACACATGTATTAATCATACGTGAATACTCTTTACGAAATTATATTGCCTTTGTTGTCAAGAAGCACCTTCAGGCAAGCATGCGTGTCCAAAACAATAGTGGTGGCTGCAACTGCTATGAAAAACATGAAATGTATTCGTAGTTGTCACTGTGAACCACCTCCAGCTGCATAATGGAATGACGACAAAATTTTTTGCTGGACTGGGACTCAAAACTGAATCTCTTACTTTATGCAAGAGATCATCTTAGCGACTTCCGCTATCCGAGTATGTCTCACAGCCTGACCCTAACTTGCACATGTCGTTGTCCATGTCTCATACCTATCCTTGTCATCTCAGTAATGTTATTCCCATACAGGGGAGACATTTTATTTGTAACTGACAGGTTACATGTGGTTCTTGACAACACTGGCATTCCGATTCCGTATTGATTGGCTGTTACCAGGCATGCGACTTGCAAATAAAATGTCTCCTCTGTACGGGGATAATATTAAAGTGATGTACGAGTGCAGGTATCGCACAAGGTCGACGACATGAAAATTTGGGTCTGACCGAGAGCTGTGCACAGGTAACCAAAGATATTAGTTGATTGCTCATGTAAAGTGGGAAACCCAGTTTCGTTTACTAGCCTGACACAAATTTTCATTGACTTCATTCCATTATACAGCTGGAGGTGATTCGCAATTGCGAATAGATTTCGTGTCTTTGGTGTCTGTAAACTCTTTTTCGAACAGAATACTTGTATTTCAATGTTTCATTTACACTATATTACGTCGCCTAACAAGTGCTGCCTGAGCAAAGTGGAGGGGAAATGTACTTCCCGCCCGCGTCGCCGCCAGATGACTGCCGTCAGGAAAAAAAGGTCTCCACCAAAAGGCAGTAGCATTAAGGATTGATCAGCCTGTATTTCCTGTTGAGTGACTGAGCGCTATGCCTAGTGAGATTAATATCATTGTAAATTATGAGGAAGGGACTACTGAAAGAAAAATGAACCAGAGAAAGAAGAAGCATGTTGGCATGTGATTTTCCGGACCCTGGATATATGAAACTGAGGTTTCGGAGGAATAACGCTTAATGAAAAATTTGGACAATGATGCAGTAAAGGACCTGTAATTCCTAGTGATAATTTCTTTTCTTTCCTTTTTTTATGATTCTGAGGGCGATTTCTTTGCATAGACGAACTACTGTATGTACCTTAAATGAAGAAAGCGTCATTTTAGAGATTTAAGCACATCAGTTATGAATTACTGACCAGTAAAATAAATACCGAAGGAAAATCAGCTTATAAACTCTAAACTTAATTTTTCTAGCGTGTGTGCAGAACACACAGCTGAAACTCCCAGGTACCGTTCTTGACTTAAGCTTACATCAAAATTCATCCCAATAACAACTGAAGAAGGTGGCAGTGAAAAAGTGGACGAAGCTAGACAACAGTTTCCTAGAAAACTCTTTTATCAAGTTCTCCTCTTCGGAGAAATAGTTCCAACGAAAAATCGGGAACTCAGAACACCGAAAAACAACATTCTGCATTTTGGCATAACTTCCTTAAAAACAGCGAGAGAAAACAAAAATGGAAAGAGAACGACATGACGCGATTGACGGGTGCGCCAGACACTGGCCAACAGATCTTTCCAAATCTCCATAGGATTTACACTGTGGTTTCTATTTCGCGCTCGATCGGACTTTGCTTTCCAAATAGCAGTCGTATCTGAAAATATGCTGAGCGAGACTGGTAATGGAGTAATGTATGAAATCCACATCATTAGTATGGAGTACTGTTTTTCTTCCTCATACCCTCTACTCTTTTGAACGCAAATTTTCCAATTCATAGAATACAGATAGTGGCTCTGTTCGGCTTGGGCTGCTGCCTCTCACCCAGTAGCGCAGAACTGGGCTGCAGATCCCATTACCTACAAAGAGTGCCACAACGCAGTTAAACAAAAAGAATACATCAGTTTATACATTATTTGCCTATTTATTGCTGTAAATATTTTAACAGTATTATTTTTTTTGAAGCACTTAGCTGGTCAGCACTAAAGTCCAGACGCCAAAAAAGTAGCAATTCCTTCATTAGCATACGACAGAAATTTCACAGAAATTTTTTATAGTTTTGTTCATTAAAAGGTAGAAAAAAATTCAGTGGTCCAAAAATATTTTGTATCTATATTGTTTACATACTGCAGCAAATTTCTAATAATTCATGACACTGTTCGCGAAATACATTATCTGTCGCTTTGCATATGTCTGTATATGGCCAAAAAAATTTTAGTACCCAGAAGTTTAAATAATGTTCCCGAAAACTCGACGTTTAATGTACTTCTGAGAGAAATACGGTGTCAGTATTGTTGAAGAGGTGTCTGCGTTGTTTTGATTTTACAGAATACACGAAGTTTAAGACCTGACTGAATATTGTACCTAATTTATCGGTTTCTATGCGTGTTGTGGTATTGTTTTGCACGACAGTGAAAACTATATGTAAGACAAAACATAATCGATTCTGCAATCAGCATGTCAATGCCTGGGTCATTCGAGCTCTAAAATGATGCAGAAGAGCTGCCAACGTTCCTTCTGTTGTTTTCAGATCACCACATTCTGTTCTTGTCCAGAAATCTCAAATATCAAAATGGCTCTGAGCACTATGGGACTTAACATCTGAGTTCATCAGTCCCCTAGAACTTAGAACTATTTAAGGCTAACTAACCTAATGACATCACACACATCCGTGCCCGAGGCAGGATTCGAATCTGCGACGTAGCGGTCACGCGGTTTCAGACTGAAGCGCCTAGAACCGCTCAGCCACACCTGCCGGCTCTGAAATATCAGATGTAGGATAATGGGTTCAAATTTCTGCAGAATCGGAAGGGGATTCTTCCGTCCTGGGAGACAGTTTCTGGTAGTATTGTTGGAGTTACGAAAGAAACAAAGCACAAGGATCGTTGGGGCGAATGAGAAAGAGATGGACAATGGGACAGAAAAACTGAAAATTTAAAAAGATGATGGAGTCAAATTTGTTGACATTGTGAACCAGGAGATATGTGATCCGTTGTAAAATTTTTGTGTTAGTAAGAGTAAACCCATGAAGTCAAGAACGCACATGAAATCCTTATTTTGATTGATTACAATTTTCAGCTAATAATCTAGTCATCTTCAGGTCAATAAACTTTCTTGCTTAATGTTGGCGCCATTACAGCTTCACATACTGCTAAAATCTTTCTTATAATGACAACATCCGTGCATGATATAATTAAAAACAGCTTTTCATCGTTCGTGGCCAGTGTAATTGAATTATGGTAAAAAAGGCGTTATGCTGTTACAGCTTAATAATTGACACAATCAGTATTACATCATTTCGTAACAGAGATTGTCATATATATGTCTCAAAATTTATAAGCGATGATCTCTGTTACGAAACGCTGTAAACTCTGTGGCAGTTACTATGTTGTAGCTCCATAAGGCCTCTGTTTTACGATCGTCGTTCAATTACACTGGCCACGAACAACGAAAAGATGTTTTTCATTATGTCATGTACGGATGTTAGCATTTTAAGAAAGAGTTAATGATGTGTGTGGCCGTAATAGCTCCAACATTAATCAAGAATATTTTATGATCCGAAGATGGCTATATTATTAGCCGCAACAAGTATCAAAAAGAATATTTCATGTGTCAGCTAGACTTCATGGGTTTTCACTCCCTAACATAATATAAAAAAGTGGTGGAATGTTATAGAAACAATAAAGGTACTTTAGTGGCTTAAAAGCAGTTCTTTTCCTGGCATCTTACGGAAGTCGGTGAGGAATCCTAAGAATGCTATGTTACAGGCAATAGGCATGACGAATTGGGTGCTGACGTCAGAGTGCAAAAGGTGCCCTCGTCATCAGCAAGGAGGGGGACGTGGAGTCGCGGCCTGTCCGCCGTCTGGCCGGCGTCACCCCAGAAGCCGGTGGGCGGTCGGAAGTGCGCGCGCCAGCGCCAGTGGCGGCGGCGGTTGCCGGAAAGTTGGCAGCACTGCCGCCCTGTTGGCTGCAGCCGGCGCACAGACGTTTACGGTTCATAATTCGCGGCCAAGTTAGCGCGCCGCCACCGCCGCTGCGCTGCAACTGCTGCTGGGGGGGGAACCCCCCGACTACACCAGCCCGCCGCAGCTTAGCGAAAATACTGTCGGTTCTCCGTCCGGGCGCGGCAGCAGCAGCGGCAGCGGCAGCGGCAGCGACCCACACCGCCCCTTCTTCTGTCCCTCTGCGGGAATCCGCTACTGCATGCTCACGGAGCTTGGAAAGTTATACTTTATTACTCTGCGGTGCTCGCTAAAATTATGATTAAGTAGCGATATTCCTTGAGCACTCACATTATTGAGCGAGGTGGTAAGCAAACGACTATTCAGTCTGTTGAGACTGGGCTCATACAAAGACATTTTCGGAAAATTACCATATACACAATGCCAAAGACAGTAAGGATAGATAAGCGGAAAACTATCGGAAAATTAGATTAACAGCTCATGCATCGTAGTTCCTCACAAGCACAAAACATTCATGAATGGACAGAAGATCACAGATCTTTTCTAGCTTCACCAAGGTAAAGGCACCATTATGCGCGTGGTGTCGGAAGCAAGACATCGGAAGCAATAAGATTTTAGTTTTAAATCATTTCATTCCATATTCACAGTGAATTGTAGCACTGCGTTTCCAGAACATATGCAACAGATTGCACTTCCGTCTTCTCTTCAAGAATGCTAACAAAAATACACGATATAGCATGGTTTTGCCAATTAGAGAAATAAATGTGTGCCTATAGTTAACTGAAAGTTACTTACAAAAAAATGGTTCAAATGGCTCCGAGCACTGTGGGACTTAACTTCTGAGGTCATCTGTACCCTAGAACTTATAATTACTTAAACCTAACTAACCTAAGGACATAGGACACATCCATGCCCGAGGCAGGATTCGAACCTGCGACCGTAGCGGTCACGTGGTTCCAGACTGTAGCGCCTACAACCGCTCGGCCACTTCGACCGGCACTTATCCTAGGAAGTACGAATTTTTAATGGACCAGGACATCTGGTCACTTCACTGGACAATTCCCACTTCTACTTTTGTCATATGACGTGACATGTCGATGGTGCATTTGTTTAAATTAACAATAATGTGGCAAATAAAGACAAGGAGGCTGCGCAGAAAGCCTTGACGCGAAAAAAAGAGCGCCAGTTCGGGATTTTAGGCGGAAAGTCCCGAAAAGTCAGTGGAGACCAGCGAAAAGGGTACAAAAAAGAAAGCATGTCTGTTGCTTGCGTCGCTTCGTAGTCACGTATTGCCCCTTCGGTAAGTTCTTGACCTTGCAATGGACAAGGAAAGAGTAGGGGGTCACCCCCACTTGGGCGATAGGTGGTAAATGGCGAAGCTATAAGGCTATTAGCATCTTGTTACAAAATCTGTTATATTATGTTTCTCTGTCCGTCTCCATGGAAACACCGAGCTAACATGTGGACAGCTTTCCACAAGATAACACATCACTACTTTAGCTTGTTCTACACCCCATTCTTTCTACTCTGATTATGCTCTTCATAAAGAGCTCCTTGGGATGGATAGATTTAGTAGACCGAAGAGTTTCTATGTATGAGAGACAAACAAATGAATGGAGTTATTAACGCCTTAACTATGAGGACATAGTTGGTATTGGCCTACCAGAACCGTGATAATTACATTAAAATTCGCTCCCAGCTCTGAACTAATGGTTCATTGAAATTAAATTAACCGAAACACACACACATTGTTTTGTTTAATTTAATTTCAGTGAACCATTTGTTCAAAGCAGGGAGCGAATTTTTATGTAATGAACACAGCTCTGACAGGCCAATATCAACTACGTTCTCATAGTTAAAGCGTTAATAACTCCTTTGATTTTTTTATCCCTCGTAAATAGCAACTTTTATTGCCTTGAGTAATTGCGTCAGTAAAGTGTTACATCGTCCCTTACAAGACATGACAAATTGGAAATCCATTGTGACCAAAATTAAATGACAGTAACCACTCCTGCAAGTAGGTAAAGAAGCACGAATTTCTTGTGCAAGGGATAAATTATTTAATCATCCTTGCTGCTTGTGAATTTATTTCATACGAGAGGCAAAAACTCCCCAAAAGACTATGTCTGCCCATACCCCCAGCTGCAACAATTCAGTGACCTACTGATGCCCACCCTACTACTATCTGTAGATCTAGAACCAGTATTCAACAATGTAAAATGGAGCAGCCTCTTTCTAATTTCTCAGGAGAATAGGCATACACTATAAGGAAGGCGAGTAATAAACAAAATATTGTAATAAATCTATCCTCCCCGGAACTTCTGCTCAAGTAATGAAATGTTCGATACCATTTGAACTTTAGACAGACTTGAGATTTTTCTGTCGAATACAAGTTTGCATTAGAAAACAATTTATAGTCTTCAATTTTTGTGCAAACAAAATGTCTGTCTTCATTCATAATTTACCTTATAAACAAATAAGAAATTTTTATTGACACATTTTCAAAATTTGTAATCTCTGTCAGTAAACATTAGGCCTATAAACCTTTATTCAGTTAATTATCACCCAAATACAATATATAAGAATATACCGTTAAATCATTCCCGTAACGAAAGCTAATCAGTTATTACTCTGATGTATTATTGGTTCTAATTTTTTCCATAAGAATTATTCGTTTTATGTATGCGGTATTTTAGCGCCAGGAGCGTCAGACGGTCAGACAAGGTTAGACAGCTTCAGAGTCATATGATTTAAAATGGCAGAGCTTTCCCAGACTACTCATGTCCTTCATACGATGGAAGCCAGGTCTGTTACGTATTTTTGCATAATTGTTTATTTCGATGTTCTCTGAAGCCATATTTCAAGAAAATAACAATAAAAAATGCACAGACACGTTGTAGGGTTTCTTGACCTTGGAATTGTTGCTTTTCGGTCCATTAGCTTCAATGGTACTAGAGGGAGCTGTAGAGGGTAAAAACTGTAGAGGAACACAGAGATCAGCATACCTTCAGCAAATAACTGAAGATGCAGGTTGCAAGTGCAATTCTGAGATGAATGTATTGGCACAGACAGAAACTCATGGTGGGCTGTATCAATCCATTTACAAGATTGATAACTCAAGTAACAAAAAACTATGATGCCGTCTGGTGAGGCCAAGTGCACCCCGTACCAGCCATCCTAGGAGGATAAAACACCATAAGTAATGGGATTCGAAACAGCTGTGCAGGTGTGCTGACAACTTTTTTTTCCTTTTTTTTGAAACATTTAACACTTTCACGTAATCATCAGTGTACAGCGGATTCTGCGCCGATATGAAACTTACTGGCAGATTAAAACTGTGCGCCGGACCGAGACTCCAACTCCGGACCTTTGCCTTTCGCGGGCAAGTGCTCTACCATCTGAACTACCCAAGCACGACTCACGACCCGTCCTCACAGCTTTACTTCCGCCAGTACCTCGGCTCCTATTTTCCAAACTTCGCAGAAGCTCTCCTGCGAAGCTTGCACAACTAGCACTCGTCGAAGAAAGATCCTTTCTGTGAGGACGAGTCGTGAGTCGTGCTTGGGTAGCTCGTATGGTTGAGCATTTGCCCGCGAAATGCAAAGGCCCCGAGTTTGAGTCTCGGTCCGGCAAACAGTATTAATCTGCCAGGAAGTTTCGAGTTAATTCTCAGGTAACACTTATGTGGAAGTCACTTTACAATTATTTTGAGGAAGAATGCATATTTCTCACAATAATGGCTAATTCGTTGTAATATGTGGTGTTATGTAGTAATCTACAACCCGAAATTCTCTTCACTCCTGTCTCTTTTTGAAAGTATGTTAAATATCGCATATCCTTTTACCCAAAAAAAGTTTTACGTCACCCTGGTTCCTTGAACTCCTGAAGATAGACGTTGCCTGTAGACATCATATCACAGACACAATCTCTTTGACTGTTCAGAGATGTCACTAAACCCTCCCAAAGATGTAATCAACCATGCATGAGCAGCACCTATTAGACGGAGGAGGTCCGACAGCCGATCAGTTCCACTCATTTCACCAGGAAGGACGTACACGGCTCGTGTTCTCTGTAGTTCAACCATGGTTAGAAGGTCAGTACCGAAGTTCTATCTAGTCCGCATTGTTACTTTGTGCCAGGAAGTGCTCTCAACAAGGTTCAAATGGCTCTGAGCACTATGGGACTCAACATCTTAGGTCATAAGTCCCCTAGAACTTAGAACTACTTAAACCTAACTAACCGAAGGACACCACACACACCCATGCCCGAGGCAGGATTCGAACCTGCGACCGTAGCAGTCCCGCGGTTCCGGACTGCTCTCAACAAGGGAAGTGTCCAGGCGTCTCAGAGTGAACCAAAGCGATGTTGTTCGGATAGGGAGAAGATATAGAGAGACAGGAACTGTCGGTGACCTATCTCGCCCAGTCCGCCCATGGGCTACGAATGTAGTGGATGACCGCTACCTACGGATTATGGCTCGGAGGAACCCTGACAGCAACGCCACCGTGTTGAATAATGCTTTTCGTGCAGCCACAGGACGTCGTGTTGCGACTCAGTGTGCGCAATAGGCTGCGTGATGGGCAACTTCACTCCCGACGACCACGGCGAGGTCCATCTTTGCAACCACGACACCGTGCAGCGCGGTACATATGAGCCCAACAACATGCCGAATGGACCGCTTAGGATTGGCATCACGTTGTCTTCACCGATGGATGTCGCGTATGCCTTCAACCAGACAATCATCGGAGACGTGTTTGGAGACAATCCGGTATGGCTGAACGCCTTAAACACACTGTCCAGAGAGTGCAGCAAGGTGGAGGTTCCCTGCTGTTTTGGGGTGGCATTATGTGGGGCCGACGTACACCGCTGGTGGTCGTGGAAGGCGCCGTAACGGCTGTACGACACGTGAATTCTAGCCTCCGACCTATAGTGCAACCACATCGGCAGCATATTGGTGAGGCATTCGTTTTCATACACGACAATTTGCACTCCCATCGTGCCCATCTTGTGATTGACTTCCTGCAGGATAACGCCATCGCTCGTGTAGCATGGCCAGCATTTTCTCCAGCCATGAACCCTATTGAACATGTCTGAGATAGATTTATGGACGACGTGAGGGATCTATGCCGAATCGCCGTTGAGGAGTGGAACAATCTGGACCAACAGTACCTTGATGAACTTGTGGACAGTATGCCACGACGAATACAGGCATGCGTCAGTGCAAGAGGACATGCTACTGGGTATCAGAGGTACCGGTGCATACAGCAATCTGGACCACCACCTCTGAAGGTCTCGTTGTATGGTGGCACAACATGCCATGTGTGGTTTTCATGAGCAATAAAAAGGGCGGAAATAATGTTTATGTTGATCTCTATTCCAATTTTCTGTGCAAGTTCCGGGAATCTCGGAACCGAGATGATGCAAAACATGTTGGGTGGGGTTCTTTGGATACCATCTGATTTCTTTTTTTTTTTTCTGATGGACAGCCACACAAAGTTTGCATTGCCACAAACAAATTAATGTTCTTCTATGTCAGTTAGATTTCAGGTGAGGCAGAGTGGACAATCCGCCAGATGAATGGAGTCTGAGTTTGTTGGCAATTTCGGTTGAGAACGTAGTACCGCTTTGCCCCTATATCTGTGGATATGGACATAGGCCTTCTACTGTTAGACACTGGCTTTAATTTGAGGAACGTACGTTTGGAACGTAGCATTGCATAGAGTGATTAATGCATTGGCAAGGAGGTGGATTTCGTAGCTGCCGTATCAAACCAGTGAGAAGACTGGAACACGTTAAAAACGTTTCAATGAGAGTGTCTGAGAAAAGTTAGTCGTTTGATATAGGCTGAGCATCCCCCTTAGTGCTGTTTATTTTCAAGCCTATAAAGTATCGACAGTGATTCTTGAAGTATCGCGACAAGAAGTCGCCGAATAGCCTGTTCCCAGCCATAGTCAATAGGTGACATATCAGGAAACATCGTTTGTGTGATCATCGACTCCGGACCGTGGCGCTTCATATGTGGAGGAGACGAGTATAAAGGTCGGAGCAAATGAAAGGTCTGTCTGGTGTGAGCCTACGAAGAAGAAGGAAGTGGAGTTATAGTAAACTGACTGCAGGAGTTGGTTATGTGAGCGCCGAGTGCTGTTGTACTGTGTATGAAGTGGAGCGTCAGAGTGGGTTGAGCGTTTCTGACGGTATCTGCAGGACACCGTTGGTTTTGATTTGTCTTGGATTTCAGATTAGCACCCAGCGCGGCGGATGGACGACAAGCTTCTCAACGAGACGTTGGAAGATACTAAAATTTCCACTCTTCTCAACGACATACAGAATGCGAGCGGTGAGTTGGCACTGTTGTCTGCTGGCGACTTCTTGATTGTGAACTGTGTTTCGGGTGTGGCAACTCCGCATAGCTTGTGCAGTCTGCCTGAATAATCCAGGCTTCGTATCCAGACTGTAGTGTTTTTGCTTGGACCGTGAAGTAGTTCGCAATTCGCAACCGGTGCCATTCCAGCTTGGTTACAGTGTTTACCGAAGGAGCCAGTTAGGAAATGGTGTCAGTGCTGATGGAGCGTGTTGCCGCTGTGTGCTCTGTGCGTGAATGGGACGTGGACCATTTGTAGGAACTGCCATATTGACCGAAGATTTAACCTGGTGCTTTCCGTATCCCCAGGGGCAGCCAGGAAGTTTTAATATAAGAATTTACTCTTTAATTTAAACAAGTACTTCTTGTGGTTATTAATTATATGTGACAGCTTGTGTAGTATAGGATGTTGTCTTGTTTTAAAATTTTGGTGGCGCTCCACATGATAGATATTTTATAAATTGTTATTATAAACTGTTTCATTTTAATATGGCAGTTTCGTTTGGAGCTATGTTCTTCTTCACATGCTAACCACTTTGCGAAGTGCCATTTGGTTGGTCACTATCTTACCGTTTTCTTTTTAAAATAACTTCAAGCCTGAGTGTGTAATTAGGATATGAACTAATTTCATACGAGTATATGGGTAGAAAAAATGCAGTTGCAACAATTCTGAGAGCCTAATGAGTCGACTAATTTGTCTTCGCCAATTTCTAAATTCCATTTATTTTTCAAACGAGCAGCGTATCCGTTGTACATAATATTTTGTGAGAGGTTATAAATCACCCTAAGTTTTGACTACTTCCAACACGTGGAGGAAAGTACCATTTTCACACGGCCACGGAAGGTACTTAGCGTATTGTTCTTCACTTAAGGTAGGTAGGAAGTCAAACGGGGTGACTTGGAGCAGGAGAGGCACTACAGGACATTGTAATTTCCACTGTATATACTTTTACAAATAAATTTATAAAACGTTTGCAGCATGACCAGTAAGGAAATTTCATCAGTTTTTCACTTATTATTGGCTTTCCTTCATAACTAGAAGAGATTCTTCGAAGAATTTTGCACAGCATACAAACCAGAGTTACAGGTGTATGAAAATCTAGAATTTTCCAAATCTATTAAAAACTGAGATATATAACTATAAAATTTGTGTTTTTTCTAAACATGAATTTTAAAATGTAACAGCTTAATCATTTTTTCATAAATTAAATAAATTCTAAAGTTCCATACACCTGTAAGTATGGTTTGTATGCTGTGCAAAATTCATCGAAGAGTTTCTCCTACTTATGAAGAAAAGTGTACCTATAGCAACAAATTCTGCCATCAGCAACTGAAAAAATGATGAAATTGCACATGTAAAAAAAAAATATTTTGTCATGTTTGTGAACTTCCACTGCTATGAGTGTGAATCCTGAATCCTTCCTGGTCATGCTGACAAAGTTTTATAAATTTATTTCTAAAAGTATAGACAGTGAAAATTAAAATGTCCTGTGGTGCCTCTCCTGCTCCAAGTCGGCCCGTTTGACGTGCTACCCCCCTTAAACTGTCCATTGTCTATTGCTGCGGCTTAAGATTATTTACATTTCGACTGTCAGATATTAATTTGGTTTTAGTTAATAAATGATACGCAATCATTCTACACTTTGCTCACCCAGTTCTATCTCCCTGTGGTACAACGACGTCCGAATGAAATACAGCGTGAAGGAGGGTAAGTACCTTAGCTGCTAAAACTTGAAAAATGCCTCAGCCTGCAGGAATTCACATCGCATTTCATATTCTTTGACACTCCAAACCCATTATTCTTGGGGTTTATCTGCTTTTTGTCATTCAGTATCGTAGGCTGCCACATTAAGTCATCGCTGTAACATCTTATACGCAACGGTCAAAATAAATGTCACATATTTCTTTATTGTCAATAACGACCGTGGTAGAGAACGAAACTGATTTTGGCCGTCAGGTTAGATCACAAGAAAACAAAAGTCGAGAACGAAAACACATTTACATTTGATATACACAAAAAATTCGTTTGAAATGATTCCACTGCGAACGATACAATTTCTTCTCACTGTCATCTTACATAACACGTTCTTTATGGACCAGTTGGCCCTGCTCATAGCTGAAGGCACTTTTGAACGAGGTTAGGCATACTCCTCACCAAACTGTGCAGGTAAGCCTGTGGTGTCTATGATGCCCTGTAAGGAATCTGGTAGTTCAGGACAATTACAAACCGCTCGGCTTAGATTGACCCATGCATTCTCAGTGCAACTGACATCTGGAAAATATAGAAGCCATTCCATCCGACTGATTCTGAGCTCCACTAAGGAGGCGTACACAAGATTGTGATGATGCGGGTATTCACTGTCGTCCCTAGTCGTGCGTGCCGCTCCAATATGTTCATCAAATGGATACACGGTGCATGCAAGGATGTCGTCTCGATACTTCCCACCAGTCGTCCACTCATCCATTGGCACATACATGATTCCTGCTCACAACATGTCTGAAGCGCCTTGATAATGTGACGGTCTACGATTCAGTTAGGGAGTAATTATTATCCTCGTTGCCTCAACACACGAGTAGCATTAATGTTAAGGTGAGAATGACAAAGGTCTGATCAGAAAAGAGCACTCTGTCCTACTTGTGCATAGACCACAAAGAATGGTTTTCTTCCCAAGCGACACAAGCCCTTCTCCAAATCGGATTTAGAGGAGGTGCCTTGTCTTCTGGCACTTAATCCCTGCTCAGGAGCCTATTTCTAATCGTTTGTGTTTACATCTGCACTCCTGTAACTGCTTGGAACTGTCGCCGTAGACATGTAGCATCGTGTTTAGGGTTTCTGATCGATATTACACGCAGGCATCGGTGTTCCAAACCTCTTGGTTTTCTTCCGTGGCCACTTTTCTGACGATCCTCAACCGATTCTGTCGGTAGAAACGTGTTCCGGGTTTTAGAGACATCATTTTGACTCACAGTGACATTCGCCGCGACGTCCACCTGTCTCGGTCCCTGCTCCATTAGGGTGACTTCACCGATACTCTTATCATACGTTATTGTTTCACAAAACATGCTAAAGCAATACAATTCTCGTAATGAGAAACAGGAGAATTACTGCAATGCTTACAGGTAGCATTGTCGCAGTAGACTGCACGTGCTACCCCTCTCAGTAGTAGCATGAACTGTTTCCGCCAGAATTGCATTACATAAAAACCAATATATTGATATTATAACATATTTCTGCATCACAACGTTCAACATCAAAGATTCTGAAATATGCAACATTTATTTTGAGCACTGCAGAATATTCCAAACCGAAACTCGCAGAAAAAACACTATGTTTTGCTATTCAACAAGCCAGCGAAGTCGTTCAAGTAACCGCTGCAGATATACGTCCTATCCTCAGTATATAATCCCAAAGAAGACACTGGTTGCTTTTCAGCCCTGTATATGGTGTAGAACTGGCGCGAAGTGGTCATGTGGCTCCGCCACCGCCGACGTAGGTCATGACGGCGAGGATGAGTGTAATTGTGAGTAACTTGTGATGAATCAGCGCTGTAAGATGGATGGGCATGGAGACGTGGCAGAATGGCGGAAAGGTGCTGTCGTGTTTGAACGTTCCCAGAGGTTGTACGATTTCTTAATAAATAAACGCGGAGTGTTCGGAGTACTTAAAAGGTACGTAACAACTCTTATTAAGCGTGTCCGTAAAACAGTTCTAACTGAAAGTGACAGAAATGACGACATATCGATGAGAGTCGACTTCAAACCCGACAACAGGTGCTGCCGTCAATGAATGCAAGTCAGTCTCAACCTGTTTCAGAGCGAAAATCTCCATCTAAAAATACACTCCGTAGGCCACATTTTGGTGCTTGACAGAAGGTATTACTGTGATTGCTAACATTTCCCCTTATCCTGTTGCACTCACGAAGGATGAATGTGTGACGATCTCGGGTGTACATACAATCCCCAATAAGGAGCGGTGGGACAGCGGTCAGGACAGCGATAGTTCTCCCACCTGAGCGTTGGGAGTTCTATGCATTGGCAAGGGCTGCGAGAGGCTGGCGGTGGTGAAGCTGGGTGCAGCAAGAAGGCGTGCTTGCAAACTCTTTATTACTCCAACAATCTAGAACAGCTGCAGGTTCATCCTTTCGTCCGGTGGCTCGGCGTGGTATCGACCCACGGCGCCCATGGGCTTGCTCAGGCGTCGACATCGCAGCCCATAGTGGCGAGAAGCGCTGTCACCAGCACGGCAGTAGCGCGAAGACCTAGCATCGTCGACATTCCTCGGCAGTGATGTGTCTGATGCGGCTATTGCAGGTCGTTATTCCTCTTTTGGCGGTGCAGCTGTGTCCCGCGCAGTCGAGGTAAGTGTAGGACGCTGGAAGGGCCCCGAGTTTCGGTGACTATGAGGCCGTCGGTTCGACTCTCTCCCGATCCGGCACGGCAGACAGCAGGACGAACGCAAGCAACCTGACGGCGGAAGCCATGACATAACACACCCACGATCTGAACACCGCCTATGTCGACAACTGTATCCCTTAGAGACACTATTTGGAAAACAGTTTCGCTAATTTTCTTGACGTAGCGGCGGTGCCCGCGCACACTCTCTTCTTCAGAGAAATTCTGTCTCCGAATTTCTCTTGGTGCTGCTCCAACGTTTACGAGGCAGAATAATTAGTCAGACCCGATCACGAACTTCAAGTCTCCACATACAGTGAAGAGCCAAAGAAACTGGTACACCTGCCTAATAACGTGTAGAGGTCCTGCCGGCAAGCAGAAGTGCCGCAACACGACGTGGCATGGACTCGACTAATGTCTGGAGGGAACTGACCCCATGAATCCTGCAGGGCTGTCCATAAAACCGTAAGAGTACGAGCGGGTGGAGACTCCTTACAAACATCACGATGCAGGGAATCCCTCATATTCTTAACAATGTTCATGTCTAGTGAGTTTGGTGGCGAACTGAAGTCGTTAAACTCAGAAGAGTGTTCCTGGAACCAACCCTGTAGCAATTTTGGTCGTGTGTGGTGTCGCACTGTCCAGCTGGAATAGCCCAAGTCCGTCGGAATGCACAATGAACATTAACGGATGCAGATGATCAGACAGGATGCTTCCGTACGTGTTACCTGTCAAAGTCGTATGTGGACGTATCAGGGCTTCCACAGCACTCCAACTGCACACGCCCCACACCATTTCAGAGCGTCCACAGCTTGAACAGTCACCTGCTGACATGCAGAGTGCATGGATTCATGAGGTTGTCTGCAGACCCGTACACATCCATCCTCTCGATACAGTTTGAAACGAGACTCGTCTGACCAGGCAACATGTTTCCAGTCATCAACAGTCCAATACCGGTGTTGATGGTCCTAGGCGGGGCGGAAAGCTTTGTGTCGTGCAGACTTCAAAAGTACACGAGTGAGCCTTCGGCTCCAAAAGCCCATATCGATGATGATTCGTTGAATGGTTCGCAAGATGACACTATTGATGGCCCAGAATTGAAATCTGCAGCGATTTGCTGAAGTTTTGCACTCCTGATTTGTTGAACGATTCTCTTCAGTCGTCGCTGGTCCCGTTCTTGCAGCATCTTTTTCAGGCCGCAGTGATGTCTGATGTTTTACCGGACTCCTGATATGCACGGTACACTCGTGAAATTTTCATACGGGGAAATCCCCACTTCATCGCCACCTCGGAGATGCTGTGGCCCACCGCCCGCGCGAACGCTATAACTCCATGTTCAAACTCACTTACATCTTGATAACCTGTCATAGTAGCAGGAGTAGCCGATCTATCATCTGCGCCAGACACTTGTCTTGTATAGGCGTTGCCGACCGCAGCGCCGTATTCTGCCATTTTACATATCTCTGTATTTGAATATTCATGTCTTTAACAATTTCTTTGGCGCTTCAGCGTGGTTCGTACAGTTCTAGTCACTGGTTGATTCTGAAACTGTGCACTGAGCATACTGTACGTAACTACACTGATCACTCTTGTGACATCATTCATGCTTCGGTATAGTTTTCAGAGTTTCTCTGCTGCCCCACTGAGTCTGTAGGTTTAGTCCACGTCATTCACTTCTCCATTCAGCGGAAAGGATTATGAACTGTGCGCCCACTGTTTCTTATGTGCTACCTTGCTTAACCCCGAAAACGCATCATTTATCTTCTTTAAGCTAGTTATCACGGTTAGTATCTCGGCCAGCTGAGACGAGTCGCGGGTGCTGGCAGGCGCCACGAGACTCGGGGGCTAGGAGCGCATCGGATCGGCGAAAGCAGACACACATGATCAGTGATGGCGGAGCATTGCCTGGACATGGGGCATCGCATGTTTTACGAGAAGACTGAAGTTTTGTCCTCGACACCATCTTTCTGGGATTGTGATCTTAAGGAGACAGTACATATCCGTACGGTGGACAATATTATCTAGAGGGATGCAGGTTTTCAACCAAGCGCCGCCTGGAATCCAGCACTGGCCGCTATTAAATTTAAACAGAAGAAACGCAGCGCATTGCTGAGATTTAATGCCCCTGGCAACACTGTCATTACCCAAAGTGCACGCATGGAAGGGCTTCCTGCAGTTCCGGCAGTGCGCAGTGTGAATGCCGCTTTTCTCCAACTGCGAGCGTCTTCCCGCGTACGCCTAATGCCTGCTGCTGGCCTGATAAATTTCGACGACGCCATGCGATTATCATCACTCGCGTGTTGTAGCAGCGACAACAGCATCTACCATTACCTCCAGAGGTCGAACAGCTATAATTTTATCGACGAAATATTTCGTGATTTGCACAATATGATCGGACGACAAACCCGAGAAGTGTATCTGCAAGAGATCCGTCGGGAAAGCCTGAAAACCTACGTTTTTACATCTACAAAGTTCGGCCCATGTTGAGATCTATCTGTTACGAAGGGTGAGCTCTGTTTCGCAATATCTCTGCGTACGTAATTCAACGCTGTTTTTTATATAGGATATCTGCGTTCTCCAAAAGCGTCTTAATGGGTGAGTATAAAACATGTTCAATATGTATTGGCCTGGTGTGCAATGAAGAAATCGGGAGCCATTCTTTGGGTTGTGAGGATGGCCTTTGTCTCTCCCACCTAGGCGTTGTGGGTTGGATGGGTTAGCGAGTGTGGGTGCTGCAGTAAGGCAGACGACGTTCAAGAAACTTCTGTATTATTCCAACAAGCTTTTAGTAGCTACAGGTGCAAGCCGTCGCCACATGGCTCACCCTGGTGTCGACTTACGACGTATACATGTTGATACAGCAGAGGCTACAACCTTGTTATGGTCGCTGCTGGGCCCCAACGTGCTGACACGACGCTAACTAGCACCATCTGAAGCTAGCATTCCCGTAGGGCGTACCGGCTGTGCTCGGCCGAGACAGCAAATGGGCGTGGTAAACTCAGGGATAAACGAGGCTGGCTGCGTGGCCGCTGCCCTCTGTGGGGCAGTTGAGGCTTCAGGGTACGGTCACCGACTTACATCCCACTAGCGAAAGCCTAGCGCTGGCGAACACCCAGTGCCTACGGGGCTAGGAGCGCCCATCAGGCAGTGGCTGAGCCCCCAGGAGGGGCCAACATAACGGTGGAGCAGGGTGGCCTCAGGGGCAGGCCGATATTGTCACGGACACTGAATCTCGTCCACGACCAGTCTGGCCGGACAACCAGTATTTAGACAAACCAAAGCAGAGTTCTTGTGGTGTTGCTACTGGAAATGAGATGTATACCACGTGCTTAAGTTTGCCTAGTTTTGGTAACTACACTGCGTAACACAGTTAAAGGAGCACTTTTTCCAAACCCCATAATTGTCTCCCATTGCAATGTAGAAGTTTAAAATTTGGCTCAAAGGTACCTACAATCTACGTGTGTAACGGTGCACAAGTGAAGAAGCCTGTGGCCTTACAACCGGGCTTGACGACGCTTCAAATGGAGGAAGTTCATGTGAACTGTAAGGCGGATTAAAAACATCACATTGGCACTACAGGTCACCAAAATTCTGCCGATCAAGTGATGAGAAGGTCGTCAAACCCTCTCTCACCCACATTCCACCTCTTCCGTTAACGCGTCATAACCGCGACTCTCAGCGTTGAAATCACTTGGTCTTCTTATGAGTGGCCGACGAAAACATTTCAGACATACCGTCGCTCAGAATCCACACGAAAACGCCAGTTTGCAGTGCGATGAGCAAGAAGACGACAACCTTTGGTGCCCGCATCTCGTGGTCGTGCGGTAGCGTTCTCGCTTCCCAAGCCCGGGTTCCCGGGTTCGATTCCCGGCGGGGTCAGGAATTTTCTCTGTCTCGTGATTGCTGGGTGTTGTGTGCTGTCCTTAGGTTAGTTATGTTTAAGTAGTTCTAAGTTCTAGGGAACTGATGACCATAGATGTTAAGTCCCATAGTGCTCAGAGCCATTTGAACCATTTTTGACAACCTTTGGTACTGCTGACACAGCGGGCGGTTCCGACCTTTCTCTAAGTACAATGAACATGGTCATACACACTTGGAGCGCAGCGCGACCACAATTTCTACTCTCGTGTACAGACTGGGACTACTTATGACAGTTCTAAACCATTCGATGAAATTTGAATGTGATTCGAAGTAACTGATAATGAAAGCACTCTGATGAAAAATCAAGACACATTCATAGCATTTGGCGACCTGGGAAAAAGTACGACAATGTAAAACGGTGATAGATGTTCGAAATTCTGTGAAAAATAGGGCAATCTATGTGGAAAGATTGGTAATATGATGTTTGTACAAGAACCAAGGTGGAAGAATGAAGACCAAGAACGAGTAACGGTGTAAGACGAACATGCAGTCTTTCACTCAAATTCTTAAATTTACATCGAAGAAGCAACGACAGACATAAAAGAAGGGTTCAAGATTGGGATTAAAATTCAAGGTGAAAGGAGATAAAATTTGCTGATGAGACTGCTATCGTCAGTGAAAATCAAGAATAATTACAGAATCTGATGAATAGGATGAAAAGTCTGATGAATTCAGAATACGGACTGAGAGTAAATCGAAGAAAGACGAAAGCATAGAGATATAACAGAAATGAGAAGAGCGAGAATCTTAATATCATAGTTGGTGAACACGGTGTAGATGAAATTAAGGAATTCTGCTACATTGGGAGCAAAATAACCTGTGACGGACGGAGCAAGGAGGATATAGAAAGCAGACTAGCACTGCTAAAAAGGGGATTCCTGGCCAATAGAAGACTGCTAGTATCAAACATAGGCCCCAAATGAGGAAAAAATTTGTAAGAATGTTCGTTTGGAGCACACCAAAAAGGTGTAATAGTGAATCGTGGACTGTGCGAAAACCGAGAAAGAAGAAAATCGACGCATTTGAGACGTGTACTACAGAAAAACGTTAAAAATTAAGTGCATTCTTAAGGAATGAAGAGATTACCCGCAGAATCGCCGAAGAAAGAAACATATTGAAAACTATCACAAGAAGAAGGAATTGATTATGGGTCATATATGTTAAGACATCGGGAACTAACTCCACGATATTAGAGAGAGCTTCACAGTGCAAAAACTGTAGAGGAAGACAGAGATTGGAACACATGCAACAAATTGTTTAGGACGTAGGTTGTAAGCGCTACTCTGAGATGAAGATATTGGCACAGGAGACAAATTGGTAGCGCACTGCATCAAACTAGTCAGAAGACTGAAAACTCAAAAAAAAAAAAAAATCGTGATATAAGGTAACCCAATCCTTAGGTAAATAGAATATCATAGGTTGCTGGTGTCACAAACCTAGGCAGACAATAATGACTATAGCGTCACTTTATAGTATGTATTCTGACCTACTGCCAGCTACGATTAAAAATCTATATACTTTTCTGATACTACTCAAACATCCTTTTCAGTTCAAGCACTTGTGACTCATCAGATACAGCTTCTGTGGTTGCAGTAGTATAATAAAACCATATTATACTTTTTCACTTAGTAGCATATGCCAATGAAACAATTTATCTCATATGCGCCTTAGCAATATCTGAATGATGCGTAAGAGTAGGTGATTTTAAACCAGTAAGACTTGAAGTTGATGGAGTGCTTTCTATCGCACAATAATGCAATGTATTCATAAAATGCTTGATAGTGTTAGGTAGCGCAGTAATAAAACTAATGTAATAGCGCTATTGCAAATGTTACAGGGTATACATACATTAAATATCTCTGATACTTTATAGTTAATGGTCAGTGTTATAGATGAACGTGAAGCGTCATTGTTTATGCGACAAGATATACATAGATGCAGTTGAGTTATGAGCCATGAACCCTGTCGTGGGGGCAGGTTGCGTGTCTCAGCGATATACAATAATATTAAAAAAAGTCGCAACGCCGATTTTGCTGAGGTTCGACGATATTGAAAAAGCGTTAACAAATAGAGCAAAGAATTTCAGTAATAAAAGGAAAGTATCCTTAGAAAGTATATGATCAGAAGAGCAAATTTCAGAAACCGAATAAAAAGACTTGCAGGGAATGAACAAAATAAGAGATCTAATAAGTTAAGAGCCGGCCGCTGTGGCCGAGCGGTTCTTGGCGATTCAGTCGGGAACCGCGCTGCTGCTACGGTCGCAGGTTCGAATCCTGCCTCGGGCATGGATGTGTGTGATGTTCTTACGTTAGTTAGGTTTAAGTAGTTCTAAGTCTAGGGGACTGATGACCTCAGATGTTAAGTCCCATAGTGCTTGGAGCTATTTGAAACATTTGAATGAGGTAAGAGTTATGCTGGACTTAGAGGAAGCTCACAGTATTTGCAGAATCAATCGGCCAAGAGAAAGCAGAAGTCCATTTACAGATAGAAAAAATTCATGAGGTTCAGGAAAGCCAAAAGGAAATACCCGAGCAACTTGAAAGGTGAGTAGTAGCGACTGAGTATGATTTAAAGCTGCGTTGCTATGGTGTAACCGCTGATAGTGTATCAGAGAAATAGTGGACCAGTATTGTTCGGAACAACAGCCTACAGGTGGCACTCCAGGAGCTAAAATTCCAAGAACGGGAGGCAAAGGTTAGCAAGGTCACTGACAAATTAGAAGCACTTGCGAATGCTGTCAAACAGATTTCTGCGCAGAGTGAGGACGACAAGTTGGAATGCAATCGGTTGCTATTGATGATAATAATCAGGTACAGTCATTACTATGCTTCAAGCAGATGCAGCTACAAGCCAACAGACACAATCGCAAAGCGTTGCCCAATTTTGTGAAATGGAACGAAATGTGAATAAGTGGGGATGCTAAATTTGTAGGCGTTGTCAATAATAGCAAGCGGAGAAAGGTGGAATCGGAAGATTTGTGTGATCTTGAAGAGAGATCGTATAATGTGCGCCGATCTCAAGGGCCCAAGGTGCCAAATGCCTGATACGTATTGGTACCAACACGATGAGTTCAGACGCCATTTTCTCAGCACAAAAATGCACTTTGTTTGTTGCTCCTTCAAATGAGTAAGACCATAAAATACGGTAAGCTCTTTCGGGTCACTGCTTAAGATGAAATGCTAATGTAATGAATAATTGCAATAACTTTGGAGAGTTCTCTTAAATGAATTCTCTTCAAAAAGCATCCAATGCTATGTAAAATAAGGCATCCTTATTTTAGGGCGTCACAGTGATACTGTCCCTGCACTAACCGTTGAGACGATCCTTGGTAAAGATTTTTTGAGTCATTGTAAAAATCGTTCTCGATTTACTAGAAAATTTGTGCAACGCCAGATGTAGGTGAACATAATGTAGAGTTAACCTGTCAAGAGTGTGTGAACAAAGACGATTCTCTGCGTGAATCACTTGGCCTAACAGTGGACGCAAGTGTATGGACGAGGAGAAATTAATGTCTTAAAAGCGATATGGCCACGTCAATTTCGCGCCGTAGGAATAACAAATACCAGAATGAAAACATGCTCTAAAGAGTAAAATTAGACACAATACTGAAGTCACATATAGTCAAAATGGTTCAAATGGCTGTAAGCCCTATGGGACTTAACATCTGAGGTCATCAGTCTCCTAGACTTAGAGCCACTTAAACCTGACTAACCTAAGGACATCACACTCATCCATGCACGAAGCTGGATTCGAACCTGCGACCGTACCAGCAGCGCGATTCCAGACTCAAGCGCCAAGAACCGCTCGGCCACAGCAGCCGGCACATATAGTCATCTATGGGCATGTTTACCAGATCACCTGGGATGATAAATAATTTTGCTTATCAGTTCCATGTTAAGGAGCACAGGAAGTTTTACGTATCGCCAGATCTGATACCACTAGTGCACAAAGGAAGAACTCAAGCTGAAATTCAAAGATCTGATACGACTAGTGCACAAAGACAGAGCTCAAACTGAAATTCAATCGATGTTAAAACAAGGTATTAACTGAAACAATAGCCCATTACGTCATGTTCCACAAAAGGACGGATCACTTACGCTAGTCTGACTCGAGACATTAGTGCCATTATTGAAATGGAAACCGGTCATCCCGAGACCTTAGATGAACTACTCCAAAGATTTCTCAGAAGCAAGGTGTTTATCTCAGCTGACTTGAAGGTAAGACGAATTGCGCCCTTGTTTCCAGCCTTTATATGCTACAGGAAGTTTTATCAGTTTAGAAAGTCACTGTTCAGCATGAACACAGTAATACATGGGTGGTTGCGTAAACAAATCACACTATTTGTTGACAATGTACAAGTGGCTGAAAAATAAATGGTAGTGCAGGAAGAAACGTTGGACATCTTGCTGCAAGCATTTCACGTGCTTTGCGTCACCTTGACAGAATGAACAAAATTTTTTGTCCATGTTGTCTCATTTAAGGGAGTTCGTCTATACCTGGGAGTATGAAACTTTCTCGTACTCTGTACCATGCGACATGCGCAATCATTTCTCTACCTAATAAACTGTTATAAAATTATCAGAAAGAAAAATTTAACGACACCACACCTGTGTAGCCTGACAGAAAAAAAACGCGATTTGGAACCAGAGTGAGGCTGCAAAAAGCGAATTTGAGACAATAAAAAGAGCAATTTTTGTTTCGTCCAGTATAGACTAATCCTCTCCAAATAAGAAATTATGTCTATCAATGGACAGCTCCCGAGCTAAGCTGGGACCTGAATTTAAGGAACATGGAAAAATGTTCCACGAAGCGTTGCATTCCAAGCCAAATCCTCAACAGGGTAGAGAGTAATTATTGTCACAGAGCTAGAGGCATTAACCATTGTGTGGGGCTTTACCAAAATAGGGACTTTTCTTTCGGTAGCACAAGTAATGTGTATTCTGATCATAAACACTTACAATTTCTGATGTATGCCAAATAGACTCATGGGTGGTTAGCATGTTGGACTCTCTACCTACAATATAAAATCATTTGCATGATGCAACCACAAAACTCCCTGGTTGAGGAGGGAAATGAGAACAATTGTAGTTCGAGGTACATGCTTCGAGTAGTGTTAGAAACTTACATGGGAACAACCATTTTACATCTCACATGTGAGCAGAACAAAGACCGAACATTAAGGATAGTAAAATCTAAATTAGAGGTCAAATGGGAAGCACAGCAGCGCAATTTCTAAATCGTTAAAAATAGTATGATGTTCCACAGGAGAAATCCTGGTGACAGAAACTGGGTAGTACACATCTCAGACGAGTTGATAAATAAGCTGATACGGTATAAACATCATTTTCATGGTCTTATGGGCCCATAAAAATGTTTTGCAAAGCTGAAAGAATCGTTCTGTTACAATAATGTTGAAACACATATCAGGAACGCACTTGCAACTTACACTCCTGGAAATGGAAAAAAGAACACGTTGACACCGGTGTGTCAGACCCACCATACTTGCTCCGGACACTGCGAGAGGGTTGTACAAGCAATGATCACACGCACGGCACAGCGGACACACCAGGAACCGCGGTGTTGGCCGTCGAATGGCGCTAGCTGCGCAGCATTTGTGCACCGCCGCCGTCAGTGTCAGCCAGTTTGCCGTGGCATACGGAGCTCCATCGCAGTCTTTAACACTGGTAGCATGCTGCGACAGCGTGGACGTGAACCGTATGTGCAGTTGACGGACTTTGAGCGAGGGCGTATAGTGGGCATGCGGGAGGCCGGGTGGACGTACCGCCGAATTGCTCAACACATGGGGCGTGAGGTCTCCACAGTACATCGATGTTGTCGCCAGTGGTCGGCGGAAGGTGCACGTGCCCGTCGACCTGGGACCGGACCGCAGCGACGCACGGATGCACACCAAGACCGTAGGATCCTACGCAGTGCCGTAGGGGACCGCACCGCCACTTCCCAGCAAATTAGGGACACTGTTGCTCCTGGGGTATCGGCGAGGACCATTCGCAACCGTCTCCATGAAGCTGGGCTACGGTCCCGCACACCGTTAGGCCGTCTTCCGCTCACGCCCCAACATCGTGCAGCCCGCCTCCAGTGGTGTCGCGACAGGCGCGAATGGAGGGACGAATGGAGACGTGTCGTCTTCAGCGATGAGAGTCGCTTCTAACCTTGGTCCCAATGATGGTCGTATGCGTGTTTGGCGCCGTGCAGGTGAGCGCCACAATCAGGACTGCATACGACCGAGGCACACAGGGCCAACACCCGGCATCATGGTGTGGGGAGCGAACTCCTACACTGGCCGTACACCACTGGTGATCGTCGAGGGGACACTGAATAGTGCACGGTACATCCAAACCGTCATCGAACCTATCGTTCTACCATTCCTAAACCGGCAAGGGAACTTGCTATTCCAACAGGACAATGCACGTCCGAATGTTTCCCGTGCCACCCAACGTGCTCTAGAAGGTGTAAGTCAACTACCCTGGCCAGCAAGACCTCCGGATCTGTCCCCCATTGAGTATGTTTGGGACTGGATGAAGCGTCGTCTCACGCGGTCTGCACGTCCAGCACGAACGCTGGTCCAACTGAGGCGCCAGGTGGAAATGGCATGGCGAGCCGTTCCACAGGACTACATCCAGCATCTCTACGATCGTCTCCATGGGAGAATAGCAGCCTGCATTGCTGCGAAAGGTGGATATGTGTACTAGTGCCGACATTGTGCATGCTCTGTTGCCTGTGTCTATGTGCCTGTGGTTCTGTCAGTGTGATCATGTGATGTATCTGACCCCAGGAATGTGTCAATAAAGTTTCCCCTTCCTGGGACAATGAATTCACGGTGTTCTTATTTCAATTTCCAGGAGTGTATAAGATGTGCCAAAAGGCTAAAGCATCTACCCTCTCACATAAAAGATATTCGTTCGCAACTGTTCCAGCATGACTTCGTGAATTTCCAGCGATTCAGGTGTTCCTCAGAAGAAGTGGTGCTGTTGTCAGCACATTGGGCTCACAAAGAGATTTAGGTTTTCCATGATTTCCGTAACTTGTTATTCTAGGATAGTTCCTTTCAAAAGCGCACAACAGATTTCCTCCCACGTCCTTTCATAATACGAGGGCTATCCACAAAGTAAATTACGTTTTCGTTTGTGTCCATCAGGGGCGGGGCTTGCGCGGTCATCTTGGTGTCATGGCATTTCGCCGCTTAGTCGGGATCCTGCCGTGCTAGTGAGAGGTTCGTGCTGTACTCCGTTGAGTTACAGTGACAGTTTGAAATGTCAGCGTTAATTGAAAATGCCGCGAAGTGTGAAGTGCGTGCTGTAATAATGTTTCTGACTGCAAAAAACTGTACACCGATAGAAATCTATCGGCAGCTTTGTGAAGTGTATGGGGACAACATAATCACTGAAGATGGAGTGCGTCAATGGGTCATAAAATTTAAAAATGGCCGAACTAACGTTCACGACGAAGAGCGAAGTGGAAGACCTAGCATAGTGACTGCCGAACTTGTCGAAAAAGTCGATGCCGCGGTCCGTGAAATCCTTAATTTCACAATAACGGAACTCTCTATGAGTTTTCCGCAAATTTCACGAAGTTTGTTGCACGAAATCATTACCGAAAAGCTTGGTTACCACAAGTTTTATGCAAGATGGATACCAAAAATCTTGACAGAGATTCACAAAAATCAGCGAATGGCTGCAGCGTTAACGTTTTTGGACGCTTACGAGAAAGATGGCGACTCATTACTCGATCGCATCGTTACTGGCGACGAAACATGAGTTAAGCATGTGAACTGCGAGACAAAATTGCAGTCAGTGGAGTGGGGGCACACAAATTACCCCAAAAAACCCAAGAAATGCATGCAAGGACGGTGATGGCAACTGTCTTCTGGGACAGAAAAGGTGTGATTTTTGTGAATTTCTTGGAAAGAGTCACTACAATAAACTCTCAAAGCTATTGCCAAACTCTGCACAACCTCAGAAGAGCGATACAAAACAAGCGCAGGGGAAAGTTGGGCTCAAAAATCTTGCTGATTCACGACAACGCCCGGGCCCACACGGCATATGCCACTCGTGAGTTGTTTCCTCATCCGCCGTACAGTCCCAACCTGGCACCGAGCGACTTCCACTTATTCCCAGCAATGAAGAAGTGGTTGGCTATGCAGCGTTTTGATGACAACGCACAGCTTCAAGAAGAGGTAATCACGTGGTTGAAGGCGCACGCGGCCGAATTTTACGACGAAGAAATTTCCAAGCTCGTCCATCGCTACGATAAGTGCCTTAATTTAAATGGCAACTATGTAAGAAAGTAGTATTTAAGTGTGGCTTTGATCTGTATGTAATAAAAAAAAATTCCAATACTTTATTTACTTTTAATTTTAAAACGTAATGTACTTTGTGGATAGCCCTCGTACACGCGTGTGCTCCATCTCTAATGATAGGGCTGTCCACATGACGTTAAACTCTAATGTTCCTTCCTTTTTATTGATATCTATGGGTCGCTACCAGAGACCATATGGGTATCCCAATATGTCTTCGTGGCTCGGTTCCAAATTCATTAGTCTTATTCTTTGCGTAGCGCAACAGTTTAAACAGTAGTCACGGCACTCGCTAGTCATTTTCTAAGAAAGGCAGCAGTTCCAGTTACAGCAGTAGACAAGCTCTTCTCGAGCGTTGGTGGATAAAACTTGTTTTCATTTAACGATTACATCTAGTTTCAAACACAGCCAAACTAATTATGAAGTTAGGAAACTGTGTCCGGTGTACTGCCACTAACAGCATCACAGTTGGGAAATGTTCTTAAACGACTTTCAGGGAATGGTGAACAAACTGAGCCGTGGTTCAATATGAATCACTCCCCCAGTGTTGCTGCCCAATTAAATCTCAGAACTATTGGACTTTTCACCAACCGACACGACGCGCCATGCTGAAGTTGCCACACGTATAACTGAACACATAAATAAAATGAAATTACCATTCGACATTATTGGCCAGCAAACCCTATGCGTGATCGCTCAGCTGCACTGCGAAAGTCTTTCTACTTGACACTACAAAGAGGCAGAAAGAAGTAAGCGTCGGTAGATGGATCCACTGTACCAAATGAATTCTAAGAACAGGGCAGAAAGTTCTCGTAAAATTAAATCGATCGTGGAAAAGAATACTTGTGCTATAAATTCCTTAACTCACGTCCTCATAATTCCATTGTCAGTGAAACTACACGTCGAAATGTCGTCGAAACTGAGACCTGGATTACAGCACGTCTCCAGCCATAAAGTTCTTGTGGAATAAATAAGTTTCAAATGACCCATGTATGAGTTGTTCTTGAACTCCTCTCAATGTCTACTGAAGTTGTATCTAGTGCCTCCTCTTCTTTCAGCTCTTGTTTGTTGATGCCTCTGAGTATCTAGTGTCTCAATATGTACAGTCGTCCTCAAAAGTATCCGAACGACCTGAATTGCATTTCGCCTGATTCGAATGCAACCACATAGCGCAGCAGTCTAGCAGGTCCTCTATTCGCCCCTCGGTACAGTCGTTTGACTATTGAAAATGGTTCCAACAAGTCACCACTAGAAAACACTGCTCTGTATCGCAATAACTCAAGATGTAAAGTAATACCAAGGTACTACAAATATCAGGGAACATCTTATCACAGATAAGACGGTTCTTCAGGCTTGTAAGCTCACATTTATTACAGTAAATGACATACATGAAATGTTACCACTCTCATTATTACGTCAGATAGGTAATTCACGTAGTAAGCTCGTCGTATTCATGATTTCCTCTTCAAAATGACATACCGTACTTATTATTTAACACAAAATGACATTAAAAATTTAAGTTATTCACGAGCAGCTAGTTGAGAATATGTATGAACTTCACATGACACGACCAACCGTGTCGTTCTGCATATGGATTCAAACCCTGGTCATGCAGACTAAGCAAAGACTTCGTGACTGACGGAAACTAACACTCATTCCTGACTAGGCATACAGAGAGGGATATACCTCGATTTTAGACTGTATCAGTTAGCAAATATCAACTTTAAATTACATAACGTAAACATTGTTAACAGACGCGAATTCCTACCCATCATCTATTGCCCTTGTTAACGAACGACGAGAGATGTTAAATATTGCTTCTTCACAAGTAATTTACTTGAAATGCCGTGAGGTAAAGCTTTGTGTTGGACAGGGATTCGAACCCGGAACCTAATTGGATTGTCATCGAAGCAGAATCAACTGTGACATATCGTATTCTCTCGGCAGTAGCTAGATGTTTTAATTGAAATGACAAGACGAAACATTAATTTTTTCTTTCCCAGGACTCCAACCTGGCACCTATCGCTGTTATATTCTAGAGAAAACGAACGTTAAAAATGGGTTTGTTACACCAGCTGTGACATGTGAGCATGTTTGAACTAGAACTAATATGACGAAGTGTTCAGTGCTGACTGGGAATCGAGCCCCACACATATCGTTGTTGACAGCACACAAAGAGACGTCAGCTACCGAATTTTTCTCCACCAGCAGCTCGAAATAACATCCTTGAATTTACAATGATTTCACCAACAGTTCTGTGTCTCACTGGGACTCAAAAACGTCAGATACCGTTAGCGTTGACTACGAATGAAAATACATTAAAAGTCAAAATTATTACCCACCAGCAGATAGGTGTTCTCATGCTAGAGCTTGATAATACATAATGAAAGCTTCTGTGCCGGGTCAGGATTCGAACCCTTTCACGTGTAATATGTGGAGATGAGGAATCTGCAGTTTTGAACAAACAACAAATTGCAGTCGAGCTGTATTTTCACGAAGGGATCAAATTCCGCGACTCCTGACTTTATTGTGGTTCAACCCAACGTCTACTTGGTAGAGAATGAATATCATGTTTAACATGAATGTCAGACCACAATGCCATTATACCTTCTTCACTTGGCGTAGCCAGAAGAGAACAGAATCTGTCTCTCCTTATCAAAAATCATCAGCAGAAGTTGGAATCGAACCCAGACCAGAAGTATACGAACCTAGCATCAATCCAAGCCACCACCAAATTACTGGTCTCGTGAGGGGAGACCTAGACGCATGCCTCTTCCCCAGCTGTGTGGAAACGTGCTAAGCTGAGAGGTAGTGTCTGTCATGGTTTTCGGTTCAAATCTTGCTTACTGTAACTTTTTTATCCCTTTTGTGAAAGATCAGCAAGCAGTCAGATCACACATCGATAAGGAAATCGCAAGAAAATACTTTCGGCTCAAAGTGCAATGGTGAAAAACTTACAACGCTGCACAACAGGTAACGCCTCTTTCCGCTGCTGACAAACAAATTTTGCTTTTCTACGAATACATAACATTATTTATGAAATGCCACATTTGCATACCACTTGAGTATGACACAGCATACCAATCAAACGCAGTTCCAATCGAAATCAAAGTGATTAGTATTTTACTAATTCGTGCCGATAGGGGCACGCTTGTGTACAAATACTCAGTTTTATTGAAACAAACTTTCGTCGTAAGGTTATCGTGGCTAGTTTTATTTCATTTCTAATAATACAATGCACAAATTTCGTACGGTTTCTTTTAGTGTTGTTAAAACATTAGTTAACATGAGAGAGCAATTAATCATCAACGATATATGCGAATTCTCTGATGTTATCTATAACAGTCTGACAATGCACATGCAGTTTATTGATTACATGCATGTAGGAGACTTGTTCTGAGTTAAAGCTGTCAAACAAGGTTATATGAAGAATAATATGCCACTGCCACACGACAGCTTATGTAGAAAATACTTTTCTGACGTATTTTGGCATGATGCGCTCTTCCCATACATAATATAAAAGTTTCGAGATGCATCTGCATCCTGGCCATCTATTAAACCTGGAAAGAACAAGATATCGCAGAGGTTTGCCCTTTCTCCACATGCGACTATTTTGGGTTGAGAAGTAAAGGGAATTATGTTCAAAGTTCCGTTAGATCGATAACTACAGCAGACAACAGTATGGCGTTTTAAAAAATGTAGTAGTGAATGTACCCAAACTCGCAACGTCTTATCAACAGTGCGCGACTCTTACCGTTACGCTACTAGCTCACACATAGCTACAACACCTCCAGAACTCAACAAGAATTCCTCCTGAACTTGCGCATTGCACAGAGCTGTGAGAGAATGCATATGGCCGGATCTAGACTTCTAAGAGACAGACAGTTACAGCTTTTCTTTTGCACTGCACGACGTTTTTAACAAACAGATAGCGCAATAGAGAAGCTCAAGTCGAAAGGGACACTTCCTGTTTAAATTTCAGCATCCTACACTGTTGGCAGTTCTGTGTAGGTGTCAGTTACGTGATATTATTTCGGTGATTACCAAACAGAGTCGAATGTATGCACTGGGTAGCTGAGGCAGCTAGTTCATGGCGATTCGGTCAACCAAGTAAATGAATGTACTGAACATACTGCAAACCACTTCAGGGAGCCTGTGTCAGAATTCTCATCCAGTGTGGCGCACCATTGTTATGATCGAAAAATGAGTGATAGCGAAGAGAATTTGGTGGTCACTTGGATTGATGCTAGGATCATATACTTATGGTCTGGGTTCGATTCCAACTTCTGCTGATGATTTTTGATAAGGAGAGACAGATTCTGTTCTCTTCTGGCTACGCCAAGTGAAGAAGGTATAATGGCATTGTGGTCTGACATTCATGTTAAACATAATATTCATTCTCTACCAAGTAGACGTTGGGTTGAGCCACAATAAAGTCAGGAGTCGCGACACGTAGAAACACTATCAGCAGTAACGTTTCTTATACTAGTCACTTATTTCTAGTGACGAAACAAACGCTATGTAGGGTCACAGGACACTTATTCCATCTTTTATTTGAGCTTCTGTATGTCGCTAAAATTGGTTCTGATCTGGGACTGCAACTCAGACCGCCCTTAACGCGGAATTTGATCCCTTCGTGACAATACAGCTCAACTGCAATTTGTTGTTCGTTCAAATCTGCAGATTTCTCAACATCTCCACATATTGCGCGTGAAAGGTTTCGAATCCTGGCCCGGCACAGAAGCTTTCGTTATGTATTTGGCTCTGAGCACTATGGGACTTAACATCTGTAGTCATCAGTCCCATAGAACTTAGAACTACTTAAACCTAACTAACCTAAGGACATCACACACATACATGCCCGAGGCAGGATTCGAACCTGCGACCGTAGCAGTCGCACAGTTCCGGACTGAGCGCCTAGAACAGCTAGACCACCGCGGTCGGCCGTTATGTATTATCAAGCTCTAGCATGAGAACACCTATCTGCTGGTGGGTAATAATTTTGACTTTTAATGTATTTTCATTCGTAGTCAACACTAACTGTATCTGACATTTTTGAGTCCCAGTGAGACACAGAACTGTTTGCGAAATCATTGTAAATTCAAGGATGTTATTCCGAGCTGCTGATGGAGAAAAATTCGGTAGCTGACGTCTCTTTGTGTGCTGTCAACAACGATATGTGTGGGGCTCGATTCCCAGTCAGCACTGAACTCTTCGTCATATTAGTTCTAGTTCAAACATGCTCACATGTCGCTGCTGGTGTAACAAACCCATTTTTAACGTTCGTTTTCTCTAGAATACAACAGCGATAGGTGCCAGGTTGGAGTCCTGGGAAAGAAAAAATTAATGTTTCGTCTTGTCATTTCAATTAAAACATCTAGCTACTGCCGAGAGAATACGATATGTCACAGTTGATTCTGCTTCGATGACAATCCAATTAGGTTCCGGGTTCGAATCCCTGTCCAACACAAAGCCTTACCTCACGGCATTTCAAGTAAGTTACTTGTGAAGAAGCAATATTTAACATCTCTCGTCATTCTTTAACAAGGACACTAGATGCTGGGTAGGAATTCGCGTCCGTAAACAATGTTTACGTTATGTGATTTAAAGTTGATATTTGCTAACTGATACAGTCTAAAATCGAGGTATGTCACTCTCTGCATGCCTAGTCAGGAATTATCCGTCAGTCACGAAGTCTTTGCTTAGTCTGCATGACCTGGGTTTGAATCCATATGCAGAACGACACGGTTGGTCGTGTCATTTGAAGTTCATACATATTCTCAACTAGCTGCTCGTGAATAACTTAAATTATTAATGTCATTTTGTGTTAAATAATAAGTACGGTATGTCATTTTGAAGAGGAAATCATGAATACGACGAACGTACTACGTGAATTACCCATCTGACTTAATAATGAGAGTGGTAACATTTCATGTATGTCATTTACAGTAATAAATGTGAGCTTACAAGCCTGAAGAACCGTCTTATCTGTGATAAGATGTTCCCTGATATTTGTAGTACCTTGGTATTACCTCACATCTTGAGTTATTGCGATACTGAGCAGTGTTTTCTAGTGGTGACTTGTTGGAACCATTTTCAATAGTCAAACGACTGTACCGAGGGGCGATTAGAGGACCTGCTAGACAGCTGCGCTATGTGGGTTGCATACGAATCAGGCGAAATGCAATTCAGGTCGTTCGGATAATTTTGATCACGTCTGTACATTCTTGCAAATGTGTGTGTGTTTTATTTTTGAGTGGCTAATCTTTTATTCTGTTTGTTTAATACCTTTTTTGCATTTGTTATTGAACAGTGGCTGTTATTATCCGTTCAGAAGTGCGTGAGATTGACTGGATTACTAAATGATGCTCCAAAGGATTGACTATGATTTGTTAACACACTTACAGCTGCTAAGGCCATTGGAAGCATGTAAGGTTTCTATCGAGAATACAATATCTGATGTTTTATGCTGTTTAGTGAAGCATTTTCTGAATACTATTGCTGAGGAAGCGATGAGGCTACACTGCTAGCTGAAAGCGCCGAGCTGATTCATTGAACTGAAGATTTTCAGTTCTTCGGTCCCAGGGAGGCACTGTGTTAGTGATGTATTTGAGGAAAGCTGAAATCCAGAGGGTGTGTGTAATCTCCAGACTAATCTGTCTGAAATGAAAATGGAAACCGAGGGAAATATCTTTCATACGCTTGTTTTTCAGAAGAACTGTGCGTTTTGCTATCATTACCAGAGTAGGTTGTAAATTAGCTTAGAAAGCCGAAACAGAAAAATTCCAGAACTGAAACAACCACGACGAACCATAGAGATTAGGAAGGAATGAAGAAATCGACAAACCGCGAGATAATCAAGAGTATAATCAGAACAGTAAAGTAGGGTAACCTCAGTAGGGCAATATATGCCAACTTGCGCTGTTGATTTCATTATCTTTATAGCTGGAGTTTGAGGAAATGGCCGAAGAAGCTTGAAAATTGATGAACAAGAAGATTTCAGATTATTGAAGATAGATTTTGTGATGTAACATATGTGTATCAGTTCGAGATTCCACCTGAGCAGGAGTGTATCTCACTTAGCCAGGAATGTACATCTTGTGACAGACTGTGTTGAAGGTTGATAGGTGGACGGAGTCGTCAGAAAGGAGATACGATTGCGAATAACCCTTCGTACTGCACACAATTTATTTTCTATGATCAAAAATATCAGTTATTTAGACGAAACTCTATAGAGGCAAAGGCGAGCATGCACGTGAACTATTTTTATGTGTACATGTACAATGTATTACTTAGTAGTTCTGCTTTTCAGTTTCTGATGAAATTGCTGGATGGCAAAAATATGCCCTCTTTTATTGCACCTAATGTATAAAAAACATATTTTCGCGGGATACAGTAATTAATATATTCCGTTGTCAACGAAGGAGTTTTTAGGTAGAACGGTGGAATTTTTAGGTAGATCCAAAATAATTTGCAGAGATTTTTGCGTTGTAGGGTAGTTGCTTAGAGGTTTATTACATAATGAGTAATTAGTCTAAATTATAGCAAGCACATACAGATGGGAAAGGTAGCTGATAAATGTAGAATTGGGAATGGAATTTCTTCTATTAATGGTAACTAACTAAGCACAGAATAGCATTCTGCTCGGTTTCACAGTGGAGAGATATTGGGCCAGTACTGAACTTGTGGTACTGAATGTGACTTAACTCTTGTATGCTACCACTAAGATATTCTTCGTATACTCTTTCTGGTCGTATTAAATCTGATTCCAATTCCGTCATTCGATAATACACAAAAATTACAACTGTCTTGACGGTATGCCAGGTGCGACATATTAGAGAGATTAGTACGCAATTGTCATGGAGATACCAACCGAAACATAGCAGTATCAACAGTAATTAACGACACTACCAGCCAACATAGTGGCAAATAATACACATTTATCACTGTAATGAGAACCATTAAAACTTTTAAACGTTCTTCATACTGCGCCGTTTGCGAGGAATGTTCTTTCCCCGACGCAAGAGTCGACAGTAAATTACATCCTCCGCTAAAATGTCCCCTTGTATTACACTTTCACGTAGAACAGTCAGAGAGACTAAACTTTTCCTTGCAAACTTTCAAGTAATTTTTCCGTCTGCACTGCCAGAAGATTATGTCGCCTTAAGGATAACTAGTGACTATATGTAGAGAGACAGAAAAAATGGATTCTTGCCAGGAGCCCCTCAAACTCCTCTACGATTTTACAAGGAGACCCACGCTAATCTGAATGGGAACACTAGCTTCCAAGCTCAGAAATTTCTTCAACCCGTGCAGCAATATGCGCGAGGGAATAAAAGCTAAAGCTAAGTTACATTTAATGAGTGATTTTCTAAAATCTGTTCGCACCTTTTCGTGTCAAAGTCTCGTCTCGGTCGTGGGAAACAGGGAAATGGTATCAACAACTACTCAGGAAGGAAGGGATTACATACTTACAGGCAAACATATGGTATGTGACTGAATAAACAAGGCGTACCTTTGTACTGCACCGTAAGTAGTCTGTATAAGAAGTTATACCTTTAAGCTTTGGTTGGGTCCCAATTTATGTATCTGTAATGTCTTGGTCGTTATGTGCTATTTGTACATGGAAACCACTGACTTAGTTACTGACTTCCTTATTACATTACAATGACATTAGTTATGATTGAAAACGTCAATCACATGATAATTAAAATTTTGGGGAACGTGGATAAAACTTACAAGATCGATGAATTTGTCAAAATCTTTCAGCATGCAACTCGGAGGTTATGTTTACCGACTCGACCAGTGCAAAGTAATTGCAGTTACCATTTCTCGCTACATAGAGAAAACATTTCTCCCGATCTAAGAGTGAACATTTCCACAACCCCGTGATAGGGAGATTTTCCAAAATAGCTTCCATGACAACGTTTGTAAACGAAATGGTACTGCGCAAGATTCCTTACTACATAGATATGTCAGCATATATCAAACTAATTCGGAGATTTCCTACGCGAATTGCAACAGATAGAGAAAATCCTTATGATATTGTGCAGGGAACATAAATGAGAGTATTTTTAAGAAAGGTGAAATTTTTCTCGCATACGCCTATTGGGTAAATTTATTCGAGATAAGTGGGCATACAGTGTCATATAGACAGACATTCTTCGGTAGCTCAAAACATTATTAAGTAGTCGAGAAAACCTCTAACGTTGGTGCAAATCATACTTCACTACGCATTGTAACATGGCCTGCAGAGTATAAACACACATGTAAACATGCAGGCGTACATCTGACACTGGGTAACCCCAGTTGTGACTACCTCAGCCAAACCTACAAGCGAAGCAAGAAAGGAAGGTTAGAGTTTAACACTCCGTCGACAGCGCAGTCATTAGAGACAGAACACAAGCTCGGATTACGAAACAAATGGAGAAAGAAATCTGCCGTGCCCTTTTGAAAAGAACCATCCAGCTATTTGCTTGGATGACTTAGAGAATTCACAGAAAACTTAAATCTCGATGCCCAGAAAGGATTTGAACCACTGTCCTCAACTGTGACACCTCCGTCGGTAAACTTACGAGCGATTGCCGTAATAATCTAATATTTCTATTTTCATCATACGTTATATCTCTGTTGAGGCTTATATTCCGAGGAGCATTCTGAAACGAAAGCCACCTACTTATTTTCAAGGAAAAGTGTAACAGCACTGTTAAATGGACTAAGAGTTCAGCTACATGCTGTCATTTTCCATATATTCACCATCAATCGTTACGCACTTTTGACGACGATGAACAAGAGCCTGCTTGCCGCAGTTGAGGTGGTTCACTGTCTTACAGCTTTGACGACAGCGTTCGTATCTTAAAAATATTGGCCACCTAGTCCATATTCGTAGGTCCAAAGATGTAGAAACTGAAAAGTGCTAAAACAGGACTGTACAGCGGGTGCAGTACGACAGCCCAGCCAAATTTAGTAATGAGTTCCGTGCTCCTAAAATTGTTGTGGTTTATGGTTTTATCGCACTGAAACCGTAAGCGTATTTTCTTTCCTGTCCTGCCATAGCGTTCTGAACTGACAGTTGTTGTACGCTCCAAGGTATACGAAAGAACATCATCCTACCTATCCTGGAAGGTTGTGTACGTCATTTGTGCTAAAAATGGTTGTGTCCTGCACTCATGTTTTGGGTTAAAATTTGCTCGTCGCCACCTCATAGACTGTCTTTTGAATTCAGATTGACAGTGGTAAGATCAAGTCTCGTCTCCGGCGAAAATGATGACAAGAAAATTGTCACCTTCAGTCACGCAATGATCCAGCGAATGTCGATCAATTTCAGTTCGATTATTTTTCTCTTCTAGTGTAAACGAGCGCAGGGCCCATTTCGCATACACTTTACGATACCCCGGGTTGCGGTAACACGTCGTCTAAGACATTACAGCCCACATACAGCTGTGCACACAGTTCCGTTGTCGCAATGACGGGTGAGCTGAACGCTATGCTGTTCATTACTGGTGATTGAAGTTGAGCAGAACTGACAGATGTGTAGCTTCTCGTGCGTATTCTTCTTATAGATACTGAAACTCAGTTTCCACTGCCTAACAATATTCACATCGACGGTGGCGTCTGCATAAAGCATTAGCAAGCTTCGGTGGATTTCATTTGGCGGAAAGATACAAGCTGAACAGAATGACACTGCGAAAATCCACTGAAACTATATCCTTTGGGAAGCACAATGTCTCGCTACGTCCGGAAATAACTCTCCCTGTTTCTTTTCAATACCGTCTTGGAAAATGAAATCTTGTTTGGGCCGTAAAGCACCACTTCCAAAGGGAGCTAATTTTGTACACGTTATTAACTGTAGTAAAATTATAATGGAAATGATTGTTAACAAGCCCCGTCCATTATCTCCCATGTACACATCGGGAGAGAGCATGAATTTACACCACTGGCCATTACAATTGCTACACTACGAAGATGACGTGCCACAGACGAGAAATTTAATCGGCAAATGATTAGCTTTTCAGAGCATTCGCACAAGGTTGGAGCCGGTGGCGACACCAACAACGTGTTGACATGAGGGAAGTTTCCAAACGATTTCTCATACGCAAACAGCAGTTGACCGGCGTTGCCTGGTGAAACGTTGTTGTGATGCCTCGTGTAAGGAGGAGACATGCGTGCCATCACGTTTCCGACTTTGATAAAGGTCGGATTGTAGCCTATCGCGACTGCGGGTTTATCGTATCGTGAGATTGCTGCTCGCGTTGGTTGAGATCCAATATGCAATCGGTGGGTTCAGGAGGGTAATACGGAACGCCGTGCTGGATCCCAACGGCCTCGCATCACTACCAGTCGAGATGACAGGCATCTTATCCGCATGGCTGTAACGGATCGTGCAGCCACGTCTCTATCCCTGAGTCAACATATGGGGACGTTTGCAAAACAACAACCATCTGCACGAACAGTTCGACAACGTTTGCAGCAGCATGGACTATCAGCTCGGAGTCCATGGCTGCGGTTATCCTTGACGCTGCATCACAGACAGGAGCGCCTGTGATGGTGTACTCAACGACAAACCTGGGTGCACGAATGGCAAAACGCCATTTTTTCCGATGAATCCAGGTTCTTTTTACAGCATCATGATGGTCGCATCCGTGTTTGGTGACATCGCAGTGAACGCACATTCGAAGCGTGTATTCGTCATCGACATACTGGCATATCACCCGGCGTGATGGTATGCGGTGCCATTGGTTACACGTCTCGGTAACCTGTTGTTCGCATTGACGGCACTTTGAACAGTGGATGTTACATTTCAGATGTGTTACGACCCGTGGCTCTACCCCTGATTCGATACCTGCGAAACCCTACGTTTCACCAGGATAATGCACGACTGCATGTTGCAGGTCCTGTGCGGGCCTTTCTGGATACGGAAAATGTTCAACTGCTGCCCTGGCCAGCATATTCTCCAGATCTCTCACCAATTGAAAACGTGTGGTCAATCGTGGCCGAGCAACTGGCTCGTCACAATACGCCAGTCACTACTCTTGGTGAACTGTGGTATCGTGTTGAAGCTGCATGTGCAGCTGTACCTGTACACGCCATCGAAGCTCTGCTTGACTCAATGACCAGGCTATCAAGGCCGTTAATACGGCAAGAGGTGGGTGTTCTGGGTACTGATATCTCAGGATCTATGCACCCAAATTGCGTGAAAATGTAATCACACGTCAGTTGTAGTATAATATATTTGTCCAATGAATACCCGTTTATCATCTGCATTTCTGGTTGGTGTAGCAATTTTAATGGCCAGTAGTGTAAGAGTCGGTGTCTACCCCACCGCCGACGCCACAGTTGTGGCGAAAGCGAAACACAGCTGGAGCCTGTCGCAGGTTCTGACATCTGACAACGAATGAGAAACTAATTTTCCTTTTGAAACTGATTTTAATTGTAGTTCGCTACCCGAGAGGCTAACAGAGTCTGAATTATAGTTGTACTCTCTCGCACAAGTAATATTTGTTACGTTTTTCCAAGTATAACTTCAACGTGTCAGTAACCCAAAGAGAGAATACGCTGATAGGGGAGTAAGGACTGTCTATTCCAGAATCGCGCTGCGCCAGCCTCTATGCTGCCGACAGTCAACACACTCTGATGGGACTCCGATCGAGTACCTAACTAGTCAGCAGTAGTGTATAAAAGGCAGAAATTCAAGATGTTAAGGAAGCATTTTACAGTGAAACGTGAAACTCAGTGTTTAGAATAGAATGAGACGATGTACAAATTCTCCGTGAGAGAGACCTAAAACCTAATTAACAGCGCCGTGAGGTGTTTGACCACAGTCGAGTGGAATTTAATAAGGAATGAAACAATTAAAACATTCGCCATAGCCAGCGAGAAAAGACAGACATAAATACCGTGGTAAACCCTGTGAGCACTTCAACATACCGACGAACGAACGAAACATTTCCAAGATAGAGACTGGAGACCAGTCTAGGACCGAAATTAGTATAAAGGGCAAGGAGGCCGAAGAATGAACAAGACAAACTTCAAAGGCATTGTAAATAGACGAGCTTAGAAATATCAGAACATTGTATATGATCATTAAACATAATTTCAGAGAAATAAAATGCAAGTGTGTTATTCTGCAAGTTGCAACTGATGAAACCCTTTTTAACTGAATTAAAGTATGAAAATAAAACATAGGAGTACACTGAACGTCTTTACATCAGAAAACCATCGGTCTCTTGCTAATGAGTTACAACACCCACATGGTAGGTAACAGTAAGATTCTGATAACACCAATGTGATATTTCTACAGTTACAAATGGTGTATACAGTCATTACGCAGAACACACAAATTAGGTAACATTTGTCACCCCATTTGTACTATATCCTACGTCTGATGCTTGGTTAGGTCAAGAAATACTAGTTGGCAGAGCCATTGATTCACAGCAGAGGTTAACCTGGGTGCGTGATCGCTACCCACCTGCATCACCGTTTTTTAAACTTGCCAATATTTCGCAGCAAGAATCGTACAAGATTCTCTTGAAAGCCATGCGTGACCTGTATTTATCCAGCCTGTTTTGGATACCAAAGATTTTCCTATGCCGTATAAGGCATGGTAATTTGTCATGTCTCAAGCATTTCCTTATTTTTGTCCACCTCCTGTGTATTGGCTCTGAGCACTATGGGACTCCACTTCTGAGGTCATCAGTCCCCTAGAACTTAGAACTACTTAAACCTAACTAACCTAAGGACATCACACACATCCATGCCCGAGGCAGGATTCGAACTTTCGACCGTAGCGGTCACGCGGTTCTAGACTGTAGCGCCTAGAACCGCTCAGCCACTCCGGCCGGCTCCTGTGTATTACGATAAGTATGTTACGAGGGCTATCCACAAAGTACATTACGTTTTGGAATTAAAAATAAATATAGTATTGGAAATTTTTTTATTATATACAGATCAAAGCCACACTTAAATACTACTTTTCTACATAGTTGCCATTTAAATTAAGGCAATTATCGTAGCGATGGACGAGCTTGGAAATTCCTTCGTCGTAAAATTCGGCCGCCTGCGCCTTCAACCACGTGATTACCTCTTCTTGAAGCTGTGCGTCGTCATCAAAACGCTGCATAGCCAACGACTTCTTCATTGCTGGGAATAAGTGGAAGTCGCTTTGTGTCAGGTCGGGACTGTACGGCGGATGAGGAAACAACTCCCACTTAAAAGATTCGAGAACTTCACGAGTGGCATTTGCCGTGTGGGCCCGGGCGTTGTCGTGAATCAGCCAGATCTTTGAGCCCAACTTTCCCCTGCGGTTGTTTTGTGTTGCTCTTCTGAGGTTGTGCAGAGTTTGGCAATACCTTTGAGAGTTTATTGTAGTGCCTCTTCCCAGGAAATCCACAAAAATCACACCTTTTCTGTCCCAAAAGAAAGTCGCCACGTGATTGAAGGCGCAGGCGGCCGAATTTTACGACGAAGGAATTTCCAAGGTCGTCCATCGCTACGATAAGTGCCTTACTTTAAATGGCAACTATGTAGAAATGTAGTATTTAAGTGTGACTTTCATCTGTATATAATAAAAAAATTTCCAAGACTTTATTTATTTTTAATTCCAAAATGTAATGTACTTTGTGGATAGCCCTCGTATAAGTTATGTCTAATACAGAATACTACGTTTAAAAATTATAATATTGCAGATAAAATCACACAATTTACGTTCTTTCACGGGGAGTACAACAGTAAATGCAAATTACGAGAAAGGTAGATCTCAAATATGGGTGCTAGCAGCCGTGGCCGTTTCAGAATTGAGTGGAAGAGGGGGTGAAAGGAAAAATGTAATAACGCACAATTAATTAAGGGAATAGAAAGCGGCGTGACCCATAGAGAAAGGAAGATTCAAATGGTTCAAATGGCTCTGAGCACTATGGGACTCAACATCTTAGGTCATAAGTCCCCTAGAACTTAGAACTACTTAAACCTAACTAACCTAAGGACATCACACACACCCATGCCCGAGGCAGGATTCGAACCTGCGACCGTAGCAGTCCCGCGGTTCCGGACTGCAGCGCCAGAACCGCTAGACCACCGCGGCCGGCAGAGAAAGGAAGAAAATAAGAGGAATATCTCAGAGAAAAGACGAGCAGGGGGTTTACTGTTTGGCAGGGAAAACAGGCCACATACGATGAGTTTTGGGGACACGTTACGCGGTTGGCTGAAGGAAGTGCTTCGACACTGAATTGCAGAAAAGGTGAAGGCCAGATAGTTTCCGAGGCGGCCAGCCGCAGTAGCGAGAGAGTTTGTGAATACTTCTTTGTTTTATGACAGAGCACAGCTGGAATACTGAATAAGAGTGACCGATTGTTTCCATTATGATGAGGTGACAGGTACTTAAGTTCTAATTCGAGGTATTGCTGCTGGTGCACTGAGAAACCGATCAAGTAGACGTAGCGCGCGGTAATTACGTACGTTGTCTGACAGCATCCAACGTAACTGAGTTTATGAAGCACTGAAAGAGTCATACAGACGAATGCCGTAGATGTAACGCCCACCAGCACTCAAGTTTAGTAGTGACCGTTTAGTGTTGTCACTACTCGCGCAGCGTCGGATCATATTTCATTACTGTTGTGGCTATCATGCGGTATGTAAGTGGAAGGCAATACCTAGACACTGACTTTTCTGATGCGTTAAAATTACTTTAAGTCAATAATAATCTTAAACATCGATCAATGAAAATGAAGAAAACCCCGCGACTGCTACGGTCGCAGGTTCGAATCCTGTATCGGGCATGGATGTGTGTGATGTCCTTAGGTTAGTTAAGTGTAAGTAGTTCTAAGTTCTAGGGGACTAATGACCTCAGCACTTAAGTCCCATAGTGCTCAGAGCCATTTGAACCATTTTTAATTTTCTTGAATTATAGCGCCAACTACCAAGAATCAAAATAAATGTTTTTATATAGAATCTGATTATGCAACAAAAGTGGGAGATCCCATTTGAAATTTGCAAGTTGCCTCCCGCCCCACCCCCGGGGTGCTAGGGTGACAGGCTAATTTTAGCACTAGCAGATGTCCCCCTCGAAAATAATCAACTTTGTATTCCACACATTTTTCGTCTGAAGCTTATTTTTCGAGTTATTCTGGTTTGTCAACTTAAAATTTACACCCCGGCAGCCACTCTGCCCGTTCACGGTCGGAGCCACTTCACTATGTGTTCCTATACAGACGCGGCCTAGTCGACACCATAACTCATGCTGTAGTGCAGGGAGCCACTTCCTTGTGGACACAGAGATAGCTGGACGCTAATTCTTGCCACTCTACTTGCAATATTTCTTCGTACGTTTGGAGAAACACAAGTTAAGTAAATTTTCTGTGTATTGTGATGTCTTGGTCAGTCGTCATTTCTGCCCCTTTTCAGGTTTCCTACGACGGCAGTGAGAGCACCACTCCGCAGCCCATCTCTCCTTATCGCTCTGTACGAAGTCGCAAATAGCAACAGCACTCTGCTCGGAACAGACACCACTTTGAAGACTCCATGTAGCGCCGCCACCTATCGGAACTTGGTGAAACTATAGGGTCTGAAGAAGCAATATTCCACGATGTCCCACAACAAAAACCACACTTTTTCCGCTGAAGGTAGAAGAGAAAAGTATGCTTCATTACTTATTGAATCCGCTTTGTATGTTCCGACGGTTTGAGCACACAGAGTCAAGCGGAAGGCTCCCTGCAAGTGGCGACAGTAGTTTCGTAGTTGGAGTTCCGGTTCTCCCTGTACAATCCAACCGTGCTCAGTAGCGCCGGCACCTACGGAAGGCAGTTGCTGCAGGCGTAACGTTGCAATCACAGCAGAACCACTGTGTCTGAAGAATACGATTGGCAGCGACGCACACGTTAAGACTGGCGCCTGCTGCGTCCGCACTCCGGCGTCGGGGTTTGCGTCGCTCTGCGGCGGCTCGAGTGCGGTGTCGGCGCACCGCAAACTTGGATAATGTAATTACGCAAGTTGGTGATTGATTAATAGCAGTGGCAGTAATTAGCCCGCCTGGCCGGCCCGGGCGCGCCTACGCCGGCGGCCGGATCCGCGACCGGCCTGCGCGCCGAGCTACTCGAGGCGCTCGGCTGCAAGAAAAGCAGTTCGCGTCGCGTTACGGTTGGCAAAATGGTGCTTTCGTGTCGTATTCCGTTGCCATTACCTTCAAGTCAGCCTGTCGAAAGGGCATTCATGTGGTTCGCGCTACTCTACTTGTGATACGCTGTGTACCTGTACATTTCCATTACGACTATCGCAGGAACCACACATTTATTTATAAATGTTGTTGTGCTCTTCAGTCCTGAGACTGGTTTGATGCGGCTCTCCATGCTACTCTATCCTGTGCAAGCTTCTTCATATCCCAGTACCTACTGCAACCTACATCCTTCTGAATCCGTTTAGTGAATTCGTCTCTTGGTCTCCCTCTACCATTTTTCTCCTCCACGCTGCCCTCCAATACTAAATTGGTGATCCCTTAATACCTCAGAACATCTCCTACCAACCGATCCCTTCTTCTAGTCATGTTGTGCCACAAACTCCTCTTCTCCCTAATCCTATTCAATACTTCCTCATTAGTTATGTGATCTACCCATCTAATCTTCATCATTCTTCTGTAGCACCACATTTCGAAAGCTTCTATTCTCTTCTTGTCCAAACTATTTGTCGTTCATGTTTCACTTCCATACATGGCTTCACTCCATACAAATATTTTCAGAAGCGACTTCCTGACACTTAAATCGATGCTCGCTGTTAACAAATTTCTCTAAGTGTCTCATTTCCTAATCTAATTCCGTCAGCATCACCCGACATAATTCGACTACATTCCATTATCCTCGTTTTGCTTTTGTTGATGTTCGTCTTATATCCTCCGTTTAAGGCACTGTCTATTCCGTTCAGCTGCTCTTTCAAGTCCTTTGCTGTCTCTGACAGAATTACAATGTCATCGGCGAACCTCAAAGTTTTCATTATAAATGTATTTGCTGTTATTTAGAAACAGTTTTTTTTGAGTCATCAGTCTTCTGACCGGTTTGATGCGGCAGGCCATCAATTCCAAACCTGTGCCAATCTTTCCATCTCAGGGTAGCACTTGCGACCTGCATCCTCAAGTATTTTCTAAATGTATTCCGATCTCTGACTCTCTGCAGTTTCTACCCTTTGTAGCTGCCTCTAGTACCAGGGAACCTCTTCCATGACATCTTATCTCACGTCCTATCATCCCGTTCCTTATTTTTGCCAGAATTTCCCATTAACAGTGAGGTGACAAAAGACATGGAATAGCTGTATGCACAATCACAGATCGCATTAGTATCGCGTACACTAGGTGCAAAAGGCTAGTCCCTTGGCGGAGCTATATTTTGGACTAAGATGATTCATGTAAAATGGTGTCTGACGTGATTGTGACAAAACGACGCGAATTAACAGACTTTGAACGCGGAATGGTAGTAGGACATTCCATTTTGAATATCGTTAGCGAATTCAATATTCCGAGATCCACAGCGACAAGAGTGTACCGATAATACCAAATTTCGAGCATATTACCATCCCCACGTTTATTAACATTAAAGAGTAGCAAGCAATACCTTCCCACTCCAACATTTTGTTCAATGTGAATGCTGTGGTGTCATTCGACAATAATGTCTTTCAAAGACAAACATCAAAATTTCTCTTCTTTAAACTGCACTTGGTTCTACACGGCACTACTAGTGAGTTCGTGAAATGTACTTCTAACAATAATTTACACATTTCACTTGACCGCTGTTAGCCTTGGTACAAATAAAATTTTGAATCCAAAGATGTAACAAAGTATGCTGTCACAGAAAAAAAGCTTGAGCTGTATAGTATGCACTAAACACTAACCGTGTATGTAGACCGTATTAGGACTAAATTTTGTTTTACATGAGTGGGAGAGTTAATCAATAATGTTAGGGATTACATACAAAATCAGTTCTCCTTCTTTCTTCTCCGCTGAGGATGCTTTTTCCTTGTTGGTGATAAATGAGTAACGGATAATTCTTGAATTTTTTTTCGGTGCAATTTTCCATATGTCACTTGACATATATTGGTAATGCTGATCCATGATGATAAGAACGACTCTGATTTTTTTTAGCAGGCTTTCTAGTTTTCAGGCCCCCTACAACTTTTACATCACAGAACAACGTTAATGGAATCTGCATGCGAGGGAAACGTTTCTGCAAATCTAGTTTTGAAATCTGCAAACTTAAGTGAAGACTGTATGTAGGGGTAGATTTTTCGAACAGTCCGTAAAACTGTGAGCACAAGTATGAAGTTTGGGGTAAAGATTGAGTCGTGGCCCTGTTAGCTCTAGTTTGTAAAGCTTCCCAGAGAAAATCTGTATCGAGCTTCGGGCGATATGCACATGAAAGCCGATATTTCCTCTGCGTTCGAACGGTTATACTATCACTCGAGAATAGTACAATGACACCGCATGATTATCGCATACGTTATCAATTCAATACGTTTCAATGGACTGCTCTGAAATTTCGTCCCGGTAATTGATGCTTCTAACTAGCTGCACTTGCGCGGAATACGTAATGAGCCATTTTACTGGTGTACATAATAACGCGGTTCGGAATATCATTCTCGTATGTCATTGCTGCTTCTAGTGACAATGCATATTAGTTACACAGGTGGTGATGCCTCCTTTTACCGGTCTGGCAACCGCAATGTTTACCGTGCAGGTGCTGAAATATCTGCTATGCGATAGACGTAAGTCATTATTTAATGTAGGTCTACTGCTAACTTTTCTTTTGCACTAAGCTTCGTATGACTCCATTCCACAATGAATAGAATTGTAGTCGTCGTTTATCGTGTGGTCAGCCAAAATGTCTTGCAGTGGTGAAAATAAGCTTTTCAGGGAAGCTCGTTTCTGTTTATTCTGTTTAGATACGAGGGGCATTCGCTTTGTTAGCTCTCTGTTCACTCATTCAAGCTGCCAATTTAGGACTAAACGCAGGTGGAGCATATTCCCAAATTATTTTTTTGCTTTATTTGCCGAGACAATTCGCATAATATACACTGGTAGTATGCGTAGTACTATTAAGCAACTTACGGTTTACAGGCAGGCTGAGAAATCTGAGGAATAAACCAGAGGCTCATTACAAAGGTTTAGACAGACTTTAACTGAGACAAAATCTAACTTGAAATAATTAAACAAAATACAATGTTACGGGCAGGCTCAGTAATTTAAATAGTAAAACAGTGACTCAGAACAAATATTTGGACAGACTCTGATCAGAGAACAATTTTAACTTGGAAGAATTCAGCGAGATATGATTTTAGAGACACCTCAGTAATCTCAATAACGAAACGGAGACACAAAACAAATGTCGATACAGACTTCAATTAAAAGAATGTTTTACTTGAAATCTAAAAATACCAAAAGTATTTTAATGCCATTAAACTGAAAAAACCCGGTAGATGGAAATAAAGGTGCACACCAGACCCGTAACTTAACTTGTGATTTAGATAGAACGAAATTCTGTCAGAGCGGTGGTGATCGCTTGTTGCTCATCATAATTGAGATATTTCCGTATTACGGAAATAGGTTGTGTTAATCTAAACACACGAAAAAGTAATTAATACCTCATAATCTTTTAGTCAGTAAGATATTGTGAACCAAGTGATCAAGACTTATGCGTAACCTTAACACAAACACTAACAAGACAATAGGATGAACGTTAAAGTTTGGTACAAACAAATGCTTGCAAAAGCACAAGGCGAACTGAGCCAGCCTTAAAGGGTGGATAAAAACATTTTCCAAATTTTAAACAGACGTTCATATCAGTAAAAAATTTACGCTGGACAACATCGACTAGAAAGAAAATTATCCTGGCGCGCCTCTAAAGATCAATTCAAAACGTTTCTCAAAGACTTAGGCAAATATTCAAGAGGGAATTAAACCTCTGAGCAAATGTTCACAGTTTGAAATTAGTAAGATTACAATGAGCAGTGTTTAAAGGGAAGTAAAAACTTCTCTAAATTTAAACAAAATTCACAATAGTAAGGTTACTCTGAGCCACCCGCAAACGGTGAGCTCTTATCATCCAGTTACTCCTGAGTGCAGGGGCTGAAGTTCAAGAATTAAAGTTACCAACAATTAATTAGCAAGCAGGAAGTTCCGTAGAACGTCGACACAACTAAGACAAATAAAATAACAACTACATCGACGTTGTGAAGGAAAAAAAAACTATACTGTGAGCAGCGGAGCTTTATACCGCGAGCAACCGAAGTTCAACACAAACCACAAATGGTGAAAACCATTGAACAGCTTCTACACCAGTAACGTTCAATTAAAGCGGCTCACCATTAAGCGTAGTAGCCAGCAGAACAGCTAACACGGACTCAGTAGTGCAACAAATTCCGTCAGAGGGCACACATTGACCGGACGAAAACCAGTCGCCCCAAAGTCAGCATCCTGCCTCAAGCGCACTCCTTGCCCGCGACGATCTACCAAGGCCTTCTGCTGCTTCACACGCGCAGCCGTTCCGCTCGTAGCCCGCGAACACTGCCCGTCCACCAGCTTCCTCTCAATACTTTCTCTACAATTCCGCAAAGGCTCACACTTAAGACCCCGATAAATCAAAGATCCCACTGACGGATGTATAACCGCGATGCAGACCCTGTGGCCAACTATACTGGCACTACCTACCCAAGACGATCCTATCACTTATACATCGAAAGACACTGAGGAGCCAAATGAACTGGAACATCTGCCTGGTGTCGCGTAGGGCTCCTGCGAGCACGCAGAAGTGCCGCAACGCGACGTGCCATGGACTCGACAATGTCTGCAGTAGTGCTGGAGGGAAATGACGCCGTGAACCCTGCAGGGCTGTCCATGAAAACGTAAGAGTAAGAGGGCGTGGAGGTATCTTCTGAACAGCACGTTGCAAGGCCTCCCAGATATGTTCAATAATGCTCATGTCTGGTGATTTCGGCAGCCAGCGGAAGTGTTTAAACTCAGAAGAGTGCTCCTGTAGACACTCTGGAGCAATTCTGGACGTCTGGGGTGTCGCATTATCCTGTCGAAATGGACTAAGTCCGTCGGAATGCACAATAGACATCAATGGATGTTGGTGATCAGACAGGATGCTTACATACGTGTCACCTGTCTTGTATCTAGACGTATCAGGGATCCCACATCACTCCAACTGCCCACACAGAGCCTCCAAAATGGTTCAAATGGCTCTGAGCACTATGGGACTTAACATCTGAGGTCATCAGTCCCCTGGACTTAGAACTACTTAAACCTAAGTAACCTAAGGACATCACACACATTCATGCCCGAGGCAGGATTCGAACCTTCGATCGTAGCAGCAGCGTGGTTCCAGACTGAAGCGCCTAGTACCGCTCGGTGACAACGAGCCTCCACCCGTTTGAACAATCCCCTGCTGACATGCGCAGTCCATGGATTCATAAGGTTGCTCTCATATCCGTACACGTCCATCCGCTCGATACATTTTGAAACGAGGCTCTCCTGCCCTGAACAGTCCAAAGTCGGTGTTGACGGGCTCAGCCGAGGCGAAGGGCTTTGTGTCGTGCAGTCATCAACGATACACGAGTGGGCCTTCGGCTCTAAAAGACCATATCGATGATGTTTCGTTGAATGGTTCGCACGCTGACACTTGTTGATGACCCAGTACTGAAATCGGCAACAGTTTGCAGAAGGGTTGCTCTTTTCTCAGATTGAACTATTCTCTTCAGCCGTCGTTGGTCCCGTTCTTGCAGCATCTTTTTCCGACCGCAGGGATGTCGGAGATTTGGTGTTTTACCGGATTCCTGATTTTCAGGGTACACTCGTGAAATGGTCGCACGGGAAAATTCCCACTTCATCGCTACCTCGGAGATGCTGTGTCCCGTCGCTCTTGAGTCGACTATAACACCACGTTCAAACTCACTTAAATCTGGATAACCTGTCATTGCAGCAGCAGTAACCGATCTAACAACTGTGCCAGGCACTTCTTGTCTTATGAAGGCGTTGCCGACCGCATCGCCGTATTCTGCCTGTTTGCATGTGTCGGTATTTGAGTACGCATGCTTATACCAGTTTCTTTGGTGTTTCAATGTGTAATAAGTAGACGTCAGTGGAAGTCGCTGGCAGTACAAATAGCTAGAACCTCTTACAGTGTACAGTATGACCTAATACCACACGTCAACGGTGTGCTCACAAATGTGAAATTATTAAATGTTGATAAATACTAAATGCTTACCTTTTCAGTCAGGAGTAATGATCCAAGTGGATCCTTACACCTTATTTGATTAAAATTATGCACATTACTGAATTATGCAATCTGGTCTTCCAAGAAGACTATACGAAAGGGAACTCAAAGTCGCCAGTTGCAGCGGACTCTGCCTCGTGCTTGTTTGCAATGTAATTAGATTGTAAGACATCACGATTGCAAAACTCTTCTTAATTAATTCTCTCACTTTACATTAATTTCATATCTTTTATTACATTACCATTCGTTTTGCTATTTCTTCACCCTTGAATAGTGTTATTATACTTTATGAAATAGTTTTTTTACACTTATACATATATTTTACTTTTAATTTTAAGTTAATTTTTCTTGATTAGTATTGGGATTGAAGCATGTATTGAGTAGCATTGATATCGATTATGATAACATCGCTATGGTCGCTTCTGTTGTTTTTTCGCGCCAGAACGAGGGAGAGACTCACGTGGTGGTGTTTAACCGTGTGCGCAGTGTGAAGATGTTAAGGAATCTGGCTAAGAGAACAAGTAAATTTTGTGACTATAAAGGTGTCTGATGCTGTGTAATCATTCGTGTACCCCACCACTGATGCAAATAACGGAAGGTGTGTCATTCAATCATCGTTCGCGGTGCGGCGCTGCGGAAGAGCTGACGCAGAGACAACGGAATATCGCAAGTTGCAGCAGCGCCTCGTCTTCGTTAACGGCGGAACTAACCATCGGAGATCGTAGCAGTTCGGCGTAGTCTCACACTGAGGCGTGGAGCACGGGGATGAAAGCTATATGGGCGAAGATACAAGAAGCCACGTAGTTACATTCCAGACCACTAGAGGCGCTAGGGGTCAAACGAAGCTGGAATTGACCAATGAGAGCTGTATAAACTCCAGTGGTGGTTGTTTTGAAATATTCTATCGTCTTGCTCTGCACTGAAGTCTGTGGTCTTCTGTTACAGTCGTCTTTGTATTTGTTTCATATTAACATACTATTCATCTTCATTACAAGCAGATTTTTTATTAAATTAATAAAGCTCACTGTGTAATTGAAGAAATTTCCTGCTGAAAAATGTCCACAATTAAGTGTAAGATAAGACATTTAATTTTTCATTAAATAATCTCGTAGCTTATAAATGAAATGTATTCTTTTGTATCGCGAATTAAGCAGTGTGGTTTCCGTTTGTTTATTTAAATAACTTTGATATGTCTGTAGTAGTTTTATTTAATGAAGACGTTTATGTTTTTTTCAGAATATTCAACACACAGATTGACGTTGAAATACTCCTGTAAGTTCCCCTGTTGTTCATCTGGCTATTACGTGGATTCATCGGACGAAATTTGCAACAAGCATTTCTACAGGTTTCCAAAACAACTTCAACAGTTGCTTCTAAAGTGTAAGAGTGTTTGTAAACTGTCACCAGATGTGAACTGTGCTTCTTATTTTGTTTGTGAAGATCATTTCTTCATGAAGATTTTATAAATAAAAGTAGGCCTAGCCTAAACAGAGGTGTGTTTCCAAAACATCTGACAGGTGCTGCCTGTGAAATTGCCAAAATCGGTTGTGAATCAGGTAACATTGTTGTTAATAGTGAATTGGGCCTACCAAGCCCTAGTGGGGCTATGGCAACTGTTCATTTTACAGCTGCTGATACCAGAAGTGAAACTGGTGTTAATGAACTACAAAGCCTTATTGGTGCTGTGGCAAGTAGTTCTCATGTAGGTGTTTGTACCAGAAGTGGACCAGGTGAAACTGATGATAATGGAAAATCTTTATTATACACGTGCCAATACCAGAGGTGAAACTGGTGTTAGAGAATTACCTAGCACTAGTTGTGCTGAACAGAGTAGTTCATTGAGTGATGCACCTCTTACATTTTTTATCTCCCTTCAAAATGAATCTGCAGATAGTTAGTACACATTCTTATCTGAAAAATTTTGTAATGAGGAAAATGGGGTTTTAGGTACAGGGGTTTCAAAAGCAGACTTAACTCCGACAAAATCAGAAATGTACAAGATTCATAGGAATACTCTAACAAGGCTATCAAAACTGAAAGCAAAGCTACATCACGAAAAATCTGAACTGAAAGCACTTAAAGATTTATATGACATCAATACTTTCTCTGTTATAGAAGCTAATTTAAAATCTGTTGGCAAAGTTCTCATAAACAGCCAATTACGAAATGCTGATCGATCAGCAAATGCAAGGCAATGGACACTCTAGGACAAAGTATTTGCTTTATCCTTATACAAACGAAGTCCCCGCCTATACAAATATTTGTCAGTTCATTTTTATCTTCCTTCTGTGAGGTATCAGAAATGTCTGTTGTCTTCTATACCTTTTGAACCAGGATTGAATACTTCGGTCATGAATGTAATGAAAGCAGAAGTTGAAGTAATGAACAACAGTGACAAATATAGTGCTTTGTTGTTTGACGAAGTGTCTTTAGAAAGAGGGTTGTATTATAATGCAAGCAAACAAGAAATTTCAGGGTTTCAAAATTTAGGGCATTTAGGGAGGTCAAATGTTCATGCAAATCATGCATTAGTTTTCATGGTTAGAGGCATACATAAAAGCTGGAAGCAGTTTGTTGCTTATTATTTCACTCACAACTCAGTTTCAAGTATCGCTTTAAAAAGTTTTATTACCTATGTCATAAGGCAATTGAAATAAATAGGGCTAAAGGTAGTTTGTACAGTTTGTGACTAGGGTGCAACCAACCAGAGAGCACTGAAGGAACTCTGCTGTGAGAAATCTACTGAGTCCAGTCCATTTCATTTTGTAGTCAGAGATGAAACTATTGCAGTCCCACATCTATTAAAAATACTAGAAATGCTCTGCTAGGAAATAAAACACAGTTTGGGTTTAAAAAAGAGGCCAGTTTTGAATATATTCATGGGGCTTTTCTTCTGGATCAGCAGAAGATGTTTAGACATTTCCAAAACTACATAGGAATCATTTTGAATTAAAGGATTCTTTATCTAAAATGAAAGTCAATGTAGCTGCATACCAGCTTAGTCACACAGTTGCTGCAGTTATTGAAACTTATGTGGCATTTAATATCTTACCTGCTGAGGCAATATACACTGCAGAAATTGTTGAAAAGATGAATTGTTTATTTGATTCACTGAACAGTTCCTATTGTTATCCACAAGATGGCAAGTCTTATAAGTGTGCTCTCTCCGCAGAGTCCCCACATATTGAAATGTGGTACAGTCTGTTAAAGGAAACGGAAAATTGGAAAGTGTTGGAGTTGGCACAGGGAGAGATATGACAAATATGTTCAGTTTCATAAGTGGGTGGTGAACTACAATAAGATCACTGATGTTCATTTGGAAGAGATTAAAAAAATGGCATAAGGGCTTTCAATCAAGACCCAGTGCAGAATGTATTTTGTTGCGTGAGGCAGCATGGTTTTGCAAACACCAACCCAACTTGCTTTCAGTTCAAAGCAGCATTGAAAACAGTTATAGTCAATAACATGTACTTACCTACAATGTCACTAGGTAATTGTGAGGATGATAGATGCATGCCATTAAGCAATTTAAGGCAATTTTTGGGAGCTAGTGATGACAACTTTCTTGACTCCACAACAGACCATTCCATTATGGCTCAAGGTGCTTTATATTCTGCCTTTGCTGATAATGAAGCTGCTGCTGGTAGTGGTGGGGCTGGTGTAAGAAATAACAGACAAGCACTAGCATATGTAGCTGGTTACATTCTATGAAAGATGGGTGTAACACCTGAAACCAACTGTAGTGACTGTAAAACAACTCTGTTCTCACCAACACCCACAGAGCATCATTTATTTACAAATTTCAAAGAATATGATGCTTTAAACCCAAAATTATTGTATGCTAGTGACAGATTAATGTCCTTTGTAGCAAATGTTCATAGTCAGCTTTATACATTCTTAAATAAATGTGAACACCAGGAACAATTGGACAATACATTCTATTCACTGTTTAAGTTTCCAGAGGAAATAACGTTTTGCATGGCCCATTTTTCTGAACAGTATATTTTAAGACGATGTGTACCTCTATTGATTTATAAGTAGGTGAAAGAACGGAAACACACCATCAGTAATAAAAGACTTGATATTGTTAAAGACAAATTCAGTAAACGGTTTAAAGCTTTAGAACAGTTAAAAGAAAATTTTTCTTGTGTGCTTGAGAAATAAAAGATAAGATTTGTTTTAATTTCACTGTTTTCATTTCACTGTTTTTATCCACCTTTCCTGCTTTTGGTACTTGGTATTGATGTTCTCTTTTTTTGTGTTGAAGCATTTACAGTAATAAGATGTAGGAAGGAACCATTTTAAGAAATTAATGGTCAGTAGTGCAAGTTTGTTGGGCAGTTTCTCAGAACTTATAGTCCAGAAATATAGTTGTAACAAATTTTAGAATTCTTCATTAATTAATACTGTGATAAATATTTCTTAATTGAACCTCTTTAACTGCTGCTTATTCTCTTAATAATAGGCTTTTCTTCTCCATTGATCCAGCACCTTGTATGACGTAAAAATTATGACATTATTCAGGAGTATTTGTAGTCAAGTTTAGCTGCTACAATGTTATATTTCTTTTGCTTCAATTATTTACACTACAAGCTTGTTTCAATTTACTCTCAGTTTCAAGTGTTCAATCTAGTTCTTATGAGACATAAAACATGCTGGAGCTTTCACATGTTGATAGATAACAATACAAGCATGGCAATTTAAAAGTCTATTTTTGACGTTTGTGTCTGACAGACAAGAAAACATGATAGGAGCAGCGACTGTCAGAATAGGTTTCTCTCTGCTGTAGTACAGTGTGTTATAGCTGTGTTTCAATTATTTTATTATAATGCCAGCCAAAATAATTACATAGCACACCCAGAGAAATGAGGTAATAGAATTAAAAGAAAAATAAACACCTGCAACGTAAGTAAACTAGGGGGGATGCAACCCACAATGTTTTCATGTTTTAGTTCATCTCCATACCACTTCAGGCGCTGCTGTCGGTCTGTGTTTCCCACTTTTAACACGGGAGTTGCGTTTCTCTTTTTTCTTGTTCTGTGGCATGGAGATCGAGACATCGGAGCGTCACGCGCAACATACTTCGCGTCATCTTGGGCACGTGGAGTAGCAGCAGCGTTGACAGCACTACAGCGATGTGTGGCAGACACACAATGTAGCAGGCGTAAGTGTCGCGATATTTGCGTAACGAAACTAACAACAGTAGCGTACCCAGTAAGGATTGAATTCGACTGAATTGTTACATGTAAACCGTTTATTTCCCATAAGGAAAATTATTTATAGCTGTGGTCACGCCCAAATAGATCTGAATGTGATTGCTTGTAATATAATTGCTTAACATATTAACGTTTCAAGGACTGCTTACTCTGCTACTGTACATTTACTGTTTTTAAGGAATATGGTGTTAAGTTTCAGCATTGCCAACGTAGGTGCTATTGAGTTGTGTTATTGTTATATGATTGAATAGGCTCTGTCAGATAAATTAGTTACGAAAGGTACCAATTTGTTTTATAGAAGTAGCAAGGGAAATAGACGCCAGTATGGACGTTATCTCCAGGTTGTTTAGTGAGAAACATCTGAAGGATAACGTAAAGGGGATAAAGCTGAAAGTAGATGACAATGACATGTCAAGTGATTCTGATATCATGATGTCATTTAAATCTGAACCTGTGGAAGTCGATGTAGAGAAGGTAAAGATGAAAGTGGTAAATGATGGGGTGTTAAACGACTCTGGTTTACCAGCATCCCTGTATAGTGAAAATGAGATATCAAATAATGAGGCATCACTTGACTGTAGTTTTGCTGATGCTACCATGGTATATGCTGTAGGGAATTCTAGTGCAGATCTATTTTCAGATTCGAATGCAACCAAACAAGGACAACAAGTTCAAAATTTAAACTTATATGGCCTATTGCAAGAGCTTTTGGTGTCTGTTAAGAAAATTGGGGCACCTAATAAAGAAACTAATGAGCAGATTAAGCAACTTAAGGCATCCAATGAGCTGATTAACAAAGAGATGGAAAAGAGTAATTAAACTCAAAGGTTCCTGGTAGAGGAGATCAAAAGGGTCCAAGTAAATTTCAATGCAGGACTGAAAGGGTTTGATGATAAACTCGTGAAGCAAGATGAAATGCTGAATCAAGTGACAGATGAACTTAGAGATGAAATACGCAAGACAGAGGAGGAATGCAGAAGGTGGATAGATGCAGAATCGGTAAGTGCCAATACACAAAGGGAAGAAACGGAGCAATGGCATAAGAAGATTACTAATCAGATGACTGATGTTAAGATGGAGGCAAACAAGCAGATGAACTATGTGAAAAAGCTGGATGAAAACGTTTCACAGTTGGAGTTGGAACAAAAGCAATGTGTGAAGTGAGTAAATATTGTGAGTGCTGACATAGGAACCATGAAGCAAGAGGTAGGGGAACAGGTGGAAGCCAAGGTTAGGGCGCTATTACGTGATAGTGTTGTAACTAACAACAATTTTGTAGAGGTGCAAAATATTATGGAGACTTTCAAAAAATTCAGCCCTAATGGGAATTGGCATCCACGTGACTTCTTGGATCACTTTGAGGATGTATTACCAGTACTGTGGGATGACTGGAGGAAAATTAGATTTTTGGTGTCATATATGGAAGCAGAAGGAGGCACATGGGGATTAAGAGTTGGACGAGAATGTGAGACATATGAAAGTTTTAGAAAGGCATTCCTAAATGAATACTGGACAGCAAGAAAACAGAATGAGGTTCAGAGTGAACTTTATCAGCATAGAAGGTATAGTTATGAACGTGATAGAGGTTTACAGAAGTTTTTTCAAAAACTATATGATAGGAACGTGTACCTGGGTGAACCAATAGGCAAGGAGCCATTAATGTAATTGATCATTAGTAAGATGCCAACAACAACACAGGAGAAGCTACTGGCTATATCAAGGGATGATGTAGGTGCAATTAAGCTAGCACTGGGACAACTGGACAACTTGGAAGAAAGAAATCATGAGGTGGAATCTGAACAAAGACAGCCAAGAATTCTTAATGGAGCGAACAGGGACAGACCAGGACATGACAGAAGACATGATGATCAACGATGGTACAATAATTATCAAGGATCACATGGGCGTGGATTCAGAGGAAGACATATTGACGACAGAGGTAGAGGTGGTGGTGCTGCATTCTACAATGACAGGAATCAGAGAACAGGGTTCAGTGAACAGACTGAGCCAGAACAAAATCATGAACCACGAGCAAAGGAAAACTAAGTGTGATTCCTGATAAGGCTCGGTTAGTAATCCCAAAAACCAAACCACAGCCTCGGACAGTAGTTCAGAACAATGGAGTGGAGAGTGATAGAGTAAGGAGAACTGGAGTTAAACGTGAAGAGGATGTAATGGAGCAGGTAATTAAACATCAACGAAAAATGGCAGATAATGCAACAGGTAGAGAAGGAATATACAGGATGGCTCATGTAAATTATGTACATGTCACTAATACTCAAAATAGAGAAGCAGAGGAGACTAAATTCCAAGGAAAGGATCCGCAACAGTTAAAGGGAGATGGTGTTCTAAGTAATGATAGGTTAACAGGTAGAGAATAATGCATGGCGGAATTTGTTAAAATGTATGATGGTCAGGTACATAGGGAGCAAGAGTATGGCGCTAGAAGGACGAGAAGAGATGGACGAATATGTGCACAAGAGAATAAGCATGAGGATTTTGATGAAATTGTTAGTTATGAAGAAGATAGCAGTACAAAAGGGTTGTGTGTTGTCAATGAAAATTGTTCTGGTACCATGAAAGACTGTCAGCCCAGTCACATTAGCGGATATGTGTCAGAGAAATGGAGGCATTGTTGGTGTGAAGATGGTGACTGTGTACGTCTCTTAGAAGATCATAAGGATTATAGTGTGTATGAGGTCACAGGTGATGTTGACAACACTGACTATACTAATAGGAGTGAAGGTGTGGAAATGCATTCTGATATGGTATTTCCAATGACAATGTTGCCATTAAGCCAAGAAGATGATGAGAGTTATCAGAGTGGAAAGAGGCTTACAGAAAGGTGTGCAAATGTGCATCTTTGGGATAAACGTGGAAGGAGTGTTAGGCATACAAGGAAAGGGAAGACACTTGATAGAGCTTTGTACAGGCAATGTGCAGTAACACTTGAAGTGGATTTCGTGGCTGATAGAAGTAGAGAGTCGAGAGTGCTAACCATACGAAAATTGGAACAAAGGGATGAAGTCTTAGATGACTTGCTAAAGGAAGATGCTGATGTTATGGAGGAAGCTGTGCAACCAATAATTGAGGAAGAAATTTTCAATGTAAAATATGACATCCTTCTAGATTCAGGAAGTCCAGTTAATGTAGTGTCACAAAGATTGTACACAGCATGGTTGGAACAAGGTAGAGAAATACCGAATTTTCCTGTAAACGTTGTGTCCATTGTGGGTGCTATGGGTACAAAAGGTAAAAATATAAAAGAGCAAATCCTGATTACAGTAAAGTTTAATGGGAAAACTTACGATGTTTCAGCACTGGTTGTGCCTGGACTAGCATTGCCTTTGATATTTGGTGTAGAGTGGTTAGCAAACCAGCAAGCATACTTAGATTTTAGAAATGGGAATGTGAGGATAGTTAATAAAGAAGAAGAGGAGGTTATTGCATTCAAGGGTGCCATGAAGGCATGTGAAGAAATAGGATTGGCTGAGATTCAAATTGGCATGGAGTCAGAGGCTGTACCACAACAGGTATAAAAAGGTGACACTGCAGGCTTGAATAAAAGACAGTGGAGATGGGAACATCAAATTAGAATGGAAGACTCTGAAAAAGCGCTTAAGAAGAAGTTTTCCTTGTTACAATAGGATGGGCGTAAGGAAATGAAAGCTCATGCAGATGTTTTGAGGAGGCACAGTCAGGTTTTTGCAGATGAACCTGGAGTAATCAAGGCAGCAGAATGTAAGCTAGAGGTGAAGGAGCATGAGCCCTTCTTTGCAAGGCCATGTGCTATTCCGCAAGCCAAACGTGAAGCTGTCAATGAGGAGATTAGCAAGATGTTGAAAATGGGAATTATTGAACGTTCATCAAGCCAGTATAAAATCCCTTATTTGTTGTGGAGAAGAAAAATGGGTCAGAATTGTGCTGGATGCTAGACCAGTGAATAAAATCATACTGCCACAGAGAGACAGGCCTCAGAGTCTGGAGGAGTTGCTTAAAAAGTTTCCTGGGGCAAAATTATTCAGCAGCATCGATCTGAAATCTGGATATTGGAAGATTCCACTGCATACGGACTCAAGACAATTTGCAGCGTTCCTATATGAAGGAAAAAGCTATCAATACTGTGTTCTACCTTTTGAGCTCAATATTTCTACATCAGCCTTCATTCGATCATTAGACAGGGTGTTGGGAAAGCAGCTTCTGAAGAAAATTTCATGTTATATAGATGACATTCTCATCGCTACAACGACATGGGAAGATCATGTGCAGACCTTGGACGGTGTCTTGACTACATTTGAGAGTGCTGGTGTAACTGTGAACATAGATAAATCAGAATCTGAAAAGGACATGATTCATTTCTTGGGACACATAATTAGTGAACAAGGGATTGAACCAGACGAGGCAAAATTGCAGGCTATAAAGGATTTTTCTGTGCCTCGCTGCAAGAAAGAATTGAGGGGATTCCTTGGATTGGCTGGATTCTATAGAAAATTTATGAGTGGTCAGTCATTAAATAGTCCTCACTTGCTGAATCTTCTGAAAGCTAAGACACTATGGCAATGGACTGAAGACTGCCAGAGGGATTTTGAGGATGTCAAAAGGCATCTGTGTAATCCACAAATTTTGTCACACCCAAACTTAGAAAAGGACGTTTACATGGCTTGTGATGCAGCAGGCTATGGCCTTGGCGTGCATCTGTATCAAATTGACGACAAGATTGAAGGAGGAATAAGGACAATAGCTTTCGTGAGTCGTGCACTGACGAAGTGGGAGCGCCATTATACAATTACGGAACGTGAAGCATTAGCAATTCTTTGGGGATTCAGTAAATTTCGTTATTATCTAGCAGGTAGAGTGACAAAGGTGATAACAGATCATAAGGCACTTTACTTCCTGACTGAAAGTAAATTATATCATAGGAGATTAACTAGATGGGCTATTGCACTTCAGGAGTATCAATTTGATATTATCTACAGAGCAGGGAACCAAAACATTGTACCAGATGCCTTGTCGAGAATGCCACCTGGTATGGAGGACATTAACGTAAATGGACCACAAGAAAATATATAGCGTGTTAGTGTTATGAAAGGTGTCCCACATGAGACTTATGTGAAGAATTTTATTAAGAATATACGGCGTGAGCAGAACATGGATCCAGTACTGAAGCTAGTTAAGACTAGGTATGGTTGTGTGGGTCAAGAGAAACTTCGTAAATACTACCTGATTCACAATAACGTCTTTTATAGACGTACTGAAGAAACAAAACAAGAATGGAGAGTCTGTATTCCAGAGCACGCTATAGACCGGTTGATTTGGTACACCCACTACAGCAATGCACACTTTGGTGCCAACAAATACAGGGCGTTTCAAAAAGAAAGAGCAGATTTCAAACATTTATTTCTCAAAAACTACAAATGATAGAAACACAATTCCAACGGTCCTTCACTCAATATGAGTACCAAATGTTACACAACAAATATCAAAACTGTACCTCAATATGAGCACCATTTGTTACACGACAAATATCAAACCGGTATCTCATTTCTTGCCACACACGACGCAACTGGTCTTTAGTTACCGAATTCACGGCCGCAACAATTCGATGTCGTACCTCTTGAAGAGTAGCGGGCATAGGTGGGACATAAACACAGTCCTTTATGTACCCCCACAAATAAAAATCGCAGGGAGTAAGGTCTGGTGACCTGGGAGGCCACAGACGATGACATTGATCTTGTGCTCCTGCTCTTCCAATCCACCGTCCTGGAATGGTGTTATTTAGGTACCGTCGTACAGGTTCAGAGAAGTGTGGTGGGGCGCCATCTTGCATGAAGATGAAGTGATTTGAATCTTCCTGAAGTTGAGGAAATAGCCAGTTTTCTAACATGTCCAGGTAAATGGTTCCTGTGATAGTTTTCTCCATGAAAAAGAAAGGTCCATAAACTTTGTTTACCGAAATTGCACAAAAGACGTTAACCTTTGGTGAGTCTCTTTCATGTTGAATAACGTCCCTCGGAGTTTCACTCGCCCAAATTCGTACGTTATGCCGATTAACTTTACCAGAAATGTGAAACGTTGATTCATCTGAAAAAATTAATCGTTCGGCAAAATTGTCCTCTTCCATGTCCTGTAGAATTGCAGTTGAAAATTCGAACCTTTTGTTGTGGTCGTCAGGACGCAATGCTTGCAATAACTGCAGTTTGTACGGCTTCATGTGCAGACGGTTACTCAGAACGCGCCATACCGTTGTTTTAGACATGTTTAGTTCGTGACTTGCCCGTGTCGTGGATTTTCTAGGGCTCCTTTCGTAAGCTGCACGGACACGCTCGACATTTTCATCCGATGTGCGTGGACGACCCGTGCTTTTTCGCTTGCAGATGCAACCATCTTCTACGAATCTGTGATGCCACTCATAAATTTGCTTATGACGAGGCGGCTGTTTGTTGAATTGACGGCGGAATGCACGTTGCACACCAACAATGGACTCTAACTTTGCAAATTGCAGCACACAAAATGATCGTTCCTGTGGTGTCGTCGCCATTTTCCTACAAACAAACGCCAGCGCCACTGCGGATTTGCATGGAACTTCTGCGCGGACCATTGAAAAACTTTGAACCTTTCTCTGACAAGAAACGTTTGAATTGTGTTTCTATCATTTGTAGTTTTTGAGAAATAAATGTTTGAAATCTGCTCTTTCTTTTTGAAACGCCCTGTACATTGAGGAATTAAGAAGAGAGTGTCTATTTTTTGGCACGAGCAAAAAGGTACGGAAGTTATTACGAACTTGTGATGCCTGCCAAAGGGCAAAGACTACAACGATCAGACATCAAGGCCCTACGCATCCAATCATTCCAAATGGAATTGGGGATGTAGTTGCAATTGATCTCCTCGGCCCTTTGCCAAAGTCGCAAGGAAATTTTACTCAGATTATGGTGGTATTGGATGTAGGATGAAAATATGTAAAATTTTACCCACTGAAAAGAGCTGTTAGCAAGACGATGGTGAAGAAGTTGGTTGATGGCTATTTTATAAATGTTTGTAAACCAAAGAGGATACTTACAGACAATGGTCCGTAATTTGTCTCCAAAGAGTGGAAGGAGCTCCTACGTCAAAATAACATTGAACAAGTGTTAATTGCAAAATATAGATCGGCCTCGAATCCAGCAGACGGGTCATGAAGGAGATTAATCATATGTGCAGAACCTACTGTCATCACAAGCATAGCCGCAGGAGGGACTATTTGAAGGACTTTGAGGATGTACTTAACAGCATGCCACATATGTCCACAGATTTTGCACCTTGTGAGCTGTTGTTAAACCAGGAATCAGAGTCGGTATGTATTGAACACATTAAGGATGTCACCAAGACCACTATGACCTTGGATGATAAAATACAATTAGCAATGCAGACTCTAGAAGCTAAGGCAAATCAAAGAAAACGGCGTTATGATAGAATTGTTCACCCAATCTCATACAAAGTGGGTGATTTGGTGTTGATTAAGCCACATACAAAATCGAGTAAGGTAGAAGATGAAATAAAAAAATTCTACTTGGAATATAAGGGACTATATAAAATAATTGCCATTGAAGGAGCAAATACAGGGGAACTGGAACTATTAAGTTCTGGCAAATATGAAGGAAAACATAATGTGGAAAATATCAAGCCCTGCTATAGGAGTGACTAATACAAACAGAATTTTATGTCACTGCATTCACTAAAGACTGTGATGGAATCAAATAACGTACTGTAAGTTGTTAGAATTATATGTGCTCTAAGGTATTACCTTAGGTTGTATTGTGATATTCTTTATTATTATAATTGTTCCCTTACTCATTATTTACCACAAACTGACACACCATTTTGATTTAAGAATAAGTTTTTGCTGATTGGGTCTCATAAAATTATGCCAAAAGTTTGTATGTCATATTCATGTAAGGGAGGCCACAGCTATCTCCCTTTTAACTTTACCTTAAGATGTAAATAGGCTGAAATGTAATGGGGCGCTTACTGATTGCTTCATGGCCTGAGGGAGTCTAATGTTGCTGTAGCAGATAATTTCTACACCAACGGACGTCACACATGATGCTGCCAGTAGCTGCCCAACCCATCCCTTACTATTGCCATTATGGAGCAGCGACCTTCCCCTTTCCAGGCAGTGTTAAGTGAGTTACAGTTAAGATTCATCATATTCATTTTTAAAGGAGTATTCAGGAGTATAGTGTGCTGCGTGTGACAATACTTGATAAATGTTAGGCCCATATGTTGCTTTCTTTCACTTTCTCTAAATTCATATAAACTGCATATGATAGCATTGTGATGTGTTAGTTCTACCTATATTGGTATTTAAACTCAGTAGTGTAGTGAGTTCCATATTCTGTATTTCTGGAATGTTTATACTGCTTTGGGCACTTAGGTGGATATTTTTTTTCTCTCTCATATTTTCTTTTATCTGTGTTCGACTACATTTGGTAATATTATGTTATCTTTGAGTGCATTTCATTTGTCTACACTGTTTTGCTTTATATGTGCTATATTACTTCCTTTCTTTCAATTTTTTTTCGTCCATGTTTCTTATGTTTTCTTGTTTGATTATGTGTTTGTACTTTGGCTGCACTGTACGTTAAGGTATAACAAAGTATGTTTCTTCCCTTTATTTTTTCTTCTGATGGACCACCCCCCATTAGTGCTTATTTTCGTAAATTCCTTCAGAATTTAGAAACAATTTTATTGCGGGACTGTAAGCATGTATCGAGTAGCACTGATATCGATTATGATAACATCGCTATGGTCGCTTCTGTTGCTTTTTCGCGCCAGAACGAGGGAGAGAGTCACGTGGTGGTGTTTAACCATGTGCGTAGTGTGAAGATGTTAATGAATCTGGCTAAGAGAACAAGTAAATTTTGTGACTATAAAGGTGTGTAATCATTCATGTACCTCACGAAACGTAATCCGCGGTCCGCGAAGTCGTAAACCACGAGAACAATCGCGAGAACATGATTAGATGGCCGCGAGCATCTCATCCGCGCCGGTAAATGAAACTTGGATTACCTATATTGCCACGAACGCCGCATCTGGATTGCAGTGTTGGATAATGTATTATGGTGTAGTGTTACTGTATGTGTCAGTGTATCAACATATTTGTTATTTTGTGAAGAGTGTAACAGTGCAGCCCTGTGTAGCGCAAGTGTTAAAGAATACATAATGGATTATACTAGGCTAAAACTTGAATTTTGGTGATTGGCACTCCTTTGTTCCCATTGCTAGTTATCGTTTATTACAGCAATACTCAAGTTGCTGTTCCTAGACTGTAAGGGAAGGAGCGAATGACGATTGGATTTACGAGGTGAGTGGGTACAATTAGTAAACTCAGAGGGAACTATATCCCCACCCTCCCCCATTCGCTTACAAGTTCACCCCGTTTATTGAGTAATTATGTAGCCACTTTTAGGGCTCTACACATTTGCCTTTTATAACAAGTGCTTGTTCTTACTACAACATACTAAATACGCATTTTAACAACAAAATATATATTTCATTGTTATGGCACTTTTAATCACATACGCTACGAACAATATTTTGTTAGGTCGTAAGGCAGACTGTTAAGTATTAACAAATTACTGTCCTTTGACATGAGATTACCTTCTTACCTAACATAATACACCAGAAAAGTAACCTTTTCGGTCACGTGCAGATGGGTATTCCATTACCTCTGTGCCATATATTTTTCAAATACAGGGCTATTACAAATTATTGAAGCGATTTCATAAATTCACTGTAGCTCCATTCATTGGCATATGGTCACGACACACTACAGATACGTAGAAAAACTCATAAAGTTTTGTTCGGCTGAAGCCGCACTTCAGGTTTCTGCCGCCAGAGCCCTCGAGAGCGCAGTGAGACAAAATGGCGACAGGAGCCGAGAAAGCGTATGTCGTGCTTGAAATGCACTCACATCAGTCAGTCATAACAGTGCAACGACACTTCAGGACGAAGTTCAACAAAGATCCACCAACTGCTAACTCCATTCGGCGATGGTATGCGTAGTTTAAAGCTTCTGGATGCCTCTGTAAGGGGAAATCAACGGGTCGGCCTGCAGTGAGCGAAGAAACGGTTGAACGCGTGCGGGCAAGTTTCACGCGTAGCCCGCGGAAGTCGACGAATAAAGCAAGCAGGGAGCTAAACGTGCCACAGCCGACGGTTTGGAAAATCTTACGGAAAGGCTAAAGCAGAAGCCTTACCGTTTACAATTGCTACAAGCCCTGACACCCGATGACAAAGTCAAACGCTTTGAATTTTCGGCGCGGTTGCAACAGCTCATGGAAGAGGATGCGTTCAGTGCGAAACTTGTTTTCAGTGATGAAGCAACATTTTTTCTTAATGGTGAAGTAAACAGACACAATGTGTGAATCTGGGCGGTAGAGAATCCTCACGCATTCGTGCAGCAAATTCGCAATTCACCAAAAGTTAACGTGTTTTGTGCAATCTCACGGTTTAAAGTTTACGGCCCCTTTCTCTTCTGCGAAAAAAACGTTACAGGACACATGTATCTGGACATGCTGGAAAATTGGCTCATGCCACAACTGGAGACCGACAGCGCCGACTTCATCTTTCAACAGGATGGTGCTCCACCGCACTTCCATCATGATGTTTGGCATTTCTTAAACAGGAGATTGGAAAACCGATGGATCGGTCGTGGTGGAGATCATGATCAGCAATTCATGTCATGGCCTCCACGCTCTCCCGACTTAACCCCATGCGATTTCTTTCTGTGTGGTTATGTGAAAGATTCAGTGTTCAAACCTCCTCTACCAAGAAACGTGCCAGAACTGCGAGCTCGCATCAACGATGCTTTCGAACTCATCGATGGGGACATGCTGCGCCGAGTGTGGGAGGAACTTGATTATCGGCTTGATGTCTGCCGAATCACTAAAGGCTCACATATCGAACATTTGTGAATGCCTAAAAAAACTTTTTGAGTTTTTGTATGTATGTGCAAAGTATTGTGAAAATATCTCAAATAATAAAGTTATTGTAGAGCTGTGAAATCGCTTCAATCATTTGTAATAACCCTGTATTTAGTGTATTAGTCGTATGTGACAGTGTCGTACACCTGCACCACCATGATTTCTCTATGTTTTAAGATAACATTAGGAATTTTAATCTTATGATTTCTCCTTGTTCGTTTCCGAAAGTCTCTATTAATGCATGCGGTGAGTCCTTTTATGTTCCCAGACTTCCCTTGCAAGTCAGTAATAAATTTATTCACATCTGATTTAAGTCCCAGGTATTGTAAAGAATTGGCCTGCATCTTTATTTCTCCATTGAGTACTGTCTTATCACTCGTCAATTTTCCACGAAGATCCGTGTTCTATGATTTGTTCGTCGCTAGTTTCTTGTTACACGTACCTAGCACAGTATAGCGATACCTTGTCCTTTTTGCTGTCGGCCGAATCTACTATCAGATCGCGTTCAAAATACTGTAGCTTATTGTGGAGAAATTATTGTTTAACAGATGTGTGTCGCTAGGAATTATATTTTACTAGTAGTATACAAGAAAAATTTCATTTATTTGTAGGTCCGAAAAGAGATATGATTCACAATACGAGATATCGTCTTCTTCCCTTATGGCGAATTCGAAGGTGGCTTGCAGCAGTTGCTACAAAGCTTGGACTCTCGTTTACGGACCAGCTTTATGGTAGTATCAGTACACGCCTCTGTCCTGGCCAATGAACAACAAAACTATACGAGACTCCAGGCGACAAATACCTGACGTGAATGCGGTAACCGTTGAAGTCTCCAGAATGTGCAAATGCTGATGACCTAACAGGAGGATGGGCAGCGAGACGGCCGTAGCCCGTAGTTTTACGACATCGGAATGACCGATAATCAGTGAGCTTACATCATAAAATAGGTCTCCTACCAACAGCTGACAAAGACGGCGGCCGAGTTATACTTTCTGGGACACAGCAGATAATCCTTTTTTTCCTCAAAGATTTCCCGTCCTACCTACCCACCATGGGATACAATGGAGGGCGTTTTCTACATCAAGGTGCCTCTTCTCTAAGAAATAAAGTGCATTTTAAATTTTCAGCGGACTGTGTCGGTTGTTATCATTTTCAAAAAGACTGTTAACTTCTCTCACATTGATGGTATCGCAGATCACATTCCGGTATACTGTTCTGCAGTATCTAAGGATTCTAGTTATGATTGTGTCTTCACTCTCCGATTTTTCTTCGTGGGTAAACCTGCTTGTAAAGCTATGGAGACATTAAAAAGTAAATATAATAAAAATATATAAAAACCGACATACGCCGGAAAGTTTATTGTAACGGAGGAATTAATATCCTGAGGGAATATAAATATTATTTTAATTCATTGGGGCCTCTTTTTTTGTTAGCTGACTTCGGGGGAACGGTTGTATACACGTATTGCCATGTGGTGGGCTTGGCTTGAGTGTATGATTCTACAGCTTTGTGAATATCTTCTGACCAATCCTGCATAGTTGGCACTATATTTCACTCTCATTCCTACCCGTCTGTACTGATTTTTGTCTGCTTCATTTGCTGTATTCTTAACTTTCTTCTTTAGTCAGTTAAATTCATTAGGTGCTACCATGCAAGATTTTCTGCAGAGCCTTGTCTTTTGCCTATTTCATTCTCTGTTACATTCACTTTTTTATCTTTCAAAGATTCTCTTTCGTCTAATGTATGAGTTTCGTTTGTTTCGGTCAATCGTTGTCTAATGGTCCCTTCGATACTCTCAACAACCCCTGGTCATTCCGATTTTTCCAGGACTCATCTTCCTAATTTCCCACCCTTATCCACTTTCTACAATTTTAATTTACGGTTCATGACCAATGAATCATATTCCGGTTCCACAACTGCCCCTGCATATGTTTTGACATTTAAGGTATGGTTTCGTAATCTCTGTCTTATCATTATATAACTCAATTTAAGAATTCGGGCTTTACCAGCTCTCGTGCATGTATACATCTTTCTTTTGCCATTCTTGAGGCTGGTGTTAGCAACGATTAAATTATACCTTGTGAAAATTTTTACGAGGTGCTTTTCTCTTTGCTTCTTCTCCCCCCCCCCCCTGTTGTAACTACTAGTTTTTGGTCCCCTCCTTTTCCTCCTATTGAACTCTATTCCCCTATAAGATTTAGAGTTTCGTTTTCCTTAACTATCTGAGTAATTTATCTCATTCTCTCAGTCTCCTCATTGTATACGGAGCTTGTAGGTTTATAAATTTTATCTAAAGAGTTGGTTGTTGGCTTCTTCTCTGTTTTGGCTGCTATTACGCTGTTCGTAGTAGCTTACTCGTATTTGTACATTGATTGTTAGATCTAGCCCTGCATTACCCCTGTTCAAATCTGTATTCGTATACCTGTACTCACACGACCAGACGATGGGTTCAAAATGGTTCAAATTGCTCTGAGCACTATGCGACTTAACTTCTGAGGTCATCAGTCACCTATAACTTAGAACTAATTAAACCTAACTAGCCTAAGGACATCACACACATCCATGCCCGAGGCAGGATTCGAACCTGCGACCGTAGCGTTCGCTCGGCTCCAAACTGTAGCGCCTAGAACCGCACGACCACTCCGGCCGGCAGACGATGGGTTCTTCCTGCCACTGAATTTCACCAGCTGTCACTATGTGTAACTTGAATTTGTCCTTCTCCTTTTACAATTCTTTAACATAGCTACCCGATTAAGCGATTTACCATTCGACCCTCGATATGAATAACACGTCTTAGTCTTTTCTAACAACACCCTAATGATTATTCCCACGCACAGATCAGAATGGGAGACCATTTTACCTAAGAGGATGGCATCATCATTAAGCCGTACAATAGAGCGCAATGCCCTCGGGAAAAATATCGTCTGTAGATTTCCCTGGCTTTGAACATTTCACATGGCAAGGCGATGTTGACTAATGTTACTAGTTAACATCAGTCAGTCACTCAGGCTGTTTGCAGTTCAAATGGCTCTGAGCACTATGGGACTTAACATCTGAGGTCATCAGTCCCCTAGAACTTAGAACTACTTAAACCTAACTAACCTAAGGACATCACACACATCCATGCCCGAGGCAGCATTCGAACCTGCGACCGTACGGTCGCGCGGTTCCAGACGGAAGCGCCTAGAACCGCTCGGCCACACCGGCCGGCTGTTTGCAGTTCGACAGCGGTGAACTATGTGAACATTATTTGCGGGCCGCACGCTTTATATTACAAACTACTCTGATATTCTCCTTGGAAACAAACGCCTGTCAAGTTTCTTAAGAAAACAATGAAGAATAATGTTCTATTGTTGTAATGTTTGCTGCTCCATCGTGGCTACATCTTCTAACACGCTGGAAAACAGCAGTAATCTTCGTTACTATCTGTTGGTTCTCTGTATCCAGATCTGTTTCATATTGCATGACTGAAAGAGCGAAGCAGTGTTTTGAGCACGTAAGATTTTATCACGAACCTGTGAATTGTTTTTGTTTTTAAAAATGAAATATACATTCACAAGTGTTCATACATGTTTCTTAGATCAACAATGAATATTGATACACCGGGTTTGCTTACTAAATTTATTACAAAGCTGAACTTTGCCGACTTTCCCGCAGTGTCAGGTTCAAGTTAACAATACTGTGGCGTGAAAAGCATCCAGTTTAAGGTTTTATGATTCTGTGCAATCGAAGTCTATTAGTTTCACATAACGGGGATAACAATCGCATGTGTTTTTCTACGAGGATTTCCCATCAGTATACACGACGGCAATGCATTATTTCATAGCAGTGTAAACGTAAAATCCACTCACGGATTAGGCCTTTTCCGACTGGCTAGTCGCTACCTACAAGGCAGTACGAGGAGCCGCCTATGATCGTAGGTCATGTGGTCGGTATGTCGCCAGTCGCTCCAGTCGCTACTTCCAGTAGATGACACCTGATGGTGGGTCTGCTTCTATATTCACGTAGCTCTTCATCTGGTTTGTAAACTGAAATACAGAAATAGGCGGCGTAGTAAGGGCTATTTGTACAAGCAAGCAATAATAATGATCTGACTTGCATCTTACCACCCTGATGATAGCCACACTGTGGTTGATATCAAGCTGGTTCTGCAATAAACAGATTATTAGCGACTGGTTGCCGTACATGTCTCAATTTTAATAAATAGTCGCCAAGTATACCCACTTCGTATGGAATGGAAGCAGATCGTGCAAACTGTTAGTACTAAATACCGAACCCAATGGGACAACTGCGGGAAACCGAAGATTTCCGGCGGGGAAAACCAAAATATAAAACAGCGTCCGCAAAATCACGGAAGTGCTGAAACATACAAAGCAAAACTACCAGAGAAATGCGATACAGTGGTTGGTATCAAAGCGAAAAAACGAAAGAAGAAAAGAAAAAACCAGCAACCGTCTATAACTGGTACCGAGAAAATAACTCCTACATAGCTGAACTGAAAAGCCCGATACGAATATAGAAGGCCAAAAACTAATACCGGTACAGAGGATCAAAACCTGATGTCAGTAGAGGTAACAAAAAATAGAGGAAATTAACCAAACGTAGCATCGAAAACATCATTTGACATACATAGCTCAACTGGAAAGTTTGACATCAGTACAGAAACCCAAAAATGGTTATCATCGCAGTATTGACATACCAGTGCAGCGTAGTTGATACAAGTAGGGGCCCGACGTAAAACAAACTAACGTTCCGCGTACGTATGACGTCTCCCGCCACAGCAGCACCTCGACATGGCTCAAATCGGACCGCGACACTGAATGCTGTATTTGACCCAAAGATGTGAACGGAGGATGGTTCATCATAAGTTATTACATTGCGGATATTTCCGTTATAATATACATGTGAATAATATTACAAAAACAGATTGTATGTATTTCCATTGGGAAGGAAAACAAGTAACTATACGCTATTTCAGCATATTAGATGCTCAATAGTTCGTTGTAGTTTTTAGAATCTATAATATGTAAGAACTGGCAATTATAAATAATTTAAAGATTCCTATATACTATTATTTGTAAAAACTAGAACACTGAGAAACAATGGTCTGTAACACGCCACAATACGAGGACATATACAGGGTGTTACAAAAAGGCACGGCCAAACTTGCAGGAAACATTCCTCACACACAAGTAAAGAAAAGTTGTTATGCGGACATGTGTCCGGAAACGCTTAGTTTCCATGTTAGAGCTCATTTTAGTTTCATTCCAATGTGATCAAATTGTAAATATTCACAATCAACATGTGTGGGCTAACGAGAATCCGCACGCAATTGTGCAGTCACGTCATCAACACAGATTTTCTGTGAACGTTTGGGCAGGCATTGTTGGTGATGTCTTGATTGGGCACCATGTTCTTCCACCTACGCTCAATGGAGCACGTTATCATGATTTCATACGGGATACTCTACCTGTGCTTCTAGAACATGTGCCTTTACAAGTACGACACAACATGTGGTTCATGCACGATGGAGCTCCGGCACATTTCAGTCGAAGTGTTCGTACGCTTCTCAACAACAGATTCGGTGACCGATGGATTGGTAGAGGCGGACCAATTCCGTGGCCTCCACGCTCTCCTGACCTCAACCCTCTTGACTTTCATTTATGGGGGCATTTGAAAGCTCTTGTCTACGCAACCCCGGTACCAAATGTAGAGACTCTTCGTGCTCGTACTGTGGACGGCTGTGATACAATACGCCATTCTCCAGGGCTGCATCAGCGCATGAGGGATTCCATGCGACGGAGGGTGGATGCATGTATCCTCGCTAACGGAGGACATTTTGAACATTTCCTGGAACAAAGTGTTTGAAGTCACGCTGGTACGTTCTGTTGCTGTGTGTTTCCATTCCATGATTAATGTGATTTGAAAAAAATGGTTCAAATGGCTCTGAGCACTATGGGACTTAACTTCTAAGGTCATCAGTCTCCTAGAACTTAGAACTACTTAAACCTAACTAACCTAAGGACATCACACACATCCATGCCCGAGGCAGGATTCGAACCTGCGACCGTAGCGGTCGCGCGGTTCCAGACTGTAGCGCCTAGAACCGCTCGGCCACTCCGGCCGGCAAAACAGATCCAGTGGAGAGAAGAGGGCTACATACAGTGCCGACAGGGTATTGGACAACAGAATCTGACCACAGCTTGAGACGACCGCCATCTTGTCCGCTTGGCAGTAACGGACAGAACAGTTTCGTCCACGGTGTTGACGCGACATAGGAGCACTGGAACAGGTCTTCTGCGGGCTGGACTGGCCGGCACCCATGCCACTGCTCCGGCTTCCGTTGACGAGCTCCCACCAACGCTGACATTCGAGTGTAAAGTGACAAAGTGCAGCGTTTTCTGACGAGTGCCGCTTCAAGCTATCTTACGTTCGACGCCGTGGAGCAAGCAATCTGTCAGACTGCACTGTTGATCATCAAAGCGGACAAACGCCAAGTGTGATGACAGGGGGCGCCACTGGCTACAACAGGCGACGTCGCCTCCTACGTCTTCAGGGTAATCCGAGCAGCTACCACAAACATCAGGGAGTTTTTACAGCACTGCCCCTCCGGCACCCCGTTTCGCATGCCATATTTCAGCAGGACATCGCCCATCCACCAGTGGCGAGAAACGTGGAAGCCTTCTTTGAAGAAAGACGGGCGCCACTGCCTGCTCGATCAAGTGATAAGTCACCAGTCGAACGCGTCTGGGGTGTGATCGGTCGGCAGCCTGTTCCTTCAGATCCTCCTGCAGTCACTGTTGATGCTTTTTGCGGACACGCGTACGAATCGCATTGCAGAGTATTCCCTAGCAGCATACTCAGGAGCTCTTTGACTCCACGCCACGTCTTGCATCTCTGCAACATGTGGTGACGCTACTCATACTGAATTTCCACAGTCACAGTGCATGCACAGGTCTGTAAATCTAATCATTCATGTGATTTCATGCCCCTAATCAATGGAATAAATTTCATTGATGAATTCTTTTCGGGTTATCAGCCGAGTGGTGGCGTCGTCTTGTCGCAACGATTCGACGAGTTTCGTACCCATTATCTTCTCGAAAAGTCACACTTCGCCGGAAGATGATGGGTACGAAACTCATCGAAACGTTGCGACAAGACGACGCCACCATTCGGCTGATAACCCGAGAAGAATTCATCACTGGAATACGCCGAGAAAGACTGCAGTCGCATAAATTTCATTGTTATCACATCTCTCGGTCTTAGTGTTCCACTTCCTCCAAACAGTAGTTTACATGCATGTCGGCACGTATGTCCGTGTTCCAGCAGGAGTCTTAGCGAATGTGTTGCCGTACAGAAAGACCGACAGTATCGCCACTTGGTTTATAATACGTGATATGAAAATTCAAAATAAAAAATCATTAGAGGTTATACACTCCTGGAAATTGAAATAAGAACACCGTGCATTCATTGTCCCAGGAAGGGGAAACTTTATTGACACATTCCTGCGGTCAGATACATCACATGATCACACTGACAGAACCACAGGCACATAGACACAGGCAACAGAGCATGCACAATGTCAGCACTAGTACAGTGTATATCCACCTTTCGCAGCAATGCAGGCTGCTATTCTCCCATGGAGACGATCGTAGAGATGCTGGATGTAGTCCTGTGGAACGGCTTGCCATGCCATTTCCACCTGGCGCCTCAGCTGGACCAGCGTTCGTGCTGGACGTGCAGACCGCGTGAGACGACGCTTCATCCAGTCCCAAACATGCTCAATGGGGGACAGATCCGGAGATCTTGCTGGCCAGGGTAGTTGACTTACACCTTCTAGAGCACGTTGGGTGGCACGGGATACATGCGGACGTGCATTGTCCTGTTGGAACAGCAAGTTCCCTTCCCCGTCTAGGAATGGTAGAACGATGGGTTCGATGACGGTTTGGATGTACCGTGCACTATTCAGTGTCCCCTCGACGATCACCAGTGGTGTACGGCCAGTGTAGGAGATCGCTCCCCACACCACGATGCCGGGTGTTGGCCCTGTGTGCCTCAGTCGTATGCAGTCCTGATTGTGGCGCTCACCTGCACGGCGCCAAACACGCATACGACCATCATTGGCACCAAGGCAGAAGCGACTCTCATCGCTGAAGACGACACGTCTCCATTCGTCCCTCCATTCACGCCTGTCGCGACACCACTGGAGGCGGGCTGCACGATGTTGGGGCGTGAGCGGAAGACGGCCTAACGGTGTGCGGGACCGTAGCCCAGCTTCATGGAGACGGTTGCGAATGGTCCTCGCCGATACCCCAGGAGCCACAGTGTCCCTAATTTGCTGGGAAATGGCGGTGCGGTCCCCTACGGCACTGCGTAGGATCCTACGTGCATCCGTGCGTCGCTGCGGTCCGGTCCCAGGTCGACGGGCACGTGCACCTTCCGCCGACCACTGGCGACAACATCGATGTACTGTGGAGACCTCACGCCCCACGTGTTGAGCAATTCGGCGGTACGTCCACCCGGCCTCCCGCATGCCCACTATACGCCCTCGCTCAAAGTCCGTCAACTGCACATACGGTTCACGTCCACGCTGTCGCGGCATGCTACCAGTGTTAAAGACTGCGATGGAGCTCCGTATGCCACGGCAAACTGGCTGACACTGACGGCGGCGGTGCACAAATGCTGCGCAGCTAGCGCCATTCGACGGCCAACACCGCGGTTCCTGGTGTGTCCGCTGTGCCGTGCGTGTGATCATTGCTTGTACAGCCCTCTCGCAGTGTCCGGAGCAAGTATGGTGGGTCTGACACACCGGTGTCAATGTGTTCTTTTTTCCATTTCCAGGAGTGTAAAATCTAGTAAAGTAACTCTGTTTTTCACTTACAACACAAGATGGTTCCAGGAAATTCGGCATTTCAACCTCGAGCTCTCAGGGAATTTTTTGTTGAAACGAAGTAGTCAGCCTGTGTGGCGGCTTGTCGACGATTATTGACTGTTATGAAATGGATCCGCATTTGGCAAATCCAGGTTAACATCAGCTATTTGTTACACATGAAATTTTTTGCTGGAACAGGACTCGACCCCAAATTTCCCAGTTCTCGTGAGCGGTCGCCTTAACAATGTCGGTTATCCGAGCACGCCGTCCAGACCGGTCCAAACTTCAGTATGTCACGGACTCCACAGCCATTAACGCTCACACATTTCCTGATTCTCGCACAAGGAGAGACAAATGTTTGATCAGTGTGGTGTATGTTCTTTCGGACATGTGTGGGTAAGTTGAGAAATTGAGTCTGATGGGAGGCGTGCGAAGGCAGTCCGTGTAGTTGCGATGACCGTCGTGTCTGGATGGCGCCGGCACGGTAGCTCAGCGTGTTCAGTCAGAGAGCTGGTTGGCCTCTGTAATAAAAAAACTGAGTGGAAGGATCAACCACCGAACTTGAACCGATGTCATGTGACTTCCGCAACGACCAAACACAGCGCTCAACAACGAACAAAAAATGCAGAAAAAAAAGAAGAAGAAGAAGGCGCAGTGGTCACCGCATGTGCCTAGCAAGCAGGAAAGCCGAGTTCGAAACCCAGTCCGGCATATATTTTCAACTTTTTCCATTGACTTACACGAACGCCCACGTGCAGATAATGTGCAATTCCTGCATGTCTTGAAATATTTCATTGTCTGTTTTGCCTGTCTAGGTGCGGATACATTACTGATGGTTGCAATGTCAGTGTTTATTACAGTGTCTGCATGTAGTCTGAAGATAAAGACACTGTATAAACACAGACACTGTCACCATCAGTGATGGCTATTGATTGACTGCCCTGGCTGGCCGCGTTTATTGAGCGTACAGTACTCGCCGTGTATGCAGAGCAGCAGAGGCGACCTCTTTCGGCGCTCGCCGTGTGCTGCGCTGTTTACGGTCCATTTGTTTCACCACACATGGTGAGTGTGGAGGAGTGGCGGGGAGGGAGTGGGTGCCAGGGCGCAGGTGTCGGCGCGCTGTGTCCGTTCAAACGGGCGCGTAATGAGTCATTTGTGGCGCACACCGGCCCGAGTCAAGTTTCGGTGTAATCAATTAATTAACGCGCAGATAGGCATGTCGGACAATTAGCCCCTCTGCCTAACCAGCAGTGTAATGATGCGGCGGCGGCACGGGTAGCTCTAGGCTGCTTGCAGGTCGTCGGTCAGCGCGCCGGTGAGCGCATGTTCACTGAGACAACAACAGTGGTGGGGAAGTCGAGGCACGAGTTGTGTGCCTCTAAAGCCCAGAAGCCGAGAGAAGATATATAGTAGTCTTTCCCTGATTGCAGACATGCATACATAGGCATATTTTCATCTTTTCTTTTTAATGGCAGGTAAGATACTGAAGTTCCTTTTGTACACAGACACGCACAGACAAACACAAACACATACATACACACACACGCACGCACACACATGCACATACATACATAAGTGCATACACACACGCACACACACACACACACACACACACACACACACACACACACAATTAACAAATTTCTTCGACGTGAGGTCCTTTCGTTGCTCGAAGGATCTCCAGGCGATATTCCATGTGTTGGTCAACATTTCGTGGGAGATTTCGTTCACTGCTCTTTCATAAACCTGGTCCTTGCCATAGCTCCAAAGCAATAAATTCAATAGTGCTTGTGTCGTGATTGCAGAAGCCAGTTGATGGGGCCACCACACCTGATCCATCTTCCCCTAAATGCTGTATCCCAACAAATATCTAACACGCAATGAGGGGGTACCATTTTGTTGGAACATTAAATCCGGAATGTCCTGAATCTCTGGTACGACAAATAACTAGAACAAATCAAGATAAATATTCGCTGCGATTTTCGTTTCAGTGAAGGAAAAAGATCTCGTGGTTTTGTTGTGCAAGACCACACCACACGTTCAGCTTAGGGTTGTCTCTGAAGGTCTCAACTACACTGTGGGGATTCTAGCACCCCCATATTCTAGCACTATGGTTGAAACACTCGTCTGATCTGAGAAAAGGATACGTTTTGGAGAGTCATCATCTTCCTCAGTTCCGGCCAATGTGGCAACAGCACTAATCCGTTGGCTGGAGGGACTACACTATGTGGATTTCGTACGCCAGGAAGTGAAGCTGTTTACGTAGGGTGCTGTGTAATGATGTCTTCAGAATGTGCTACTCAAGTGAGGCCCAGCGGACAGACTTCTTGACACTTCTCGCGAAGGCGTCTCTCACTGTCGGACTTTTCTGCGTAGTAGGTCGACGCCCGCCTGTTCTAGGGAGATTACAGGCGCTCCATGTTTGCTTAAACTTCGCTTACGGCATCTCGATGCTTTTAACAGTTGGTATGCCGACTGGAATTTTTCTCGACTTTTTTTGGTGACTCTGTCACATTGGGCTTTCTTCTGGTTTGAGTACATATTGCTTGCAAATGGCGTCCAATTCCGCTGTTTTTATGTCACTGGTCCCTTAACAAACAAAGTAAGAGTAAGTTTGTTTGTACACAAAATCTTGAATATGTCACATGCAATCGTACATAGATAAGAAGTACTTGTCTGTGTCGTCACATTTTATACCTTTTTAATGTTTGTAGTTTGGAAAAGATTTCTGGGACACCCAGTGTAACTTCGGTGAACGTCACAAGAACGCAAGACTCGGTAGACACTTAAAATTGTGGACGGCTTTTATGTGAGTGACAAAAAAGAAGCATCATACTGGAGATGAAAATACGTCTATTTTCGAGATATAAATGTTTATGAGAGATATCCGAAGCCTTTGACATTAGAGAAGGAGTTTAACATGGAGATCACGTCTCCTTCAGTTTGCCACATGGCGTGATACAAAAGGGGAGACTGAACTGCAAATGTATAATATCAAAAATGAACAAAAATTTATCTTTGAGGAAATCTGGAAAACAGAAAAAATCACAGGACAGTGGGTAGTAGCCTTGACACCTCCACTACCCACGAAAGGCAATAAACAGGATGCTAACCCTCAGCTCATATCACATGATTTTGTGACGTAATCTGCACCACAGAGTCTGTCAGACTCCAGTTTACTATTCAATTACAGAGTATTGTGTTACCGTTTATTTGTTTATTGAACGTAACTAGTTACACGTGTTGCGAAATAAAAGACAGCGGAATAACACAGCAAAATATCAACATGAAGGGGAAAACACGTAAAATACGTAAGTGATGTGCTGAAAAAATGAATTTTCCTGTATGTCTCAAAAAGCTATAAATAAAACGTTTAATGATTTTTTACGATAGTCTTTCATAAACAACCAAGAATCAGCAACAGAAACAAAATTGCTGGGAAGTCTCAAGAGTATATTTTGATGTTAACTTTCAAATCTTTTAACGGTCACAGTGTAGGCACGACGTAATTACTCGGCCCTGATGTCTGTCACACACACCCTCCTGACGCCACACTTCGCTAGTTTTCTTGGCATGTGCGTCCAACAACAACATCGACTGCGAAAAGAGACAAGCAATTCATCAACAGTTAGTGTTGCCTGGAGAATACCACTGCTGACAGTTCTCAGCAAACTTGTTCATAAATTTGACACTGCAGCAGTTGCATCTTCTTTTTTCCTTACTTCCTTGACATCTGGGTTGTTAAAACTAAGAAGTGTCAATACAGATGGAAAACTTTTCCTTGCCATAGTATCGCGAAAAACGTCACGTTCGGTTCCAGCCACTGAGAAATGGCTATCTACGATTTCCTTACGGGATCCCTAATAGAAAGTGCTGTGAATAAAAGCAAGTCTGTAAAAGCTTTCAGTTAAAGAACATCAACATCATGTACGATACATAGATTCCGTAGAGAGCACTTAATTCTCGTTTAATCAGTTTCATTGTTCCTTCACTGCAAAATCTCATACAAAATCTCTTGAGTAAAAAACAGAATCCATACTTGCTCAAAAGCTGGATTCCAACCCAAGTAATTATCCCCTAAGTCGCAGAGAAGGAATGTGCAGCACAAGCTTTTGTTGTTGTGACATTAGTTGGTGGTTGTGCTTTTCTCTACTAGAAAGTATTTCCTCTACCATAAAATCAGTAATAACGGCGATATGACTTTCCTATGCTTATATCATCTTCGCCTGTTTCTGCCATCATCATTATTACCATCATCATCACCATCGTCCATTTAATATTTTGCATTTCTATCATCACGACCTTTATCTCGTAATGCGAGTCAATAGCGCTATCATTCAAAACTTCGTCAGTCATTTCTACCAAATATATTTCGAAATTTGGATCATTTACTCCAGAACTCATTGAGTGTAAGCAGTCTGTTCAAGCTGTTTTGAAGTGTTATATGGACTTGGTAGAGCCGCCATATTGAACAAATTGCGCTTCAGTCTGGAACCGCGCGACCGCTACGGTGGCAGGTTCGAATCCTGCCTCGGGCATGAATGTGTGTGATGTCCTTACGTTAGTTAGGTTTAAGTAGTTCTAAGTTCTAGCGGATTGATGGCCTTAGATGTTAAGTCCCATAGTGCTCATAGCCATTTAAACAATTTGAACCAATTACATTGTCAGTAATAGCGACAATAATACAGCAAAATTATCATAATGAACACGAATAGTTGATAAAAACGTCTGACGATTAATAATCATTCAGTAGATACCATACGTCGGCGACACTTCATGACTTTACCGTGGTGTTTTGTTGTTGTGGTCTTCAGTCCCGAGACTGGTTTGATGCAGCTCTCCATGCTACCCTATCCTGTGCAAGTTTCTTCATCTCCCACTACCTACTGCAACCTACATCCTTCTGAATCTGCTTAGTGTATTCATCTCTTGGTCTCCCTCTACGATTTTCACCCTCCACGCTGCCCTCCAATGCTAAATTTGTGATCCCTTGATGCCTCAGAACATGTCCTACCAACCGGTCCCTTCTTCTCGTCAAGTTGTGCCACAAACTCCTTTTCTCCCAAGTTCTATTCAATGCCTCATCATTAGTTATTTGATCTACCCATCTAATCTTCAGCATTCTTCTGTAGCACCGCATTTCGAAAGCTTCCATTCTCTTCCTGTCCAAACTAGTTATCGTCCATGTTTCACTTCCATACATGGCTACACTCCACACAAATACTTTCAGAAATGACTTCCTGACACTTAAATCTATACTCGATGTTAACAAATTTCTCTTCTTCAGAAACGGTTTCCTTGCCATTGCCAGTCCACATTTTATATCTTCTCTACTTCGACCATCATCAGTTATTTTGCTCCCCAAATAGCATAACTCTTTTACTACTTTAAGCGTCTCATTTCCTAATCTAATTCCCTCAGCATCGCCCGACTTAATTCGACTACATTCCATTATCCTCGTTTTGGTTTTGTTGATGTTCATCTTATATACTCCTTTCAAGACACTGTCCATTCAGTTCAACCGCTCTTCCAAGTCCTTTGCTGTCTCTGACAGATTTACAATGTCATCGGCGAACCTCAAAGTTTTTATTTCTTCTCCATGGATTTTAATATCTACACAGAATTTTTCTTTTGTTTCCTTTAGTGCTTGCTCAATATACAGATTGAATAACATTGGGGAGAGGCTACAACCCTGTCTCACTCCCTTCCCAACCACTGCTTCCCTTTCATGTCCCTCCACTCTTATAACTGCCATCTGGTTTCTGTAAAAATTGTAAATAGCCTTTCGCTCCCTGTATTTTACCCCTGACACCTTTAGAATTTGACTCTTTCTTCTAAGATAAGTCGTAAGGTCAGTATTGCCTCAAGTGTTCCAACATTTCTACGGAATCCAAACTGATCTTCCCCGAGGTCGGCTTCTACCAGTTTTTCCATTCGTCTGTACAGAATTCGCGTTAGTATTTTGCAGCTGTGACTTATTAAACTGATAGTTCGGTAATTTCACATCTGTCAACACCTGCTTTCTTTGGGATTGGAATTATTATATTCTTCTTGAAGTCCGAGGGAATTTCGGCTGTCTCATACATCTTGCTCACCAGATGGTAGAGTTTTGTCAGGACTGGCTCTCCCAAGGCCGTCAGTAGTTCTAATGAAATGTTGTCTACTCCCGGGACCTTGTTTCGGCTCAGGTCTTTCAGTGCTCTGTCAAACTCTTCACGCAGTATCGCATCTCCCATTTCATCTTCATCTAAATTCTCTTCCATTTCTATAATATTGTCCTCAAGTACATCGCCCTTGTATAGACCCTCTATATACTGCTTCCATCTTTCTGCTATCCCTTCTTTGCTTAGAACTGGGTTTCCGTCTGAGCTCTTGATATTCATACAAGTGGTTCTCTTTTCTCCAAAGGTCTCTTTAATTTTCCTGTAGGCAGTATCTGTCTTACCCCTAGTGAGATAAGCCTCTACATCCTTACATTGGTCCTCTAGCCATCCCTGCTTAACCATTTTGCACTTCCTGTCGATCTCATTTTTGAGACGTTTGTATTCCTTTTTGCCTGCTTCATTTACTGCATTTTTATATTTCTTCCTTTCATCAATTAAATTCAATATTTACCCTGGTGTTACTGACGGCCAAATAGCAGAAAAGGCACCAAACCTTTACGGGAAGAATCTAGCACCCAAAATGAAAGGTACATCGAGGAAAATGGCGAAATGACCAAACAAGGTGAGTATATGACCACCAAAGACTCTATCTTGAAGACATCCACTGGCGGAAAAAAATCTCAACACCACGTAGGCTTTGTGGGACATAAGAGAAAGTTCGTAGGCGTGTTCCTACATCTGAGAGATGATATCCACTCAAATTTCGTTCCAGTCGTATTGAAAGTGGCACTAGTAGCGTCACAGTGAGGATGCAAATCAGGTTTTCCTTAAACACACACTGTAACGATCGTGAGCGTTAGTAAACTTTGAGACTGGACCTTGTGAGTTGGATGTAAATCTTGTCGCCATTATCAACAATAACAGAGTTTGAGCGAGGTCGTGTAGTGTGGTTACAAGAAGCTGGATATTCCTTCTGCGATACTGCTGAAAGACTTGTGAGGAATGTAGCCACTGTACAGGACTGTTGACAGTGGTGGTCACGAAAATGCACTTGAGCAAGAAGATTTTGCTCCTAACGTCCATGTTGCACAATCGAGAGGGAAAACCACTGTGTTCGGAGTTTAGCTCTGGCACATCGTACTGCGTCTGCAGTAGAAATTGGAACAAAAGTTGGCACCACAGTAGCACAACAAGCTGTTACAAATCGGTTACTTGAAGGACAGCTTGGAGCCAGACGTCCTGTAGCGTGCATTCCACTGACCCCGAACCACCGCCATTTGCTACTTCAGTGGTGTCAAACGAGAGCTCATTGGAGGACAGGATGGAGGTTTGTTGTGTTTTCTAAGGAAAGCTGGTTCTGCCTCGGTTCCAGTGATGGCCTTGTGCTGGTTAGAAGGAGGCCAGTTAAGGGCCGGCAACGAGCCTGTCTCCGTACTGGACACTTTTGCTACACCGGGAGCTGTGGTGCGATTTCGTATGACAGGTGGAGCACTCTCGTAGTTATCCCACTCACCTTGGCTGAAAGTTTTTGCTCAGTCTGGTGATTCGATCTGTTGTGCTGCCATTCGTAGACGTGTCCGCAGCTCGTGGTCCAGGGGCTGGCGTTGCTGCCTCTGGATCACGGAATCCCGGGTTCGATTCCCACCCGGGTGGGGGATTTTCTCTATGCAGGGACTGGGTGTTTGTGTTGCCCTCATCTTTTCATCATCATCATTTGTGAGAGTGCCTAGATTGGATTATTAAATGTAAATGGATTGTATAAAAATTGGGACTTTGTATGGGCGCTGATAGCCGTACAGTTGAGCGCCCCACAAACCAGACATCATCATTCGTAGGCAGCAATCAAGGGGTGTTTTGCAACAGGATAAGTCTCACTCACATGCCGCTGTTGTAACCCGACGTCCTCTACAGGGTGTCATCGGATGTGTCTCAAATCGAGCACACACGGGACATCATAGGACGAAAAGTTAAGTTCATCCACAAACATAATTAACCGTTCATGTATTAACTGACCAAGTACAACAGGCATCTAAATTTATTCCACAAATGGAAATCCGGTACCTGTACAACATAGTGCATGCATGCTTGTAAGTTCACATTCAACATTCTGGCTGTTACGCCAGTTACTAATTAATGTACCAGAATTTCACAATTGCAGTAGGATTATCTCGTGATTACAATAAGCTGTGGGTTTGTAATGTTAAGCAATTAAATATGTTACCGAGACAAGTGTATTCCAGAAATTTATTTACTCTAAATAATTATTTTTTCTTACTGTGTTTTTTCCGTCAGTGTAAGACAACAGTTATGGCTTAACAACCAAAGAGGGGTTTCTTTGTCACCAGTTGCATAAAAAATGGTTTCCAAGATTTTAATGCACAGAATAGAAACAACAATGAATTATCATTCAGGGGATAATCAAGGTTCTTTCAGGAAGGGCACATCATGTTCTGTACAAATGTTCAGTCTGAAGAGAATCATGCGCCACACTTACTGATTTCAAACGATATTGCAGTAATTTCTGCTGATTTCAGAAACGCGTTGATTCCATTGCCAGAAAAATTATAGATAAAATCATCCAGTAATTTCGCGTAAGGTCTAAATTAACAAATGGATTTCGTGAAATTGTGATAGACACAGCATCAAGTGAAATTTATGAGAGTAATATCACAGCCCTCAAAAATAAACACAGGTGTGCAACTAGGGAATGTTCTATCCCGAACTCTTTTTAATTGTGTTCTAGAAAAGATTTATGTTTGAAAAGTTGAATGAATTTGAGTTTTCATACATGAGATAGGAAAAAGGAAACAAAAATAATGGAAAAACCTGCCTCACATTTGCAGATGCCTATGCTAAATTTTCTGAAAATCTGGCACCTGCTGTATCATAAATTAATTTTTCAGAAGGAACAGCTAGTAACGCTGTCTCAAGAATACCCACAGAAAACATTATAAAGAATAAAACGCACCAACATCTCCAGAACCAGATATTATTCAAACTGAAAAAAGCTACTTTTAAATATCTCGCGAAGTTAATCCATAAAAATGGTTTATAATAAGTTTGTAGAAATGAAAGAACACATTAAATGGGAAGGGCATCATATAACATTACATTAAGTATATCATCATACAGAGAATATCTGACTGCACAAACAGGAAGCATTCTGTCGCAAGAAGAGAAGCAAGAAAATAACACTATAAATATTGGGCTAACACGAGAACTAGTGAAGAAATAAATAAACAACGTAATCCCCATGTCAACGAAAGAGAGACTTGAGACAGAAAACAACACCACTAAGAAATTAAAAGAAAAACTACGAGCTAAAAATATCATAGTCACGAGAGCTTATAAAAGGAGCAGCTGAGCACCAATCAATAAAGAAAAATGTATAAAAAATGTAAAGATTTTATCCTTTCTAACAATATCAAAAAACTGAAATCTAATCCAGTGACATGATTCCAGACATACATAAAAAGAACATCAAAGACATCAGGCAAAAAGCAGCATATCACACAGAGGACCCATAAGCACAAACCCCCAGAAGCCAAACCAAGGTCCACAAGCCCCTTACTCCATTGAGGCCTGGTATTAATTTCTTGAACGCACCATCATATGATGTGGAAAAACACATGAACTAAACCATAATGCAACATTATGAAATGAAGAACAGCAGAAAAGTGAAAAACACAAATTAACTCATAACACAAATAAAAGATTTACACACCCCAGAAACACATCACTCATCTCTTTCGACATGGGGAACATGTACTCCTCAATACCAACTGCAGACACAATAAAACTAACTGAAGAAAACTTACTGACATACAACAAACTGCTGCAAACAATATTAATGAAATAACTAAAAACCTCAAAGCTACCACATCCAAAATTACTTATAATTTGAAAAGGAACTTTACTTACAAGAAGAAGGGCTTCCAGTGGTATCTGCAGTATCAGGAACATTGGCAAACATATTCGTCAGCCACATAGAAAAAACAATTTTTGATACAGTCATCACAAAGAAAGGATGCAAAATTGTTTACTGTACAGATATGTGGATGACATAATCTGCATGGTAGGTGAAACAACAGAGAAAACTGATAAACTTCATCTGGGCATAAACAATATACATAAATATATATTCAATTCACCATAGATAAAGAACCACAAAAGTATATACATTTCTTGGATATAGCAATAAAGTGAGACAATAGTAAACAAAAATTTGACATCTTCAGAAAGCAAACAGTCACACACACAGTTTTTAATGCTTCATCCAACCACCCTAGAAATCGTAAGAAACGCCGAACGATAATTTCATACCACGAAATTAGTGCTACAAAAGTTGAATGTAGCCTAAAAAATAAGAGAAAACGTCATAAAATGCAACATAGTAACATATTGTATCTACTACGTAATACATTTATTATATGTATAAAAACAAACGTGAACTACAGGTCACTGAAGATGCTTCAAAAATAAAAGAAGTGAAATACATATGACAATAAACAAACTACCTTCAATTAGTTGCATAGACGAAATGTACCTCCACGTGTTTTTTTTTCTCTTCTTTGTGCCCTGTTTCACATTTAAGGGATGAAACACGCCCCAAAGGTAAATCGGCGTATTATTTTTAGGCAGAATACCTTCGAAACGACACTATACAAAAAATATATTTCGTATAAAAGGTGATTTGTATTTAACTGTTTCAAAATCATATAATCCATTTTTGTAAGAATGTGAAATTTAGAAAAGTACCTCACCACCATTGATCATTTATTAAAATGAAAACTTTTGTTAGAATATAAGCTTATTTTCGAAAAGTAGTGTTTCAGAAACCAGCTTTATTACATCTAAATGTATGTGGCTTGAAAGCTCCTGTAATTTATGTTGTTACAAAAATTCTCATTTTTCAAAATTAATTAATCACTTAGGGTATTTTGCAAAATTTCAAATAATTACAAATGTTGATCATAAAGTTTTCAAGAACGTTAACTACATATTAACTTTTAAATGCAAAACATTTTATGTATCATCATTTAGAAGATATAAGCTCTAAACGTTTTATATAAAATTATCTTTTGGGTGTGAAAATAAGCACAAAATACACCATACATACTGTATTATTTTGGCCCCTCTGCATATCTACCAAATTTCATCAAGATCGTTTTTTGTACTAAGGAATGTTCCCTTGTAAGTAAAAATCGAATACATGAGCACAAAGTATCTCGGTGATAACTGCAGCTGAATGCCGTAATAGGGTAGTAAGTTAGTTCAAGACCTACAGCCATTACTTTTGTGTTGTAGCTTTATTTAGTTCAGGTTTTCACTCATCTGTAATGAGATTAAACAGTTATATACTCATCATCAGTACGAACATTTCGACTGCATTTTGAATGTTGTGGCTCTCTTTCAGTATGTAAGCTTGTCCTAGCACTGAGCATATATCGTACAGACATTGACACACGCTTGTAAACAATTTCAATGCAGCATTCGAATGAGTTACATCACATTTAAATCCACATCTGAACATCCTGTGCCATGCTCTAATTGACGATAGCTAATCTATATCGAATAGCAGAGATGATGAGCATATGTTGCCTCGTTCGTGTTAGTAAAATTCATACTTCTTAACGCCTTGCCTTCCTAGTCCCAATATGTATTTGAGAAAGTTAACCACCAAATTACATGGATTAAGATGGAATTAAACTTTTTGTGAAGTGCTATAGAGGTGAAGGCAGCTCAAACGGTTGCAAGGCTGCAGATAACAAAAAATTAACTTACAGTGAGCCAAATATTTCACAAGTCAGGTTCGTGATCAAAAGATGTCAAACGGTGATAGTATGTGGCAGAATGTTGACTTAATGGATCTCATACTCTGATGGATGGACGAAACGGTTAACGAAAGAGTCTATAGTCAAGGAGGACAGATGCAACAACGCAGAATACGCAAATATGCAGGATGCTCCCGATCAGTTTGTGGAAAAATGCTCCACATCAAGAAGTACATAAGAATGTGAGCCAGCTGATATTCGAAAGTTGTTAGTAGCTTTGAGGGTCAAGAAATGGACTGCCACAAGTGATTGATGACAAATGTTGTAGTCCATAAACAAGGATATTGTCTGGCATCTAGTAGGTGTGCGGAAGTGCAACTGCCTACCTTGATATAGATTTTTCTTAAAAAAAAGGAGGGAACGAACAATGTATCCAATTACCATTACTAGCAAATTAACGATACGACATTGAACAACAGAGCAAGAATGGTGATGTGTTCTGATAATTTTCTTAGGCATACTTCGATCCCCTAGACGAGTACTGGAACGAGGTGCTTTCAGACTCACGATGCAGACTGAGGCCCTACTTGAACGAGAAGCCGTGGCTCCAGATTCGAAAAGTCAGAACAGTATGTGGAATGTTGTGTTGACCACACGCCCCTCCGTATCGCATCCAATGAAGCCTCAGTCAGAGGACTGTCTTGACGGCCGGTCAGTAGCTCGTATTTTTCAGGACCTCATCACACTCACTAACAAATAATGTATGAGACAAGTTTTTACTAACGAAGAACGGTATATAAGTTAAAAACGACAACAAATAAGAATATAGCGGCAACATAGTGAACATATCTTTTGTTAGAAAAAAGAAACGCCCAAGCCGACTTAACATGAACTAGGGTGCAAAAGCATCAATCTAATCTCTTGCAGATCAGTCTGTTGGTGAAACATAAGATAAAATGTGTAAATCTGAATATAACACGCTTTTATATCGGACACAAACGTATAAGACAATTTCTCCCAGTCCCACACAGATTCCTCATCTCTTACTGATAGTTCTGAAAATATGTGGTTGTGATTATTTAATAATTACGAAAATACTTGCAAGAGTTTTTGCAAAACATGTGGGACGCATTCAATACATAATAGTAGGGAGATGTGAGGTACACTGCCACAATCACAGAAATGTCAATTTTCGACAAAATATGAGGGCGTGCTTAAAAATAATGCTTCAGATTCTTCATGTGAGACTCTTAAAGCTATTTTAAATAAGACTAACGTTATTAACATTATACATCTTTATCTTTCTTATCTACATATTTGTAGCACTCTATCGCTAAAGGGCTCCGAATTGTAGCGTGTAACATGGAGTTGTGTAACGAAACTACTTCGATACATGAGAAACAGTGTGCTGCACTCGAGTTTCGAATTTGAAGAGTTCGTCCACACATGGAGCACCCTCTCCTCCAGCACGACACGCAAGCGCTGCGATGTCTGCGACAGTCCAACGCCTTGCGTTCACCGTCATCAGTCATCCTCCATAGACTCCTCACTTGGACCCAGCCGCTTTACATCTGTTTCCAAAACTTAAAGAAAGCCTTTTAGGACTTCACTTTGACAATGATGAAGCGGTGAAGCAGAGGAGAGGTTGTGGCTCCGCCAACACGGTCCAAAATTCTGCACTGACACTATCAACAAATTCGTCCCTTGTTCGGAAGAATGTGTTCGTTGCCAGGGTGGATTTGTTGAGAAATAAATATGTAGACACGAAGAATAAAGATGTAGAATGTTAATAACGTCTCTTTGATTTAAAAAAGCGTCAAGAGTTTTCACATAAAAAATTTGAAGGCATTACTTTTAGCATGCCTTCGAAGTAGGAAGAAAGTAGTTGTTCCAAGTGGTATTAATGCCTAGACATTGCGTTTTATTTGTGATAATACAAGTACAGGAATACAATGCCAGATTAACTCTTTACCTTTCATCGAGCCTCAAAGGCTCATCCGTGATTTTTAGTATCTTATTTATTAGTAAATACATATTTTATTTTCACGAAATTTTATGACTTTTCCTAATTTATCAAGTTAGGTACAATTTTTGAAAATAATTATAAAAATTTACCTATGGCTTTGTGTTAAAGTGTCGGTGCACGTTTTCTCCCGTACGGACCTCTAAGACTGTGCGGTTAGAAGCAGTTTTTCAACAACCTGGTCGGTCTGCGCAGCGTGTGTTACGTCATATGCCGTTGTTGACTCGCACAGTACTCTTTCAGTTTTCAACAGTCCTGATTGTAATAAGCACAAGTTTATTTTTGTGTGTTATTTCGTAACTGTTGTCTGTTCTACAAACTGAAACTGTTGCGGAGAACAGGACCTCAGATGAGTAGATAAGGCAAGTGTAGGTGCAGTCTTCTGCTTTTGAAAACCCGCCTAGTGAATGTGAATTTTGCAGTGATGATGATAATGAGGTATGCGTCACTGAGAACTCAATACTACACGAAGATGATGAAGAATCCCTCTACGAGGAAGGAGAAGAACAATTAAGTACTAATTACTAATTCCGTTCACTGTGACTTACTATTTTCTCGTAAAGGGAATGAAATATGGACTACAGGTCCACAAAATGAAATTTCTGGTAGTCAGGGCGAAAAGGTATGTCTTAAAGGAAGACCAAGACCTATAAGTTACTCCATTACGAACTGTAATAATGAAGATCGTTTTTTATGTTGTTCTTTAATGAACCTCTCATTGACAAAGAGTGTATACGGACCAACAAGGAAGGTCGAATCGTTTAAGAGTACTGGGTGGATATAACTATGCATGAAATGAAAAAGTTGCTTGGTATTCTGAACCTAACTGGAGTTTACAAGTCAAGGAATGATGATACCAGCCAGCTTTATAGTGTTGAGAATGGCCGACCACTGTCCAATGAAATTATGTCTTGCAACCTCTTCCATGCTATTCTGAGGGTATTGCGCTTTGACAGTGCAACATACCGACGTGAATACAGGACAAGTAACTAAATGGAACTAATCAGAGAAGATGTTGAGATATGGGAAATTACCTTTAGGGATGCCTAAGTTCCAGGATGGAGCATGACTGTGTATGAACAGTTGGTCATATTTCGGGGTCGCTGTCCATTTTGACAATACATCTCATTAAAACCTAGTAGATACAGAATAAAGTTCTCGGTAATTTATGAGAGTGCAAGAAGGTACTGCTGGATTATGAAAGGATATTTGGGGAAGGAAGAGAAGCCAGAACTGTGCGACTTGGAGAGAAGGTTGTGAAAACTCTGGCGATTAAAATTATTTTGCAAATAATTATACCTCGAAAGTCGTTCAGTCATAAATGGTCAAAATAGTGTCAATGTACGTCAATTTAAATAACAGAAACCTAATAGGCCCGGCTGGTAGGCAAAGCTACACAGATTTTCTGGTAAGTAGAAGATTAAAACTGCTAGAACTGTAGTCAAGAAAAACCACTGCTCATAACTTTTAAATTTTGGACCTCCAGAGGGAAGGCAGAAAAACCATGCGCCATCTACTATCGTATGTTGGAGAGACTCTTTCCATGGTTTTGCACCTGGATCAAGTCTATGGACATGCAACAGATAACCGTGAACAAAGAGCACTAAAAATCGTTTTGTGAAAAAATTGAACTTACGATGTTTTCGATTCCCGCTTTTCATATTGTAGGCCTTATACAGCTGGCCAGTCTGTAGTTTAGGCAGATAACTAACAGTACGTTGTAGCTGTTTTGTTTGATTTTTTTGTATGCTGGTCTCCTAACGTAAACTGTGTCTTTATCGTAATTTGTACATTCTGTCAACTGAACAATGGACACTGTGTTCTCACATAAAAGCTACGTGATGGAAAGAGTAGCCAAATCCATGAAAAACTGTGTAACTGTATTCCAATTAAATTTTAGTAAAATAATTAGAAAACGTAAAGCTGTATACTAAAGAAGGTGTCCTCTGAAATTCTGTATTGTGCACTGAAGTAAATAGTGCTACAGTGCGTGACATCAGAGTACGTGTCTTGCAATTTAACACGCGGAACTAACACGGTAAAAGTTCTGAATAAAATTACACACTGAACTTTGAAAGAGCAAGTGCTCAAAATGCTTCTGTTAAAATGCACTTTGAATCTGCGTATCCAAACTAAGTAAAATTTCGAACATTAAATGACATATGCGAACATGTAACGTTGCACTACTGGAGTAAGCATGTCTAACAAAAAAAAAAAAAAAAAGAAAAAAAAAACTAGATCTGAACTAAATTTTGCCGGCCGGAGTGGCCGAGCGGTTCTAGGCGCTACAGTCCGGTACCGCGCGACCGTTACGGTCGCAGGTTCGAATCCTGCCTCGGGCATGGATGTGTGTGATGTCCTTAGGTTAGTTAGGTTTAAGTATTTCTAAGTTCTAGGGGACTGATGACCTCAGAAGTTAAGTCCCATAGTGCTCAGAGCCATTTGAACCATTTTTTTGAACTAAATTTTCACTGAATTGATGCTGGTGATAATCTTGAAATTTAATACTTAGCTGTAAATAATACTATTGTGTCCTAACGGTGTAGTTAAACTGGTTCTAAGGAACTTCAGTGACTTAAACTTGTGGCAACGGAAACTCGGTAATGCCCGGAAGTGGCGAATGTTAAAAAGCAGCAAACCAGGTAAAGAAAACGTTGCCCAATTGCAATGCAAGGAAAAACAGCTATCCTAAACATATCATACCTTAAGATTTGAGCAGCTTATTTGCTAAATCCAATGTGATGAGACACGATTACAAAATAAAACTGAACTTACTGAATGATACAGAAGAGATAAACTTTTAAAAAATGTTCTATAAAACTGACCTTTGTGTGTTACAACAGCCTTTGAAAAAGTAACTGCTTGTATAAAAAATGTAACTGTGCCGCATTTATCGTTAATGAAATGGTAAATGAATGGTAAATCTCTAACTTGGAGGCCAAGCTATGAGAGCAGAAAATTTTATTTACTCTCGTCTCGACAATCAAATTAAACGACCTCAGTCAATTGGGAGAAAGTCATAGTAAACTTTCGCCTTTCACAAACTCACCGTAAAGTATGGGCAAGCAGTCAGTGTTGCGACAAAACTACCTGAATATATTCAGTCTTAGGAAATCAATCTTTACAAAATCTTGTTTCCAAAAATCAACATCCTCTGCGTTAGCATCTCTGTGTTCTACTACTTATTCCCAAACTGCTCAGAAGTGTAACGAACGCCAGACTCACTCAGTTAATACTCTCGAATTTAACAGGCAACAACAATACTATTGACAAGCAAAGATCACCTTGCTTGTACATTGAACTTTTGTGGCGTAGCATATCGACTATTGAAGACTTTTGTTTGATAAATATCCACTGTAAAAGTATGAAATATGACTCACCGAATAAAAGGGACCTCACATCACTACTATCGCATAATAAAAATGAGCTAGAAACTTTATAGAATATCTCAGTCATACTATAGGGAACACAGCATTATTATTATTATTATGTGCGAAAACAGAAAACATCTCTCCATAAGCAATTTTTATTGTTAGCCTCGTTTCACCTTTCTGGAAGCATCTTCATAATCTTCACTTCATTTCTCCCTTGTGCAAACATATCTATAATTTTCTTTAAATGTTATCCTTATTTCCCTAGAGGCAATAATACCTTGCAACACATTTTCTATCACTATTTCGGGAAGACGTCCAATCACTATCAATATAACGAGTGCAGTTAGAAAAATGATGCTAATCACACTAAGTATCTTTACGTTAAATGTGAACTTGTACAGCATTTGCGACGAGGCAAGACTCTATGGCTCCCGACTTAGGCTCATCGATTGCGTTGCCGTCAGGTCTATATGGCTCTTTTCAGCGATCGTGTTCCTGTTGCGAGACGGATTTGCATTTCATGGAGAATTCCGTGCCGCTGTCATCCGCAAACTACGGCTCTGATTTATACACCTCTATCTTCCCCAGCAGTCGTGTTAGGCTGTTGTCATATGCTAATGCTGTAATTCCACCTCCACATAAATTACGAGAGGCACTCTAACTACTGTCCAGGCCAAGGCAGTCTCTCAAACGGACTGCGCTGGTGGAAAAGTGGCATAGTAGCTATGGGGAAGCACGAGGATAGTAGTAGTAAAAGTGATAGTCGTTCGTTATTGCCGACGTTGATTTCCCCATGGATTTTCATAGGCAGGTACAAGTTTCTATAAATTCTAAACCCAAACAATTGAATATTGTCCGAAAATACCTACATTTATGGAGCACAGTTTGAAAACTTCGAAGAAGTATTAACACGAACTTGGTCAATGTTTTCTTTCACATAAGAAACAAATAAAGTTATGCAACTAAATTTGATTCAGGCATTTCCTTTTTTTAGTGATGTAGCTTATTTAGAACTGTTAATCTGGAGTAATATACAGTATGATGTGAGAGCCTTCTTGTTCTTATTCAGCAGTCCTATTATATACTAGGTAGGCATTCTGTTTTGTTACTAAAGTTGTATACCGGAGTTTACCATTGCATCATCTATCCGAGTTTCGATAACCAAGAAACAAAAGGTTGTATCGAATAGGAGCAAGATATTTCATCGTCAAATTTAGGTGAAAATGCGTTATCACATCAAACGTACGGGCAATCACTAAAAAGGACGCGTCTCAAAGAAGTGAACGTCACTGGAAAACACACACGAATTCAGAAGGAAGATGTGATGGTTCAAATGGCTCTGAGCACTATGGGACTTAACTGCTAAGGTCATCAGTCCCCTAGAACTTAGAACTACTTAAACCTAACTAACCTAAGGACATCACACACATCCATGCCCGAGGCAGGATTCGAACCTGCGACCGTAGCGGCCGCGCGGTTCCAGATTGTAGCGCCTTTAACCGCTTGGCGGAAGATGTGATGGTTTCGACGGTGGAGGTGGTGGTGGTGGTGGTGGCAGTGGTGGTCTTGAAGTGAGGGGCGTAAAAACCAATAATGAAATCGTACTCTTCGGATGCAACTTCCATGTTTGTATTACTATGTTCAGTCTCATCTTCTTCCTACTTCATGTACTATCACCTGCATTCAACTGGAAGATGTTATGATTTCTCCATTCCGTTACAGGAAAGGGTGCATTGCTTGCTTCCCTGCATTTTACGGAGCGAGGACGAGCTACGAAAAATGTTTGTGGTGTAAAAACCAACTTCATTCCTTTATTGGGTTCTTAAGAAGTATTAATGTGACACATAGACACTAAAATTAAGTATTTCAAAAATTCATTGTAACATTAATTTAAAAGGAAACATATACACTATTTTTGCCGCTAAGTGCAGGGCCAAATAAATTTCATGGTGAATCACTCGACAATATTTAATATGCTAAAAATCTGTGTTGTAAGTTTGAACATTAAGAAATAGTTGTGTCCTAATGTTACAGTACATCTTTTCGATCTATAAAGTCATATGTTTGTGAAGATTTGTAGAAACTGCTCCAAGTTTTCCAGAGCTAGACTTGAGATGTAACTCAAATCTAATGAAAATCTCATCCCCAGTCATTAAGGCATAATGTTAGTAACTAATCGGCTCCCTGACCTCAAAGCGCAACGTCCTCATAATAACATGGAAACGGGTGCAAGACAAAATTCCATTGACCAGAGATCGTCCATTCGCAACACTCCAGAGCTGACTGATACCGGCATTTCTTGACTTGTAAACACCAATGAGAGTAACACGAAATAACCAGTCAGTTTCAGAACACCAATAAACTTCATTTCATGCAAAACCTGAATCCATCCAGTGCTTGTAAACAATTCGACCTTTCTTCTTGATCCACATACACACTTTCTCAATGAGAGGAACACGAAGTAACAGCATAAAACAAGTCTCAGCATTACCAAAGATCTAAGTATAATGCCTTGTAGATCCATGGTCTTATTTCAATACATCCTTTCTACTCCGCCTACCAGAAATTCCAACTGAAGGGCTGTAGTGCCTATTTTGTTTCCATTTCGAGAATATAATAAGTAACACTCAGCAGAATTTGCACTAAAGGGATTCTTCATTATCATCATCTTCGTGTTGTTCTGAATTTTCAGTGGAAAATTCAAAATTACTAGTTGGGTTTTCAGAATTAGGAGACTGCCTTTACTAAACCCTTATCTACTCATCTGAAAGTCCTAATCTCCGCACCAACTTCAGTCTGTAGAACAGGCAACTGTTATGATATAATGCAATTAAATAAGCATCCGCTCATCAAAAAAAGGACTGTTGAACGCTGAAAGAATAGGAACGCCAGTAATGATAGCAGAAGCATAAGTGACACTGAGCAGGTAGACATCTGGTTGTTTAAAAATCGCTTCTTAAGGCACGGACTTGTGAGGCCCGTAAGGAAGGAAAGATGCCCAGCATTTCAACACAAAGTTGTAGGTAAGTTTTTATAATTATTTTTCAAAATTATAACTAACAAGACAAATTGCAAAAGTTCTAAAAGTCATAAAAATAAAATTTATATTTACTAATAGAGATATAATAACAATCACAGAAGGACCTCAGAGGACTGATGACAGTTTAGTTAAATAATATTCCGCACATGAGAATCGTACAAATGTACCGTCTTTTCACCGTCGCACAGACTCCCGTAAGGGGGACGTAGTAAAAGGCATCCCTCGCGTAGAGAAGCAACTGGAAGGGCTGAAAAAAAAGTCATCAGATGTTGAAGGAATCGCAGTTCTGTTGTACAGAGAGTTCTCTACGGCGTGGGCCGAAGCGACCGAAAAAAGCACAGTTGACTTCTGTACATAATACAGGTAAAAGAACGACCCACAAAAATATAGACCTATATCCTTAACATCGGTTTGCTACAGAATTCTTGAACACATTCTGAGTTCGACTATAATAAACTTTCTTGAGACAGAAAAGTTCCTTTTTACAGATAAACACAGATTTAAAAAGCATGGGTCGTGTGAAACTCTGCTTCCCTTTTTCTTACCGATAGCCTGAAAATCATGGATTAAGAGCAAGAAGCAGGTTCCGTATTGTAACTTTTCTATGTTTAATCATACGAACTGAAACTGGAGTAGACTGATTTGCTATTCTTTATAACTCGTGAATCTGTGTTGTTGTCCTGAACAATGCAAGCGGTGTAGTTACGGAAAGGCTATCTGGTTAAGTGAGTCGTCAAACGTATCTGTAATTATATAACGGTATTTTTATTAACTGTACCAAAGTAACAGAAAAAGTAAAATTGTAGATTAATGAAGCTGCCATGTGAAACGCATGCGCAGAAACATGCTAGACGAAAATGGTGAACGGTTGACGTCACTGGGGACAAGAGTGGCCTAAGAGAGTGTTTTGGACAAATCCAGGTTGTATTTGCTTGAAAATGATGGCCGCAATTTGGTTAGCAGGAGACAAGGAGGAGGCATCACAGAGACTGCATTCGTACAAAACATACAGCGTCAACATCAAGTCCTTATGTTGTGGGATGCTTTTGCACACAATCACAAATCACAGTTGGTGCGTGTGCCAAGCACTGTGACTAGTCTGACCTATGTGAATGACATCCTGCGATCCGTAGCCATATCCTTTCTGCACAACACTCAGATGCCATTTTTCAGCAAAACAATGCACGCTCACATGTTGCTGCAGGAACACGTGCCTTCTTGGAGTGCCAGGTCACCAATCGAAACGACAGGTACAGCACTGTGACCCAGTGCCACTGACAACAGCTGAAATTTGGAACCAGATGAATGCAACATGGATGGCTATACCACAACACACAATTGGCGCCTTATACGCAAAATAGTAATGTACGTTCCTTGTGAAAAGGAACGTCCTATCTCTAGTCGTTCAATGTGTTCTGCTTTTTCTGAACATAGTGTATTTCCTCTTATTTCTACATGACAACTAACATCACCATACAGAGAAAACCCTAAATATATCCTATCCATAACATAATGCATTTCTCCAGCCGACTGAGTAAAAATGAAAGTTCTTACTGAAGTCTGATCTTCTTCCAGGCTAAGAGCTTCATGATGGAACATCCTATAGCTTACCTAAGTGCAGTACAATCCTTAAATTTCGTTTTTGTTAAATATCTCTACATAAAATTATCGTACAACATTAAAATTTAAACCATGCTACGGCCAGAGAAATTAAATTTAATAAAGAAGAGTGTAAACCTTATCACACAAGAAAACGAGGCAAGTAGTTTCTTTATTTTATTTCAGTTTTCGTCATTCGTGCCTGCTCCCAAAAATCGTCATTGGTTAACGTCATTTCATATTGTAAGCGTAATCATTTCCTTCTATGTAGTACTCCATAGAATAAATTTTTCACTGTAACTTTAGTTGTAGATATTAGTTTGTTAAACATATAAAAACATTTTTCAGTACATAACATATACCATCCACAGAATACCATAGTCTCTGCCTTACAATGCAAGACATATGACAAAACACAACAGTAAAAATTATATCAATACACATTTCATAATTAAAATATAAACAATTAGATGGAAGAATGTAGTTATGTACAAATAATGCAAGAAATGTGACAAAATACAACAGCAAAGATTATAGAAATGCCCGTTCCATAATCAACAATATGGACAATGATATGCGAGAATGTAGCTACATACAAATATACAAAGCTGAAAAACGTTCATCAACTTTTTAGCAAATCATATTAAGTTTTTAACAATAAATGGTTTCTCGTGTCTGATCATGCAGTCTTCTACTCCTGTATGCAAGTAAAGTTTCAACTTACACAGCACTGTCACGTTCTTTTCTAAGTATACACAGCACTGTCACGTTCTTTTCTAAGTATACCGTAAGTTCGGCTACAAACAAGAAAAACTGTGACTCAAGTTTTTACTTTTATGTAACAAGCTATGAGATCTTTTGTACAATGGATAATTTCTTTACTTTCATTCCTGTATGTGTGAAAAGTTTTTTACATAATATTCTCTGCTTTTCCTAACATCTTACTTTTATTTTCTATTTCTGCTGCCTCATAATTCTCCCATCAACATTTCTCACTTTACTTTATTCATTTAATCATTCAGCATTATTCTGACCTGTTCTTTTCTCATTTCAGTAATTACTATTCCATCAAAATTTATAACTTTATCCAGCAATCACTTCTCACTCTCAAACAGACAATCAGCAAAGCGATCTACTTCTTAGTTACTCTCCTCTACAAATCTATTATGCATCATTAAATCCCTCCTATCTTCAATCATTATTTCTACCCAGCAACAAAATATTCAAAATCTTTGATATTTATTTTTAAATTAGACAGTCGAAAACTAATTTAGCTAATACATTTGCACACTACCATATCTTTCTTGCTTTTTATCCAAAGTTGCAGATTTCCTACACTCAGCTTTGCACAGATACTTATCTTATTCTTGTTAATGTCCAAACATTCATCTGTCGTTAACTTATTTTGTCGTCTTAGGGCAGTATGGCACTTTTAGGTAATATAGTGAAATCGGGTTGTAGCTATTGTGCCTTCTCTCTGGATAGTTCCAGAGTTGAAGAGATTTTTTGATAGATACAAAGGCTACCGGTAGTGAAAGAGCAGGAAGCAGTGTGGAAAAATGAAAACAGAAACAGTACTCAATAGCTTGAGACCCGATGCACATCAATGGACATTTTCACTAAAGATTAGTGAACCCTTGAGGGAATTTAATTTAGTTTTTTTGACGAAAATGTCGAAAAAATTTGTATTTTGCAACCGTTAGGAGACGCTTGCAGCTGTCATTTTTCAGTGTACTCATATGCTCTTTGTTAGGCCGCATCAGCTGTCCATTGTCTTGCTAGTAAGACAAATTTTGTTTCCGAGAAAGTCCACGTGCACACCACAAGTTTTCAAATTGTTTTAAACTCTGTGCATAAATACGACCAGAATCATTAGCATCACTACTTCTCGACTTCTGTGAGCTGATTACATATCGCATTTACTTCTCGTTTGTGTTGTAGGTTCTTTCCATTTGACAGTATGTAACTCGTATTAGAACTTGGTGTTCGTCTGTTTCCAAAAGTGAACCGGAAAAGTATTGTCAGATTCTCCATCTTCTTTTAGTTGACAATTTTGTCACATTTGTGTTGAGTTTGTCGACTTTTTTAGCGGTAGCACCTAGCTGTTCTTTCTCTGCTTCTGATTGCAGTTTCAGCCTTGCGATTTGTTCACTTACACCACGTATAGTAGCATCGAGTAATTCATTCTGTTGTTTTACTTGAGTGGTCGTAGCGCTCAGTATTACGCTGTTTATTGCTGCGAACAGTTGAAGACATGAGTGAAAAACAGGACTAACACGCAGTATTTAGAACTGGAGAAAAATGAGGTTGTGTTAATGAGGGTGGAAAAAATATATCAAACTATTTTATTCTTACTGTTTTAACGGAAATCCATACAATACACACCTGTTACTGTTTCTTATCTGTCATATTCTTTTTATTGGAACGCAACATGAAAAATAATAACTAATAAAGAAGAACAATATTACGTGAAGTTGGTTTTGTACGTTGTCAAACATTCATAGCCACAAATTACTATTAACTGTAGTAAGAAGTCCTGTTAAATGTAAAATTGGTGACAACACGTCACGTATGGCTCAAGTAGATCGAGCCAATAGCTACTATTATAGTCTGATGTCGCAAAAAGGCATCCGTTGATGAAAGCAATGACCATAACGTAAGTTTTTGAATAATTTGAGTCCATTTTGAGATGTTCATAGTGTGTACTACCCTGTTTAACATGGAGGTTCAGTTTTTTCTAGTTCTTTCGTTTTCTGACCGTTTTTCTCACATGAAATTTTCATGTTAAGGTCATAGAAAACTTCACAGGTGTCACTGCGTGGTTTTTCAAAGCCAATATTGAAAAACTGATAAAGTATTTAACAATACGTGCCAACGCTAAGATATACCTTGTTGCTGTCTTTGCACTTACCTTGATAAAGACTGCACATCTAGCTAATGTTTTGATTGTACACAGATATATAATGCTGGAATTCATTTTCCTGGAGTAGTGACTTTACTGCACAGGAAAACTATTTTCTCGTACATGAGGCCACGCAAACTCCTGGTCCTCCACGCTGTATTTATTTTGGCGATTGTTACGACTCCTCCATTTATCCACCTTAAATTAAATATTTAGTTTTTAAACACAAAAAAATTATCATTGTGAATGTACGTCTAGTGTTTTATTGCCTAATGGAACACAAAAATTAACTTCAAGAGTATCAGATATTTTCTTTTGTTGAATCACATGGGATAGGTGTCCATTGCTAATATCGAAGATTGCTAGGCAAACTGTCTTCAAATATGAACGTATACTTCACATACAGTAACCTTATAGATGTTGGTTGTCTGCCCGTCTACTCCTCTCTGGATCATCAATAAACATTCGCCTGACGGAATTCATATTGACACATCCAAATTTATGAATTTTGAAGATTCTTACTTATAGTTCGTAAGTCACGAAAAAACTTCTCTCATGTATTTGCAGATACAATATCGAAGCATTTTCTCGCATAGGCTGAATCTGAACCTTACAGTTTTTACATTTTTCACTATACTCATTAATTACTGTAGTCTTTACCACAGTTCACTTATTCTTCTCAACTTCTTTGTGCCAATTCTGTGGATTTCGTTCCCGCTTTCGATAATTCCTGGTCAGCCTCTCATTTATTTGGGCGATTGTTACTTTTCCTCCATTTATTTACCTTAAATAAAATATTTAGTTTTTAATGTCACGTTACATATAGATCTACCATTCTGAATGCCTAATGGGACACAGGAACTAGCTTCAAGAGTTTCAGATGTTTTCTTTTGTTGAAACACATGGGATAGACGTCCTATTTTTACATCCACCATGTTCACTACTGGTATTTGTATTCTGTACTAAATGTGCTAACTGAACGCTTAGAATACTCTAAACTAGGTTCATAAAGTGAATAGTATTACATATTACACAAGGATTAAATTTCGTGTTTACATTTTTATTAGTGTCAATATAATCTGTCTCAGCCCCAAAACATTTTCAACTTACAGTTAATTACCTGTTGTCTTTTCATCATAGGACTATCCTGATACTCAGCTATACAGCTTCTTTCCGCTGGAGGGAAGCTGAAGTGCAGCGGAAGGTTAGCCCATTTCTGACATTACAGAAATCATATATAGCGAAACGCAATGAAATCCTCTGCGTTGTATTAGGCCCTAATGTTATGTTTAGGGTAAGACCAATGTCAGTTTTGATAGTTGCTGTAGCCAGCAACAGATCGCAGCACTTATCTCTAAGTTCCTACATTTAAGAGTTAGTCCATTATTCCGCGCATGTCATCAGTTCTTCTTGATCCTGAAGTTGACTGGTTTCAGTACTCGAGATCCTCTCATCTAACTTTTCATCTCTCTAAATATGTTTTGTTGTATTGGCACTGTTTTTTGTATCAACGTGAAAGAGTCTGATCTCTTCATTTATTATTGGCTGAAAGTCATCATTAATCGCTTGCCTAATTTAAACTGACAGATTGTGCATGTGTTGGCGCAATCTCTTCCTATTTCTCTTCCTGTGACGTACTATTTTCTTCCTCTCCTCCTGTGCCTTTTCCTGTGACATTTCATAGATAGCAATAGTTCTAAGATATTCACCTAAGCATCATTACCTGGTAATCTTCAATTCAGTAATTAATCTTTACCAAATCATATTTCAAAATTCATTCTTCTCTGTGTCCTTATCTTTGTTCACTGCAAGCTATCCCAAACCGCTCAGTAGTGCAGCCGATAACCGACTCATGCACTAGCTTCTCTTAGAATTCTATATCAACGACAATCCTATCAACAACCCAAGATCACACTGCCTGTACTTAGAATCTCTGGGGCGTAACTCATGAACAATTTAAAACTATTGTTAGAAAAATGTTTAACTTATAAATATGAAATACAACAGATCCAGTGGAAATACAGAGCTCACACCGCTTTCCTTAAATACCAAAAATAATCTATAAACCTTACAGTACTCCAGGATTTCCAGAAATCATTTTTATTCTTGCCATATCACTATAATCCTAGGAGTGTTAGGAATATATTATTCCAACGGGTATTTTTTCTCCAGACAGTAAGACATGCATTTGCCAAGTTAAGTTGAAATTGATACAGATGATCCAGCTTCAGATCTATGTGTCATAATTTGACCACCACCTCTCCCGCCAATAATGATGCTAGCGGTGCCCCAGTCCTAAGGAAACTGTGTCCTAGGTCAGGTGCGTGGTAAGTCTCTTCAGAGAAGAACGCTGCCGTTATTAGAGAACTTATCCAGACTGAAACTGTAAGGTATATATGCCACTCTCTAAAGATACGTACAATCTATAGCACTGTTGCAAACCAAATCAATATTTTATCTGATGGTTGCTTCCAAACATTGTTACATGAATGTGAGACTTGGGTTTTATATGAAACACAAAAAAGAAATACAGAATTGCAAGAATGATATTTTCACAGCTGCCTAAGGAATTAAAACGGTAGGATAAAATGAGAATATTACGAAATATTAATGTGCAAAAAAATTTTGTGCACTGCGGGATATGGATATAGAAAGACTACTAACAAAAAAAATGCAGATGGATATTTCCAGACACAGGAAAGGATTGGTGGGGGGACAGAAAAGACAACAAACTGCTAGAAGTGAAAAAGATGAAGAGTCGTTCTGGGTTGGAGGCCACAGGTCACTTTTTGTAGCGCCCAAAATGGCACGCGGTATCCCATTATTTCCTTGAGCAGTCTTGAGCAAGTGACGGGAAAGAAGTGCTCTGTGTCTCCAGCATATAGAAGCGGCGGAAGTAGGCCGTGGGTCGATCCCGTGCCGTGTCGTGGGACTCCCAGCGCAATCTCGGTGCCGGGGTGCTGGTTCCAGCAGCAGCAGCGGGCAGGTGCCCGGGGCTGACTAACCCGTCCTGAGAAAGCCTGGTCTCCGCCACAGTGGAGGACATCTCATTACTGCCACATTATGGGAACCCCTTCTCATGGGCAAACGTACACAACCGCCAGTAGAGAGGGCAGTTCCTGGAGGTGATTCCATACGTATAGATGAGACGTTTGAGGTATGGCCCCATGGTGAAGAAGAAGTTTACACTGTTTGCAGCATCTCAATTCAATCCACTAGACTACCCAATGTATGATGCAAGTGGAGGAGGGAGGCTGTCTGCTTTTTCTGGACGTTTTGCTCAGTCGAGAAGTGGATGGATTCTTGGGGCATTCCGTCTACCGTATATTATACACACAGACTTGTATCTGCAGGAGTCTACCTGCCACCACATATCACAAACTATGGGCGCACGTGGAACGTTGGTGCACAGGGCGCATGTTGTGTACAATGGACACACTCTTGCAAAGGAGCTGGAACACCTACTTTCTATATCCAGATGTAATGAATATTCTTCACATCAGATCAGCATGGCTTTAAGGAGGCATGTTTCCCATATTTATGAAATTTCTCTCGAAATTAGGTGGTGTCCTAGGAAATCATTGTTTCAAAGTAATGTTCCAGCCACGTATAAAGACATGTGCTCTTCGCAGTTAGATAAAGGACGATCTGTGATTGCGGAGGGCTGGAATCTACAAAATACCTTGCCAGTGTGGCAAAGCCTTCAGCGATTCCACGACACGCAAAGTAAGTGGAAGGTGAGTTGAACTTGATCACCATACACGCCTTTCTCTACCCAGTAAGACCGAGTGAGGTGGTGAAGTGGTTAGCACACTGGACTCGCATTCGGGAGAACAACGGTTCAAACCCTAGTCTGACCATCCTGATTTAGGTTTCTCGTGATTTCCCTAAATCGGTTCAGGCAAATTCCGGGATGATTCCTTTGAAAGGGCACGGCCGACCTCCTTCCATAATCCTATGAGACCGATGACCTCGTTGTTTGGTCTCTTCCACAAAATCAACCAACCAACCCAGTAAGTCAGGCTCAGCCGAGCATTATGTTTCCACAGGACATTCTGTGTATCATTCTGCCACGGAAATCTTGACGAGCTCCTTTTGAAATTCAGTTATTAAGGAACCGATAGAAATATGCTTGGCGACAAATCTTATTAATCGGGGTGACGACTTCCAACTGGATTTACAGAAAGGAAACATTTTACGACTAGCCACACGCCTAGCTACATTTAACTGTATTAATCTGACACTCGAGTTTTAACTCCGCAAGCACGCATGTAGTATCAGCATTACGCATGCGTCTGCGCGCCTTAGATGGAGCAGTATCTGAAGAGGGCGGTTAACTCGACAGAGGTCGCTCGGCCGCCTTTGCGCATGCGTCACCGCACTAATTTGTTGTATAAAGTTAGCGATGTGAACTAGAAATCTCCAGTGTAAAACAATGGCCTAAAAATGGCTGAATAGCTGTCTGCCAAAATATCGTGGCAAGACGTCTACGTCATCCGGCTGTAACCCCGAGAATTCACAGAATATTTTCTATGCAGTCTGTATTTATGTAGTTCCGTCTCCCGAACAAATTTATTATTATATCTGTGTCGCACTGATTGACTTCCACATATCCGTGGCTGCTTCAGCTACTCGAGTGTTATCTGTCTGAGGTCTTTGAGGCCAAGGTCGGGCGAGGGCAGGTCGCCTCACGTCGTATGCCGATCTCTTGCTCCAGTCTATTCCGTTTGGGCAGCTCAGACCTGTTCTGTCACACAGGTGAAAATGTTTATTTATTTTACAACTTGCCAAACTACATCGGAACAGTGCGGTTGCTTGGCAACGTTCGAATTAGTAGCAAAGTGGCACTCGTGTTTACGATCAGTATGATGTACATCCATTTTGTTAATGTTTTGTTTCTGATTCGATATAGGGCTTAACATTCACCAAAAGGTTTTCCATTTTATACGCTTCTTTTTCAAACCTACTTTATGGAGAAGGTCTTCATATAATTGTGGTGAAAGAGCAATTTAAATCAAGTACCGGTTACCTGATTGTTCTGTGTAGAATCTCTGCGCTTTTTATGATCAAATAATAAACCTGAAGTCAAACAAAGTCTCATGTCTTTATCTCTATTTGATTTCTTTCATCAGTTTAAGTAAATTAAAGAAGATGCTGACCACATGTAGGCAAATGTGTGCACCACATTCGGAACTCAGAGGTCTTCCTACAACGGCCGAGGCAACTATACATTGTGGACTCTATCATAATGGTCAGTTTCCGTGTGGTGTGTCTCTTCACACGAGTACCACTGAATGACTCACTCGATGTTATTGGAGAGAGACTCGATGGAGCTCCCATCGACTTATTCAGGCATGTACTAACCTCGACGTACTTCCTATATGGGTGTCAATTTTGTGAGCAAACGGAAGGGGTGGCAATGGGCAGCGCTCTATCACCAGTGGTTGCCAACCTACTCATGGAAAGATTTGAAGGAGAGGCCCTTACATCGACCACATATCAACCCAGGTGCTTTTCTAGATATGTGGATGATTCCTTTGTTACTTGGCACCATGACAGGGAGAAGCTAGATGACTTTCTGGAACATCTGAATTCACACCACTCTAATGTAACATTCACAAGGGACTGGGGAAGGTCGGACAACTACCATTCCTGGATGTATTAGTCAAGAGGAGGCTTGATGGCACATTTGGGCACAGTGTATACCGCAAACCGACACACACTGACTTATACCTGCAAGCCAACAGCTGCTACCATTTGGCACAGAAGAATGGAGTGCTCAGAACTCTAGTCCACAGAGCACAGACTCTGTTAGACCACGACGGTTTGGCGGCTTACAGTCGGTGTTCAGCAAAAATGGATTCTGATCTAGAGACATCCAGGAGGCACATCGACCTGCCAGTCAGCGACAGGATCCAGAAGGAGAACCAGAAGAGGCGAAGAGGTTGGAATACTTGCCATATAATGGATCGATCTCTGCTAAAATCAGCAGAATTCTCATGAAACATGACATCAAGAGCGTATTTTGCCCACGGAGTAAGACAGAGACAATGTTGGGAAATGTGAAGGATGACCAGAGATTACGGAAGCCATGCTAGTGTAGGATGTCATACATTGGTCAAACCACCAGGACTGTGGATATAAGGTGTAAAGAACAACAGAGGCACACCAGACTCAGACAGGCAACCAAATCAACCATAGCTGAGGACTGTCTAGAGCTCAATCACTCGATGAACTACAGTGAAACCAAGATTGCCACACAGTCCCCTAGATATTGGGGCAGTGATATAAAAGAGTCCGTCGAGATCAAGATCACGGAGAATCTCCTCAACTGTGACAATGGATACCAGCTCAGTATGGCATGGGATCCGGCTATGAACTTCTAAAAACTTAACGCAGAACACATCGAGATTTCACAAGAAACAGGAGTGGGGACCGAGAAAAACGCCATGAGACAGAGCACCAGACACTACAGATTTGTCCTGACAGTCGTTAGATGACGACCACGACCCTAGAGAACGTCCAAGTCGGGCGAGGACGTCGGTCGGAAACCAACGATCAGAGGGAACAACTGGTGCCGCTCCTGGTGTGCACGGACCGGAAACTGAACCCTCCACGCGGCCTGGACCGATTACGCAGCGCTCAGCAAGAGACAGAAAAGGAAACCGAGGAAACAGCCAGGATACAGAGCACCAGACATTACACGCCAGTTTTGACAGGCCTCAGATGACGACCACGCCCCCAGTGAGCGGTCGCACCGGGCGCGGATGGCGTTCGAATCTCCAGCGACCAAAGAGGACCATGGGAGCCGGGCCTGGCGAGCGCGGACCGCGAACGGAACACTCGACGCGGCGTGGACCAGTTACGAAGCACCCAGAAAGAAACAGAAGTGGAGACCAAGGAAACAAGAAGGATATGATGTGTTGGCAGAAGAGCCAACACCGTGTAGCTAGAGGAGGCCGAAATGCACGCTTTTAAGCTCACGCAAACTGGCGTGAGGTCTGGAACAGGACAATGTAATTAATATAGCCAATAAGGTACGTTGCTGCTGGAATACTTAACTTTAATCCTTAATCGATGTACATCACTCTTGACGGTACATTAAAACAATCTCAATATAAACTGGTAATGGCGCCTTGCTAGGTCGTAGCAAATGACGTAGCTGAAGGCTATGCTAACTAACGTCTCGGCAAATGAGAGCGTTTGTCAGCATATAATTGCGCGCTAAGTCGACTGTACAACTGGGGCGAGTGCTAGGACGTCTCTCTAGACCTGCCGTGTGGAGGCGCTCGGTCTGCAATCACTGACAGTGGCGACACGCGGGTCCGACGTATACTAATGGACCGCGGCCGATTTAAAGGCTACCACCTAGCAAGTGTTGTGTCTGGCGGTGACACCACAGGATACACAGCACCAGACATTACAGATGACTACCGCGACCACAGAGAGCGACCGAACCGGGCGCGGACGACAGTGGGAACACCAGCGACCAGAGAGGACACTGGCAGTCGTTCTGGCGGTCGCGGACCGTAGAGGGAACACCCAATGTTGCGCGGACCGCCTATGGAGCTCCCAGCACCTTACATGCATAACTACAGGACACCATCTGCCGAAGGACCATTCTCGGATAGCACTTGAAGAAGACAGCAAGTTACGTCGTCGAAATATCGTGCGAGAACGACGCGAACATCCGGCAGAAGTCCCGTTTTTTTTTTTTTTTTTTTTCAAAATGTCAAATTAAGTAAGCTTTTTCAAGATGGTAGTATTGAGTAGCAATGAGACTTGCACTAACGCCTTATGCAGAGGCATTTACAGAAATATTATCGTGCTTTTTGCATCGAGCGATAGTTCATTTGGAAGCACTTTTGCTCCAAACAATTAATTTAAGTATCGACCAGTTCTTACTGTTAGTAGATTATTTTCATATTGTGGAAGGTAAGTTCACCTCCAGAGTTTCTGGACAGCTGCTGTTCCGTCAATTCGTTATTATCTTCTGTAACAACTTACATTACTAGGTCATAAACAGGAGATAATTTTAGATGCGAAAGAAATATACGTTGCGTTATAACGCGTTTCCGCGACGAATTATACCTAACGACAGTCAGATAGTGTGACAATATTATTTCCTTTGGGGTTTATTGACTTTGCGTAGAGGACATCTTTAATCAGGACAACTACATTGCTGCTCGCGAAGACACATCCTGTTTAACAATCTCGATACACACTGACCTCTAGACGGCATTTGCCAGTATTAGCTGGGAGAAACTCATTGAGATCTTGAAAGATACACGCTTACACTGGAAAGAACGAAGAACAATATTAAAAGGCACAAGCGCCGAAGAGTCAATTTATATATTAATGGAGAATTGTGTAAAGCCAAAACTAGAACAGGGGTAAGATAAGAATGATCATTATAAACTAAATTGTTTAACTACTTAATCGAAAAGCTATGAGTATCTTCAAACGGAACACATCTGGAGTCAAAGTTATAAGGATTCCCATTTACTGCTTAAGATTTGCAGATGATGTTGCCCTCATAGCTGATAGCGAAAAACAAACACAAAATGTATTTTCTAAATTTTCAGTAAGAATGAAGAAATTTACTCTTAAAATTAGTGGTAAAAGTTGTTAATCACGTTAGTTGTTAAACTTAAAATAAGGAAGAGTTCTGATATCCTTGCTGAAAAAAGTAAACGAGCTACAGTAGAAAAATTTTGTGTTTTACGAACCTAAACCACACAAGATAAGAGGAGCAGTGTAGAAATCGGAAAAAAATTCAACTGCCAAACATACTTTCATTCAGAATAGAAAAGAAAAACACTAGACAAGACACTCATTTAGTGTGTGCTTCTACATGGTTGGGAAAACTGAGCACTGTTGAGGAGAGACAGCAAGAGCTTAGTAACGATGATAATGTAGCTCTAAAGAAAGCGAACGAGGACAAGTTCCCCAGAAAGAAATACAAATGAACATCCCCTGAAAGAGATCTACACCTTAGGAACTATGCATAAAAGAAAAAGAATAGTTTTTTGGACTTTATTTGAGACGCAGCATCTTTTTAACACACCTAGGCTATTGGAACGAAAAAAAATTGCGTAAGAAGATCAAGGGGAAACAACAACAAGAAATAGTGGACGATATATTTGAATCAAAGAAGTTCCAAAATTATCAAGATATAAAGAGGACAGCACAGAATGGAGGAGAACGATTTCAATGACGAAGTATTGAATTTAGAAGATGATCATAATAACCACTAAATTCACGAAGTTTCTTGTCCGCAGAGAACGAAGGAAGCACGGAAGAAAAGATATAACATTACGACGATGACAAGATTATTAAAGACGGACAACGAGCTCTGGATAGGGAGCACTAGGGAAAGAAATCACCCATGTCCTTCTCAAAGGAATGATCCCGGCATCTACTTCAAGTGATTTAGGGAGAGCATGACAGACATTAATCTGTACGGTCAGTTAAGAATTTGAATTGCCGTCTTTCGCAGTGTGTGAAAACCGTACCACAGTTATTTCAAGTCACACATCAACTTCCTCGTCCAGTATGGCAATAAGGGGGCGGGGATATCTGATGGAAGGGTGTTGTGGATTGGCAAGACAGCCAACCCACTATAAGGAAGCCGAAAGGCACGCGGTTAAGCTCACGCAGGCTGGAGTGAGATCTGGAACAGGACAAGGAATTGAGACTAGCAAAAAAGGTACGTAGCTTCTGGAATACTTAACTTTAATCCATAATTGGTGAACATCACTCTTGACGGTACATGTTTTACAGCATCAATAGCGACTGGTAATGGCGCCTTGCTAGGTCGTAGCAATTGACGTAGCTGAAGGCTATGCTAACTATCGTATCGGCAAATGAGAGCGTGATTTGTCAGTGAACCATCGCTAGCAAAGTCGGCTGTACAACTGGGTCGAGTGCTAGGAAGACTCTCTAGACCTGCCGTGTGGCGGCGCTCGGTCTGCAATCACTGATAGTGGCGACACGCGGGTCCGACGTATACTAACGGACCGCGGCCGATTTAAAGGCTACCACCTAGCAAGTGTGGTGTCTGGCGGTGACACCACAAACGGCGTTAATCAATATAATAGGATGTGCTGAAAACTAATGACTCCGAATTGTTTATGTGAACACCCCACAACACAGTGAGCATGACTTTACCTGTTGATGGCATGGTCTTCATCTTTTTTAGCGTCGGTGATTCTTTGGAGTGGAGCTCCATTGATGCTCTCTTGTTTTCGAGGCCAAAGTGATGAACTTTCATCGCTAATCACAATGTTGTTAAGGTCCCCACTACCCTTACGTTCCAAACGCAGTAGAAATTGTTGGCAGATGTCCATTCTCCTATGTTTCATGTCATATGAGCCTCGTCTGTTGCCGTAAGAGGACGTCTACTCCAAGCTCTGTCACTCACGTTGAGGTTAGTGCTGCCGTTTCCTTCATTACGAGAACGAACAATCAACGTCACACATTACCGATGCCGATACACTCATGACCGTACACAGCTTCCATTCTTCTATGGATTTTAATTAGTGGCACGTTTTCTGCGGTTAGAAACTCTGTTGCAGCATGCTACTTCTCTGGCACCGACAAAGTTACAATACACAACGCCATATTACGCACTACAGTTAGGAATCCTCTAGAGGCAGAGGGTTGCATCTTGCGCCAACGAAGCGGAAAATACAATCGAATAAGGCGCATGACATGCAATACATCAACTAATATTGAGAACAGAATAAAAAATTCGGAAGACCGCTGTGGCACTAACTTTAATTCATTTTTTTCTGTTTCCATAATTATCGTAGATTATTAAGAATATCTGGGAGGACTTGCAACGTGCTGTTCAGAAGAGATCTCCACCCCTGCGTACTCTTGCAGATTTATGCACAGCCCTGCAGGATTCATGATGTCAGTTCCCTCCAGCACTGCTTCAGACATTAGGGAGTCCATGCCACATCGTGCTGCGGTACTCCTCCGTGCTCGCGGAGGCCCTACACGATATTAGAAAGCTGTACCAGTTCTTTGCCTCTTCAGTGTATATGTCCTTCATATTTTTATCTCTGTACAACAGTCACTGCAGAACATGCTTATGCTTCAGATATCAGAAGAATTGCATGGCCACCATTACTACTATTTTACAGTAACATGTACATGTCTTTATCTGTATAACTAATTAATTACAAAAATACTACTACTACTACTAATAATAATAATAATAATAAGGGACAATTTCACGGTGACAGCGACAGTTGTGTTTTCATTATTTTATTTTGTACAGCCGCACGTTTTGTCCACGGAATGGATTATATTGAGTAACAGCAGGCTTTGTGCGGTATCATTTCCACATTGTACTAGTATCCCTTGATGATCCCAGGTTTCCCGAAAATACATACATGTATTTATCAAATAAATCAATTAGATTTACTTACTGTGATGCTTTGAGGCACAGTGATTGCGATACCTTATCCTAATGTGGTTCTTGTTTCCCTCCGCATCAGTACTGTCATCTTTCCATGATTCCGTTTCATCCTTGCAGTGAGAACATATTTCGTTTTCTTACAGTAATTTCTTCCCTATTAACTTTATCCTTTTCCCTTGGCAGTATTTGCAATGTCGTACTTTTGTGTTTAATAGTTATACAGCGACTTCTTCGCCATCAACGTTCAAAATCCATGCACCACGAGAAACGTCAGTTATACTGTTCCTTTCTCTCAAGAATTCTACCCCAATTATGCAGCTCGCAATTAGGCCCTTTACTATCAGGAATGTGTAGCTCATGGCTCCATTACATACTATTAATGAAACCAGTATCTACCATTTAACTATCTGGGATTTAGCACCAACACCGCCTGAATTCTTTAAGTTTTGCATGGTGGTGGTGGTGGTTAGTGTTTAACGTCCCGTCGACAACGAGGTCATTAGAGACGGAGTGCAAGCTCGGTTTAGGGAAGGATTGGGAAGGAAATCGGCCGTGCCCTTTCAAAGGAACCATCCCGGCCTTTGCTTGAAACGATTTAGGGAAATCACGGAAAACCTAAATCAGGATGGCCGGAGACGGGATTGAACCGTCGTCCTCCCGAATGCGAGTCCAGTGTGCTAACCACTGCGCCACCTCGCTCGGTAAGTTTTGCATGGGTGAAGCTGTTATACACATTTCGTTAATGATCTTGCCATCAAGGCTGCAATCGATAACGTTCGTCATAGGTAAGGTATCATTTATGACAGTAGGAAATCCTTCTCTGATTGCAGTCGCAGCTGCTTCTACTAGATATTTCATTTATTCATTGCTTGTGCCTGTGTGATCACACAAATCTTCTCGAATATCCAAGTTCTCGTCATACCGCAGCATTTATATATTGTCTTGTCTACTGCCCTCACAAATTCCTCAACACGTACTGGAGGGCTAAGTCGTGCCACTCTAAGTTTGTCGGTTCGCCTTTGTTTGCTCATTTCTCAGTTTCACTGTTCTGACTGAATGTTTTTTTTTTATTTCCTGGGGTACCCAACTCGGATTGTTTCCCTGTGACCAGAATTTTGCACAGAGCACAACTTAATCATAGCTAACACTTGTTTCAAGAATCATAAAAGGAGGTTGTATACATGGAAGAAGCCTGGAGATACTGACAGGTTTCAGATAGATAATACAATGGTAAGACAGAGATTTAGGAACCAGGTTTTAAATTGAAAGACATTTCCAGGGGCACATGTGGACTCTGACTACAGTATATTGCTTATGAACTGTAGATTAAAACTGAAGAAACTGCAAAAAGGTGGGAATTTGAGGAGATGGGACCTGGATAAACTGAAAGAATCAGAGGTTGTAGAGAGTTTCAGGAAGAGTATAAAGGAACAATTGACAAGAATGGGGGAAAGAAATAGAGTAGAAGAAGAATGGATAGCTTTCATGGATGAAGTCGTGAAGGCAGCAGTGGATCAAGTAGGTAAAAAGACGAGGGCTAGTAGAAATCTTTGGGTGACAGAAGAAATACTGAATTTAATTGATGAAAGGAGAAAATATAAAAATGCAGTAAATGAAGCAGGCAAAAAGGAATACAAACGTCTCAAAAATGAGATCCACAGGAAGTGCAAAATGGCTAAGCAGACATGGCAAGAGTTCCAATGTAAGGATGTAGAGGCTTATCTCACTAGGGGTAAAATAGATACTGCCTACAGTAAAATTAAAGAGACCTTTGGAGAAAAGAGAACCAATTGTATTAATATCAAGGGCTCAGATGGAAACCCAGTTCTAAGCAAAGAAGGGAAATCAGAAAGGTGGAAGGAGTATATAGAGGGACTATACAAGGGCGATGTTCTTGAGGAAAATATTATGGAAATGGAAGAGTATGTAGATGAAGATGAAATGGGAGATATGATACTGCGTGAAGAATTTGATAGAGCACTGAAAGACCTGAGTCGAAACAAGGCCCCGGGAGTAGACAACATTCCATTGGAACTACTGACGGCCTTGGGAGAGCCAGTCCTGACAAAAGTCTACCATCTGGTGAGCAAAATGTATGATACAGGCGAAATACCCTCAGACTTCAAGAAGAATATAGTAATTCCAATCCCAAAGAAAGCAAGCGTTGACAGATTTCAAAATTACCTATCTATCAGTTTAATAAGTCACGGCTGCAAAATACCAACGCGAATTCTGTACAGACGAATGGAAAAACTGGTAGAAGCCGACCTCGGCAAACCTACGTTTCTAGAATTTGTAGACTTGGAGAAAGCTTTTGACACTATTGGCTGGAATAATCTCTTTCAAATTCTGAAGGTGGCAGGGGTAAAATACAGGGAGCGAAAGGCTATTTACAATTTATACAGAAACCAGATGGCAGTTATAAGAGTCGAGGGACATGAAAGGAAAGCAATGGTTGGGAAGGGAGTGAGACAGGGTTGTAGCCTCTCCCCGATGTTATTCAATCTGTATATTGAGCAAGCAGTAAAGGAAACAAAAGAAAAATTCGGAGTAGGTATTAAAATCCGTGGAGAAGAAATAAAAACTTTGAGGTTCGCCGATGACACTGTAATTCTGTCAGAGACAGCAAAGGACTTGGAAGAACAGTTGAACGGAATGGACAGTGTCTTGAAAGAAAGGTATAAGATGAACATCAACAAAAGCAAAACGAGGAGAATGGAATGTAGTCGAATTAAGTCGGGCGATGCTGAGGGATTTAGATTAGGAAATGAGACACTTAAAGTAGTAAAGGAGTTTTGCTATTTGGGGAGCAAAGTAACTGATGATGGTCGAAATAGAGGGGATATAAAATGTATACTGGCAATAGCAAGGAAAGCGTTTCTAAAGAAGAAAAATTTGTTAACATCGAATATAGATTTAAAGTCGTTTCTGAAAGTATTTGTATGGAGTGTAGCCATGTATGGAAGTGAAACATGGATGATAAATAGTTTGGACAAGAAGAGAATAGAAGCCTTTGAAATGTGGTGCTACAGCAGAATGCTGAAGATTTCATGGGTAGATCACGTAACTAATGAGGAAGTATTGAATAGGATTGGGGAGAAGAGGAGTTTGTGGCACAACTTGACTAGAAGAAGGGGTCGGTTGGTAGGACATGTTCTGAGGCATCAAGGTATCACCAATTTAGTATTGGAGGGCAGTGTGGAGGGTAAAAATCGTTGAGGGAGACCAAGAGATGAATACACTAAACAGATTCAGAAGGATGTAGGCTGCAGCACGTATTCGGAGATGAAGAAGCTTGCACAGGATAGAGTAGCATTGAGAGCTGCATCAAACCAGTCTCAGGACTGAAGAACACAACAGCAACAACAATTTGGGTTGCTGTTTTGAGCGAAGCATTACCTATTGTTCGTTCTCCCTCCAGGCGCTCCCTCGCCGATTTTTCAGGTGATATTTGTTTCCCCATTTCCTTCGTAAGCTAGGGCTCGCTTAGAGCTTGATGGCTGCTCATTATATTTTGATAGTACTGATAAATAAAGAAGTCACATTATTTTATTTCTTGCACTGGACTGTGAACCTGACTCGCTTGTGATATCTCTGTTGTTGAGGTCTATTTTCCGAACGAGTTCCATACTTACGTCTTCTCTTTCCGGCCGGGATGCATTCCAAATTTTTTCTCGTGTTCTCTC